>NC_134101.1:178666102-179291102 GCF_000715075.1 Nicotiana tabacum
AAGAAGAAAATCAGCAGAAATGCAGTAGCATATAACAACAGCAACACCCCGCAACCAGTAACAACCAGCAACGAGAAACCAGTGACAGATTTTAAAATCAAACAAAAATCCAGCAATAACTAGTGAAGTAGTAGCAAATAATCAACCAAACTCAAGGAAACAAATCAAATGAAAATCCAGAAACACCAACAACAATCAACGGGCAGAAATAAAGTGAATCTTTTTTAGATTGAAAGACCAGTTAATGTTTAACCCTTAAATTCTGACCCCTCTGTATATCCAGTGTATGCAGATTGTATATCGGGTGTATACTACTCTCTCTTTCGAATCTCCTTCAAAAATTTTCCTCAATATTCAGCCAATCTCCTATTCCCTTTCAATATTTTCGAAATTCTTTTCTTTAATATTCAGGAAAACCCTTTTTTTCTTTCTGTCCAGCCCCCAAGATTTTAGAAGTCCTCTACAATTCTGCCCAAACTCCCTTTATTTATGTCCAAAAACAGACCACTTTAAACAATTAAACAATAAAGAAGAGGTCCCATCTTCTTGAGCCCCGTAATCCCACTACTACATGTCTTGTCCCCCACTTTTATTAAACAAATGTATTATTCCCCACTAACATATGTCTTGTCCCCCACTATATTATTTTAATACCTTATTTTAATATTATTAGCTTAGTGGACAGAGCACTCAAAATAAACAATTGTCCAAGATTTTCAATTCCAAAAATACCCCTCTGAAATTACTGAAATTACCATTTTACCCCTGAAAATACTGCAATTTAACATTCTACCCCATCAGCAATAACCAATTCACCTAATCAATCTAACCAAAATATAGCAGCTATAACCAATTTCTAATCAAATTTCATCAACAAATTTAGGCTAGAAACTCAATATTTTTGACTGAACAATATTTTCAACAACAAACATACTTTCAGATTCAATAACAGTAACAAATTGAACATAACCAACAAGTAGATTCAAATCACTAAACTCAATAATCAATTGAACTTTAAATTAAATCTAACAACATGATTAAACTAAACACTTCTATATTAAAACTAAACAAGAACATAAAACAAACTGAAGAAATAATCAAGAAATGATAACAACGAACAAGAAAAGAATCAAACATATACTGATTTTAAATCCGAGAATATCAAACAAAGTACGGACAGCAATGAAACTTAAACCAACTGACCGGAAATGACCAACGAAGAACTCGAACGGAAATGGCAAACTCAAACCAAGACTGCCAACGACCTAACGGATATCGACTTCAACGAAAACCCACCTTCTCTTTTAACCTTGACGAACTCAGACTGGACCTCACCGAACGACGAAAAACAACGGACTCAAACAAAAACCAAACGAGACCTTGACAGAACTTTGCCAGACTTTAACCGGACTGCTTTGTTTTTCCTCCGTGTGTGTGCGTGTCATCGTGGAAGCAGCAAGGTGGGTTCTTGAGCGTTCTTTGCTGGAGGTCGACGAGGCAGTGGCCATGGCGAAGAAGAAGAAGCAGCAACGTTTGGCTGGAGCTCGTCGAAGAAGAAGAAGGAGGAGCAGCCATGGGAGGGCAGCCATGAGAGCTGGACGTAGCAGAAGCGATGGTGTTATGGTTGTTTGGACGTGAGGCTATGCGTGTGTGTGTGTTGAGGTGAAGCAGCAGCAGTGGCTGCTGGAGCTCGATGGGAGAGGGCAGCTATGGTTGTTTGGACGTTGGGTTTCAATGGCAGAGGGGGGGTCATTGGTGGCGATGGACTGGTTCGTTTGGTTGAGGGTTGGAGTGGCTATGGTGTTTTAGAGGTCTGGTTTGGTTGGAAAAGAGCAGGGGTCGTTCAGTTGCTGGGCTGCTGGTCATGGATGGGGCGGGCAGCCATGGGAGGTGGGGCTTGGGGAAGAAGATGATGCAGCATGGGGGGGTGTTTTTTCTTTTTAGGGTTTTGGGGTTGGGAAAATGAAAAATGAAGATGGGGGTTTAGGATTAGTTTGGTTTATGGGGCGGACTGGGTCGGGTTGACCCAGTGGGTTATTTGGTTTGGGCCATGGTTGATTTAAATTAGAATGTGGCCCAATCCGATTTTCTTTCTCTTTTATTGCTTCTTTTCTTTTACTTTCTAAAACTAAAATTCTAAATTAAGTTACAAACTAAATTAACTTATTAAAAATACTAATTAATTCCTAGCAACAATTATCATATAAAATGAAATGACAATTAAAATACAATCACACAATTTGGACATTAAAGGCTAAAAATGCAAAAGATGCCTATTTTTGTAATTTTTATTCTTGTAAAACAAACTTAATTACTCATAATTGCAAACTTAAATACTAAATGCAAATGCGACATATTTTTGTATTTTTTATTAATTTAGCAAATAAACATGCACAGACAAATGCAAACAATACAAGAAAAATAACACAAAATTCACAACAATTGCAAACAAATAAAAAATTGTTTTATTTTTGGAATTTTTGGGAGTAATTCTTATATAGGGCAAAAATCACGTGCTTACAGCTGCCCCTCTTTGTCCGAAAACACGAAGAGTTTTCGTGCAAAGATAAAGTGAGCGATTTTTGCCCATCCGAGTACTCCGTGTGAAGCATTTTTTGAAAACGATTTAACCGAACCTTTGCTTCAAAGGTTTCCTACATATCCCTGGCTAGAAGGGAATCAGGTTAATATAGTTCGGGAAGTTTTGGTAGCTGGGACTACCATGGGAATGCAATGTTACTGCTGTTGCATGCTGTTATTACTACTTGTCGACCACCTTATTACACCATGCTGAAAGAAAACAAGAAGCTAGACTAAACTATAGTCTATGAATTACAAAATCTTATCTAGATATTCAGCCATGCTCTTGTGTCTCTTGTTGCTTTGATGTCTCGGTGACTCCTCTGGTATTTCTTGTCTTGTATTTTCCCTTGACTGCCGACCTCGAACTGCTTATTTCCTTTTCGGGAGCTTCACATTATTTTTCCATCGAGTCTTGGACTTCCTTCCTCTGCTGGGGATTCTTGTTGTTTCCTGCTGGGGACTTCGGCTGTATTCCTCTGCTTTACTGACTTGAAATGTATTCCTCTATTATATGGGCGAGCTCCCAACTTCACAACTTGAAATTTAAAGACTGAAATGTATTTCTCTGTTATATGGGCGGGCTCCCAACTTTAAAACTGAAAATGTAAAGACTGAAATGTATTCCTCTGTTATATGGGCGGGCTCCCAACTTCTTCAACTTTGAAAAATAAATTGCCATTCTATTCTTCAGGGGGGCTCCTGACCTCAATAACAACTTCCAAAATAAATCGCCATTCTTTCTTCAGGCGGGCGAGATTTCAACAACTTCGAAAAATAAATCACCATTCTGTTCTTCAGGGGGGGGGCTCCTATCAACAACAACTTCGAAAATAAAATCGTCATTCTGTTCTTCAGGGGGGCTCCTGACCTCAACAACAATTGAACATTGATAATCTTAAGAAAACTAAAAAAAATGACTCCCTTTTTTTTCAAATTCAAACTTTTTTTTTTCAAATTATCTTAGGAGAAAATTCATCAGAGTAGGTTTTTATCTTAGGAGAAAAATTCATCAGACTAAGACGTTGATCCTAGGAGAAAATTCATCAGACTAAGATTTTGTTATATTATCTTGGGAGAAAAATTCTATCGGACCAAGATTTCGACTCTAGGAGATAAATCGTCAAACTAGGTCCATTTTATTGTGATCTTAGGAGAAAGATTCATCCGACTAAGATTTGATATCTTATCTTGGGAGAAAAAAATTCCATCGGACCAAGATTTTGACTCTAGGAGATAAATCGTCAAACTAGGTCCATTCTGTTGTGATCTTAGGAGAAAGATTCATCGGACTAAGATTTGATCTCTTAGAAGAAAATTTCATCGGACTAAGTTTTCTATCTGAGGAGAAAAATTCATCGGACTAAGATTTGATATCTTAGGAGAATATTTCATCGGACTAAGATTTCTATCTTAGGAAAAAAATTCATCGGACTAAGATTTGATATCTTAGGAGAAAATTTCATCGGACTAAGATTTCTATCTTAGGAGAAAAATTCATCGGACTAAGATTTGATATCTTCGGAAAAAATTTCATCGGACTAAGATTTGATATCTTATCTTGGAAGAGAAAAAAAATTCAATCGGACCAAGATTTTGACTCTAGGAGATAAATCGTCAAACTAGGTCTATTTTGTTGTGATCTTAGGAGAAAGATTCATCGGACTAAGATTTGATATCTTAGGTGAAAATTTCATCGGACTAAGATTGTATCGGGAGGGAAATCCATCAGTAGGACTTTTTATCCTAGGAGGAAAATGTAAAGATCAAAGATTTGAGAAACTTACCTTTGTAATTTCTTCTTTTCTTTTCTTTTTCCCTTGCGCTGCTTTGTTCCTGTTTCAACTCTCAAGCAAAGAAAAATTTATCAGTTTTAAAATGGTGGCCGATTTGTGTCCTTGCTAGGGATGGCTTCCTCTTTTAAAAGCTCGTGTTGTCTTCCCACGAGACTGCTGGGGATAATGTTGTTAGGGAATTACTTACCTACATGCTGGGGATAATACCACTAGGGGAGTCTCCTTTCTTCCCCTCCTTCAAAATTTTTTTATTTTCTCTCAACACTGCTGGGGATAAAAGTGTAATCATCTTGGGATAACGTTGTTGAGGATAATGCTGCTGGGGAAATTTATTCCTTCAAATTGGTGCTTCATTCTTCTGGAAGTTGCTGGGGATGATAATGGCTTTTGCTTTTCTAAACACCAGTTTCATCTCTTTGTTCTGTCCGCTGGGGATACAACTCCTTTCATTAAAACTCGTTATTTTCTTTCTTTCAACACTGCTGGGGATAACACCGGTTCAAAACCCACTTCCCTTAAGACTGGTGTTATCTTTCTTCCTCCCCATGTGGATACCTGACTTCCAGAAAATTTTCAAAATGAAAAGAAAATTTTCTGCCCCAGTTTGATAATCTTCTTTATGGCATGTCTTTCCGCCATCAATGTCATTTCCTTTAAGATTCGACTGTGGTGGTTGGTTGTGATACTCCTACTGGGGATGGCTTTTCCCTTTCTCCTTCCCTGCTCTGCGTTCCATTACACTATCAAAACTTGCTGGGGATGATATTATTTGCTGGGGATGATCCCTTTCTGCTGGGTATATCCCTCTTCTTTTGTGGCATAGCTCGGAAACTGGCATTTCCCTGACCTTTAGTCTCATATGAATTTCCCAAATCATGCTCATTGCTCTCCGCGTTGTTCTTTCTTGATTTGTCCACGGGCCTTGGCCTTGAGGTTTATAACCTTTGATTTCGGCGAGGATATCCCTCTTGACACTCGTCAATCCTTTTGTCAATTCCCTCTTGCTGGGGATATCTTTCTTGACACTAGCCTCGCGCTTGTTCCTTGCTGACTATACCACTTGGATGTTCTAGTCAGATCTCGTCTTGCATAATTGGAAAGCTGATGGCAGATTTTGAAGTCATTTCTCACTTGTTCTGACCAAACAGACTCTACTGGGAATTTTTCTATGAAAGGAGAAAGATAAAAAGGAACAGAATAAAAGACAAAGGAAAGAGATGACTCTCTAATGAGGAAAATATAAAATAAAAACCTATCAAATGCGGATACCATCTCTAATGGTCATGACATGCACATATGGCCTATCCTCCATCGTTAATCGCCTTTCACAACTTTCGTCTGGTGATTTCCATCTGATTCTCAATCTTTATTCGACTTGTAGTGCCCGAAGGGTTTTCACTATCAAGCCTCTCTCATTTTGGTTTTTTTTTTCTCTAAACTTTCATCGCCTTATGGTGCCCGTGAAGATTTACACCGATAAGACTCTCTCATTTGTGTCACTTTCCAGCTGGGGATTGGGGTGTTACGGCTAGACTCTCTCATATTTCTTTTCTGCCGGGATCAGAGTCTTTTCTGCTGGAGATCAGAGTGTTCACCGGTAAGACTCTCTCATTTGTCTAGCTTGTCATTTTTTGAAGACTGATCAGAAGGTCTTTCTTTGTACTGTAATTTAGGATTTTGGATAGGCTAGAAAGAAAGGGTATTAGCGGCTCATAAACGAATCAATTTTGGTTCAAAATTTACAAACTTCGGAACCAGATTTCTTTACATCAAACACAACTTCTGCCCCAGTTTCTTGCTTGGGGATTTTTATTTTTGTTATACTATGTTACACTATGTACACTATGCACACTATGACCAAGCCGTGAGTCGCCTACGTATCCTCTTTGAGGAATCAGGTCAAACGTAGTTCCTCTTTATTTTATTTTATTTTTTCATTTACCTATTATTTTCTTTTCTTTTCTTTCTTTTTCTCATTTCTTGTTTTTTTTGTTGTTTTTGTTGCTTTCTTTTCCCTTTTTTCCCACGTTTGTGTTTCTAACCTTTGCTGCTGATTCCGAACGAGGGGTATGAAAGAAAATAAATAAGGCTCAAAAGGGGTAACGAAGGATAAAGTGTTTAGGTAGCAGAACAAAATGCCTTCGTCATTCCAGTCTTCAAAACATGCCAAGTGCAAACAACACAATTAAATAAAGATTTGTAGCCTCTTCTGATGGTGCTGGACTTGACAATTATATTCACACATTTGCTTTTTCATTTGTCATCTCTAAAGCACCGTTGGGCAACACTCTCACTCTCATTATCATGAATGACCCTCATGTCAATTTGACGAATCTTGCCTTTAACGGTTTTCTTTATGTTTTACTTGCTCCAGTTCCACATGACTCGAGCTCCGAATAATTTCAAATCGTCCTTATTTCTTTTAAATGTTCCGATCACCTCTCAATGGTTTTATGATTAATTTTTTAAGATTAGGCCCAAAATGTGTGCGCATGTCATGTCACTAGAATCGGCGCTAAACAAAATGATAAAAGAACTAAACAAAAAGATGACTGGAAATAATAAAATACCGGATTTTGCATTAGACTAACGGTGAAATGGTTTGAATAACAAAACAAACAAAAACAAACCAGAATAAAATCCCGAAACAAACCTGAACAAAACTAAACAAACCGCTATGACAAAAATGGAAAGATAAGAGGGTTTGACACAAGACAATGTCCGGATTACAACCCTAAGAATAATCCGGACAACAGAAAAGACAACAAAATAAGCCACCAAAAGCTTCTCTCTTGCTAACCAAGGAACGGAGGGTCCTCCCACTTATCAAACCTAGCATCTTAGCCACTAAGCTTCGCATCAATATTGCCAAGACCATCACCAACTTCAATATCATCAACCTCTCAACAAGTTCCCAATAGGATTCGAGTGTTCCCTGTCATCAGGCCTCATCCCCACAAAATGTGCATCATGATGTGCAGGTAAAGGATTCTGCGTGATATTCTGGGCGTCATTGTCTTGGATTACAATCAGGTTCCTGGATCTTGTGTTTCTGGCTTACCACAAACCAACCACCTTAACTTTCTTTGCGATTCAAAACAAAACAGGTTAGAATGGACTCAGTCGGTCCTCATTATTAACAACATCTTTTTCCTTTTTTTTCTCTTTTTTTTCATTTTTCATTTTTTTGAATTGTTTTTTGATTTTTTTTTGTTGTGGTCGAATCATATGGAGATTGCCTACGTATCATGACCCTGCATGAATCAGACCTTGCGTAGTTCGGACAGATCAGGAATAAAGTAAATAAACCAATTTTTTTTTTGAACTTTTCGAAAGAAAGACATATAAAGAAAAAAGAAAATATTTTTTTGGATTTTGATTTTTCTTCAGCATTTTTGCTAAGAAAGGCTTCTAAAGAAGAAAGTTTTTTTTTTCTTTTTGAATTTCGACTTTTATTGTTTTTTTTTTGGAATTTCGATAGAAAAACTTCTAAAGAAAAAGAAATATATTTTTGCATTTATGGATTTTTATTCTTAAACTAGGAAAGAAGTACTTCTAAAGAAAGAGAAAGTATTTTTGAATCTTGAATTTTCTTTTCGATTTTTGAAAGAAGAATGAAAATATTTTTGTATTTTTTTTTATTTTGAGAAGCAACTAAAAGAAAATATTTTTTGTATTTTTAAAAGTTGGGGTTTCAAAGAAAAACTTTTCTAAAGAAGTAAAAGAATTTATTTTTTTGGATTTTTTTGAAAATTATGGGCCGGAACCGATGAGATTTGCCTACGTATCTCACATCCGGTGAGAATCAGACCCGCGTAGTTCGCCCAACATAAACTAAACTTGTAAACAAGACTCCTCTTTTCAAATAAATTAAACTAAAAAAACACAAAATGTTTTCATTTTTCAAAATTTTTGCAGGGTTTTGACACTACTTGGATATTGGTTTTATTTTTCTAAAATAAGTAGTTATCTCCCTACATTGTATTTTTCTTTTTCTCTTTTTCCCGATTTTTCAAAAATTCCCAATTTCAGAAGTCGGTCAGCATGCAGATCTGAAGCAAATAAATGCGCAAAACAAACAGGATGCAGCATGATGGTTTTTTCATTTCAGGTTGCTTGTCCTAGAAGGACCCAACCCCTGTGTTGAGTCCCCTAAGTCAAATGCAACATGATGCAAATAAGCGTTCCTACTAGGGATCCGGCATGAGGTTTTGTTATACTAGGTTTATCCTGGGTGTTTGTTCTAGACCTGGCTTACCCGAGCGGACAACTCAAGCCGAGGATGGGAACTACGTACCGGTAACCAAAAGATCATCTGATTTTGCAACTCCTTCGAATCCTCGTTCTATTTTGGGATAGGACACTAACAGAAAAGAAGTCACGACCAGCGTGCATTCCTCAATGGAGAGAAGAGAGGGATTTCATAGCAGTTTATATATACAGTTTAGCTAATATCAAAGCGGTAAGAGTAATATTTTGCACATTTAGGCTAAAACATGTAATAAAATCAGATAATAAATGAAGCCAAATAATAACAATTATTCTAAGCTCGAATTCTTGACCCTGAACCAGTTGTTCTGGGTTAAGTTCCCCAGCAGAGTCGCCAGAGCTGTCACACCTCATTTTTACGCTACACCCCTGCTAAGGGACGTAAAGGGAGTTTTTCCAATTAAAGGACAATCGAAACGGGATTTTATTTAAAGATTCAGAGTCGCCACTTGGGAGATTTGTGGTGTCCCAAGTCACTGGTTGAATCCCGAATCGAGGAAAAGAATGACTCTGTTTAATAGTCTGCGCACCAGAAATCCGGATAAGGAATTCTGTTAACCCGGGAGAAGGTGTTAGGCATTCCCGAGTTCCGTGGTTCTAGCACGGTCGCTCAAGTGTCATATTCGGCTTGATTATCTGATTTTATACAATTATGAACTTATGTGCAAACTTTAAACTCTTTACCGCTTTTATTATTATTATTATTTTAACAGAGAATTACAACATTGTGAAAAAATGTATCTCGAACCACGTCACATCAATGTACTCGTGGTTATAGACACATTTCGACTCTGTTGAGATTTGAATTTGGGTCACAAAAATGTGCACCCGAATTTAAGAAAGTAAATTGTTAAAGGCGCGCCTAAAGCGACTAGCGTATCATTATTTTTTGGTAAGGCCGTGAAATTTGCTAAACGACCGATCCCGAAGTCTATACATTTATTAACCAATTATTGAGGGCCCCATAACTTGTGCATTTTATTGGGCGAGGCTTATCTCATTTGTTTTAAAAAGGATAATCCTAAAGTGCCTACATTTTTTCTATTAAATTTCTCTCTAAAAATGAAAGAGAAAAGATCCTAATTTATTTACATGCTTACGAATTGTTATAGTCGGGTTCCGAACGCAATTTGTTAAATCAGAATGTAAACACAATATGGACAGCCCGTTGGCCAACGTGGACCCAGGCCCAACGTGTATGGCACAAAACTGGACCTGGGCCATCTCATTCACATATTACTACCTAGTTACATTATACTAGGCATGCTCACAGTTTGTCAAATTAAAAAAAAACTTGGCAATCTAATTTTAATCCTAAACCATTTACATGCTGAAATTAACCAATAGTATCTAGCTAAACAATATTCCTACAAGTTTCGAAACGGTCTATTCGTTTAATAAGCTAACTGTTGAATGTATAAGAATAGTCTAAATCAGCTAACATGCTTTTTGAGATATGATAATCATCAAACAATAACGAACTATCTGAACAGAGTTACTACATCATTTATTTTTTTTAGCAATACATAGACAGTTCGTCCACTAAGCTACTGTCAGATGTTCCATTATATATTAAACAACTACATGATTCTGATTAGAGGAAACCAAATAATGTATATACACAACTAAAATTCAGAATATAACTAAGATAAATTCAGAACTTCAACTCTTCAATTCATATTTATGCTTCAGTTTCCATTCTACAAGAACCAGTGTATCAATTTGTGTACCTGATATTGGAAGTAAAAGAAGAAGAAGATCAGCAGAAATGCAGTAGCATATAACAACAGCAACACCCCGCAACCAGTAACAACCAGCAACGAGAAACCAGTGATAGATTTTAAAATCAAACAAAAATCCAGCAATAACTAGTGAAGTAGTAGCAAATAATCAACCAAACTCAAGGAAACAAATCAAATGAAAATCCAGAAACACCAACAACAATCAACGGGCAGAAATAAAGTGAATCTTTTTTAGATTGAAAGACCAGTTAATGTTTAACCATTAAATTCTGACCCCTCTGTATATCCAGTGTATGCAGATTGTATATCGGGTGTATATTACTCTCTCTTTCGAATCTCCTTTAAAAAATTTCCTCAATATTCAGCCAATATCCTATCCCCTTTCAATATTTTCGGAATTCTTTTCTTTAATATTCAAGAAAACCCTTTTTTTTTCTTTCTGTCCAGCCCCCAAGATTTTAAAAGTCCTCTACAATTCTGTCCAAACTCCCCTTATTTATGTCCAAAAACAGACCACTTTAAACAATTAAACAATAAAGAAGAGGTCCCATCTTCTTGAGCCCCGTAATCCCACTACTACATGTCTTGTCCCCCACTTTTATTAAACAAATGTATTATTCCCCACTAACATATGTCTTGTCCCCCACTATATTATTTTAATACCTTATTTTAATATTATTAGCTTAGTGGACAGAGCACTCAAAATAAACAATTGTCCAAGATTTTCAATTCCAAAAATACCCCTCTGAAATTACTGAAATTACCATTTTACCCCTGAAAATACTGCAATTTACCATTCTACCCCATCAGCTATAACCAACTCAGCTAATCAATCTAACAAAAATATAGCAAGTATAACCAATTCCTAATCAAATTTCATCAACAAATTTAGGCTAGAAACTCAATATTTTTGACTGAACAATATTTTCAACAACAAACATACTTTCAGATTCAATAACAGTAACAAATTGAACATAACCAACAAGTAGATTCAAATCACTAAACTCAATAATCAATTGAACTTTAAATTAAATCTAACAACATGATTAAACTAAACACTTCTATATTAAAACTAAACAAGAACATAAAACAAACTGAAGAAATAATCAAGAAATGATAACAACGAACAAGAAAAGAATCAAACATATACTGATTTTAAATCTGAGAATATCAAACAAAGTACGGACAGAAATGAAACTTAAACCAACTGACCGGAAATGACCAACGACGAACTCGAACGGAAATGGCAAACTTGAACCAAGACTGCCAACGACCTAACGGATATCGACTTCAACGAAAACCCACCTTCTCTTTTAACCTTGATGAACTCAGACTGGACCTCACCGAACGACGAACAACAACGGACTCAAACAAAAACCAAACGAGACCTTGACAGAACTTTGCCGGACTTTAACCAGATTGCTTCATTTTTCCTCTGTGTGTGTGCGTGTCATCGTGGAAGCGGCAGGGTGGGTTCTTGAGCGTTCTTTGCTGGAGGTCGACGAGGCAGTGGACATGGTGAAGAAGAAGAAGCATCAACGTTTGGTTGGAGCTTGTCGAAGAAGAAGAAGGAGCAGCAGCCATAGGAGGGCAGCCATGGGAGCTGGACGTAGCAGAAGCGATGGTGTTATGGTTGTTTGGACGTGAGGCTATGCATGTGTGTGTGTGTTGAGGTGAAGCAGCAGCAGTGGCTGCTGGAGCTCGACGGGAGAGGGCAGCAGCAATGGTGGTTTGGGTGGCGTCAATGGCGGACGGGGAGGGGGGGTCATTGGTGGCGATGGACTGGTTCGTTTGGTTGAGGGTTGGAGTGGCTATGGTGTTTTAGAGGTCTGGTTTGGTTGGAAAAGAGCAGGGGTCGTTCAGTTGCTGGGCTGCTAGTCGCGGATGGGGCGGGCAGCCATGGGAGGTGGGGCTTGGGGAAGAAGATGATGCAGCATGGGGGGTGGGGGGGCGGGTGTTTTTTCTTTTTAGGGTTTTGGGGTTGGGAAAAATGAAAAATGAAGATGGGGGTTGGGATTAGTTTGGGTTATGGGGCGGACTGGGTCGGGTCGACCCAGTGAGGTTATTTGGTAATTGGGCCATGGTTGATTTAAATTAGAAGGTGGCCCAATCCGATTTTCTTCTTCTTTTATTGCTTCTTTTGTTTTACTTTCTAAAACTAAAATTCTAAATTAAGTTACAAACTAAATTAACTTATTAAAAATACTAATTAATTCCTAGCAATAATTATCATATAAAATGAAATGACAATTAAAATACAATCACACAATTTGGACATTAAAGGCTAAAAATGCAAAAGATGCCTATTTTTGTAATTTTCATTCTTGTAAAACAAACTTAATTACTCATAATTGCAAACTTAAATCCTAAATGCAAATGCGACATATTTTTGTATTTTTTATTAATTTAGCAAATAAACATGCACAGACAAATGCAAACAATACAAGAAAAATAACACAAAATTCACAACAATTGCAAACAAACAAAAAATTGTTTTATTTTTGGAATTTTTGGGAGTAATTCTCATATAGGGCAAAAATCACGTGCTTACAGTAACTACAAGAGATTAACAAGAACCAGGTAAACATGCTAATACACAGAAATGAAGTAAAGGAAAGTCATGCTAACACACAGAACCAAAGTGGAGAACATCATGCTAACACACAGAAGCAAAGTAAAGAAAATCAAGCTAACACATAGAAACAAGTAAAGAAATCATGCTAACTCACAGAAACAAGTAAAGAAAATCTTTAACAAATTAAGGCTTTTTAACATAGTTGAGCTAAAAAGCAGTAAGAACTTAGAATCGGTCGAGATAAACAAGGAAAAAGGTTTAATCATAAAGAAATTAGTCGAAACAGGTATAGAAAGAACTCCGAAACCCTAGTTTTTCAAAGGGAGTAAAAGGGGTTTAGAGTAGAAGATCTTTCGGAAGAAAGCTCGAAAATAAGCAAATCACAGAAAGAAATAGACTTAAATCATAAATATAACATAGATCTGAGAGATTCAGAAGAGAGTTAGGGTTTCAAAAAGAAACCCAAGTAAAACTCAAAAGAACCTGTTGAAATTTCACCGATCGTGACATATAAGGTGTGATTTTGCCTAAAATCACACCGCAGAACCCATAAGTAATAGAAACAGAAACCCTAGGTCCAAATCGACATGGCCCAGGATCCTTGAAGGCCTTAGAGATGATGAGCAGGGTGATGAGAGACCCATTGGAGGCTTGGGTTGAAAGGGATAGTCGCCGGAGATGACCGGAGATGGAGGGGAGTGGAGGAGTCTAGGATTAGGTTTGAGAGAAAAGTGGATATAAGAGAGCATCTGAAGGCGGCGAATTGGGGGAAATGAATTCGGTTTAGGGGTCGTTTGGAAATTAAAAAGGAAAGGAATTATTTGGACCGTTGATCTGGGAGATCAACGGTCAAGATTAAAACGGGTAGGTGGATTATAGATTTGGGTAAGGGTTAATAGGGTATGGGTCGGGTTTTTTAATTGTAAAATTGGGCTGGAAATTGGGGTTCGATTTGGCTATAATTGAAAGCCAAATTGGCTATAATTTAAATAGCTAGTTTTCCCTATTTAATTTATAAAAATAATAGATAATTTCTGGAAAATAATTTAAGGTTCAAAAACAATTTAAAATACATAATTAACAATTTAAAAATACAAGATCCAATTTTATGCATATAAAACATAATTATATTTCAAAATGGGCTAACATTGCAATTATATGCAATTTAGCTTTAAAAATATCAAATATAATTGTAAAAATACATAAAAATTACATTAGCCATATTTTGGAATAAATATAAAAATTAAATAGATGAATTATCAAAACATTAATTTAGAAAATAATTATTGGGGATTTTATGGATTAAAAGGAAGAAAATAAATCAATTTAAACCCTTAAAAATTATAGAAAAAATAATAAAAACCTTGGGCATGCTTATATATGCATATATATACTATTTTGAAGGTATTTATACATATTTAAAATATATAGGGACAAATTGGGTATCAACAAACTTCAAGTTCATATTATCTTATTCGAGGATCTAGATGTATACATGATAATTCACGTAACTTTTTCTCAATTGTTGTATAATGTCTCCCATTCATGTTAGAAAAATTAAATTTTTTCCTCAACTTTGAAAACTCACATTTGTGCATTATGGTGTTAATCAAAATACACACTACACATTAATAATAATACGATGGAATTATTTGGTTCCCGACCCTGAAGCACTTGTGAGGAAAAAATGTAATATACTTTCGTATTTAACGTATATCAAACTGATATAGATAATTTTCTTCTCATAAGCAATAGTTTAACTATTAAACGGAGGCATTGAATAAATTATCTTGCTAAACCAGTTATGATGTAAACCAACTTATCAAGATAAACTATCTTGAATAGAAAATTCAGAAATTATGCTCTAAATTAAATTATTGAGCAAGTTACCTTGCAAACACCAGGTTGCAGGTTAATTATAATAGCACATGTAACCATCTCATAGATGCATCTTATGCGGTATACATGACATGTGAATGAGCTTGTAACGACCCGACTAGTCATTTTGAGCATTTGCATTTTGCTCAGTAGTTTTGGTGCACGAGTAGCTCCATATGATGTATTAGAAGTTGTGTGCAAAATTTGAGTTCATTCCGAGTTGATTTGATATATTTCGGCGCGATTTTTTGGAAGTCGAAAGTTCAAAAGTTCATTAAGTTTGATTTGAGGCGCGTTTCCTCGTTTCAATGTTGTTATGCATGATTTCAGGGCTCGAGCTGGTTCGTGTTATGTTATGGGACTTGTTGGTATGTTTGTACGACTCCCGAGGGGCTCGGGTGAGTTTCGGATAGGTTTGGGCTGCGTTGCGCTCGTTTTTCTTGTGTTTCTACGTCGTTTCTTCAAGCATAAATGATACCACATTAAGCAAATGAGATCTGATTTCTATTTTGATTGAAGCATTAGATTCGTATCATAATTACGGAGCTATATCAAAAAGAATCATCGAATTTGGACATCCTATGTGCAATTTATGGTCTTTTTCACAAGAATTGGGTTGCCAGATTTTGCAGATTAATTACGAAATTGCCACTGAATTCGTATTTAAAAATCTGCACTATTTGCAAATATTGAAACCAATATACCTCCTTCATTATAAGGTCAAATGGAGTGATTCAAAAGTCTAACTTGACTAAAATTTTACAAGCAATCCATTAGAGGCATAAAAAGTGAGTTTCGAGATCATTTGCCTTGAGAAACGATGCAGAATAGTTGGCAGAAAAATACATAAAATAAGAGTTTGTTCATTTGGTCATATTTTGAGTTGGGGACTCAGATTTGGGCATTTTGGAGGAGATTTTTAACATATGGATTGGGGTAATTGTTCTCTACTCGATTTTGGTTATATTTCATGAATCCATCTTTTTTTTTGGGATTTAATTGATAATTTCAAAGTGAAATTCGGGGGTTTTTGCCTAAAGTTTTATAAAGTAAATTTTTAAGGTTTGAATATGGATTCGAAGTCGGATTTGAGTTAAATTAGTATGGTTGTACTCATAATTGAATGGGTTATCGGATTTTGTGAGTTTTGTCGGGTTTCTAAGGTGCGGGCCTGGGTTGGACTTTTTGGCCGATTTTGGGCTTTTAATTAAAGATTAGACTTTTTCAATTGGGATTGGTTCGTTTATCATTATTTGATATATTCGAGTTGTTTTTGGTTAGTTTCGAGCCATTAGGAGGTCGGAACGTGCGTGATGGTATTTTTAGAGCATCACTTGGCTAGCTCGATGTTGTAATTGGCTTGTTTGAGATAAGTAACTCTTCTAAACTTAGTGTTAAGGGTATGAAACCCCAAATTATGTGCTTTCTGATTGGTATTGAGGTGACAAACATGCTAGACGACGGGCGTATGAGCATGCACCCTATGAATTCTGATTTTGTTGTTTCCCTGGCACTATTTAGTGGCCCTATGATATCTATGTTTTCACCATGTGATTAATTAATTAAGCTGTCAATCATGCTAGATATAATGTCTAGGCTTTATGCTGATATGATTAGGACCTATAGTGCTCGTTTCTTGCTGTTACCTCACTGATTTCATTGATATTTCATACTCAGTCATATTCATGCATTCATATCGTATCTGAGTCTCAGTTGTTATTTATTGATACACCATATCATTGTTGTTGGGATAGTTTCATGACATTGAGAGCTCGAGAGACTGGAGAGATTGATGACTGAGTAAGACTGAGGGCTTGATTGTGAGGATATTGACACTATAGCACGTGAGTTGTCTGTGCAACACGAGAGTTATCCGTGCGGATTCTGATATTGATACTATGGCATGTGGGTTGTCCGTATAGATTCTGATATTGATATTATGGCACGTGAGTTGTCAATACGAATTCTTATTTGATACTATAGCACGTGAGTTGTCCGTGCAGATTATAGCGCATGGGCTGAAGGAGCCCCTCCGGAGTCTGTACACCCCCAGTGAGCGCAGGTACCTACTGAGGATTGAGTGACTGTGAGTGACGAGTGATTGGGAGGACTGAGTGACTGTGAGGACTGAGTGACTGTGAGGACTGAGTGAATTGATACTCTGAGAGTATGCATATGGTTTTATTACTGAGTTGCATCACAATTGGCATGCACATGACATAAAGGCATAGAGATGCATTTTCCTCATACTGCACGGTATCAGGTCATTCATGATTTTTTACACATATTGATATGTGGTTATAGAGAGGTATTTCACACATACTATCTGGAAAGAAAATGAAACATCATATTTACTGTTGAAAGAATTTTTGGGAAAAAGTTACAGTTTTCAAACTTACTCATATTTTTGACAGGTTTCGGTAAAGGATTTGGGCTTTCATTGGTATACTTGAAAAGCGGATCTATTTTCGAAAAACTATGAAAAGGTTGAGCACTTTATCTCTGAGCTATTTCTTTATTTATTTGCTTTACACTATTATGAACTGCTATTTGGTTATTAGTATTGGACTCGACCTATGTTCCAGCTCGTCACTGCTCCTAACCTAAGGTTAGGTTTGTTACTTATTGAGTACATAAGGTCGATTGTACTCATACTACACTTCGTGCACATTGCGTATAGATTCCATATGTCGATGTTGTTGTGTTCGATGGTTGCTGGATTTGAAGATGTACATGCATTCTTGTTGTAGCTCCCTCTTGTTCAAGGTAGCCTTAGTTTTATAAAACTCTGTTTACGTACTTTTCAAACAGAAGATGTATTTACTACATATTAGCTTTGTAAACTCTATTCTAAGAAACTCATAATTTGTTCTACAAATCCTTGGGAAAGTGTATAAGATTTAGATAATTCTCTTGTTTAAACTGCCTTATTAAATATTATGGGAATTGGATAGTATAGTTGGCTTACCTAGCGGGTTGAGTTAGGTGCCATCACGACTATTGGATTTTGGGTCATGACAGAGCTCATATTCACCTTTGACATTTTCAGCATTCATGGAATTCAATCTCAATTTTAATTGGTATATTAGTTAATGAGAACAAACAACATAAGAAAATTCGTAAAGAACTTTCTAGTTCTTTAATATTTACCCATATGAATTCTCTTTTATTTTTTCCACATCATACTTGAATTAACATAGCTAAACCAATTATGCCAACTGGAGAAATTATCAATATTAATAAATTTTAAGTTTACATCATGACGTCTGCAATTACGAATTAACTCCAAGTTTATTATGATATGAGTTTTTATATCAAGAAACATCCACTTTATTGTGGTATTCTTTTATTTGTGTAGTACAAACTGAAGAATAAAGAGGGCAACTTTTCATATACATATTACCCCGCTATAAGTTGTAGTAATAGAATATATTAAATCTTTCATTTATTTATAGTCTCAATATAACCAACCGCTTTCGCGAATACTTTAGAAACTCAATTAAGTTTCTTTGAGACTTACTACAACACAATGCCTTATTGATAATCAATTTTATTCCTCCAAAATAGTAATAATTGGCTCTTCCAGAGCTCTCAATTAATTTGGTACTACCACATACTCATCAACATCCATATGGAGAATATCTCTTTTAAAGAAAAAGTTATACCATTATGGTCATGGTCAAAATTCTATACAAGATCTGTTCCTTGCATTACTGTTGCCCTTTAATAATCACATCGCCAAAATATTTTGGTGTACAATTGGTACGTGACTAATGACTATTCATGCCATAATAATGTTATTATTTTCTTATTTCCCCTCAAACCTCATTCTAAAGGTGAGTGTCACGACCCAAGTTCGCCCTCCGTGAACTATCATGACGGCACCTAGCCTCTAGACTAGGTAAGGCTAACAATTTGCGAAAAAGAAAATGAAAGATAAACTAGCCAAAAACTGCGGATAAAACATAATAAAATGTTTAAGATGCCGCTCGGCATATACAAATATAAACTCTCAAACTGAAACAACTCCCAAAACCCGGAATCTCATGAAATCACAAGCTGTGGAATAACTACAAAGGGTTCTAACTCTAGAATATCTAAACAAAAGTAAATACAGGAGAGATAAAGCTAGAAGTGAGAATAGAGAGGGACTCCTCGGTCTGCGAACGCGGCAGATATACCTCGAAGTCTCTGAATATCGCCTCACCTCATTTGAAGTATGGCTGAGCCGAAGAAACTGGATCTACACACGAAAAACATGTGCAGGAAAAGGCATGAGTACACCGTAGCGGTACTCAGTAAGTGCAAAGCCTAACCTCGGTCGAGTAGTGACAAGGAAGGTCAGGGCCCTACTGATTATATATGAAAAACAAGGTAAAATAGTATAGAATATGACAACATAATTAAAGTGCTAACAGTCTATAACGAATAAAATCACAGAAAGAACCTAACTCAATACACAGAAATAGCAACAGAGGATCCCCTAGAATATCGTCCCGTAGTCCCAAACGTAAATGTCCAGAGGATATCCCGGGATATCGTCCGGTAGTCCGAATCATAAATATGCAAGGGAAACTCCAGGAATACCAATCCGTAGTCCCAAAGTAAATATCCAGTATAGGGATCTACCGGGTGCTGTTCCGTAGTCCTAAATATAAATGTACAGGGGGATCTACCGGAATACCGATACATAGTCCCAAAGTAAACATACAGGGGGATCTCCGGGGATATCGTTCTGTAGTCCCAAGGTAAATCACACAACAATCTTAGAAGAATTTACAGTTCTATTCTAGAATTTAAGCAGGAAATTCTACGCTAACATGTTGCACGGAGTACAAGTAGGCAATTAAAGTAGGTAAGACAGTTAAATCACATAAGCATGCTTTTCCTAAACTAAGCAAGAGGCTTCAAGTACAAATATTGCTCCATTACAAGAAAACATAGGTATTAACTTAATGAAAATGGGATTCCAAAAATTAACACGTGTACGCACTCGTCACCTTGCGTACACGGTACTCACATAACACAATACCAAATCCTAAGGGGAGTTTCCTCCACACAAGGTTAGGCAAGCCACTTACCTTGAACCGGCACAATCAACTCGAAATCATGTTCTTGCCACGAGTACCCAACTCCAAATGACGCAAATCTATTCAAAGTAATTGCATAATGTTAATATAACTTCAAGTAACTAATTTAACTAATTAATTCGAAGCTAACACGCGAAATTAAGAAAATCGCCCAAAAAGTCCCCCAATCCCACGTCTCAGAATTTGATAAAATTTACAAATTCAAAACTTCCAATCACTCACGAACACACTCGAACAAAAATCACCAAAATCCGACATCAAAATCTCATTCAAAACTCGAATTTTCAATTGGGGAAACCTTCTCCCATTTTCCAAATTTTTACCCCTAATTTCCTTAATTAGAAGATGAAAACAACAATAGATTATAGTTATAAGATCAAAATCAAGATAAAAAACTTTACCCAATATTTTTCCTTCAGAAACCCTCGAGAAATCGCCCTCAACCGTGCTCCAAATAGTTTTTCCATGTTTTGAGTTCAAACCCTCGTTTTTCCCTTTTTATAACCAGTGAATCCGCTTTTGCGACCATGGGACCACACCTGCGGTCCCGCTTCTACGTCAAATGGACCGTACCTACGACTTTTCATTAAAGCCCAACTTCCACACCTGCGACCTCTTACCCGCAGATATGGTGCCGCTTCTGCGGTACCTGGACGCATCTGCGACCAATTTCAACATTGCCTCAGACCACACCTGCGGTCCCCTAACCGCTTCTGCGGTGTAGCACCTATGGTCCCATACACACACGTGCAATTATGACAGGTTCAACAAAGCTTTAGATTTTCCTAAGTCCAATTCCACTTCCGTTAAGCACCTGAAACTCACCCGAGGCCCTCGGGACATCAACCAAACATGCCAACAAGTCACATAACACTATTCAAACTTGTACCAACCCTCAGAACACTCAAAACAACGCCGAAACACCAATTCACCCTCGGATTCAAGCCTAAGGATTCCAAATCTTCCGAATTTCGCTTTCGATCAAAAAGTCTATCAAACCTCGTCCGAATGACCTAAAATTTTCCGCACACGTCCCAACACCACGGACCTACTCAACTTTTCGGAATTCCATTTCGACCTCTATATCAAAATATCACTATCGAACCGGAAACATCAAAAAATCAACTTTCGGCATTTCAAGCCCAAATAAGCTACGGAGCTCCAAAACACAATCCGAACAAGCCCCTAAGCCCGAAATCACCTAACGGAACTAACCGAACCGACAAAATTCTGTTTCGAGGCTATCTTCTCACTGCTACGACTACGGTCCAAATTCTAAAGCTTAAACTCTCATTTAGGGACTAAGTGTCACAAAACACTCCAAAACTCCAAATGAATCCTCCCAGCAACTCACAATAGCAGAAAATAACACGGGGAAAGTAGTTAATAGGGGATCGGGGAATTAATTCTTAAAATGACCGGTCGGGTCGTTACATCCTCCCCCTCTTAGAACATTCGTTTGTCCTCGAACGAGTATAGAGACATACATGAAGTAGTGAAAAGATGAGGGTAACGGCTGCGCATATCCTGCTCTGTCTCCCAGGTCGCATTCTCGACCAGCTTACCCCGCTATTGAACCTTCACAGATGTAATGTTCATTGACCTCAGCTTTCGAACCTGTCTATCCAATATCGCCACTAGGTCCTAAACATAAGATAGATCCTTGTCCAATTGGACTGAACTTAAATCCAACACATGTGACAGGTCACCGTGATACTTCCAGAGCATCGAAACATGAAATACCGTATGAACTCCTGCCAAGCTGGGAGGTAAGGCAAGCTCATAAGCAACCTCCCCAACACACCTCAATATCTCAAAAGGACCAATAAACCTCGGACACAATTTCCCTTTCTTCCCAAATCGCATGACACTCTTCATCGGCGAAACCCAAAGCAAGACCCTCTCTCCAACCATATAGGAAACATCATGAACCTTCCGGTCCACGTAACTCTTCTGTCTGGACTGGGCTGTACGGAGTCTATCCTGAATCACCTTAACCTTCTCCAAGGCATCCTGAACCAAGTCTGTGCCCAATAATCTAGCCTTACTCGGCTCAACCAACACACCAGGGATCTACATCGCCTACCATACAAGGCTTCATATGGTACCATTTGAATGATGGACTGATAACTGTTGTTGTAGGCAAACTCGACCAGTGGCATGAACTGATCCCAAGAACCTCCAAACTCCATCACACATGCACGGAGCATATCATCAAGAATCTGAATAGTGCACGCGGACTGTCCATCCGTCTAGGGGTGAAATGTTGTGCTCAACTCCACCCGAGTTCCCAACCCCTGCTGTACGGTCCTCCAAAACCGTGATGTGAACTAAATACCTCTGTCTGAAATGATGGAAACTGGAATACCATGTAGACAAACAATCTCGCGGATATCAATCTCTGCCAACCGCTCCGAAGAATAGGTAGTACACATAGGAATGAAGTGCACTGACTTGGTCAGCCGATCCACAATCACCTAAATGGCATCGAACTTTTTCAAAGTCCGTGGGAGTCCAACTACTAAGTTCATGGTGATCTGCTCCCACTTCCACTCCAGAATTGCTATCTCCTGAAGCAACCCACTCGGTCTCTGGTGTTCATAATTTACCTGTTGACAATTGAGGCACCGAGCTACAAACCCAACTATATCCCTCTTCATCCGCCTCCACCAATAGTGTTGCCTCAAATCCTGGTACATCTTTACAGCACCCGGATGGATGGAATACCGCGGAGTATGGGCCTCCTATAGAATCAACTCCCGAAGCCCAGCAATATTGGGTACACATACCCGACCCTGTATCCTCAATACCCCGTCATCACCAATAGTCACATCTCTAGAATCACGATGCAGAACCTTGTCCTTGAGGACGAGCAAATAAGGGTCATCATACTGACGCTCCCTGATACGATCAAATAAGGAAGACCGAGAGATCACACAAGCTAGAACCTGACTGGCTTCGAAAGATCCAATCTCATAAACTGGCGAACTAAGGCCGGAACATCCATCGCCATGGGCCTCTCCGCTACTGGTAGATACGCCAAACTCTCTACCCGGCGACACAAAGCATCAGCTACCACATTGGCCTTGCCCGAGGTGATATAAGATAGTGATATTATAGTCCTTCAGCAGCTCTAACCATCTCCTCTGGCACAAATTAAGATCGTTCTGCTTGAAAAAATGCTGCAAACTCTGGTGATCAGTATAGATCTTACAAGGAATACCATACAAATAATGACGCCAGATCTTCAAAGCGTGAACAATAGCAGCAAACTCGAGATCATGGACAAGATAATTCTTCTCATGTACCTTCAACTATTTGGACGCGTAGGTAATCACCCTACCGTCCTCCATCAATACCGATCCAAGGCCAATCCTCGAGGCATCACTATAGACAGTATAAGACCCCGAACCGGTAGGCAATATCAAAACTGGGGTTGTAGTCAAAGCTGTCTTGAGCTTCTGGAAGCTCGCTTCACACTTTTCCATCCACTGGAACGGAGCACCCTTCTAGGTCAGCTTGGTCATAGGTGCTGCAATAGATGAGAACCCCTCAACAAACCGACGGTAATAACCCGCCAGGCCAAGAAAACTGCTGATCTTTGTAGCTAAGGATGGTTTGGGCCAACTCTGCACTGCTTCCACTTTCTTCGGATCCACCTGTATCCCTTCACTCGACACCATGTGACCCAAGAATTCCATGGAATCCAACTAAAACTCACATTTTGAGAACTTTGCATACAACTTCTTTACTCTCAAAGTCTGAAGCACTATCCTTAGGTGTTGCTCATGATCTTCTCGACTCCGGGAGTATACCAGAATATCATCAATAAAGACAATAATGAACGAGTTAAGATATGGCTGGAACACACTGTACATCAAGTATATGAAGGCTTCTAGGGCATTGGTCAGCCCAAATGACATAACAAGGAACTCGTAATGACCATACCAAGTCCGGAAGGCAGTCTTCGGGATATCTGGCTCTTGAATCTTCAATTGTGTGACGACCCAAACTGATGGGCCGCGACGGGCACCTGAGTCTTACCTGTCAAACATCCCTAAGCATGCGTCTAAAAAATGAACCTGAATAACATCTGCTGCTTTAAAAATTAACCTACGTGAAAGATGCCTGCCATCAAGGAATATGTACGTATACAGGAAGAATACAGTGGGCGAGCCGGCAAGGCTGTTATAGACAACTATACATCAAAACCTGAAAGCTGACAAGGCCACATACAACCCAACTAGACATACTGTCTACAGACCTCTAACAGAAACATAGTTGTACAAAGACGGGACTGAGCCACGTCATACTCATATACATATATATGTACAAACGTATCGTACCAATATTAAAAGCAGCTCCGGATCAAATGGAGCATGCCAACTCTCGCTGATCAGGGATCCTAAGAATGGGGACCGTCAGCTTGCCTACCTGCACCTGTGGGTATGAAACGCAGGCCCCGTAAAATAGGGCGTCAGTACGAAAAATGTACTGAGTATGTAAGGCATGGAAATTAGTACGTAAAAGACATAGATGAAACATGGAATACTGAAACACATTTTTAAATTTGAATAACTTTGTAAATACTGAAACGTTTATAATATCACGCACGTGCGTGTAAATGGCATGCCATGCATAGGTATGGTGTACATAATATCATCAAGCCACTGGGGCATCCCATCATATCATCTCGGCCACTATGGGCAATATCATCAATATATACCAGCTAATCAGGTGGTGATGTGTATATAATGCCGTAACCCTTTCCCATATCCCATATACATATATTTACATATATACGCGTATATAACGCCATCTGGTCAAGGGTCAATGAACATGTACGAAATGCATGAAAAATACGTAATAATCTCAATATTCCTTCCGGATAAATTTTTCCAACTACGAATTATTTTTAGACCCATGAACAGAAGAAAATAATAATTCTCATGGGGAATCAAGAATATAGACACCCCGACTATTTCTATGAATAGAATAATTTACAGAAACCGTGTATTTGCTCGTTTCTTTCGTATAATCTAGACCATGTCAAAAGAAAGAAGAGAGGGCCTTAACATACCTAGAATAGGGAAAACTCAATATAATATTCTTGGCGAAGATTGCACCGTACTCTTTTAGAATCGCAAAATTTTATGTTGCTATTATTTCAACAAATTTGCATTGGAAGTTCTTCAGAATCGAATTTGGCTTCTGCTTCAAACTTATTTGAACTTGAGAAGGAAATTATTTTGCTCCAACATATTTGAATTTTTAAGAAACAGTTTCTGTTCTTTAGCGTTTTTGAAACTAAGAAGGGATTGAATTACTATCTAATGTATATGAAATTTGACTAAGACCCAATTGATTTACACGTTTCATGCTAAGCACATATGACTCTTAGTCATATGCTTAAATTGTGGTACACTACCACGTTTCTTTGTGGATATAATTAATTAACTTTTATCCACTTATTAGTTAACCGGGAAATATTTCGTTACCTGGTAATTAATTTATTACCCGCATAATTTAAAAATTATCACAAATTACTTAAAATTCTATTTATTTTCAAAATACTTCATGTATATTTTATATATTACACTACCGTGGTCATATGGTACTTTGCATGGTACTAGTTTATAATTATCGGGTATTATTACTTGATCGTAGTTTATCCCAACTTGGCCATTTTCAACAAAACTCATTTTCTCTAATTCGTGCATCCTTTATCCTTCATGGCACTTATTTATTGCTCGTTAATACGTTAACGTCAGGATGATCTCATCCCCGATTCTACGTCAGTTGACCGAAGATGAAACTTTTAACGTACGAAAATGCGAGATGTAATATCCTTCCCCCCTTAGAAACATTTGTCCTCGAATGTTCCACTCTTCGTGATCCATATAACTTTGGCAAGGTCGCCTTTTGTAACAATACTACTACCAACTCTCCCCGTAGAAGCTTAATAATTCAACGACACACAGGACAACGACAATAATCAATAGAAGAATTTATACACGCACCTTGAGGTTATAACGTCTCAGTTAGACCCTTCTCTGGAAGAGGAAATAGGTAGGGATATCTAGACTTCATGTCTTCCTCGGCCTCCCAAGTCATTTCTTCTACATTGTTCTTCCTCCAAAGAACTTTCACGGAGGCTACTCCTTATTCCGCAGGTTGCGGATTTGTCGGTCTCGAATGGCAACCGAAATTCCTCGTATGACAAGTCCTCTGTAATCTATACATCATTCGTGGGCACTACTCGGGTAGGATTGCCAATGCACTTTCGTAACATAGATAAGTGAAAAACTGGATGGACATACTCCAATTCCAAGGAAATTCTAACTCATAAGCTACTCGGCCCACTCTCTGAATAATCCTATAAGGCCCAATATACCGTGGGCTAAATTTACCCTTTTTGCCAAATGTCATCACACCCTTCATAGGCGACACCTTCAAGAATACCCAGTCATCAGCCCCGAACTCTAAATCTCGACGTCGCACATCTAAATATGACTTCTGACGACTCTAAGCTGTCAATAGTCGATCTCGGATAAGATTTACTTTTTCTATGGCTTGCTGAACTAGGTCTGGCCCATGTAATCCAGATTCTCCAACGTCGAACCACCATGTAGGTGACCTACACTTTCGTTCGTAAAGAGCTTCGTATGGAGCCATCTGAATGCTGGAATGGTAGCTATTATTATATGCGAATTCAATAAGCGGCAGATGTCCATCCCAACTACCTTTGAAGTCTATTACACAAGCTCGCAACATATCCTCCAGTGTTTGAATAGTACGCTCAGCCTGTCCGTCTGTCTGGGGATGAAATGTTGTACTAAGACTTACTTGAGTCCCCAATCCCTTTTGGAAGGACTTCCAAAAGTTAGTTGTAAATTGAGCTCCTCTATCTGAGATAATAGATATAGGTACACCATGCAGTCGTACTATCTCCTTAATATAAAGCCTCGCATAATCTTCTGAGGAGTTCTAACGGGCAGAAAATGGGCTGACTTTGTGAGCCTATCAATGATCACCCATATTGAATCGAACCTACACTGGCTACGAGGTAAGCCTATGATGAAGTCCATATTGATTATTTCCCATTTCTAAGTCGGAATCTCCATAACCTGCAATAATCCACCGGGTTTTTGATGCTCGATCTTAACCTGCTGATAGTTAGGGCACTGAGCAACAAATTTTGCTATATCCTTTTTCATTCCGTCCCATTAATATATTTCACTGATGTCATGATACATCTTTGTCGTTCCTGGATGGATAGAATAACGGGAATAGTGAGTTTCTCCCATAACCTGCCGGCGCAACCCTGCAACATTAGGCACACATAATCGCCCTTGATATCTGAGGACCCCATCTTCGGTAATTACAAATGGTTTCTTCTCCTTCTGAAGGGTGGTATCTCTATAATGAGTTAGCACATGATCCTCGTACTGGAATTCCTTCACTTCAGTTACTAAAGATGATGTTGTCGTATCCTGAAGAGTAATTCCAATGTCACCTGAGTCCAGTAACTGAACTCCAAGACTAGCTAGCTGATGAATCTCATGGGCTATTCCCCTCTTTCCTAGATGCAAATACGACAAGCTACTTATAGATCTACAACTAAGAGCATCGGCAACTACATTTGCCTTCCCCGGATGGTATAAAATATTAACGTCATAGTCTTTAAGTAGCTCAAACCATCTCCTTTGACGAAGATTCAATTCCCTTTGCTTGAAGATGTACTGGAGGCTCTTATGATCCGTATAGATATCAACATGAATGCCATACAAGTAGTGCCTCCACATCTTTAGTGCATGAATCACCGCAGCTAACTCTAAATCGTGGGTCGGGTAGTTCTTCTCGTGCTTTCTTAGTTGTCTAGAAGCATATGCCACAACCTTACCATGCTGCATCAGCACACAACCCAATCCAACGCCTGAAGCATCGCAATAGATAACATAACCATTGGTCCCTTCTGGAAGCATTAGAACCGGTGCTGAAGTTAACCTGTACTTTAATGCCTGGAAACTCCGTTCACAAGCATTAGTCCATTGAAACTTTTCTCCCTTCTGAGTCAACTTTGTTAAAGGTGCTAAAAGGGAAGAAAATCCTTGCACAAATCTCCTGTAATATCCTGCCAACCCAAGAAAACTACGAACCTCTGTTGGTGTTGTGGGCCTAGGCCAAGTCTTTACTGCCTCAATCTTTTGTGTATCCACCAGGATGCCTTCACCCGAAATGATATGCCCAAGGAAAGTTACAGAGTTCAACCAGAATTCACACTTAGAAAATTTTGCATACAACTTCCTTTCTTGTAGAACTCTGAGCACCGTACGCAGATGACCAGCATGCTCATCCTCTGAACGAGAATATACCAATATATCATCAATAAATACAATTACAAACAGATCTAAGAAAGGCCTGAACACACGGTTCATCAAATCCATGAATACTGCTGGGGCATTGGTCAGACCGAACGACATAACCCGAAACTCAAAATGCTCATATCTAGTCCTGAATGCTGTCTTTGGAATATCTTCATCCTTAACCCTTACTTGATGGTACCCGGACCTCAAGTCTATCTTTGAAAACCACTTGGCACCTTGCAACTGATCAAATAAGTTGTCAATCCTCGGGAGCGGGTACTTATTCTTGATCGTCACCTTATTCAGTTGCCTATAATCAATACACATTCTTAAGGAACCATCTTTCTTCCTTACAAAAAACACAGGTGCTCCCCACGGTGACGTACTAGGTCTGATAAAACCTTTTTCAAGAAAGTCCTTTAGTTGTTCTTTCAACTCTTTCAGCTCTGCGGGGGCCATTCTATAGGGAGGAATAGATATCGGGTGAGTATCTGGCAGTAGGTCAATAGAAAACTCAATTTCCCGCTCTGGCGGGAAACCCGAAAGTTCATCAGGGAAGGTATCTGGAAACTCATTTACCACAGGGATGGACTGAATAGTTGGTGACTCTACTTCCATATCCTGAACCCGAACTAAGTGATAAATACAGCCCTTTCTGATCATCTTCCTTGCCTTGAGATAGGAAATAAATCTACCTCTCGGCGATCCCGTGTTACCTTTCCACTCCAAAATAGGCTCCCCCGGAAATTGAAATCGGACTATCTTCGATCTACAATCAACATTGGCATGACAAGAAGCCAACCAATCCATACCCATTATAACATCAAATTCTACCATATCTAACTCGATTAAGTCTGCTACGGTAGGTCGACCATGAACTATTATTATACAACCCCTATATACCTGCTTAGCTATCACCGAGTCTCCAACAGTTGTAGACACCTCAAAATGTTTAACCAATTCAGGTTTTATTTCAAACTTACTAGCAATCAACGGAATAACGTATGATAAGGTGGAACCTGGATCAATTAGTGCATATACATTGTAGGAGGAGACTGATAATATACCTGTAACAACATCAGGCGATGCCTCTTGGTCCTGTCGTCCTGCCAATGCATAAATGCGGTTCTGAGGGCTGCTCGAGGTAGATGCTCCGCCTCTGCCTCTACCGCGACTCATTGGTGCTTGGGGACTTTACCTAGGGGGGCGTACTGATGATGACGATCCAACTACAGATCCCGCTGGCTGAGCTATGCTTGCATCACCTCTCATCGGACAATCCCTCATAATGTGGCCTGGATAACCACAAGTATAACAAACATCTAGTCCCATACGGCATTGCCCGGTATGCTGCTTACCACATTGAGTACATCGTGGCAAGGGTGGCCTCATCTGATTTGACTCACCCCTATACTGAGAACCTGAGGCCTTAAAATTCTGACCAGGCCTTGAATATGTAGAACGATCAAATCTCTTTCCTCCAAACTGAGGGGGCGTGCTAGCCGAGGGCTGGGATGGATATCTCAAGTACTGCTGTCTCTGACCATCTCGAAACTCACTAGAAGGACCCGAAGACCTTGCTCTTTTATTCTGGGCCCTATCATGCTCACGATCGGCCCTCTGTTTCTATTTACGCTCCTCTACACCCTGAGCGTACGCCTGAATACGAGAAATATCCATGTCTGGATGAAGTGAAACCGACATACAATCGTTAATCAAGTAAGGCTTTAATCCCATCACAAACCGGTGAATCCGATCCTCCATTTTAGATACAATAGTGGGAGCATACCTAGACAACGAATCAAACTGAAGGCAGTACTCCCGAACACTCATGTTTCCCTGCCGAAGGGTCAAGAACCTATCAACTTTGGCTCGCCTAAGCTCTAGTGGCAGATAATGATGAAGAAAAGCTTCTGTAAACTCCTGCCATACCGCTGGAGGGGCATTCTCACCTCTGGACAATTCCCAAGACTCATACCAATTAACTGCAACATCTTGGAATCTATAAAAAGCTAGCTCTACTGACTCAGTCTCAGTGGCCTTCATTACCCGTAACGTCCTCTGTACTCTATCAATAAATACCCGAGGGTCCTCATTCGGGTCTATTCTAGTGAATACTGGAGGGTCTAAATTAATAAAGTCATGAACCCTCGCGCTCACGGACCTATCTGCGTGACCAATACCTGTTTCCTGACGCCGAGCCTGTGCGGCTATTAATCGGGTCAATAACTGAACAACATCTCTCATCTCCTGACCCGGCGTATCCTGCTGAGGTGCTGAATGTATAGGGGCGGGTGCTGGAGCTGGTGCCCTTCGGAACTCTTCTGGAAAAGGCGGGGTATGTGAAGTCTGAGATGGAACCTCACCATGAGATTCTCCCCGAGCCCTGGTAACTCGTGGTGCTCGACTAGTAGTCTCACCAGCCACGGACTTTCCCTTCTAGGCGGCCGTACTCTTTGGAGGCATTGCTGAAAATATAACGTATCGTTAGGATAAGAATTCTTGTATTGCACGATCTTGAGATAAAAAGAGAGGATAACCTCCTATATGTCCTATAGCCTCCTGTTTATAAGTGTGGTGCACGACACACCCATAAACAAGACTCTACTAGACACGGTCTGTAGACAACCCTAGGACAGAACTGCTCTGATACCACTTTTGTCACGACCCAAACCGATGGACCGCGACAGGCGCCTGAGTCTTACATGTCAAACACCCCTAAGCATGCGTCTAAAATATGAACCTGAATAACATATGTTGCTTTACAAAATTAACCTACGTGAAAGAAGCCTGCCATCAAGGAATATGTACGTATACAGGCAGAATATAGTGGGCGAGCCGGCAAGGCTGCTATAGACAACTATACATCAAAAACTGAAAGCCGACAAGGCCACATACAACCCAACTAGACATACTGTCTACACACCTCTAACAGAAACATAGTTGTACAAAGACATGACTGAGCCTCATTATACTCATATACATATATATGTACAAACGTATCGTACCAATATCAAAAGCAACTCCGGATCAAATGGAGCACGCCAACTCTCGTTGATCAGGGATCCTAAGAATACGGACCGTCAACTTGCCTACCTGCACCTACGGGCATGAAACGCAGGCCCCGTGAAATAGGGCATCAGTACGAAAAATGTACTGAGTATGTAAGGCATGGAAATTAGTACGTAAAAGACATAGATGAAACATGAAATACTGAAACACATTTTTAAATTTGAATAACTTTGTAAATACTGAAAAGTTTATAATGTCATGCACGTGCGTGTAAATGTCATGCCATGCATAGGTATGGTGTACATAATATCATCAAGCCACTAGGGGCATCCCATCATATCATCTCGGCCACTGTGGGCAATATCATCAACATATACCAGCTGATCAGGTGGTGATACGTATATAACGTCGTAACCTTTTCCCATATCCCATATACATATATTTACATATATACGCGTATATAACGCCATCTGGTCATGGGTCAATGCACATGTAAGAAATGCATGAAAAATACGTAATAATCTCAATATTCCTTCCGGATAAATTTTTCCAACTTTGTATTATTTTGAGACCCATGAACAGAAGAAAATAATAATTCTCATGGGGAATCAACAATATAGACACCCCGACTATTTCTATAAATAGAATAAATTATAGAAACCGTGTATTTGCTCATTTCTTTCGTATAATCTAGACCATGTCAAAAGAAAGAAGGGAGGGCTTTAACATACCTGGAATAGGGAAAACTCTATATAATATTCTTGGCGAAGATTGTACCGTACTTTTTTAGAATCGCAAAATTTTATGTTGCTATTATTTCAACAAATTTGCGTTGGAAGTTCTTCAGAATCGAATTTGGCTTCTACTCCAAACTTATTTGAACTTGAGAAGGAAATTATTTTGCTCGAACATATTTGAATTTTTAAGAATCAGTTTCTGTTCTTTAGCGTTTTTTAAAACTAAGAAGGGATTGAATTACTATCTAATGTATATGAAATTTGACTAAGACCCAATTGATTTACACGTTTCATGCTAAGCACATATGACTCTTAGTCATATGCTTAAATTATGGTACACTACCACGTTTCTTTGTGGATATAATTAATTAACTTTTATCCACTTATTAGTTAACCGAGAAATATTTCGTTACCTGGTAATTAATTTATTACACGCATAATTTAAGAATTATCATAAATTACTTAAAATTCTATTTATTTTCAAAATACTTCATATATATTTTATATATTACACTACCGTGGTTATATGGTACTTTGCATGGTACTAGTTTATAATTATCGGGTATCATTACTTGATCCGTAGTTTATCCCAACTTGGTCATTTTCAACGAAACTCATTTTCTCTAATTCGTGCATCATTTATCCTTCATGACACTTATTTATTGCTCGTTAATACGTTAACGTCAAGATGATCTCATCCCCGATTCTACGTCAGTTGACCGAAGACGAAACTTTTAACGTACGAAAATGCGAGATGTAACAAATTGATGGTAACCTGAACGTAAGTCAATCTTAGAAAATACGTGTGCGCCCTGTAACTGGTCAAATAGATAATCAATATGAGGCAAAAGATATCGTTTCTTCGCTGTAACTTTGTTCAACTGGTGATAATCAATGCACATAAGCATAGAACCATCTTTTTTCTTCACAAACAAGATAGAAACAACCCAGGGTGATACACTACGCCGAATAAAGCCCTTATCAAGCAATTCATGTAAGTGATCCTTCAACTCTTTCAACTCAGGAGGGCCATACGATACGGAGGAATGAAAATGGGCTGAGTGACCGACAATAGATCAATGCCAAAATCAATATCCCGATCAGGTGGCATACCCGGAAGATCAGCTGGAAACACATCAGGGAAGTCCTGTACCATTGGGACCGAATCCATTGTAGGGGTATCAACACTAACATCTCTCATATAGGCCAGATACGCGTCATACCCCTTATCAACCATTTGCTAATCTTTAAGGAAAGAAATAACTCTACTGGGAGTGTTATCTAAAGCACCCTTCCACTCTACTTGCGGTACACCTCGCATAGCTAGCATCACAGTTTTGGCGTGATAATCAAGAATAGCATAATGGGGTGACAACCAGTCCATGACAAAGATAACACCGAAATCTACCATGCTGAGCAATAATAAATTGGCTCTGGTCTCAAAACCACTAAGAGCAACCAAACACGACCGATAAATGCAGTCCACAACAAGATAATCCCCACAGTTAGTAGAAACATAAACAGGGGAACTCAAAGAATCCTGAGACACGCCCAAATGCTGGGCAAAATAAGAAGACACATAAGGATAAGTGGAGCCTGGATCAAATAAAATCGATGCATCTCTATGACAAACCAGGACAATAGCTGTGATGACAGAATCAGAGGCGACAACCTCAGTACAATCAGGAAGGGCATAATATCTACCCTGGCCTCCCCCTTTAGGGCGACCTCTACCTCCCCGACCTCCACCTTTAGCTAGCTAAGCAGGTGGGGTAGCAACTAGTAATGGAACCATAGCCTAGGAACTCTAAGGGGAACGTTGTGGCTGAGGAGTTTGTGGAGGTGCACCCCTCCTATGTCTGGGGCAATCCCTCACCATATGGTGTGTATCACCACACTCAAAACAAGCTCTGGGAGGATGTGGCGGCTGTGGCTGGCTCGGGCCAGGTCTGCTGGACTGACCACTAAAAGCACCCCGTGCAGGAGGTGCACTAAATACTAGAGGTGCATAGTAAGGCTCTTGAGGTCTAGGAGGAGCTAGAATACCACTAGCTGCTCGAAGAGCTGAATGAACGAGGAAACTCATATAACCCCTACCATGACGAACTACAATTGGAGTACGGGCACCAGAAAAATGGCCTGACTCTCGAGACCTCTTGGCCTCCCTCTCCTCTCTATCCCGAGCATGCATAGCCTCCACTCTCTTATCATTACTCACCATCTGCTGATAAGAAATATCCATTTACAACTCACGAGCCATGCTAGACCTGATGCTGGGAATGAGCCCCTCAATAAACCGGTGAACTCTTTCACAAACTGTAGCAACCAAGGCTGGTGCATGCCTAGCCAAGTCGGTGAAATGGATAGCATACTCTGAAACTGTCATAGCACCCTGGCCCAAATGCTCAAACTCTACGCGTCATACGTCTCTAAGGCTCTGCGGGACAAACTCTCTCAGGAACATATCTAAAAACTGAGTCCAAGTAAGGGATGCTGCCTCGAAGTGGGAAGGCAGTGAAAGAAACCCCACTTGATCTTGATATACCCATAGTGCAGAGGATACAGTGGCACTCCTCCAAAAATCCTAGGGCATCATCCGATGCTAAACCATTGAATACATGAGGCTTATACGAACCTCTCAAGCATCCGCTGCTCATCCTCTGAAGTCGCTGCCCTATCCTCGGGATGAACTGGGGCCACAGGCTGTACCGGGATAACCTCAGGGATATGATCAACCTGGACCCGCTGCTCAAGAGTGCGAGCGGTGGGAGTCTGTGCTCCTCCCGCGGCCTGGGATGTGGTTGTAGTAAGGGGAATCAACCTTGCCTGAGCTAGAGTGGTGTACAAGATCACGAACTGTGCAAGAGTCTCCTGAAGAGCTGGAATAGTAGTAGTAGTAGTAGTAGTAGTAGTAGTAGTAGTAGTAGTAGTAGTAGTAGTAGTAGTAGTAGGCGTATTGGGTGTCTGGACTCCGACATGAGCTGCTTGTGGTACCTCTGTGGCAGCTCACGCGGGTGCTATGGCTTTACCATGTGCGCATCCTCGGCCTCTACCCCGGACCCGACTTCTGACGACTCTAGCAGTGGGCACTGCTGCCTGGTCATCTCCGATAGCACATATGCTCACCATCTGTGAGAGAATAGAAAACAGAAGTTTAGAATTGTGATACAAAAATTTCGCACGACAAGGAAATCAAATGAAGTGGAATTTTCCTAACAATTACATAGACTCTCATAGATAAGTACAGACGTCTTCGTACCAATCTGCGAGACTCTAACAAATTGGTTTTTGATTCATGACTCCTATGAACTTAGAGCTCTGATACCAACTTGTCATGACCCAAGTTTGCCCTCCGTGAACTGTCGTGACAGCACCTAGTCTCTACGACTAGGTAAGCCTAATAATTTGTGAAAAAGAAAACAAAAGATAAAACTAGCCAAAAACTTCGAATAAAACATAATAAAATGTTTAAGATGCCGCTCGGCATATACAAATATAAACTCTCAAACTGAAACAACTCCCAAAACCCGGAATCTTATGAAATCACAAGTTGTGGAATAACTACAAAGGGTTATAACTCCAGAATATCTAAACAAAAGTAAATATAGGAGAGCTAATGCTAGAAGTTAGAATAGAGAGGGACTCCTCGGTCTGCGGATGCGGCAGATATACCTCGAAGTCTCTGAAGATCGCCTTGCCTCATTGGAAGTATGGCTAAGCCGAAGAACCTGGATCTACACACGAAAAACATGTGCAGGAAAGGGCATGAGTACACCACAGCGGTACTCAGTAAGTGCCAAGCCTAACCTCGGTCGAGTAGTGACAAGAAAGGTCAGGACCCTACTAATAATAGATGAAAAACAAGGTAAAACAGTATAGAATATGACAACATAATTAAAGTGCTAACAGTCTATAACGAATAAAATCACAGAAAGAACCTAACTCAGTACACAGAAATAGCAATAGGGGATCCCCTGGAATATCGTCCCGTAGTCCCAAACGTAAATGTCCAGAGGATCTCCCGGGATATCGTCCCGTAGTCCGAATCATAAATATGCAAGGGAAACTCCCGGAATACCAATCTGTAGTCCCAAAGTAAATATCCAGTATAAGGGATCTACCGGGCTGTCTCATAGTCCCAAATATAAATATGTAGGGGGATCTACCGGAATACCGATCCGTAGTCCGAAGGAAAACATGCAGGGGGATCTCCCTGGATATTGTCCCGTAGTCCCAAAGTAAATCACACAACAATCTCAGAAGAATGTACAATTCTATTCCAGAATTTAAGCAAGAAATTCTACTCTAACAAGCTGGATGGAGTACAAGTAGGCAATTAAAGCAGCTAAGATAGTTAAATCACATAAGCATGCTTTTCCTAAACTAAGCAAGAGGCTTCAAGGACAAATATTGCTCCATTACAAGAAAACATTGGTATTAACTTAATGAAATGGGATTTCAACAATTAGCACGTGTACACACTCGTCACCTCGCGTACACGGTACTCACATAACACAATACCAAATCCTAAGGGAGTTTTCCCCACATAAGGTTAGGCAAGCAACTTACCTTAAACCGACTCAATCAACTCAAAATCACGTTCTTGCCACGAGTACCCGACTCCAAATGGCCCAAATTTATTCAAAATAATTGCATAATGTTAATATAACTTCAAATAACTAATTTAACTAATTAATTCGATGCTAACACGCAAAATTAAGAAAATCGCCCAAAACGTCCCTGATAAGTTTTTACCAACTTATCTTGTCTTTAAGCCTACATTTTTGCTTTATTTGAGTGAGAAAATCATGTGTTTAATTCCATTTACTTCTATATTACAGGTTTTATGTGATTTAGAAGTGATATTGAAGAAACCAAGTGAAATGAGTCAAAAAGAAGCTAAAAAGAGGAAAATCTGAAAAATGCCCTCTGTTGTCGCAATTGCGACATTACAACCAAAATAAAGTCCTACATGATCTTTGACAGAATGAGCTCAATTAGTAGAGGATTACACTACATGCGAGCCTATGGAACGTCTTCTGTGGAATAAGAATTTTGTTTTGAGAATGAGTTAATTCTTTTTCTATCTTGAGTTTCTAATTGTTCTTGAAATTTATTGTGTGTGGAATGCCTTTCTATGTTTGGTGTAAGGGCACATGATTTTGCGAAGAAAAGGTAATGTCTTTGGCCTCTGAGTTAGAGTAAGTGAGTAGGTTTTTGAAATACGTGTCGCGTGTGAGTCGAGTCATGAGGCTACGATGTTATGATAAGGTGCTTAATCTGCTTTAAATATTCTTGGCGTGATGCGTTCGAGAAGTTGTCTGATAAGAAGGTTGTCTCTATGTGAAGTGCAATTTGATTTCTCGAGAATGAGCAATGGTTTAAGTGTGGGGTGTTGATGGTAGGCTAGAAATCCGTGTTTTAGTCATAGTTTGCACTCTAATTACTGCATTTTACTTGTGGTTGAGCTTAAATAATGGTGATTTGCGCTTATTACGTGCTTTATGCCTTGCAGGAAATAATTCCGAGCTATTAAGATAATTTGGAGCTAATTGAACAAGTTGGAGCTTTTAAGTCTGAGTAAAAGACCAAGAAATTAAGTCGGGATCACGTTTGGGTGTCGGGAGTCAAGTCTGGATATAAAAAATGGATGAAAACAATTTACTCTATAAAAAGTGCATAGTCGCGCCGCCCGACAGTGCTTTTGTGCTGCTTTTTGCCAGAAACTGCTCTATGAACTTTCTCATTAGCGCGACACATGGTGCGGCACTCCTGTACAATTTTCTCAGAGTATTTTTATGTTTCATCTTGGAAAGGGTAGTTTCGTCCGGAACTATTCCTACATGATATAAATACACCAAAAAGATGTTTTTGAAGGGACTTTTGACCTTGGGAGCTTTTGGAGAGCATTAGAGGCTTAAATACACAAGAATTCATCTTCCTTCAACCAATTCAATACACGAGTTTGGATTGTAATGTTGGATTAATGCTTTCTTATTCTTTAACTCTTTTTGTGATAACTTTCTCCATATCTATGAAGTAGTTTGCCTTAGGGTTTGAATGATTTGGTGATTTAGTTGTTGTTTATAGATTTGACTACTGTTTAATTGCTTGAATTTATTGGAGGAGCTTCAATATTAGTTGTGATTTTATTCTTTATAGCGTTTAACAAAAGTGGAATATCTTATTGAATATTATTGCAGCGTATGCCTTATTTTATTTTGGTGATTCTTTGAAGTAATCAAGAGTGCTTTTTGAGTTACTGTTTAAATTAAGATTGAAAAATATTCGCAAGAAATTTCTCTTTAATCATTCCTACCAATAGATTCTTGCAAGTTTCATTGCACTTCGCATTAGTTTATTTGAAAGAATTAGATTTAATCGGGAGAGGAGTCTGAATCAGAAGTATAAGCTAATCACATATTGAATTCGTGAGAATCAATATAACCTTAAGAGTGAAATATAACAACTTCATATCTAGGATAGCAGTCTTGCACCTATCATGTCAAAACCCTCATTCTTCGTCTTGATAATAACCTACTGCTTTACTCTATAGTTCTCTATGATCAATTGTTAATTGCTTTAATTTTAATAGTTAACTTTAGTTTATAATCATTCCAATCAAAGTGTTAATCATACTGTATAGTGTTCCACCAGAAATTACATGAAGCCCAACTATGCCCTGTAAAAAGGATTTAGCGTCGTTGCAAATATATTTCGGTTAATAAGTCCGGAGTCGAATCTCATAGGGAATTAACCTATTAAACATAGTGTCACGATCCCGGTTCACCCTCCATGAACCATCGTGACGGAACCTAGTCTCTATGACTAGGTAAGCCTAAATTGTGGAAGAAAAACCAAATTTGCGGAAGTAAAACAATTTAAAACATGAATAAGGTAATAACAGTGTTTAAATGAACCGCTCGGCATACACCATATTTAAATCTCAAAACCCATACCTAAATCCAAGACCCGGAAACCCACGAATCACAAGCTAAGAGATACATAAGAAGCCCTAACTATGTCTATTAAAGGGAAATACTGAAGGGCTACCATATTACAGTAAGATAGAGAGGGAATCCTCGGTCTGTGGACGCAGCAGATATACCTCGAAGTCTCTACAGAAGCGCCTCGCCTCAAGGATGATAAGACTGAGTGAAAGTAATTGGCTTTGCACATGAAAAACATGCGTAGAAGGGGCATGAGTACACCACAGTGGTACTCAGTAAGTGACAAGCCTAACCTCGGTTGGGTAGTGACAAGGAAGGTCAAGGCCTTACTGAGATAAAATAAAGAATATAAGATATGACAGTATAAGATAAGCAATATAGTTGAAAACTAACGCCAAGAATTTAATATAGGAAAACAAGGAATTCAATAACTGAAACAGAGGCAAAACAATCACAAGGAAATAACCGGGGATCTCTCAGTATCCCCAGGATCTCTTAGTACCCTCAATATATGTCAAGGATCTCTTGGTATCCCGAGGATATCTCGGTATCCTCAATATATGCTAGGGATCTCTTGGTATCCCGAGGATCTCTTGGTATCCTCAATATATGCTAGGGATCTCTTGGTATCCCGAGGATCTCTTGGTATCTTCAATGTATGATAGGGATCTATTGGTATCCCGAGGATCTCTTGGTATCCTCAATGTATGATAGGGATCTCTTGGTATCCCGAGGATCTCTTGGTATCCTCAATGTATGATACGGATCTCTTGGTATCCCGAGGATCACTTGGTATCCTCAATGTAAGTGCCGGGGATCTCTCGATATCCCGCACTTCAGCTCAAATCATAAATGCATACAGGGGATCTCCCAGGATGTCGTCCCGTAGTCCCAAAGTAAAACACACGACAATGGCACAAGGAATACTCAAATAAACTCAACTTCATAACAAGGTAACATGGACAATTCTAACCTAGCATGCCTCACGTAATACAAATTAGGCAGTTAAAGAGTAAAAATTGATGGCTCCTGAATTGGGCTACGCAAACGCGATATGGGGAATGTGAACGCGAAGAAAAAAAGGGCAGGCTTACGTGTTCGCGGAAAAAATAATTCAGACGCGAAGGGAAAAAAGGTCGTTGTACCCCCGACTCCTAGTTCTACTACGTGAACGCGAAAGAAGGGATGCGAACGCGAAGGAGGAAGGGGCAGACTTTCGCGATCTCGAGCCAAATAATGCGATCGCGTAGAACAATTATTCACTCTCCGAAATTACACTACGCGAACGCGGAGGGAAGGTCGCGAACGCGATTATAGAAACCAGATACCAGATTCTTCTGCAATTCTACAAGTTCCAAAATGACCCGTTGAGCATCCGAAACACACCCGAGGCCCCCAGAACCTCAACCAAACCTGCCAACCAATCCTAAAACATCATTCAAACTTGTTCCAACCTTCGGAATGCTCAAAACACCTACTTTTCATTGGATTCAAGCTTAAGAATTCCAAAAACTCTAAAAACACGCTTTTGATCAAAAAGTCTATCAAACCTCATCCAAATGACCCGAAATTTTGCACACACATCCTAAATGACACAACGTAACTATTGCAACTCTCGAAATTCCATTCCGACACTCGGATCAAAATCTCACTATCGAACCGGAAACTTCAAAAATTCAACTTTCGGCATTTCAAGCCTAAATTAGCTACGGACCTCCAAAACACAATCTGAACACGCTCCTAAGCCCGAAATCACCTAACAGAGCTAACGGAACCATCGGATTTCCATTCCGAGTCCGTCTTCACACTGTTCTAACTACGGTAAACTTTCCAACACTTAAGCTCTCATTTAGGGACTAAGTGCCCCAAAATTCTCTGAAATTCAAAATCGAACATCCCGACAAATCAAAATAGCAGAAAGAAAATCGGGGAAAGCATTTATTGGGGGATCGGGGCATAAATTCTTAAGACGACCAGTCGGGTCGTCACATCCTCCTACACTTAAACATTCGTTCGTCCTCAAACGAGCATAAAGACATACCTGAAGAGTGAAAAGATAAGGGTAACGGTTGTGCTTATCCTGCTCGGTCTCCCAGGTCGCCTCCTTGCCTGGTTGACCCCGCCACTGAACCTTTACTGATGCAATATTCTTTGACCTCAGCTTTCTAGCCCGCCTATCCAATATTTCCTATAGGTCCTCAACATAAGATAGATCCTTGTCCAATTGGACTGAACTGAAATCCAACACGTGCGACGGATCATAGTGATACCTCCGGAGCATCGAAATATGGAATACCGGATGAACTCCAGCCAAGCTGGGAGTTAAGGCAAGCTCATAAGCAACCTCCTTAACACTCCTCAATATCTCAAAAGGGCCAATAAACCTCGAACTCAACTTCCTTTTCTTCCCAAACTCATACCTCCCTCCATAGGCGAAACCTGAAATAGAACCTGCTCTCCAACTATATAGGAAACATCACAAACGTTCCGGTCCGCGTAACTCTTATGTCTGGACTGGGTTGTACGGAGTCTATCCTGAATCACCTTAACCTTCTCCAAAGCATCCTGAACTAAGTTCGTGCCCAATAATCTAGCCTCACCTGGTTCAAACCAGCCCACTGGGGATCTACACCGCCTACCATATAAAGCCTCAAACGGTGCCATCTGAATGCTGGACTGATAACTGTTGTTGTAAGCAAACTCCGCTAATGGCAAGAACTGATCCCAAGACCATCAAAATCAATCACATACGCACGGAGCATATCCTCAAGAATCTGAATAGTGCATTCGGACTGTCCGTCCGTTTGAGGGTGAAATGTTGTACTCAACTCTACCCGAGTACCCAACTCATGCTGAACGGCCCTCCAGAACCGTGATGTGAACAGAGTACCTCTATCTGAAATGATAGACACTGGATTACCATGCAGACGAACAATCTCCCGGATATAAATCTCCGCCAACCGCTCCGAGGAATAAATAGTACACGCCGAAATGAAATGAGCGGACTTGGTTAGCCGATCCACAATCACCCCAATAGCATCGAACTTACTCAAAGTCCGTGGGAGCCCAACTACAAAATCCATGGTGATCCTCTCCCACTTCCACTCGGGAATATCCATCTGCTGAAGCAAACCACCCGGTCTCTAATGCTCATATTTCACCTGCTGATAATTGAGACACCGAGCTACAAGTCCCACAATGTCTTTCTTCATTCTTCTCTACCAATAGTGCTGCCTCAAATCCTGATACATCTTCGCGGCACCCGTATGGATGGAATATCGCGAACTATGGGCCTCCTCTAGAATCAACTCTCGCAGCCCATCAACATTGGGTACACAAATCTGACCCTGCATCCTCAATAACCCATCATCACCAATAGTCACATCTCTCGCATTACCATGCTGAACCTTGTCCTTGAGGACAAGCAAATAAGGGTCATCATATTGTCGCTCCTTGATACGATCAAATAAGGAAGACCGAGAAACCACGCAAGCTAGAACCCAAATAGGCTCCGAAAGATCCAATCTCACGAACTAGCTGGCTAAGGCCTGAACATCCATTACCATAGGCCTCTACGATGCTTGTAAATAAGCCAAACTCCCCAAACTCTCTACCCGGTGACTCAAAGCGTCGGCCACCACATTGGCCTTGCCCGGGTGATAAAAAATAGTGATATCATAGTCCTTCAGCAACTCTAACCACCTCCTCTGGCGCAAATTTGGATCCTTTTGCTTGAATAAATGTTGCAAGCTCCGATGGTCAGTATAAATCTCATAGGGAACCCCATATAAATAATGGCACCAAGTCTTCAGGGCGTGAACAATGGTAGCTAACTCAAGGTCGTGAACAAGGTAGTTCTTCTCATGTATTTTCAACTATCTGGATGCGTAGGCAATCACCCTACCGTCCTACATCAACACCACTCCGAGGCTAACCCTCGAGGTATCATAATAGACCGTATAAGACCCTAAACTTGTAGGCAGTATCAAAATTGGGGTTGTGGTCAAAGCTGTCTTGAGCTTCTGAAAGCTCGCCTCACACTCCTCTGTCAACTGGAATGGAGCACCCTTTTGGGTTAACCTGGTCATAGCGGCCACAATAAATGAAAATCCCTCCACAAAACGACGGTAGTAGCCCGCCAAACCAAGGAAACTACGGATCTCGGTAGCTGAGGATGGTTTGGGCCAACTCTGCACGGCCTCTATCTTCTTCGGATCCACCTGAATACCCTCACTTGATACCACGTGCCCTAAGAATGCCATTGAATCCAACCAAAACTCACATTTCGAGAACTTAGCATATAACTTCTTCTCTATCAGAGTCTGAAGCACAGTCCTCAGGTGTTACTCATGATCTTCCCGACTCCGGGAATACACCAGAATATCATCAATAAAGACAATGACGAACGAGGTAAGATACGGCCGGAACACACTGTGCATCAAATACATAAAGGCTGCTGGGGCATTGGTCAACCCAAATGACATAACAAGAAACTCGTAATGACCATACCAAGTCCTGAAAGCAGTCTTCGGGATATCTGGCTCTCCAATCTTCAACTGATGGTATCCTGAGCGCAAATCAATCTTAGAAAACACCCGTACGCCCTGAAGCTGGTCAAACAGACCATCAATACGAGGCAAAGGATAACGGTTCTTCACTGTAACCTTGTTCAACTAGCGATAATCAATACACAAACGCATAGAACTATCCTTTTTCTTCACAAACAAGACAGGAGCACCCCAAGGTGATACATTGGGCCGAATAAAACCCTTATCAAGCAATTCCTATAACTGATCCTTCAACTCCTTCAACTCAGGAGGAGCCATATGATATGGAGGAATAGAAATGGGCTGAGTGCCCGGCAACAGGTTAATGCCAAAATCAATATCTCTATCAGGCAGCATGCCCGAAAGGTCAGCTGGAAACACATCGGGAAAATCCCATACTATTGGAACCGAATCAACTGAAGGGGTATCAATACTGAAATCTCTCACATAAGCTAAATATGCGTCATACCCCTCCTAAACCAATGTTGAGCTTTAATAAAAGAACTAAATCTACTGGGAGTGTGATCTAAAGTACCCCTCCACTCAACACGTGGTATACCTGGCATAGTCAGCATCATGGTTTTGGCATGACAATCAAGAATAGCATAATGGGGCGACAACCAGTCCATGCCCAAGATAATGTCAAAATATACCATGCTGAGCAACAATAAATCGGCTCTGGTCTCAAAACTACTAAGAGCAACCGAACACGACCGATAAATGCGGTCCACAACAAGAGAATCTCTCACAGGAGTAGAAACATAAATAGGGGAACTCAAAGTATCCCGAGATACGCCCAAATGCAAAGCAAATAAGAAGACACATAAGAGTAAGTGGAGCCTGGATCGAATAGAACCAATGCATCTTTGTGACAAACTAGTATAATACCTATGATGATAGAATTGGAGGCAACAGCCTCGGTACGGGCAGGAAGGGCATAGTATCTGGCCTGGCCTCCCCCTCTAGGGTGACCTTTACCTTCCCGACCTCCACCTCTGGCTGGCTGAGCAGGTGGGGTAGCAACTGGAGCTGTAATCATAGCCTGAGAACTCTACGGGGCACACTGTGGCTGAGAAGTCTATGGAGGTGCACTCCTCCCAAGTCTGGGGCAATCCCTCACCACATGGCGTATGCCACTATACTCAAAACAAGCTCTAGGAGGACATGGCAGTGGGAATTATGCGGTACGGGTACTCCAAGAACCCTGAACACCTAAAACATTGTGTAAAATATGAGATGCAAACTGAGCTGGCTGACCCACAAAACCTCTACCATGCCATACTCTTCCTCCAAAGTAAGGACCAGTGGGCCTCTCCAGTCTACGAGGTCTCCTTACTTTCCTATACTCTTTCTCCTGACCTCATCTGTCCTCTCTCTCCTGGACCCACTTTTCCTCTACTCGGAGAGAGGTCCTCACCACCCGCTGAACTGGGATCACAAGTTGTGTCACCATGACACCTAGAACTTGAACAATGGGAACCCACTGCTCTGGAGTGGGAGTGGTGGAAGTATGGGTCCCTTCCTCGATCTATGAAGTAGTTGGTACAACCTGAATCAACTCCGTCTGAACTAACATACCAAACATGATCAGGAACTGTGCAAATGTCTCCTAAAAGGCTGGAGTAGTAGTAGATGTAGGCACATCCAGTGCCTGGGCTCTGGCTGGGACTGTTGGTGGCTCCTCGGTGGCAGCTCGCGCGGGTGCTCTTGCTTCATCGCGAGCGCGTTCTCGGCCCCGACTTCTGGCGACTCTCGTAGAGGCGTGGATGCTTGATCATTTTAGGTAGTGCATGTCCTCACTATCGGTGAGAGAACAGAAGATAGAAGTTCAGAATTCGTGATGTCAAAAATCTCGCATGACAGGAAAATCAAATGAAGTGGAATTTTTCTAAAGGTTACATAGCCTCTCCTAGATAAGTACAGACGTCTTCGTACCGATCTGCGAGACTCTAATAAACCATCTTATGATCCATGACTCCTATGAACCTAGAGCTCTGATACCAACTTATCACGACCCTAGTTCACCCTCCATGAACCATCGTGATGGCACCTAGTCTGTACGACTAGGTAAGCCTAGATTGCGGAAGAAAAACCAAATTTGCGGAAGTAAAACAATTTAAAACAGGAATAAGGTAATAACAGTGTTTAAATGAGCCGCTCGACATACACCATATTTAAATCTCAAAACCCATACCTAAATCCAAGACCCGAAAACCCACGAATCACAAGCAAAGGGATACATAATAAGCTCTAACTCCAAAAATGTATAATACATGGAAATACTGAAGGGCTACCCTATTCCAGATAGATAGAGAGGGACTCCTCGGTCTGCGGATGCGGCAGATATACCTCAAAGTCTCTACAAAAGCGCCTCGCCTCAAGGATGATACAGAGTGAAAGTACCTGGATCTACACATGAAAAACATGCGTAGAAGGGGCATGAGTATACCATAGTGGTACTTAGTAAGTGCCAAGCCTAACCTCGGTCAAGTAGTGATGAGAAAGGTCAGGGCCCTACTGAGATAAAATAAAGAATATAAGACATGATAGTATAAGATAAGCAGTACAGTTGAAAACTAACGATAAAAATTTAATACAGGAAAACAAGGAATTCAATAACTAAAATAGAGGCAAAACAATCACAAGGAAATAACCGGGGATCTATCAGTATCTCGAGGATCTCTTAGTACCCTCAATATATGTCAGGGATCTCTTGGTATCCCGAGGATCTCTCGGTATCCTCAATATATGCTAGGGATCTCTTGGTATCCCGAGGATCTCTCGGTATCCTCAATATATGCTAGGGATCTCTTGGTATCCCGAAGATCTCTTGGTATCTTCAATGTATGAAAGGGATCTATTGGTATCCCGAGGATCTCTTGGTATCCTCAATGTATGATAGGAATCTCTTGGTATCCCGAGGATCTCTTGGTATCCTCAATGTATGATAGAGATCTCTTGGTATCCCGAGGATCTCTTGGTATCCTCAATGTACGTGCTGGGGATGTCTCAGTATCCCGCACTTCAGCTCAAATCATAAATACATACAGGGGATCTCCCAGGATGTCGTCCCGTAGTCCCAAAGTAAAACACACGACAATGGCACAAGGAATACTCAAATAAACTCAACTTCATAACAAGGTAACATAGACAATTCTAACCTAGCATGCTTCATGTAATAAAAATAAGGCAGTTAAAGCAAATAAAGCAATCAAGTCAATTAGACATGCTTCTCTCACTAACAGCAAATTTAAAAGTGCAAGTAGAATAAATAGAAAGGGAAAACACAATTAAAGTTACTTAATGAAAAAAGGATTTTCAACAATTAGCACAAGTACGCACTCATCACCTCACGTACAAGGCATTTCAATTATCACAATACCAATCCTAAGGGGAAAGTCTCCCACACAAGGTTAGACAAGCCACTTACCTTGAACCGGCTCAATAATCAATCTGAAACCACGCTCTTGCCACGAGTACTCGACTCCAAATGGCCCAAATCTATTTAATTCAATTTCATAATGTGAATAACACTTGGAGTATCTGATTATACAATTAAATTCTAAGCTAATACGCAAAATTAGGTAAAATAACCAAAACGCCCCTCAGGCCCATGTCTCGGAATCGGGTAAAATTTAAATTTTCAGAATTCTCATACCCTCACGAGTATAACCATATAAAAATTATTCCAATCCGATGTCAAATCCCCAATCAAAACTCAATTTCTTGGTCTAAGAACTTTTCCCCCAATTTCCACCAAAATTTTGAAATTAATGGATGGATTTAAGTGTAGGTTTATGGAAATTAGTCTAAACCGAGTAGCAATCACTTACCCAAATCGCCCAGGTGAAAAGCTCTTCAAAAATCACAATCTCCCGGGCTCCCAAGTCCAAAATATAAATTATGGTCTAAACCCTTGATTTTGGGTTTTAAATTCTGCCCAGGTGTTTTGTTCATCGCGATCACAAAAGGTGACTTGCGATCGCGAAGAGTAAAAATTGATGGCTCCTGAACTGGGCAATGCGAACATGATATGGGGCACGCAAACGCAAAGAAGAAAAGGGTAGACTTACGCGTTCACGGACAAAAGAATGCGGACGCGAAGGGAAAAAAGGTCAGTGTACCCCCGGCTCCTAGTTCTACTACGCGAAAGTGAAAAGAGGGATACGAACGCGAAGGAGGAGGGGGCAGAATTCCGTGATCGCGAGCCAAATAATGCGATCGCGAAGAAAATTTTAATCACCCTCCAAAATTACACTACGCGAACGCGGAGGGAAGGTCGCGAACGCGATTAAGGATACCAGATACCAGATTTTTCTGTAATTCTACAAGTTCCAAAATGACCCATTGAGCATCTCAAACATATCCGAGGCCTCCGGGACCTCAACCAAACCTGCCAACCAATCCTAAAACATCATTCAAACTTGTTACAACCTTTGGAATGCTCAAAACAATATCAAAACACCTACTTTTCATCGGATTCAAGCTTAAGAATTCCAAAAACTCTAAAAACACACTTTCGATCAAAAAGTCTATCAAACCTCATCCAAATGACCTGAAATTTTGCACACACATCCCAAATGACACAACGGAACTACTGCAACTCTCGAAATTCCATTCCGACCCTCGAATCAAAATCTCACTATCGAACCAGAAACTTCAAAAATTCAACTTTTGGCATTTCAAGCCTAAATTAGCTACGGACCTCCAAAATACAATCTGAACACGCTCATATACCCGAAATCACCTAACAGAGCTAACTAAACCCTCGAATTTTCATTCTAAGGCCATCTTCATACTGTTCTAACTATGGTCAACTTTCCAACACTTAAGCTCTCATTTAGGGACTAAGTGTCCCAAAACTCTCGAAATTCAAAACCGAACATCCCGGCAAATCAAAATAGCAGAAATAAACTCAAGGAAAGTAGTTAATGGGGGATTGAGGCATAAATTCTTAAGACGACTGACCGGGTCATCACACACAGCAACTAGACTCGCACAAATTCACGCAATCAATCTTCAAAAATATTTAAGTAACAAATTTGATGTTTACTAACTAAATATCACATAATGAAAATGCGATAATTAATAGCTAACCACGAACGGGTTGTAGACAAGAATTGGAATGATCTAAGGTTATGATTTCCCCTATTGTCGGAATCCTTTCCACTATGTTTTCTATAAATTTGCCTAAGTCTTCTCTACCGGTATTGAGCACTCTGAGTGTTGTAATTATCTCCCAAGTAACTATCACAATTTACTAGACATATTCTCCCAAATCACGCTAGCTAGCATTAAGTACGGCTCACTCGGATCTCACCAAGGTTTCATTATCCCTAATCCCACCTTTAAACCCTCATATACGTTAGGAGTAATGTTATTCAACAACTACCTAAATATGCAGTCTCTCCTGAGTAATATACACTAAATAGGCACAGTCGATTGAGGGCATTTCAATCTACAACAAAAATAATATAGTTGTAGAAATAGAGAAAATAATACGGCAAATCCATATCAACATAACAGGAAAATCATTCTCCAATAGGTTCCATCAAAACCCAACATTAGGAGTTTAGCTACTCACACTCATAGTAACAATATCCCAAGTATTTTGCATAATTAAATTACAAAGTAAAAATAAAAGGATGTAGAAATTAATGATTCTAACTCTCAACTGGTGTTCCACGAGCTATTCTTGCCTTCGGTTGCAAAACTCCTTCAAAGTGGTGTTTTAGGTCTATTTATAAGTATAGGAAAAGACCTAAATGCATATGCCAAGTCCTTGTCAAACCAGGAGACGAAATAATCCTTCAAAGTTCGGAATATGCGCGCCTCAAACCTCGCCTCGCGAGGCTTCACGCGAGCTAGAGCTCACCCTAGACCTGGCATCGCCAGCTTCAACACGAGGTGGAGCTCGCCTCCTTCCTCGCCTATCCCACTCCCATGTGAGCTAAAGGGCTCGCCCAGCCAGCTCTAATGCCTAGCTTTGCCAGCTTTCTCATTTGTAGGCTGCTCACTTCTTTGTTTCTTCTTTTCAACTATCTTCGAGCACGCTTTAGACTTTAATTAGTCTTTTTGCTCTACTTTCATCTCCAATTCACCTATACATAAAATAGACTCCATTATGCACAAATAAAGTGTAGTTTATCATTAAAGCATATAAAATGTGAGGCAAATAATGTACTAAAATATGGAATTATAGCCACACATCAGGAAGGAACGAGCTTGAATGTTATGAAATGGCTAAGAAATCAGATGCCCTCTTTCTGTTTGATCGAATGTATAAATGAACTATTCATGGGCGAGGAAGAAGAACTTCGAGATTGTGATGCCCATTTTTGCGATTGCGGTGCCCATTTTTGCGATCGCGGTTCTTTAGCCTCCATGCAACAAAATAGTAGCCTTGCATATTTTAATCCTGATGCTTTTTAGTCATTTTCTTTGGCCTAAATACATCATAATACATTGCATTAAGTTCCCATAACAGCTTTTAACATATGGTCTACTTTTGTATGTTAATTGAGAATAAAATGGCATGGAAAGTGATGAAATTCTGCAATCACATGTTCTCCAAGCCATGAAAGAAGAGTATTTTGATCGGAATAGATTGATAGCCACTAAATGTGAAAGAAACTATGACAGACTCATATCAAAGGGCATCGTCAAGGAAAGTGGCATATATATGGAAAAACTTGAAGCTAAGATGCCGGATTTTTTCAGAAGATTGACTCACATTGGATGGAATTGGTTTGCTCCACAATGAATTAGAGATAATTACATATAATCAAAGAATTTTATGCCAATGCTCTAAAGACCAACTTCTAAGGGGAAGTATTTACCGTTAGCAGGGGTAAGTAGGTCGACTTTGACCCGCATATACTCAATGCACACTTTGTCCTTCCTAATACTGACAATGAGGTATACAAAGCCATATCCAAGGAGAGAGGAAGCTAGTGGTTCATGGAAAAGCTTCACGATGGGGTAACCCCGACTTGGGAAAGATTGCACAAAGGGGTTACATCTTCTGAATTCAAAACTAAAGCCAAGACTTGGTTGTCCATTTTTTTTTTTGCCAAAATCATGTCATCTAGACATGATTCTGAGATGACGCCTGACAAGGCATTGTTGATTACTGCTATTATGGATGACTTACTAGTGAACGTGGGCCAACATATGCTATGTGAGATTGAGGAAGCACGTAATGGGAGGTCTAAGAGTCTATTATTTCCATCATTGATTATTCAGTTGTGTTATGATGTTGGGGGTAATAAATATTCTGAGAAGGGCCCAGAAAGGTCAATTTATCCATTGCTTAGAAAGGGACCAAATGGTAGGCAAAAGATGAGGAGGATTGATGTAATGATCTGACCGGCTGTTTTAAGCATTTGCACTTTGCTTGGTGATTTGAGGGTATAAGTAGCTCCTTATGATGTATTATGACTTGTGTGTATTGTTGTTTTTGGTTTTTGGGTGATTCTGAATTATTTAGAAGAATGAATTTCAAGTTTGAAGTTTTAAGTTGGAAGAGTTGACCAAGTTTGCCTTTTGTGTATTTGAACCTGGAACAGAGTTGTGATAGTTTCGTCAGTTTTGGATGGCGATTTTGGACTTGGGTGTATGCCTGGATTTGTATTTGGGTGTTTCTTGAAGGATTCGGCATTATTTAGAGAAATATAGAAATTTGAAGGTTTGGAATGTTCTAAGTTTGACCAGGAGTTGACTTCAATATTATCGGGTTCGAATTGTTGTTCCGGGAGTTGGAATAGGTTCGATATGTCATTTGAACTTGTATGCAAAATTTGGATTCATTCTGAATTAGTTAGGCTTGAAGTGAATGCTTGGTTCGAAGTTTGAACTTTATGAACTTAAGAGATTGATCTTGATCGACGAATCGTGGTTTTGATGTTATTATGTGTGATTTGAGGCCTCGAGTAGGTCCGTAATATCATTTGGGACTTGTTGGTATGTTCGGACGGGATCACGAGGAGCTCGGGTGAGTTTCAAGGTGGTTTTGAACCATTTCTAGGCCATTTTTAGTTACTGGGCTTTTGCTACATGGGTGTGCATCGCGATCGCGGATTTTGAGTCGCATTCACGAAGAGCAAAGTGCTATTTTGGGCACTGTGAATCGCGAACGTGAAAGCCTTTTCGCAATGGCATAGAAGAAAATTCAGTTCTCAGTGACCCGACTTTGGAAGGTTAAATATTGTAATCTAGCATTTGGAGATGATCTAAAAATGAAAGTTGTAGCCCTTTTGTGTCTAGTTTTCAGAAAATCAAACCCTTTGTCATTAGGAGTTTTACACAAAAATTAATGGCTGATACACTACAGGCTATCTGAGAAGACTTTGGGAAAGGTAATAAAAATTTGTTCATCCCGATCGCAGGGAAATGGTCGCGATTTGGAACGGTAAAACATGTGCTGGGAAATTTTTGAATTGCGATCGCGAGGTTGGTGAACGCGATCGCGAAGGGTACCTCTGGAGCAGTGTTTAAAGTACTCTATTTCGAAGGTCTTGGTCATTTTATCAAATTTTATTTCACGCCCAAACTCCAACTAGTCATGATGACACCTAACCCAACCCACTAAGTAAGAAAATTAACAACTATCGAATGTAATGAGATTTAATGATAATACAACAACTTTTATACAAAGAATTTTCCAAGGACCGGCAGTACATATAATGATTTTCTAAGATTTAGTTTTTTACAAAACTGAATTGAAATAGTTACAACTTTTGTTCAAAATGTAAATGAACATAATTCGAACCTAATGCTACCAAGGACAAGCGCTAGCCATAACTGGAACGTATGTACATCTTCAAATCCAGCTCCTGCCATACACAACATGTAACATTAGCATCCAACATATGCACGTAAGGTGCAAAAGTGCAGTATGAGTACAACCGACCACATGTACTCAATAAGTAACAAACCTAACCTTCGATTGAAAATAGTGGCGAGCTGGGACAAGGGTCAGAGTCCAACTCCAATAACTAGCAACAGTTCATAACTATATTATAAAGATGGTACAAGAAATAACTCAGCTCATTTATAGTTCTGGAAAAATAGGCATGCTTTTCAAGTATAATAGTAAAACTCAAATATTTTACCGGAAACACTAAAATTTGAGTACATTTGTAAAATCGTGATTTTCCCCAAAACTTTTCAATAGGTAAATATTTCATTATCAAATGACATGAGGAAAGTACATCTCTATGCCTATATGTCAATATGTATGAGAAGTCATGAATGACGTGATACCGTACAACATGAGGAAAAATGCATCTCTATACATGTATGTTAAGTGTGTATGTCGAATGAAATACAACACAGAGAATAAACCATATGCAAAATCTTAGAGTATCAATTCATTTAATCATCCCAGTCACTCAATCCTCACAGTCACTCAGTCCTCACAGTCACTCAGTCCTCCCAATCACCCAGTTCTCCTAATCACTCGGCACTCGCTCTCAGCACTCACGCTCGGCACTCGCACTCGCACTCAGTAGGTACCTGCGCTCGCTGTGGATGTGCAGAATCTGGAAGGCCAATCCCAGCCCAAGCACTATTATAAGCCAATCATTGCATGAATCAATAATACCTATTGCGGCGTACAGTCCAATCCCATCAATATCCTCACAATCAGGCCCTCAACCTCACTCAGTCATCAATATCTCCAGTCTCTCGAACTCACAATGTCATGAAAAATCAACTCAAAAATAGTGATATGATGTATCAATAAATGGTAACAGAGACTAAGATATGATAAACAGATGAATGTGTATGACTGAGTATGTAATTTCAATGTAAGCAGATAACTCAACAGCAGAAATGACCTTAGTGGGTCCCAAGAAGATAAGCATATAGCCTAGACATGGTTGCTAACATGGTTCACACCTCAATTACTCTATCACATAGAGATTTCATGGATACAGATAAGATTCGGTAACTACACAGTACCATAGAAATAAGCGAGTCACAATTCACATCGTGCACGCCCACACGCCTGTCACCTAGCCTGTGCGTCACCTCAAAACCAAATACATATCACATATATTCAGGGGTTCATACCCTCAGCATCAAGTTTAGAAGTGTTACTTACCTCGAACAAGACAAATCCAATACCGATCAAGCCAAATGATGCTCCAAAAATGTCATCTCACACATATCGAAACTAGCCAGAAGCAACTCAAGAACATCAAATAATGCCTAAGAAAATAATTCCAAATGATAAAGGTTGAATCTTTAATCAAAACCCCAAAGTCAACCAGAAAGTCAAATCCGTGCCCGTACCTCGGAACCTGACAAAACTCACAAAATCTGACAATCCATACAATTATGAGTCCAATCATACTAGTTTTACTCAAATCCTACTCTGAATCGATCTTCAAAACCAAAAAATTCACTTTATGAAACTTTAGACAAAAACTCTCAATTTTCTCTTTAAAATTCACAATTCAATTACCAAAAACGAAGATAGATTCACGAAATATTCCCAAAACTGAGTGCAAAACACTTACCCCAATCCATATAGTAAAAATCGCCTCAAACATTGCCCAAATCCGAGTTCCCCAACACCAAATATGATCAAATAAACGAACCCTCGATATTAAATATTTTTGCCCAGTTATCCTGCCTCGTTTTGTGTGCCATACGATCTTGAAACTTGCGTTTGATACCTCCAATGGATTTCTTGTGAATTTTCAGTCAAGTTAGGCTTTTGAATCACTCCATTTGACCTTATAATGAAAGAGATATGTTGGTTTTAATATTTGGAAATAGAGCAGATTTTAACTACGAATTCAGTGGCAATCTCGTAATTAATCTGAAAAAAATCTAGCAATCAAATTCTTAGTAAAATGACCATAAATTTCTCATACAATGTCGAAACTTGATGATTTCAGTTGATATGGTTCTGAAATTATAATACGGATCTAATGCTTCAATCAAAACAGAAATTGGAACTCATTTGCTTAATGTGGTACCATTTATTCTTGAAGAAATGAAGTCGAAACATAAAAATGAGCGCAACACAACCCAAACCTATCTGAAACTCACCCGAGCCCCTCGGGACTCTGTTCGAACATACCAACAAGTCCCATAACATAACGCGGGCTTACTCAAGGCCTCAAATCACGCATAACAACATCAAAACCACGAATCCCACCTCAAATAGAACTTAATGAACTTTGACTCTTTCAACTTTCAAAACTCGTGTCGAACCTTATCAAATCAACTCGGAATGAACTCAAATTTAGCACGCAAGTACAAAATAATATAATGAAGCTATTCTAAACCCCGGAACCATAATTCGAATCCAATATCATCATAGTTAACTCCCAATCAAACTTATGAACATTCCAAACCTTCAAATTTTCAACTTTCGTCAAAATAGTGCTAATACCTTCTAGAAATATCCAAATGCATATCTAGGCATACGCCCAAGTCCAAAATCACCATTCGGACCTAACGGAACCATAAAACTCCAATTTGAGGTCAAGTAAAAAGTCAAACTTCGTCAACTCTTCCAACTTAAAGCTTCCTAGTTGAGAATCATTCTTCCAAATCAATTCTGAATAACCTGAAAACCAAAACCGACGATTCACACAAGTCATAATACATCATACGATGCTACTCAAGACTTAAAATAGCTTAACGGAATACAAATGCTCAAAACGACCGGCTGGGTTGTTACATTCTCCCCACTTAACCATATGTTTGTCCTTGAACGTGCGAAGAGTCATTCCAGAGCCATCAAATCGCCATGTAACTTTGCCATGCACATACCCGGGGGTGATCCCACTAATCTATATAAGCCTGACGACACAACCTAACTAAATATCCTTAATTAAACCGTAGCCCATAGCCTTAGAATCCAATTTCCAACATCCAAAATTTCCTACAAAATCGGAATCCCGCACCTACGCACTATATAAGTTTGAACAAGCTGCACCAAGCTATAACCATAGCTCAAGACACAATCACATGATATACCACATAACTTAAACACTCATATAAAGAACTTTCGACCGCAATAGTTGCTCGATAACTAACCCGACGCCGGCAATGGACCTAATGTCAACCAAAATTTTGTTCTGAACCATTGTGCACTGCCAGTGATGAAAGAAACACGCAAAACATCGTAACCACTCATCAAATCAACAAGTCATGGAGCCCTCTCTCGCCCAATTAGAACCAAAGCCAAATACTAAGCTGACTCCCGATATTATTCCTCCGAATGCACCGTAATCAAATACGATAGTATCCATTCTATGCCCAATGACCTTACCTCATCAAGCACAACTATTCTATTGACATGCCACACCAATAAAACCTAAAGTCACAACCGTGCAATCTGTGCACCAATAAGCAACAATCAAAAGGTACTCAATCATGAAAAAATGATTCAAACGAGAGAACCATCACGCAAGCTCAACAAGTACCACCACAACGCACTGCTAAGAACCTCTCACACAATGTAGAGCCAAAACACATGAGTCTAACATAAAGGATCATATCCCAACATATCTTTGCTGCAATGTGTGACCCCATCTAAACACTAGGCCACATGAAATACCTCAAGTCACAATGCTCAAAATCAACAACCACATGCAATTTGATGTCTAGTACCAAAATTGCATGACCATAACCACAGGGAAACAAACCACACCATATATCATAAGCGGGAAAAGGACATAACTAAGGCGCAATCAACCATTCCACACCCCAATAACCATTCCGCTCAAATTCCGCTATAAGACCAAAATAGAACTGCACCATGTGTACGTATAACCAACAAATCACAACCCCTCGTAGCAAAGGAGAGTAACTCACAGAACATACCAGATACGAATGAGATCAATTCTAACCGAATGGCACAACCCTCAATAATAGCAGTACAAAGTCAACCAATTCGACCCGGTGTAGGATACACATCCACATTAGGCCTCCCAATGGTCCCCCAAATCTGCCCTAGTCATCCACAAATAGATAAATAAACATCCTAAAGTCCACAATGACCTAACCATAACACATGCCATCATCTGGATAGCTTTAGCCACATCTTCACAGTCCACAACCATGAAATAATCTGTTTCTAAGAATTTTCGGGCTCCAAATCCATAGAACACATGAATCACCATATCTGATCCCAAATCTACCCCCTGAATGTCTAACACATCTCTCATACACGATCATCCACGAGGAATACTTCTAAAATTCTTTCGTGCCACATAGCAAAAATCTGAATATCAGCAGTCAATCAACCAGGCAAGTACCGCAATACCAACTAAGCATCTGTAAGTCAAACTCAGTGCGCCTTCCGAATGTACACTCTCCTCAGGCAATACCATGTAGTAATATCTTTCATCTAGTCATCTGAAACAGTCCATGTTGCCTAAGAATTCATGACCCTCCTTTCAAATTTGAAATGTGACCTTGCACATGCAAACCTTAGTCACACACAACATACCGCATCTATCATGCCATCATATGAAAAGTACGAGAATCTCATAATCAACTCTAAGTCACCAGCAGATTACATACCCGACAATTCAGAAACCATTCATATGACCCCATCCAGGAGAAAATCACAAACGCATTATGTTCCTCATGCCAGTAGGAAATATCCATCTCAATCGTGGTAGAAAACGTTGAGAATTCTCCAAAACTCATTTGCACATAGTCAAACAATTAGAACTGAATTTCTCTAACTCAACCAAGCCACGCAGGTCGCCAAGCCCAAGAGTATTGCCACAAAACACCTGTAGAAACTCACCACATCATAAGTACCCAAAAAACCGATCATATCCATTATTGTGTTGATCCAACCTACTATTAAACTGTCATATTTATTCGAGTTCCTTTCGAATTACCTTCAAATTGATGCTTCTCCTTGCCATAATACCACAACCCTCAACCAAAACTCACCGCATGAGATCCTAGCATAAAATGACACCGCCCTAAGGCCCATAAGTTGTTGTATTCCTTCTTAAGCACCCCAAAAGTACCACAACTGAGTACCTACTCTAAAGAGACCTTCTGCAAATCTAAAGCAGTTTCCTTCACTTTCATGATACTGAAATATATACTCCATAATGATATAGAAATACCGCGAGTCAAGACACCATCCAAATGTAAATATCAGATTCTAGCCATATACAAATCCTAAAAATTCCCAATTGCCATATATTAATCTTGAATCCATTAGAACCCTTTCGAGAGTCACCTACTCTACTCAAATCTCAATTGTACCGCCCAAACGGGGCGAACGATCTGTGCCCCATTAGCATGAAAACACCCAAAGAAGTAACCCCACCTTAATGCAATCGAGCAAATTCCTACACCATGCGCACTACATCCGTCATGAATAACAACTCACATCATTCCATGATTTCCATATATCCATAAAGTGTAATATAACTTGTATCCAGAAATTTCCTTTCTTAAGTCATCCTCAAAACCAGCCTCTGTAAGTCATAACCGATTTGCAAGTATACCTTAAACCGAAACCAATACAACACGTAACCATGCAATCAACTCATTGATAGCAGACTCCCCTACTTGGCTCAAAGCTACGGAATAAAGCATCTGATAAATTACAATAACCATACCCCATTACATCCATAATACGAAAGTGAGATTTAACTAAATCCTTCATAAACTCATGTAAACAAACAACATAATACCTCAAATCATCTGCTAAGCTTGCATTCATCCTCATGGCGGACATGCCAACTTTCTCAACCAATACAAAATCAAATCACAAAGATATAACCCATTGGTAGAAAAGAAAGCCTCCACACAACACCATAAGGATCACACATCCCTAGATTACCCTGCAGGTGGTAACCCACCTGCTTAACCTCCAACTGGAATCTTTTTATTCCCGTTCACAGCCACAACTACTACGCAATCACTTAATCTACCTAAATTTGAACTCATCAACAAGACATAAAATGTAATTCGTTCCATAAATAAATAACATGAAAGATCATTCAACACACTCATAATTCGAGACTATACAATACATTAAGATAGAAATCAAGCACCCAAGCCCTTTTTTTTACATCTCAAGCAAACTATTCTTGTCACAATAAAATCTTCAAAACACATCCCACAGTCACATCATACTCATCATGCAGCCATCCATCCACTTATCGAGCCACAAATTCCACATATAGGGACACTACCGGACATATAAGTCCAAAGCACGTGCTTACACAACCAAAATCTACATGCTTAAGGTATAGTCAAAACCCAGTCTGAAGTCCTCTAGACTGGCCCATCATCAACACCTGGAAATCATATGTCGCACCTAATCCATGGAATCACAAGCCGTCGATGCACAGCTAACACCGAGTGATCACATGCGCATAAGAATGCGTGGAAGGAATTCAAAGAGTTACGCTTCAAGCTGAATATATGTTGCACGATAAGTAAAGAAATATGGGAACCTATGAAATTAGAGCTCTAATAGACAATTGCTCAAGACTCGTAGAACCTATGAAATTAGAGCTATGATACCAACTTGTCACGATAAAAAATTCAACTAGTCTTGATGGCACCTAACACAACCCGCTAGGTAAGCCAAGTAACAACGATCCAATTTAATGAGATTTATTAAGAGAAAAAATGATAATACAATTGCTTTTATACAAAGAATTTCCCAAGGATTGGTAGTACAAATCATAAACTTCTAAGATTTATATTTTTACAAAACTGAATTGAAATAGTTACAACGTGTGTTTGAAATGTAAATGAACATAATTCGAATCTAATGCTACCAAGGACAAGTGATAGCCATAACTGGAACTCATGTACATCTTCAATCCAACTCTCGCCGTACACAGCATGCAACATCACCATCCAACATATGCACGCAAGGTGCAGAAGTGTAGTATGAGTACAACTGACCCCATGTCCTCAATAAGTAATAAACCTAACCTTAGGTTGAAAGTAGTGACGAGCTGGGACAAGGGTCAGAGTCCAACTCCAATAACTAGCAACAGTTCATAACAATATAATAAATATGGTACAAGAAATAACTCAACCCATTCATAGTTCCGGGAAAATAGGCATGTTTTTCAAGTATAACACTAAAACCCATATCTTTTACCGAAAACACCAAAATATGAGTAAGTTTGTAAAACCTTGATTTTCCCCAAAACTTTTCAACAGGTAAATGTTTCATTATCAAATGGCATGAGGAAAGTACATCTCTATGCCTACATGTCAATGTGTATAAGAAGTCATGAATGACGTGATATTGTACAACACGGGAAAAAATGTATCTCTATGCCTATATGTCAAGTGGGCATGTTGAATGCAATACAACACAGTGAATAAACCATATACATACTCTTAGAGTATATATTCACTAAGTCCTTCTAGTCACTCAGTCCCCGCACTTACTCAGTCCTCACAATCACTCAATCTTCAATCACTCAGTCATCCCAATAACTCGGCACTCACTCTTAACACTCGCGCTTGGCACTCGCACTCAGTAGATACCTGCGCTCAGTGTGGATGTACAGACTCTAGAGGGGCATTTCTATCCCAAGCGCTATAATAATCCAATCATGGCATGAAGTAATAATACCTACTGCAGCGTGCAACCCGATCCCATCATGAATCAATAATACTTGTTACGGCATGCAGTCTGATCCTATCAATATCCTTACAATTAGGCCCTTAGCCTCACTTAGTCATCAATATCTCCAATCTCTCAGACTCACAATGTCATAAAAAATCAGCCCAAAAATAATAATGTGATGTATCAATAAATGGTAGCAAAGACTGATATATGATATGTAGATGAATGTGTATGACTGAGTATGTAATTTAAATGTAAGCAGATAACGCAACAACAGAAATTACCTCAGTGAGTCCCAACAGGATAAGCATATAGCCTAGATATGGTTTACAGCTCAAATACTCTACTAGAGATTTCATGGATACAGATAAGATTAGGTAACTACACAGTACCATAGAAATAACTGAGTCATAATTCACATGGTACACGCGCACACACCTATCACCTAGCATGTGCGTCACATCAACACCAAACAGATATCACGTATATTCAGGGGTTCATACCCTAAGCGCCAATTTTAGAAGTGTTACTTACCTCGAACAAGCCAAATCCAATACCGAGCAAGCCAAACGATTCTCTAAAAATGCCATCCCGCATGTACCGACCTCCTAACGGATCAAAACTAGCCAAAAGAAACTTAATAACATCAAATAATTTGTAAGGAAACAATTCCAAATGATAAAGGTCAATTCTTTAATCAAAACCCCAAAGTCAACCAAAAAGTCGAACCCGTCCTCACACCTCAGAACCCAATAAAACTTATAAAATCCGACAAACTATTCAATTATGAGTCCAACCATACTAGTTTAACTCAAATCTGACTCCGAATCGATGTTCAAAACTTAAAAATCCACTCTATGAAATTTTAGACAAAAATCTCCCAATATTTTCTTTAAAATTTACAATTCAATTACCAAAAATGGTTCCAAAATTATGATACAGTTCTCATTCTTCAATCATAACAAAATTTGAAGTTCATTTGCTTAATGTGGTAATATGTATGCTTGACGAAACGACGTCGAAACATAAAAAATGAGCGCAACACAATCCAAACATATCCAAAATACACCCAAGCCCCTCGGACCTCATTTGAACTTACCAACAAGTTCCATAACATAACACGGGCTTAATAGAGGCCTCAAATCATGCATAACAAAATCAAAACCGCAAATCACTCCTCAAATCGAACTTAATAAACTTTGACTCTTTCAACTTTCAAAACTAGTGTCGAACATTATCAATCAACTTGGAATGAACTCAAATTTTTCACACAAGTCCCAAATGACATAAATAAGTTATTCCAATCCCTGGAACCACAATTCGAATAGGATATCATCAAAGTCAACTGCTGGTCAAACTTATGACATTCCAAACCTTCAAATTTTCAACTTTCGTCAAATAGTGTCGATACCTTCTAGAAATATCCAAATGCAAATCCAGGCATAAAAACAAGTTCAAAATAACCATCTGAATCTAACGGAACCATCAAAACTCTGATCCGAGGTCAAGTACTAAAAAGTCAAACTTGGTCAATTCTTCCAACTTAAAGCTTCCTAGTTGAGAATCATTCTTCCCAATTAATTTTGAATAACTTGAAAACCAAAATCGATTATTCACACAAGTCATAATACATCATATGATGCTACTCAAGACTTCAAATAGCTGAACGAAATGCAAATGCTCAAAACGTTCGGTTTGGTCGTTACAATTTTGAGCTATGGAGCTCGAATTTGGTAATTGCTAATTCTGTGATAAAATTGTCGATTTGAGCTATGATAGCACACTTTGCACATGCCTACACTTTAGCATGTTATTATACCAGTCCAGAAGCATGAAATATGATAATTATTCATGATATACATGTGTTCTTGTATACTTGCTTCTGTGTGATATGATTTGGACTAGATGCATGTGATCACGCCAAACGGATTATGTTGTTATGCATGTGACCACACCGGGAGTATTGTGTTGTTATGCCTATGATTATGCTGGGCAAATTGTGTTGTTTGCCTATGACCATACGGGGCGGATTGTGATATAGCATGTGACCACGCCGGGCAGATCCATCACAATGAGCATGTGACCACATTGGGCGGATTATGATATTGAGCCTGTGACCACGATAGGCTAGTAGCATATTGAATTGGTCGTCATTATGTGTGGATAAGGATCCTTCCTCCCAGGTTCACCCTCTCTTATTTCTCTATTGATGGTGTGCACGTGGATTGTGAGAAACTGATGGGTTTCTAGTTGACGTGAGCTCTAGGAGAGCTAGTTACGGTTGTTGGATCGGGTTGCATGCTGCAATAGATCTTATTAGCTTATGGTTATTGGATCGGGTTGCACGCCACAACGGACTGTTATATGGTTATTTCATTTTACCCTTATTTGCAATTTCCTTGACTGGTGCCTATTGTATTTGAATATATTCTTTATGTGGTAAATTATTGACTGAGTAAAACCCTTTAAAAAAAGAATTTTAAGCATCAAAGCGGTTAGACTTGAGATTTTCCTGATTTAATCATATAGTTGTTCTATACTTGTTGAAATTATGAATTGTACATGCGTTGGTGAGAATCATTTATAGTTCTTGATTCTTGTACCTCGCCGAGGTTAGTTAGGATACTTATTGAGTACATGGGGTCAGTTGTACTCATACTACACTTTTGCTCCTTGCGTGCAGATTTTGGTATTGATGCTACTGTGTATGGCGAGGGCTAGCATTAAAGATGTACATTCATTCCAGTTATGGCTATCACTTATCCTTGGTAGTTTTAGATTCTAATTTTGTTCATGTATATTTGAAACATATGTTGTATTTATATTATTTCAGTTTTGTAAATCTAAGTCTTAGTGGCTCATAATGTATACTACCAGTCCTTGGGGAGATGCATAAAATTCAGTTATTTCATTTTTGACTCTTCACTATATTGTGTTTTATTGTTATCTGGCTTACCGTGATAAGTTGGTATCAGAGCTCTAGGTTCATAGGTTCTGCAAGTCATGAGAAAATGTCTAGTTGAGTCTTGTGGATAGGTATGAAGACGTCCATACCTATCTTCGAGAGGCTACAGGGAATCTAGGATAAACTTCTCATATTTCATTCTTTATCATGTGGCATTGATTCATCTTGGAGCGTATCGCTTTAAATTCCTTCCACTCACTCATATGCGTATATGAGCGCTCGGTATCAGTTGTGCATCGACGGCTTGTGATCTCCATAAAGGAGGTGCAAGATATGTTTTTCTGTATTTTGATGGCTGGCCAGTCTAGAGGACTTGAGGCCGGGTTTTGACCATAGCTTGGGCATAAGTTCCACTTGTGTGAGTGTGTGCTTTTGGACTTATATGTCCAATTGTGTCCCCATGAGCTGGATTGATGGCTCAATGTATGGTTAGATGACTATATGATGATTATGTTGTTATTGCGGGATGTGTTTAAATGGTTTTTAATATGAGGGAAGATTTTACTTGGGATGTGAAAGGACTATGAAGGCCCGATTTCTGTGGATATATTATAAAATCTTGAGTTGTGAGTGTTTTAAGGGATTCTTTCATGTTTTTAATTTATGGAATGAAGTGGATTCTCATGTCTTGTTGACGAGTTTAGACTCGAAAAGATGCAGTGATTACATAGTTGTCGTGGCCATGAAATGGTATAGAGAGATGCTAGTTTGAGGCTAAGTAGGTGGGTTATCTCCCACAGGGAGGTCTATAGATGTGTGGTCCTTATGATGTTGTGTGGAGAGTTTCTTTCTATCAATGGGTTATATATGTTGCGATTTGAGTTTGGATTGGTTGAGAAAGTTGACTTTACCGTCATAAGGATGAATGCGAGATTAGTGGATGATTTGAGGTATTATATGGTTTGTGTTTCATGAACTTAAGAATGATCTAGTTTAATTTTGGTGCAAGATTATAGCAGTAATATAGTTTTGGTATTATGAGTTATCGAATGTTTTGTTCTATGGCTTTGAGCCAAGTGGGGGAGTCTGTTATCGACGATTTGATTGCATGGTTATATGTTGTACTGGTTTCGGTTTGAGGCATACTTGTGAATCAGTTATGAATTGCAAAGGAGTAGATCAAGGATGACTCGAGTAAGGAAATTTCTGGATATGGGTTATATTACACTTTATGGGTATATGGAAAACATGGAATGATTTGAGTTATTATTCGCAAAAGATGTAGTGCGCATGGAGTAGGAATTTACTCAATTGGATTAAGGGGGTTACTTCTTTGGGTGTTGTTGTGCTACTGAAGCATTGGTTGTTCGGCCCGCTTAGGAGGTGCAATTGAGATTTCAGTAGAGCGGAAGACTCTCGAGAAGGTTCTAATGGATTCAAGATTTATATGTGGCAATTGAGAATTTTTCGGATTTGTATATGACTAGAATCTGAGATTTGCATTGGATAGTGTCGAGACTCGCGATATTTTTATATCATTATGGATTCTACATTTCAGTATCAGGAAGGTAAAGGAAAAAATTTTAGATTCACATAAGGTCTCTTCACAGTGGGTATCTCGGATGCGGTATTTTAAGTGTTTAAATAGGAATACAACGGCTTATTGGCCTTAGGGCGATCTGGTTTTATGCTAGGATCTCTCGTGTTGAGTGTTGAGTTAAGGGTCGTAGTGTGCTAGCAAAGAGAAGTGTTAACTTGAAGGCAATTCAAAAGAAACTCAGAGGAAATATGACAGCTTGGTAGTAGGTTGGATCAGTATAGTAATGGTATGCTCAGTTCTTTTAGTTCTTACAATGTGGTGAGGCCTTACAGGTGTTTTGTGGTAATACTCTTGGGTTTGCCAACCTGCGTGACTTGGTTCAGTTAGAGGAATTAAGTTCTGATGGCTTGGTTATGTGCAAATGGGTTTCGTAGAGTTCTCGGTGATTTCTACCATGACTTGGGATGGATATTTTCTATAACATGGGGAGTTTGTTATGCATTGTGATTTTCTCCTGTATGGGATCAAGTGGAAGGTTTTTAGATAATTGTTTATGTATTTTACTTGTGACTTAGAACTGATAATAAGGTTCTCATATTTTCATATGATATCCTGATAGAGGCAGTGCGTGGTGTGAGATTGGAATTTCATGTGCAAGTATAAAGTTTATTTTCAAAAGGAAGGTCATGAGTTTATGCAGCACATACGATTTTAGATGGTGAGAAAAATGTTGGTACTATTTGGTATTACATGAGATGAGTGTAGATTCAGAAGGCACACTGAGTTTTGACTTATGGATGCTTTGTTGGTATTGCGGTACTCGCCTGGTTGATTATAATATTCGACTTGCTCGGTATTTTTCTTGGCTTGTTTGAGGTAAGTATCTTACCTATACTTGGTTGAGGCACTAGTTGCCTAAATTATTTGCGATAGCTACGCATTATGGGTGCGTATATGTATGGGGCTGAGCCCATATGCAAACACCAGGGTGTTTGTCCATGCTCGGGGTAGTTCTTAGGTTATGATATGCGTAGAGTTGACTGTTAAGCTTTAAGCTATAATGTTTCTCATATTTGTATTATTGTTGTGAACTATTTGAGACATGTTTGAGATTATGAAGTGGCTAATTCCCTGAATAAACTTGATAATCACTATTTTGTGATAAAATTGCCGATTTGAGCTATGATAGCATACTTTGTACATGACTACACATTAGCATGTTATTATATCAGTCCAGAAGCATGAAATATGATAATTATTTATCATATACATGTGTTCTTGTACACTTGCTTCTATGTGATATAATTTGGACTGGATGCCTGTGACCACGCCGGTGGATTGTGTTGTTATTCTTGTGACCACACCGGGCGGATTGTGTTGTTATGCGTGTGACCACATCGGGCAGGTTGTGTTGTTATGCATATGACCATGTCGGGCTGATGTTGATAAAATTGTCGATTTGAGCTATGATAGCACACTTTGCACATGCCTACACTTTTGTATGTTATTATACCAGTTCAGAAGCATGACATATGATAATTATTCGTCATATAGATATGTTCTCGTATACTTGCTTCTGTGTGATATGATTTGTACTGGATGCCTATGACCACGCCGGGTGGATTGTGTTGTTATGCGTGTGACCATGCCAGGCGAATTGTGTTGTTATGCATGTTACCACATCGGACGGATTGTGTTGTTAGTCCTATGACCATGCCAAGCAGATGTTGATATAGCTTGTGACCACCCCGGGCGGATCCATCACATTGAGCCTATGGCCAAGCCGGGCGGATTATGATATTGAACCTGTGACCACGGCGGGCTGGTAGCACGTTGAATTGGTCGTGCTTGCCTGTGAATATAGATTCATCGCTTTAGGGTCACCCTCTCATGTTTCTCTCTTGATGGTGTACATATAGATTGTGTGAAGCCGACAGGTTTCTAGTTAATGCGAGCTCTGGGAGAGATGGTTACTATTATTGGATTAGGTTGCACGTCGCGATAAGCCTTATTAGCTTATGGTTATTGGATCAGGTAGCGCACCGCAACAGACTATTATTGGTTATTGCATTTTACCCTTATTTTCAATTTCCTTGACTGTTGTCTGTTGTACTTACATATCTTCTTTATATGTTGGATTGTTGACAGAGTAAAACCCTTTAGAACAAAGAATTTTGAGCATCAAAGAGGTTACACTAGAGATTTTCCTGATTTTATCATATAGTTGTTCTATACTTGTTGAAATTATGAAATGTACATGCGTTGGTGAGTATCATTTTTAGTTCTTACTTCTTGTACCTCGCCGAGGTTAGTTACGATATTTATTGAGTACATGGGGTCAGTTGTACTCATATTACACTTATGCACCTTGCGTGCAGATCTTAATGTTTATGGTGTTATGTATGGCGAGGACTGGCATTGAAGATGTACTTGCATACCAGTTATGGCTATCACTTATCCTTCGTAGCTTTAGATTCGAATTTTGTTCATGTACATTTCAAACATATGTTGTATTTATTTCATTTTATTTTTGTAAATCTAAGTCTTAGTGGCTCATGACTTGTATTACCAGTCTGTTATGAGTTATATAAAAATTCAATTATTTCATTTTTGTCTCTTATCATTATTACTATATTGTGTTTTATTATTTGTCTTACCTAGCGGGTTAGGTATGTGCCAACACAATGGATTGCATTTTGCATCGTGACAATTGATGTATCATCTCCTTCATTTGGGTAGTTTACCGAGACTACAACTAGGTCTGATGGTTCTTCCACAACTGGTGCAGGGCCATATGACTCCATTGGACCACTTCCTTTTCGACCTCCTACTATGTGTCACCTCTCCAGTGATATATGGTGTCGATGCACCTAGTTGTCGACTTGTAGCTGGATTTCCTTCTGGTTTGTATAGGGAGGGAACTTCTACCCAAACCGAGATAGAAAAAAAAGCAATCAAAAGCAGGTCGAAGGACATTAGCTAGAGGCAACAAAATATTGAGAGGCAACAGCTAAAGTCAGGAGCATGAAAAAAAGAAGAGCAAATTTCTGACCAAAATGATGCAAAAACTAAGTTCATCTGTGGTACACATGACTCGGATGATGAGGAGAAGGAGTATTTGGAGCTCAAATTTCCCTCTACCTCCAGCTCCGAGTGATGCAGATTTCATGGAGATCCTCTCGCCATTTTACCTTATTTTGTTTAGTTGCATCGAGAATAGTGCAACACTTTAGGTTAGGGGTAGTTCATTTGTACTGATTGATATAAGTGGAGCATGATTATTTTGTGAAGTTGACAAATTGATTAGCTTTTTTAATTTAATGGTGATATTTTGTAGTTTACTTCTAGCATGTTAGCACTAGATTTTTATTTTATTTTTTATTTTGTTACTTTTTTTAGTTGTAGTAGTATTAATTAAACTCATTGGTTTTTCTTTTGTGCCGCAGTTCTTTTTCAAGGAAATAATTTATGTTGAACCGGGTAACTTTTTCGTTTGATGGATGGCATGACAACTTTCTTAAGAGATTAGTCTTGTTTAGTTTTTCTCTTTTAAGAAAAATATATTTTTAGTTAGTTTAGTAGCTAGTGGTGAATAAAATGATTATTGGGTGTGATCTTTTTGTCCATAAATCAACGTGTGGCTTGTTTGGTACAAATATATTTATGCTTTAGCATAAGAATTGTTGGTGGTTTGAAATAAAATATGATTGAAGTGATAATCCTTATTGTGACTTTTAGGCTACATTTTTGGGTTTTTGATTTGTTAAATAGTCTTTTAGACTATATGCGACTTTCTTTGAGTTTATTAATTTCAGTAAGATTTTGGATTTATATTTCACTCAAGTTTGCATGTGTCATGTGTGATGAGATTTTTTGTGAGTTCTTTTGCACTATTTTTTATCTCAAACTTGCTCGAAATGTGCTTCAAGAAAAATCCTAGATTAACTTGGTTTGAAAAAAAATATTAGACCTTTCTTAGACTGTTCTTATGCCTGAAATTTTCTACTCGTCCATATTTTCCCCTAGTTTTGAGCTTTTAACCTTTTCTTTGGTAACCATGTTACAAAACTACCATTTTATTCTTCAAATTTATCTATCTTTTTTGGCACCCTACCTTTCTAAGTGCTTTGAAAGTGCAAACATAAGTTAAAAGTCTAAGTTTGAGGGTGAGTAGGTTGAGAAAAAAAAAAGAGAATATACATGATGAAACCTTCCTTATTAGCTTTAAAAGGATCAAAAAGAAAGAAGAGAATGGAAAGAAGAATAAAAAGTTGTGAATAAAGGGAAGATTGGGTGGTAGAATGAAAAATAAAGAAAAAGGTGAAAAAAGTTTTGCAGGAAGTGTGCTTGTTGTTGTAAAATGTAGTTCTTACGGAGGTTATGAGTCACTGTTACCCAAATTGCGTCCTACCTTAATCAAAAATCTACATTACAACCCTTTAAGTCCTACTTGATTTTGAACCAAGTATGTCCACATTAGTGGAGAAATGCATGAAGGGCAAGCCTATGGCACTACTTGTGTGCATTTAAATATCTTTGAGAGAGAGAGAGTTAATCCTTTTCATTTGATATTCCATTTGTGTTTTAAATTGCATTTTATAAGTGTGAGATTCTCTCTCAATTGTGAGGTCACATGAGATTTGAATTATGAATTTAATCCAATTTTTAATTTGGAGGAATGAACAAAAAAAAGTTGTTTGTGATAATGAGGCAAATTTTGAAGCTTAGTATCATGACTTGATTGCTACTTTGATTTACGCGGTGTATGAGTACTTGAACTAAAATGAAATTTGTGAGAAGTTGTTGGTGATTCATATGATTTGGATTAATTGTTGGTATCAACCAAAATAACTAGATTGTGTTTAATTTGAACCTTTTTGGCTTGACATCATGTTGGTGTGCCATTTGGATTAATTGTTGATTCTATTGAAGAATGTTCTTAGTTGTTGACTTGTTTGAGGACAAGCAATAGTTTAAGTTTGGGGGTTTGATAAGTCGGTATTTTACCAACTTATCTCTTGTTGATACTTAGACATTTGTATGATTTTATAAAGAAACTAAGGCATTTATTGAGGTTTATTGGCATATTTCAGGTAATATGTAATTTAGAGAAGATATGGAAGAAAACAAGTTAAAATGTGCTAAAATAGAAAGATTGACTGCTGCCAATTATTGCTCTTCGTGATCGCGGAGAGTCATGATGATATCTTGAATGTCTAGGGAAATAGCTATTGCGAACATGAAGATTGAGTTGTGAACGTGAAGAAGGAAAAGCTAGTTAGCTACTGATCCACTACGCTATGCAATCGCTAGAGGGAAATATGTGAACGTGGACTTCCTAGAATATGGCTATCGTGAATGCATGTACTGTTATGCGAACAGGATGAAGAAAATCCTAGTTAGCAGCTGGTCATATGTTCTACGCGAACGCGAGGTACGCGAACGCGAGATGATGTACGCGATTGCGGTGCTTTGCTGTGTAGTATATCAACATCGCATGGTCTATTTCGCATTCACCTTCAGATAACTGGGCAGAAAATCTGGACAGAATTGGCACTTCACGTTTGGGCTCCCTAACCATTTAATAATCGACCCAGCTCATTTGAAAAAAGAAATCTTTGGCAAATATTTGATCTTTTGGACCGAAAATACAAGCGTTGGAGCTATGGTTTCTTACACCACACTTGGGAGTTGAAGATATGAAGACTTTGGATGAGATTTTCTTACCCTTTTTACCTATTTCTTCAATTCCTTGATTTATATTGAATATCTAAGTGTGTGGTATGTATTCTATTATTTGAATCTTGTTTATGGAAATATTCATTATTAAAGTATTGATTGAATATCCTTTTATGCTTATGTACCGAATGATTTTTATTAATTATGAAGTGAGTTATTGTTTCTTTAATTATTCTTGTTCTTTAATATTTCCAGATGGATTATCTAACCCTAGGACTCACCATTAACTTTGGTTTTAATCTTGGAAAATGTAAACTCAGGGTTGGGAAAGATTAATTAACAAGAACTTTAGGCGTTAACACTCATGTTATAGATTTTACCTAGCGATAGGATTGTACTGCTTGTAGCCACATTCAAGGTGAACTTAATCCTCTTAAATGTTTTAAGGATAATTCAATTAGGAAGTTTTGTTAGTCTTCAAAAGAAGCTAACTTAGAATTATTATCTGAGGCTAATTAACATAAACTCACTCATATGTGTAAATTCGTAAAATACATTGGATCGTTACTTGAATGTAACCCCCCTCGGATCCATGCTGGTAGCCATTGATCAATTTACTTACTTTCTAGGTTAGTTTACATTTTTGCATTTAGATAAATATTTTCTCAAAACCCTTTTTAGTGTTTGGCTTAGCATAATAAGCAATAATTCTCTTACTTGCCTAATCGCCTATATATTATTCTCTATGGGATTCGACCCCCGACTTATAGTTGGGTAAATTATATTGCATTCGACCGTATCTGCTTACTCTTTGAGGAGTGGACTTGGACATTATTAGAAGGTTGTCTCGCATTTGCATAGAGGCGGAGCCTGGCTGAGGGTGTTGGCCTTGGCATTCACGAAGAGGAGCTCGCCTTCGCGTAGTCTTGGCAGACTTAGGCATCATGTTTGCAAGAGGGACTTTGCGTTCTTGAAGTGGAGCGGCATCTTGGGGTGATTTTGGCATTCTCGATTGCGAAGGGGGTGTTACGATCAAGAAGGGCAGGCCTGGGCAGACCAATTAAGTGATATATTTCAGGATTTTCCCTATTCTCTCATATTTTGAACCTTAGACTTCGAGAGGTGGAGATTTTGAAGAGCAAATTCCCTACTATATTGGAGGTAAGAAATTTTCACTTGGCTTTTGCTTTAGATCTTATTTCCCCATTGAATTCCACACCTAAAACTTGAAATTTCAGAAAAATTGGAGTTTTTGTCTTCAACTTAAGAGGGTGTATTTTGGAATTTGAGGGTTGATTTGGACCCGATTTTGGAATCTAATAATATATTTGGACTCGTGAGGTTATGGATTGTCGAGATCTATCCCTTGAATCAGGTTTTTATTAGGTGGGCATGGGTTGACCTTTGTTGAATCTTGGAAATTTGATAAAAGATTGCAACTTTATTGTTGGGAGTTAATTTTTATAGCAACGATTGACATTATTGAGTTATATTTGACTAGATTCGAGTCGTTTCGAGGTTGATTTGAGATAAAAGGCTATTTTGGAAGGTTAGAGATTACAGGGTGGAGGTAAGTCTCTTGTTATCCTTGTAAAAGAAAATTCTCCTCAAAGGTGTTCTATTTGCTACTAGTTACTCTATTTAGGAACCACATATATTCGAGGTGCCGAGCGTATATGCGTAGCTAGATTATGACCGTATCTGGTAGTGTTGAGTTGAGTTATGCCTTGTTTGGACTATGTGAAGTTGTTCTACATGTTTCAATTGATTGTATGACTACGTGATAATTCATGAATGTGATTTAGGAGCATACTTGAGGTTATGACTTATTACTTTGGGCATAAAGGATTTTTTACCATGTTGTACTTTATTTTTAATATGTAGTCGGACAGTCTTCTTATATTCTCCATGATATGGTGGTGTTTATGGCTTAAATTACTCATGTTAAATAATATGATTAAATTGTGCATGCTTATTGAACCATTATGGTAAATTAAATTACATTATTAGCCATAGCCATCTTTTAGTCATATTAGCTTTTATCCGCATACTTGTTATTATGTATAGTGCTTCTTTATTGTAACGTTGCATACACATATGCATGAGTAAAGAGTAGGATATTGTGGAAATTGTGGATTTTGGCACTACATACACTTTGAGCGTATATTGATTATTAAACCTTATGGATTCGTGCCTCCGGACTCAAGTGATTACATAAGAAGTAGAGACTGGATGATTTGCTTTAGAGGATAGTTATAGTGGAGTGGAAGTGGACGCGTAATATTATGTATTTTGTTGTGAGGTTTCCATGGACCCTGGGAGAGTTTGACGCTATTTGGAATATTGTGGACAATTGACTAAGTCTGTGCACTTCATTCTAGTGATGACTTTTAAATAAGTCTATTGGATTTTACTGACAAGTATCATGTCTGAATGTGCAGATTGAGGTATTGACATTTAATTTGATCTCCTTATCTAGAAAGCATGCATAAAATTTCATATGAAGTGTATTTTGAGATTTCTTACTCATTGATGATTCCATGCTTTATTCCGTATATTATTTGTGCTTTCATGTAATTTAATAGACTCTTGGCAAGTGGCGATGTCGACCCCGTGTTTCTTCGAGGCTAGACTTGTTACTTACTGGATATTATGGTTTTGTTCCCAAATTACACTTCAGCACATTTTGTGCAGTTTTTGAGGCTGGTAATAGTGGTGTTCGTCCGGTAGAGTAGGAGATTTTTGTGGAGATTTCGTGGTGCGTTTCTTGACTTGTTCGATCCACAGTGCATGGAGTCCCCCTTCATACTTATCTATTCAGTCCATCTGCTAGTTTCAGACATATGTTATTCAATTTAAACTATATCTCATTGTTAGATGCTTGTAATAGTTGTGACACTAGGTTTTAGGCATTATAGACAGTTGTGGTCGTGTTTAGAACTTGTCTCTGATATTTATATTTATGATATTGTTTTGAGACTATTTTTGTTTACTTATTATAATATAATTTGTTTAAGGACTTGGAAAATCTACTTTAATTGTGATTGGTTAAATGTTGGCTTGCCTAGAAAGTAGGTTAGGTGCTATCACAACCTTTGGGTTGGATTTCGGCTCATGACAAGTTAGTATCAGAGCTACAGGTTTTAAGGGTATCACAAATAACAAGCGAGTTTAGTTGAGTCCTGTGGATCGATACAGAGACAATAGTATTAATCTGCAAGAGGTTTTATGGCTTTAAGAGAACTTTCAAGTTCTTGATTCGTCATCGTACGTTGATTATTGTGTTGAGTATAAATCTTTCTCTTCTACTCTCTCACATATGGTTAGAAAGTGTGCATCAGCAGCAATAGGTACTGGAGAGGTTGCACCAGCGACCATAGCCAGTAGAGGTATAGCCCAAGGTAGGGCCAATGCTCTATCTAGGGGTCGTACTATCACATCTGGTGATAGAGCATCCATTAGAGCCTGTAGCCACGTTAGGGCAATTTCACTATACGCTGCAATCAAGTGTAGACAAGCATGTTGAGGCTCCAGTACACCGCCAGCACCTAGAGGGTTTTGTTTATGCACTAGTGTTTTAGGAGGCCATGGCTAAGATGGTCAGCTTTATAGATGTATTGACCAGGTTGGAGTGGTTCTACCAGCCACAGTGACATCCTAGGCTGAAGGGGGAGATCAGACCCCTATCACTTGTACTCTGGAGCAACCTGTTGTAGCAGGTAAACCCGTGGTTGAGCTTACTATGTTTGTTGAGGAGACGAAGAGGCTTGAGACGTTCCAGAAGTTACATCCTCCTCAATTTGATGTTGATGCTTCACAGGATACCCAAGTTTTTCTTGATCAGTGCCAATAGATTGGATTTTACTATTTGTTAGTTGAGGGGAGCCGCTAGGAGATAGTGGAAAAATTATGAGCTGGGCAGGCCAGTTAGTTCGTCTCATCTTACATGGACTTAGTTTTCGCATCTATTTCTTGATAGGTACATGCCTCTCACCAGGAGGGATTAGTTGAAATTCTTGTTTGAGCACCTTCAGCATAATTGTATGTAGTAACTGAGTATGAGGCAAGATTCACATAGTTGTCTCATTATGCAACATTCTTGATCCCCACCAAGTCATAGAAGGTGAAGCAGTTTATTAAAGGTTTGACCTGTGGCATCAGGGTTACTATGGCTTGATTGTTAGAGATGGGTACTACTTTTTATCATGTTGTGGATATAGCTCTCAAGATCGAGTGTATTTGCAGTCAGGGGATAGAGTTCATGATGAGGGACAAGAGGCCTCATCGTTTTGGTAGTTCCGGTGGTACGTCGTCTGGATGTAGAGGTCAGTTCAGTAGAGGCCATCATGGTAGGCCAGATCATGTTGCACATCATGGAGCCCGTGGTGTATTAGCTCTATCATCTTTCATCACTCCAGTTCTAGCACCTTTTAGTGCTCTTCCCGTGAGTTTATACCGTACCTTGTCCGCTCAAGGTTCATCTAGTGGGTATTAGGTCATCAAGAGCAGTATCAGTTTCAACAACCTCTTTCATCTAGGGGTTTTTATGAGTGTGGAGAGTTCGACCATGTGAGGAAGTATTGCCCTAGGCTTGGTGAAGGCACAACTCATCAGAGTTCTTAGTTAGTGGTCTCTATAGTGGTTACATCACCCTCTATTGAGTCAGCTAGAGGAGGAGGTCATGCAATGAAATGTTTCTCTAGATGGGAGGTCAGGTTGGTGGAGGCTCTGCCAATGGCGGTCAGGCCGATCACTATGCTTTTTCGGGTATACTTGAGGCAATGGCCTGAGATGCTATGATCACAGGCGTGGTTTCGGTTTGTCATTGGGATGCTTCTATGTTGTTTGATCCGGGATCTACTTATCCTTATGTGTTATCATATGTTGCACCTTATTTGGATATGCCTCGTGGTTCTCTTGATATTCCTGTTCATGTGTCTATGCCAGTTGGTGATTCAATTATGGTGGATCATATTTATCAGTCTTGTGTGGTTACTAATGGGGGTTATGAGATTAGGGCTTATCTTCTATAGCTTAATATGGTTGATTTTTGAGGTGATTATGGGTATGGATTGGTTATTTTCGTACCATGCTATTCTTGATTGCTACACTAAGATCTTGACATTGGCAATACCAGGGTTGCCAAGGTTTGAATGGAGGGGTTCTCTTGGCCACACTCCAAGTAGGTGATTTTATTTTTGAAGGCTCAACGGATGGTTGAGAAGGGGTTTGTGGCATGTCTAGCCTTTGTGCGAGATGTTAGTGTTGATACTCCTACTATTGAGTCGGTTCCATTGGTGAGGGAGTTTCCATATGTGTTTCCTGCAAATCTACCGGATATGGCGCCCGATAGGGATATTGACTTTAGTATTAATTTGGTGCTAGGCACTCAGCCCATATCTACCCCACCATATCGCATGGATTCAACTGAGTTGAAGGAGTAGTTTTAGGAGTTATTGGATAAGGGGTTCATCAGGCCGAGTGTTTCACCTTGGGGTGTTCCAGTGTTGTTTGTGAAAAAGAAGGGTTGTTTTATGAGAATGTATATTAATTATACAGTTGAACAAGGTCACTATCAAGAATAAGTATCCATTTCCTCATATTGATGATTTTTCTAATCAATTTCATGGTGCTACTGTGTTCTCGAAGATTATTTAAGATCAAGTTATCACCAATTGAAGATTATTGCTTCTGACATCCCAAACACGGCTTTTAGAGGTCGATGTGGGCATTATGAGTTCTTGGTAATGTCTTTTGGTTTGACTAATTGTTCAGTCGCTTTCATGCATTTGATGAACAATGTGTTTCAACCTTAATTTGAATTTTTTTGTCATTGTATTTGTTGATGATATCTTGGTATATTCTCGTGTGCTAAGCATCATGAGCAGTATTTGAGGATTATGCTTCAGATATTGAGGTAAAATAAGTTGTATGCTAAGTTCTTCAAGTGTAAGTTCTAGTTTGACTCAATGGCATTCATAGTTCCGATGGTGTCTAATGATGGGATCAAGTGGATTTGATGAAGATTAAGGCAGTTCTGAGTTGGCCTGGACCTTCCACCGCTACAAAGATCAGAAGTTTCTTAGGCTCGGCCAGCTACTATCATCGCTTTGTGGAAGGGTTCTCATCTATTGTTGCCCCATTGACTAAGTTTACTTAGAAGGGCTCTCCATTTAGATGGTTTGACTATTGTTAAGAGAGCTTTTACGAAGCTCAAGACTGCTTTAACTATAGCTACAGTTTTGGTATTATCCTTAGGATCAAGGATGTATAGTATATATTGTGATGCTTAGGGGATCAACCTTAGTTGTGTTTTGATGTAGGACAGTAGGGTGATTGCCTATGTGTCATGTCAGTGGAAGCCCCATGAGAAGAATTATCTGGTTCATAAGTTAGTAGTTATTGTGCACGTGCTCAAAATTAAGAGGTATTACTTATTTGGTGTATCATGTGAGGTTTACATTGATCATAAGAGTCATCAGCATCTATTCAAGCAAAAGGATTTGAATTTGAGGCAGCGGGGGTGGTTGAAGGATTATGATATCACTATCTTGTATAATCCGAGGAAGGCAAATGTGGTAGCGGATGCCTTGAGAAAGAAGGTGGAAAGTATTGGGAGTTTGGCATTTATACTAGCTGTGGAGAGGCCTTTGGCTATGGATGTCCAGGCTTTAGCCAATAGATTTGTGAGACTGGATACTTCTGATCCTGGTAGAGTCCTTGCTTGTGTTATTGTGCAGTCATCCTTCTTTAAGTGCATTATGGCTCGCTAGTATGATGATCCCCATTTGCATATCCTCAAGGACACGGTGTTGCGAGGTGGTGCTAAGGAAGTGACTATTGGTGATGATGGTGTATTGCGACTTCAGGGTCGCATTTGAGTTCCTAATGCGGATGGTTTAAAAGCATTAATTCTTGAGGAGGCTCATAGTTCGCAGTATTCTATTCCTCTAAGTGCAACAAAAATATATCGTGACTTGAAGAAGAATGTGATGGGTCCCAAAATGGTATCAAGGCCTCAATTATATCCTTTCTCGGCTTAACTTTCAAGAGCCCGACAAGACCGCCCAATGCTTTTATCACAATTTTTCTGCTATCTTCCCCCAAATCATGCCACCACATATGTAGCTCCAAAGGGATCTCTTCACGGACTGAGAAAGGTTCATTTTGAGATGTGCTCATCCTGCACATTTATTAGGGTGATTTTCATTAAAAGAAAATTATGACTCATTTTGACTCAAGAAAAATGACCATTTTTTTTCAAAATTTTCACAAAAATATCCGGTTTTACCAATATGGCCTTTCAGCACTCCGAAAATGAAGATTTTAAGGTTGTGTTTGCTAACCGGCAAAAACCTTGAAAAATGACCAAAGGTGGCTATTCTTGCAAAAACGACCTTCCGACACCCTTTTGGGGACATTCGGCTATTTTAGACAAGAATGACATGACCTTACTTATTTGCAATAAACATAAAAAATTTTGTTCTTTTTGGGCTATTTTTGCAAAAAAGAAAGTTGGACCCGATGAGGGTTGCCTACGTATCTCACATCCGGTGAGAATCAAACTGGCGTAGTTCGGGAAAATAAAATAAAACCAACTATTTTTCCAAACAAAACCTTTTTTTTTCATTTTTCTCAAAAAAATTCGGCAGAGTTTCAGTACCATTTGGACATTGGTTTTTCCAAAACAGGTGATTTAACTCACTTAACCCTCACATTGCTATTCATTTTTTTTCAACTTTCTCCCATTATTCAAAAGCCGGTCAGCATGCAAATCCAAATCAAATAAATGCACAAGTAGCAAGTAAGATGCATCAGGATGGTCTTTTCATTTTTGGTACACCTATCCTAGACAGACCCAACCCCTGTGTTGAGTCTCCAAAGTCAAATGCATGTGATGCAAGCAAATGTTCCTACTAGGGATCCGGTATGAGGTCTTGTCATACTAGATTTGAAACCTGGGTTTATTGTTCTAGACCTAGCTTACCCGAGCGGACAACTCGAGCCGAGGGGGGCAGCGTACCGGGAATACAGAAACTTCACCGGCTTTGCAACTTGTCCAAACCTCGTTCTAAAATTAGGGATATGACTCTAATAGAAAAGAAGTCACACGAAGTGCACACTCCTCCATGATTTAGAATACCCAGAGAGAAGAAGGGTTTCGTAGTAGTTTATATACAGTTCACAGAATATCAAAGCGGTAAAAGCAACACTTAGCACATTAGGCCCAACCATGTAACAAAATCAGATAATTAATAAAGCCAACAATAACAATTCATCTAAGCTCGAATTCTGGTGTACGAAACCAGAGATTTTGGGTTCTATCCCCAGCAGAGTCGCCAGAGCTGGCACATCTCCTTTTTCCTACACCCCCGTAAAAGGGGTATATAAGGGGAGTCTTTCCAATTAAATGACAATCGAAACGGGATTATTTATTAAAGATTCAGATTCGCCACTTGGGATAATTTATGGTGTCTCAAGTCACCGGTTCAAATCCCGAATCGAGGAAAAGATTGACTCTGTGTTACAGTCCGCGAACTAGAAATCTAGGTAAGGAATTCTATTAACCCGGGAGAAGGTGTTAGGCATTCCCGAGTTCCGTGGTTCTAGCACGGTCGCTCAAATATTATTATTAGCCTAATTATTTGATTTTAAAACACTTTTGAACCTATGTGCATTTTTAACTTTAAACCCGCTTTTATTCGTTTTTAGGAAGATTTTAATGTCATCTAAAACATGTCTTTGGACCGCGCCAACTGAAATGCATCCGCAATCCGAAACACATTTTGTTCAACGTTATTAAGGTTTGGATTTTGGTCACATGAAATGCACACTCGAGTTTAGGAAGGTAAATTATTAAAGTAACGCGCCTAAAGAAACTACGCATTTTAACTTTGCGAGGGTCATGGAAAATTCGCTAAATCGCGCGCCTCGAGTTATAAGAATTTTAAAAGAAATAATTAAGCGAGGGCCACACAGTTGTCATTTTTGTTTGGCACGGCGCACCTCGATTTATTTTGAAAAAGAAAACCAATTAACTAAAGAAGAATTCGGGAACGTCTACTCATTCAGAAGACATTTCAATCTTATTAAATGGCTTAAAAGGTACCATATTAAGAGGGTCAGCTAATTCAAAACAAATCGAAAACAACCAAAAATCAAACTCATTCAAATTGCCTCCAAGCTTGGGCTCCAATGAACCCAGCTCTTAAGGATGAGAAGAAATACAAGTACCAAATGTGATAATGAAATTAACAACCATTTGCCTGTTATTGGGCCAGCTTTAAGCCCAAAGTTTCTGAACCAAGGATTGAGTGAGATCGACTGCCAATCAGCTAAGGCTATGTGAACATAAAATAAATTATTTTTTTTTTAATTTCTGAATTTAACTAATCTAGCACAAATCAACTAACTAAACTTCTGATTTTATCTTCTATGCCTTCTTAAGCCTAACCAGCCATAGGATGAGTCCATTAATAATCAAACGAGCTACTGGGATCACGAACTAAGCCCAAATAGTAAGGGCATTACCCCTCTCTCAATACTGGCTTTAAAGCCCAGGCTCCAGAGATCCAAAACTTTGCCAAAGCCAAAAATGAAGGTCAGGTCTCCGTATCGAATCCTTACCAGTATTAAAAACAATTTCACCCAACCAACTCACAATGAAATACAACATTCCACAGTAAACGAGTTGTAAGGAAATTTCAAAAGCCAACAGATGCAATGCTTAAATTTAACTACATTACTAATGGAATCAACAAGTATTCAGGCTTGCATTCGATCCTAAGCTAAACTTACAAACACCAGCCCCCAAACTTCCACCAATCTTTTTCCCTCGATATGAAACAGTAACAACATATAAAGAATTAGCATAATTTTTCTTGAATTCAGAAATCAGCCCCAAAACTCTTAAAGAGCACGAGAGCACAAGTTCATTTCTATGGCATACTAATCATAAAAGACGTGAGAGCTTTAGCACAGTTATATTCAGTCGGGCCTCAACTCAAAGTACATGCTCTTTGTCACTTGTTGACAAGAATTTGAAGAAATACCTGGGAAATAAGAGAATAAGGCTCAGCAGATGAAAAAGCAGTAGCAACACAGCAGGGTTCAACACCAACAACCCATTTCAAACAGAAAATGATGTGAAATAGTCCCAAAACACTTCAATCGAATAGTAACCAAGCAAATCTTCAAACAAAACTTTTAAAACCAAATTCAATCCATTTAAACCCCACATGAATCAGAAAATTGTTTCAGAAATTCAAAACCTCAAAATTCCAAACAAGATCAATGGAACAGTGTTTTTTTCAAAAAAGAATCCCAGCCATTTATGATTTTTCTGGATTTTTCTCTCTGAATTCATCCCTTGAATGGAAAGAAAATGTGCCTTTATAGGCAAGGGAGTAGGGCAGAACTAGGAAAATTAGATTTGCACTTCTACCCTCCTCCAATTTTCATTTTAGCTTAAAAATCCCTAGCCAATTTTCATTTTTGCTTAATGCACCTTAATTAGAAAACAGAAATTAAGAAATGCCTCTCACCCCATGCTTCCTAGAAGCTTCCCAGTTCTGTTACCAAGAGATTCCCCATACCAATTTCCCCAATTACCCTTTTTAGCTATTGTTATTTACCCTCCCAACCTAAACCAACTATGGGTCAGGCCAACCCAAACAACCGAAATTCTGGGGCTATTGTTGGGACGGGTCACAATAAATCGAGGGCCCAAGAATTCCACCCGGCCCATGCATATTCTGAGACCCAAAACTCTGACCCAAACAAGTTGGCATTCAAACGATGGCCCCAAAGAACTCAATCAATTTTAATACTAACGAACCGACTTAATTCTACCCTCTAACAAAAATATCCAGAGTTAACTCATGGATACTGCTATACGAATTTAAATAATGAGCAACAAAAACATAAGGAAAAAGAAAGAATGAAGATGGAGGAGAAACAGGAGAAAATGATTTTAATAACAAACGGACGAGGAAGACGACGGAGAAAGGACGAAGAAAAATACCTCTAAGTTCGCACGGGCAAAGCTTGATGAACTTTAATGACTTAGATTTGATTTGAAACAAGTATTAGCCATATGTTCTCAAATAAAACAAACGGGCAATACCCATTTCAAACCCTATCGTTCAAGGGGACTCGAAGGTTTGACAGATCCTCCTCTTATTCATTTTTTTAGCTCCGAACTGGATTGATTTGGTGAGGACTTGGGAAAATGGTGGTGGATTAGGGTTTAGGGAAGGGTGATGGTTGCATGGACGGATTCTGGGTAGTGTTCGGGCTCCGCCGCCGGCCGAAATTGGCGAAGAGGTTAAAAGCGGCGCTAGGGTTTTCATTAGAGAGGTGAAGGAGATGGATGAGGGGGTCTGTTTGGAACTAAACTGATTTCAACTCTTAGGACATATTTAGTTAACACAAAGAAGCAACCCCCACCGTTGGATGAGCCAAAATTAAGGGCTCAGATTAATTTAAACCCGCCAAACTCGAAACGGCGACGTTTTGGCGGCCTTGACATCTGAGAGGTCTGGGCCGGGTATGGGGCGAATTTGGGGATTGACTTGGGGCTGGATTTCACTTGGGCCAGGGGGGTAAAATAGAAGTAGCCCAAACTAACTCTCTTCTTCTTTTATTTCCTATTTCAAATCAATTTTTCCAAAAATTCTTTTTCTTCCTCTTTTTTTCAAAATTAAATTTAAATCTAAATTAAATCCTAAAACCTAATTAACCTATCAAAAACACAAATTAAACCTAAAGAATAATTACCACAATTAATAAAGAAAATAAATTAAAAGAAAACTACTCAAAATTCAAAATTAAAATTAAAAAGTGAAAATTAAACTATTTTTTGTAATTTTTTCATTTTTATAAACAACTAATTTATTAATTAATCTTAAAAATGCAAAGTCAAATCCTAAATACAAATGCAACCTATATTTTTGTATTTTTCACTAATTTAAATAAAGTAAACACGCACAAGCAAATGCTAACAATTAACAAGAAAGTGCTACAAAAATCTACAAAATTGCAAACCAATGAAAAAGAATTTTTTTGTTTTGAATTTATGGGAGTAATTCATATAGGGCAAAAATCACGTGCTCACATTTTGTATCATTCTTTTATGCTGTGATGTATTGTGAGATTTTTTAAATATGTATATGTTAGTGGCCATGTTTAAGCTTTATAGCAAGATATGAGTGAGATGGCTCTTGAAATGTTGGTTTCCCATTGCACCTTGATTGCGCTTATCTTCCTTGTCGTGTATTATGTTTACTTACCTTCCTATGTTATAATTATGCACTTTATCATGCTTGTTGATGGTATACTTATCACGACCCAAAATCCCAACCATGGGGTCATGATGTTGCCTAACATTAGCCACAATAAACATAACAGTTTAACAGCTAAATCATCATAATAAGGATTAATAGTGAAATCTCATAAAAACATAATAAAGCTACAATCAATGTTGTCTAAAATTACCCCCAGGATTTGGTGTCACAAGTACATGACCCACTAGGAGTACTAAATACAAGTCTGCAAAGAAAAGTACAATACAGACTGGTACAATAAATAGTAAATATAGATATAGAGGGGACTCCAGGGTCTGCAAATGCTAAGTAGCACTACTCAAGTCTCCTAGAAAAGGGCTCGAGCTAATCACCTCTTAACGTCGCTGGGACTAATACCAGGATCTGCACAAGAAGTGTACAAGTATAGTATGAGTACAACCAACCTCATGTACTTTGTAAGTATCAAGCCTAACCTCGACAAGGTAGTAACGAAGCTATGATAAGAGACTCACTCTAAACATGTACGAGCAATAAGAAGAAAAGAGAACAACATCAATATAGAGAAACGAGTAAAATCAGGAGGAACGGAATACGAGAATAGATAACATAATTCCAACAATATTATCACAACAAATCCTCAAAACACAACACTTTAGCGGAGAACACCAACCAAGAATAGCTACAAGACATGATTTCCGTTGCGGCATAACCCAATCCCATTATCAATACCAAAAATAATCCTTACTATTGTGGCGCGCAACCCGATCCCAGTATATTAGTTCATTTGATAAATCTCAGTAACAACCAAACACGGGAAGTCCCACAACATGATATTAAAGAGAACTAAAATTTATAATTCATCAAGAATGTACAAGAACGAACAATGAAGGTCAAACAGATCAATATCCAAGAACTAGCTTCAAAGTATATACCAACAAAGACTTAAACAAGTTGTAACATGAGAACAATCTAAGGTCCCATAATATATCATAACACAATAGAGTAAAACAAGGAGCGAGTAAAGACAAAAAGGCAAGTAAGGGCATGAAGCAAGTAAAAGAATCAATGTAATAACATGAGAAGGCATGTAACAAGCAAAGGCATATATGGAATCAAAACATAAAGCAAATAGAAGTATGTAACAAATGAAGACGGTTAACAAGTGAAAGCATATACATGTCGAGTAAAACATGTATCAAGTAAGGCACATAATCAAGATATGCGCGACATAAGAGAAGACATGGTATAATTTAAGACATGAAGTAAGCGAGAACACCCTGCATGCTTAAATCCGTGACAATACATATACACTCATCACCTTGCATATACATCATTCAAACACCTAAATAAAGTAGCAAATAGATGAAACATGTCATAATTTCCTCAAATCAAGGTTAACCACGATACTTACCTCTTTCCTGAACAAGTTCAGCAATCCAACATGGTTTTCCCTTTAGAGAAAACCTCCAAACCATTCAAATCTAGTCAAATATTACTCAAATTAGTCAAAATAAGTTGTAGGAACTACACTCGTATAAAAAGGTTTGATTTTATTGCAAGTGCAATGTTCGCAAAAGCAAACAGTTGCTCGCAATTGCGATCAGCCTCTAAGCCTCCAATATCACAAAAGCGAGTCTGGTAGTCCAAATATTTGAATGAGGCTTCGCAAATGCAAAGCTACCCCTGATTCCCTCGTAGTCACAAATATGATAGAAACATCGCAAACGTGAAGACCACTATCTTCACAAATGCGATCCCAGCTTCGCAAAGCGAAGCTATTCAAGCTCCCTCTAGTACCACAAATGCGAGTTTGAATTTGCAAATGTGATGCTCGCAATTGTGTGTATGCCCTCAAAAATAAGAGACATGCAGTTCAGCAACACCAGCAAGTGCTTCAACTGTTCCAAACCATCCACAATGCAACCAAGACTCACCCCAACCCCACGCACTCCAATCCGAATATCCACACAAGTGGAATAATATCATACAAACTCACTTGTAAGCTCAAATCATTAAAATAACTTCAAAATTAAATAATCGATCATTAAAACTCAAGAATATTAAGTTCAAAACTCAATTTTTAAAATTTTCACATAAAGCACTGAAATAGCCTCGGGTCACCCGGAACCCCAACCTAACATGCTTACAAGTCCAAAATTATCATACAAAATTGTCGAAATCGTCAGAATATCGATATGAGGTCGTTTAGCAAAAATATTGGAGTGCATACAATATTGTAGTGAGACTGTTATTACAAGACCATTTCTTCTTCAAGTTACTATGATTAGGTTGAAGCCTTCTTCCTTATTTCCTTAGCTAATCTTTTGTTGTAGTACTTAGGGAGGACCCTCTAACTTATGTAAAATTGCAAGCTATTTACATCATATACTTGACGGAATTTTTTTTAGTGTTCTTGCTCGTCTATAATTATCCCTAGTTACTTACCTCCGCGCTCTTATGCTCGTAGGGTTGCTTCTGAAGTAAAATTTTTGACTGTTTCCTAGTGGAACTCTCTTTTATTTTCGTAACACTTATACGTCATATTTAACTACCCCGACTCCTATCTGAATATTTCTCAAGGATCACATTGTCATAACTGTAAAGCTGAATTCACTATATTGGGTTTTACTATGTTTATCTCACACGATCTGCTGATTTGTTTGTAACCTCTTGTCTAGCCATAACTAAACTCTTACAGAATCAACTACTAACTATTCATTAATCGATTCTCATATCTATATTTCGCGTAATCTCTATAAGGTTATTCTCTTTGTCTAAACATGTCTCTCGCACCAGCTCCTTATATGTCAAGTGTTCATTCGCAATTATTTACCAATAACATCTGTGCGAGAATCCTTATTACCTCTCCCTACCTTCATGCTTGCGTGATGTTCTGGAGTCGTAACATATCTGTGGGATTTGAATAAGTGCAATCTCATCCTTTTATCATTCTTATTGCATCCTTCCTTTACTATTCCATAGTTTCCTGAACCACTTAACTCTGACTTAATGCCACATCACTCCATATTCCCCCTTTAAGGGAGTACTAAGATTTAGTGTTACGATGATCTACCTATATATGTTTTACCTCTTCATCTTTAGCGTCTTTTCACATCATCGATGATCCTTACTCGCCTTGTGGTAAACCTTCTGTACCATAGATAACGAAATTCCTTACTCACGAGGGTGACACCTAGTGTAGCTGGCACACATAGTCCCTTAGGCTTAACTTTTCTCACATTGCTTGCTTTAAGGAAGCGTCTTCCTGAATGACCTTTAAAGGTTATTCTTCTATCGTCCATTCTATTATCACCAGAATACAATCTCTGAAATTCTCATGATGCCGACTATTATCAAATCACCCAGTCCCTAATTCATATTTAGTTTATCTTGTTCACCGGCCCATACTGATTTCTATTATTCTGGGGTCTAACTTTTCCTTCTATTACTCGCATTGGAGTCACAAATGTATTTCTCAAAATGAGGATATGACTTTTTGGCTAATACTCTTTTATTGTCTCAAGGCTTGTCACCTCTCATCTTTTCCTTCACTTGACTATAGACTCTGCAATGCTATCATTTTTTTGATCTACCGTTGTCATCCATGTATCACATCTTACTCATAATGCTTCACTATCTCTCTTCTTATCTCCCTAGTAATATTTCTGTTTATCGCTTTATTTTGAAAACTTCAATACGACATTCATTTGCTTTTAGCTCTCCTTGCTCCATCCACTAGCTCTTCGGATTGCCTAACATTCTCTCTCTACTATGGACGGGAGCCACACTAAGATAATATTTATCCCTTTCAGGCTTCCAGTACCTATCTTTATAATTTTTTTTGAACATTCTAGTATTCTTATCTAGTAGCTATACTATTCTAGAGTGCACCAGATGGGTGTCTCACACGGAGATATGCTAGCACATTGGCAATATCATTCGAAAATGTCAACTAACGCAAACTATCCATCTACTATTTTGGATTACTCTAACCCCAGCCAAATCCTGATATCCCATCCTTCTCTTAAACTATATCTGTTAGCTCTCATAGGGTATAACTGAGATGGGTGTGGCCGATTGTACATACATATATTACTGTTGAAGGTAACTCAAAATGCTTATATTTCTCTGCCAGAATTGTAATACTAATAATCTTCATTAACTTCGTAGCTCGTACCCTTCTTTACCTTACTTCTTTTACTTGTTGAAACTGTATCAACCTTCATATTCTCTTATTCTTTTTACCATATGGGTGGATAGATATTCATGCCTTAGGGATCCTTATCAAGAAGCTTATATATTTTAGTACACACATTATCTGCTGAAGACCTCACGTTTACTCATCATAAGCATGATGCAAAATCGAGTTCCTCTGACTCAACTATTCCACAGATATATCTCCTACCAACTATCTTTCTGGATGTAGGTATCGTTGTACTACGATAAAATAGAATTTAGGAGTTTTAATTCTTACAAGTGAGCTTAACCACACGATCTAGACTAAGAAGAAAGAGTGACAGTCCTAAATGACATGTAGCCTCCTGCTTATAAGTGTAGTGCACAACACACCCATAAACAAGACTCTACTAGACACGGCTTGTAGACTCCCTAGGACAGAATTGCTCTGATACCACTTTTGTCATGACCCAAACCAATGGGCCGCGACGGGCACCCAGTGCCTTACTCAACCGAGTACCAACGCAAATCTTTCGTATCATACTATCATAGGTAAATGAACAAGAAAGGTTGTCATGAGATAACAGAATAAAGAATGAGGCAATACTTGACATAGGATGACCCAACATGATATACCGACTTATACATATGACATACCGTCCTTTAAGGCTGGCATGATCCTTTATATACTCAAAATATAGGATGACAATGCCATACAAGTATCCATATACATGACATTTATCTACAAGCCTCTAAGAGTAGATAAATACCATAAAGGTAGGGACAGGGCACGCCATACAAATCAATACATGTCCAAATCATACTGACCAAATAAATAACTCCGGAGTAAATAGAGCGCACCAACACCTTTCGCTGAGCTGATAGCCTACTTGGAAGACTCACAACCTATCTATCGGGACCTGGGGGCAAGAAACGCAGCGTCCCTAGGCAAAAAGGACGTCAATACAAATAAAGTACCGAGTATGTAAGGTAAGAAAAGTCGTATACAATAGACATGAAGGAAACATAGAAAAGACCCAACCTATAAGTTTAAGTAGCTCTGTGAATCATGAAACATTTATAATGTCATGCATATGTGTATAAATGTCATACTATGCATAGGTATATGCGTACATAACATCATCAAGCATCTAACGGAATCACATCATATCATCTCGGCCACCATGGGCAAAATCATTAATGTATACCAGTTGATCAGGTGGTGGTGCATATATAATGTCATAACTTTTTCTCATACCCCATATATATATATATATGCATATATAACGTCATCTAGTCATAGGTCAATGTGCATGTATAACTGAATGCAATGCATAAGAAGTGAGTTAATAAGATTTCTCAGTATGTCATAAGATCATTACGCCTTTGATTAATATCATGAAATAAACTTTATAAACTTACGTATTTTCTGAGACCCATGAACAGACGATAGAATAATAGGATACATGGGGATCAAGAACATCGACACCAGTAGTACTTCTAAGAATAGAGTAATTTATGAAAGTTGTATATTTGCTCGTTTCGTGTGTATCATATGGATCATGCTAAAAGGAAAGAAGGGATAGCCTTAACATAACCGAGCCGATTCTCTTGACAATCCCTCAAACACACGTCAATTGCGACAAAATACGTAACGAGGAGATCAAAGTAGGAAAAAATCCGTATGATATTCTCGAAAAAGGTCATACTGGGCTCCCTTTGTAAGTCACATTGCTATTACATTGTAGGGGTTAATAAGAATTTTTGTTTGAGAATTTTCATTTGTTACCTTGTTGAAGCTCTAATCCATCTCCTTTTAATAAATTAGGGAGGTTGATTTTATCCTAGTGAGTGGGCCCCACTTTAGGTGATTACTTCGCCAAAGATTTTCTAAATTTGCCACCTAGCCCCATAACTTACCTAGTCAGTATTTGAATCCCTACTTGCTGCCACGTTGGGAGGTTATGTTTCCTTCATACTTATCCGCCAATTTCCAATTATATTGTTAATCTCTCACCAAAAATCAATAATTAACCAATTATCCACATAATTAAGAATTATCTCAAATTACTTAAAATAGTAATCACTTTTAACACACTTTATATATCTTACTATCATGTTCATTTGGTACCTTGTATAGTACTAGTCCATAAATACGAGGTATTATAGCTTAGACCATATTTTATCTCAAAATGTCAAACTTCGACGAAACTCATTTTCTTTAACTCGTTTATTCTTTTACCTTCACGGTTTTACCGATCACTTGTTATAAATAGGATAATACTTATAATCTCAAAATAATCTTGTCCATGAACTCATCTTGTTAACTGACTTAACCGCAATACTTATCCAAAGACAGGGCAAGTTGAAAGAGCTTCGGTAATTACACTTTTTGTCTCGCGTAAGAAAGAACCCGAAGGGTGAGCTTATGGCGGTTAGCTTCTAGCACTAAATAATAGGCATTAGGCATTCTGAGTTGAAAGGAGGCAAGCAAATGAAGGGAGGCATTACGGGCCTACTGCAAGAAAAGAAAAGCTTCGTAGACTTGGTCAAGTCGCTTATAGAATGCCGACGACTATTTGAACTGGTGTCAATTATTTTACGATAAATCCAACGTACAATATTACGGGGTATAATATTGACGTAATACTGTAAGGTGTAACACAAAGTGAACAACTAAAAGTGAACAGAGGGAGGGAGTAGTTATTATCACTACACTTTATTGGACAGAGGCGAGACCAGTATGATCATGTGCAATAAGTGCGAGATTAGGAAAAGCCCTTGTAAAGTGAATCAGAATAGAGCGTAATGCACGTAATGCATACAAAATTCATATAGCCGATCAAGCTAATTTGGATCGAGGCATATTAACATACACTACATAAACACACACATACGCGGGATTGAGCCATTGATACTCTGAATTAGCTGAATAACAATAAACCCCTGGACCCCAAAAAAAGTCAATTAGTACAATAGCAAAACATGGAAAAGTTATGTGAGGAGTGAGGACAGTGATTAGTCACCTAATTTTAAACATATAGCTCAAGACAAATTTCACATGATAGAGTCTATTCATTATTCCTTTACCATTTTTGATCTCCCCTCTTTCTGACCACAACATGTCGTGAAATTCGTAATTCGAGAATCTCTACCAATGGACAACATTGTCACTTCACAAACTAACTTTTGCAAAAAATAAAATTAAATAAATCTAAGAAAGAAAGTCATGTTTAAGGAAGAAACTAGAAGCCAAAGTAAAAGAAGATTACAATTATGTCTAACACAATTCATTCTGCCCAAAGCCTTCCCTCAAAGATTCGTCTTTCATCTTATCAGCCTCTGCCTGAAGATCAAACATCAGCTTCTCTCGTAAAGCCGTGATTTCATCCCCGCCGTTCTCTGCCGCTGCCGCCGATGGCTTGACTCCCTTTTGTAGCCGATCATCTGTTATGCAGCTACTTTCCGATGGCTCAGGCTCCCTTCTCCTATGTATAGCAGATATATCACCATTGGAATTCTTCTTAATGAATCTCATGACTTTCTGCTTTCCCCACTTCAGTCTAAAGGTGAAATTATGCAGTCGCTTCGATCTTTCAGACCCCATTGCCGTCAACACTTTCTTCAAAAGAGTAAAAGAGTCTAAACGCACGATGTAATCTTAATAGTACTTTCTTTTCTTCTCTTCCTTCTCTTCTCCTTCCCTAAATCCTCCGTGTTTCTTCTTCCCTAATAATAATAATAATAATAATAAATTCGTTCTTTCTGTTTAAACCGGGCCCAATTTGGCCCTTTCTGACCTAAAATTGAGGAATGTGCTGGAGTTACTGTTTGGTACTTAATTCCTTGGTGAAAGTCGTAGGTAACCCCTTAAACTTATCTAAAGTTTTCATTTAGACACTTCAATTTGGATGTATTCCTATTTGACACTTACAACAACAACCCAGTAGAATCTCACCCAGTGGGATCTGGGGAAGGTAATGTATACGCAGATCTTACCCCTATTCCGGAGGGGGTAGAGAGGCTGTTTCCGGGTTATTAGACACCTAACTAACAAATATATACTCCCTCCGTTTCATATTAAATGTGGTACGTTCCTTTTTAGTCTGCTTCAAAACAAATGACACATTTCTAAATTTGAAAATAATTCAATTTTAAATTCTTTCATTTTACTCATTTACCCTTAACGAGAAACTTTTATAGCCACACAAATATCATGACCCTACAAACTTTTTACCCCTTAAGCTTTTAAGAACAAAAGTTTCAAAAATCTTTTTTTTTTCTTAAATTTCATGGCGAGTCAAACTACTCATGTAATATGAAACGGAGGGACTACCTATTAAGCACCTCATGCCTAGGTGGCATATATAGAAAGTGATATTCACTAACTTTGAGCGCGTGGATCTATTGTAACTTTTTTTCGAATAAATTTTTTCCTTTCCACCTCTTTCTCATTTATTTTTCTTTTCAAATAATTTTTTTTCCCATTTTTCTTCTTCTTTCAAGTTGCACTCTCATTCTCCATAAAAGTTTATTTCTCTCCAGACTCCATTGTATTTTTCTTAAAAGAGTAACTATTATGCGGCATTGATTTAAATGCTGCATGAAATGGATGAAGCAAAGAGGGTCATCGGAGATAATTTTTCAGCCAGCATCGATGTGAATTTTGGCCAAATTTTTTATATTTTTAAGATCTGGATAATAAAACATTTTGCATAAGTGTTTTCAGAAACAAAAGAAATAAAAGAGATGGTGAAAGAAATGGAAAGAGAGAGAGATCTATGCACGATGGCGGTCTAAGGTGCTTTTCTGGTCGGATTTCGATGATGGCCCGGTGACGTTCTATCATGCTTTTCTGTCGGACTTTGACAATGGCTTGGCGGCAGTCTGAGATGGAGGAAGAAGAACAGTGGGAGGAGGAGAATCTGATGAAGATAATGGGTAGTGGTTTTGGAAAAAGAAAGAGATGAGTGGTATGTGTGGGGCACAACTAGGGGCGTGCATTCGAATCGGTTTATCAATAAATCGAATCGATTATTTGTTATCGATTTATTGATATCGGTTTATTGATTTTTCGATTTCGATTTCGAAATTTTTCGAATCGAGTTATCGATTTCGATTTCGACTTTGTCCTCTTCGGTTATCGGTTTATCGATAAACCGATAAGATATACTAAAAAAATAATTTTTTTTACCCTTATTCTATAATACTCTTCCCTTTACCTTAAGTCTATAACCCTATTATTTTCTCTACTACATTTAAGGAATGATCATATTTAAAGTTCAAGGGAATGAAGTTTAAATTAATGAAAAATAGAATTAGCTGTGATGATGTATTTTTTTTATACCGTTGGAGTGTTGGTGACATACATTTGATCTCTTACTTTAGTTTCATTGCATGTGCTTGTTGACATAATTTTTATGTTATAAACGGTGTTCGTCTTATTTTAGCTTATTTTTGTCCATATTAGTTAGGCGTGTTTATAGCAATATACTTTCCGTGGAATCCCACAAATTTTCTTATTGGTGTAATCGATAACCGAATCGATAAATCGAAATCGAAAAAATCGAAACCTTATTGAAACGATAACGATAAGCATATGTACAAATCAATAATCGATAAGTAATTATCGATAAGGGTCAAAATCGAATGCACACCCCTAGGCACAACTGGGGAGTCGACATTACGTGCTAAAGAACACAAAAAGGTGTGGTCGTGAGCATTTGAATTATCTATCTATCTATATCTATATTATTATAAAAACACGAATAATTTACGCTAAATATCGAACGAAAAAAATACTCCTAAAATATTGATCGACTTTTATGCCATTCAATAGCTAAAATATTTATTCAATCGCTAAATAACTATTGGATATAATTGTAAAATTGAGAACATATTTCTAATAGAAATTTGCATTGAACTCTAATACTAACTAAAGTCCTGCCAATACGTTGATGTTCCAAAAGTTATATCAATCCTATATAGATTAAAATACTTTTATCCATGTCCCCCAACTAGCTAGATAAAGGGTTATGCTGTCTATATGTTTCATAGAAGACTGAGGAAAGACAACTACTTGCTTCTACTTTCCCAGTTAATGTTAATTCCGTCTTTTGATTTTTTTTTTTATCCACTGATTTCTCTTGCTATTCTTTTTCTATTGTTCATGGCGGTTTTAGTTTGTTTTGATTGTCATGCCCTTATAAGTTTTTTGAGGACAATTGTGAAGCTAGGTCTTTACTATCTTGCAAGCCGTCTCTCGAATTTGCTTCTCTTTTAAGGTGTTAATTAATTTAATTATTTATTTGTTAATTATCATATATGGTTCATGATGTTAGAGCCTAATGCAAGGTGTATTTTCTTTTCTACTACTACTTTTTAAATATTATTGGATGGAATACTCTGTATTTTGTATTCGTTCGCCAAATCTTGTTCAGTTCCATCCAAGCTCGGTTTTGTCTGAATCTTCGTGGAAGAAGAAGAAGCGGTTCACCAGCCACTACATCTGTAGATCCCACCAAATCATTAAACCTGGCGGCTGCTCGCTCTTTGATCAGTGATTCACCGGCCACTAGATCGATGAAGAATCTCTCTAAAATCTGCTCTTTGATCAGTGATTCACCGGCCACTAGATCCAGGAATCCCACCTTATTCTCAAACCTGGTGGCTCGGTTGATTGGCACTCCTGTAGGCTCATCTTGCATACAAATTCTGGGGGTCATGCTGCATCTAAGAGTTTAGTCTCATGGAACTAAACTCTTACATATTATCTAAAGTAATGGTCATATGTTGCAAACACCAGTTATGTAGTTATGTACTAATACATCTGAATATTCGATCCATCCATGATTTCAAATATTTTTTACGATTTAAATTATTGGTGTTATCTCTTAGTATATCTTTTTAATTCTACCTTTACGCTGGGCTTTATTCTAATTTTATTTTTCGCCTCCCATATAATTTGCATACGTCGTGATGGTTTTATTTTCTCGCTCTCTTTACTGAACTACTATTCTAATTTCAAGCTAATAACTTTTTATAAAAACTCTATAGGGACAGATGAAGGAGAAAAGATGAGAGGTACTAGACTTAAAAAGCTAAATGTTGATAGATCAACATATAGCTAAATATCGATTGACCAAAATATGTTGGTCGATTTTGATATCCTTTATTGATTAGATTTCTCTAGAATATTAATCTACAAAAATGTAAAATTATTTATGATTTGTAGAGTCCAAGTCAAAATGTAGAATCCAAGTCAATTAGGAATCACTAATTATGATATTTTGTAGAAATAAATTCGTATAATTACTCTATCAAGTATTGCGCTTATAGGATTTTTCACAAGTATGCTGAAGAATAACAGGGGGAAAGGATCGACAAAGTAGTTGTAGCATTGTTAGTTTATTACTCAGGAGTAATCGACGAGGCACAATAAGACTGCCGTGTGTTTTTTAACTAAAGATTATACGAACCATTTCAAGCAAGAGCAAATATAATTGTGTAACTTTAATTTTTGTAAATAACAAACAAAGTCAATCCATAACATTTAATTCTATTTATATACTATGAGATTGAAAGTATACTATTTTTTACGGATTTTATAATATTTGACACAAGATATTCGTGTAACATACGAACGTAGAGACTAGTATTATATTAAAAGCATGAAACCCTAACTTAAAAAGTCAAATTACTTTTATACCCCTCTTATTTTAAAGAGCCCTAAGCCAAAATCACCAAACGTCACGAAGAGTCCAAGCGAACCTTCACCAAACGATACATTCCCTTCTTTGTGTTTTCCTGTTCATTTGTTCATTAATCTTGTGTTAAATAAAGACAGTCCTTTATATCCTTCAACAAAGTCAAAATGTCATTAAACTTTAAATTTTCATTTCTCTTGAATCAAGCAATTTGTCTTCTTAAAAATCTAATAATCCTATTTAATAATATAAAAAAAATCTAATGCATACCGAAAATGCCAACGTTTCATACACCTGTTTTGAAATTGCTAAAGTCTACAAACACGGTACCTATTTTTCATACGGTGCATACTTGAGTTTCTCTATTTATATCTCTATTACCATGGAAAGATTGTCATTGAACTTTTCGGTCTGTTTGTCACTATCGTTTCAGCCGAAGAGATTCTCTAAATGAAATTTAAAGACAAATTATTTCTTATGGTGCGTTCATTCTTTCAATTATTGTTTCTTCAATTCTTTCTAGCTCAAAATAATGAATATGTTTTGATCTGCTCAATTTGTTTATGCCATTTGTATATTATTTTATTTTTATAGTTCGAGTATTGCTCTATGCTTTAGTTACTTAGTTTACCATAGGTACTCTGACCAATATAATAAACTTTAGCACATTGATTCAAAGCCCTATAGTTATTGTTGAGCATTTAAACAAAACATTTGAGAATATAATAACAGTAGTTGAACACCTTTATAGATACATTTTGATACATTCTGTCACGACCTGAATTTTTCACCCTCGGGAGTCGTGATGGCGCCTACTAATACGAGCTAGGCAAGCCAATTATTTGCACAATTTACCTTTTTACCCATTTTATATTCATTAACAATTTCGAAGTAATAACATTTAAATAGCGGAATTTAACATAAGCGAAAGAAAAAGCAATAAGCTATCAGAACATGAATCCAATACAAATGTTTGAATCTCGACTACCCAGAACTGGTGTCACAGTTTCACAGATGGTCTAAGAACACTACAAATAAAGGTCTGAAAGAAATAGATACAACACTGTCTCTGGAAATGCATGAAAGAAACAGGAATAGTAGATGGAAGGAGACGCCAAGGCCTGCGGACACCTGCAGGGCTACCTCGGTTCGCCTGCTGAACAAGAATCAGCAATCCCATCGTGGTCCGAAGTCTACAACACTGGGGTCGGCACAATATCAGCACAATGGACCCCATGTGCTGCTAAGTGCCTAGCCTAACCTCGGCGAAATAGTAACGAGGCTAGGACCAGACTACCAAATAAACCTGTGCAGTATATAATGTACATCGGAAAATAAAATAGAAATGAACAAGTAAGGATGGCAGGGGATACATGGGGTATACCAGTATTAACAGTAAATCAAGAGTAACAGTCTAAGGGAAGCTTAGAATTCACAACAAAACAAAAGAAACTAATATCCAAGCTAAACACACTTGTATCAATAATTGTTGCGGCGCGCAACCCGATCCCAATATATAACAACATTGTTGCAGCATGCAACCCGATCCATATTATTTATCATTGTTGCGGCGTGCAACCCGATTCATATCATTTACCAATGTTGCGGCATGCAACCCCATCCACACATAATATTGTTGCGGCGTGCAACTCGATCCACATATAATATTGTTGCGGCGTGCAACCCGATCCACATATAATATTTACAATTATAACGAGATCCCGACAAGGGATCAATAAGGTCTACACTATCCCGGCAAGGGATCCGACAACATAAGTAATTACGTCCCGGCAATGGAGAAATAACTATAACAAAACTTGTTACAACATCTAACTACCTCAGCTATAACCAAACTTGTTACAACATCTAACTACCTCAGCTATATCAAACTTGTTTCCCTAGAATAACCATAATCCTTACCCAACGCAAAGAATCATCAATCTAAGCATCCGTAATATCAACTAAGAACACAATGCATGGGAACTCAACAATAGCCCAGCAAGGAGGCAACATAATGATCTCTTCTCTTTCTCACCTTTACTTCACAATTCACTTTACAACTCGAGCCAATGCTCTAGAGGTTCAATTATCACTGATAGTTTCACAATTCGTTATACAACTTGAGCCAACGCTCCTCAATGTTCATAGGTCACAATCCTTTCCACAAACTTTACACAACACTAGAAACCTTCACCAAGGCATGAATATCATAACGAAGTCATAAAAATCACAATATAAGACTCACGGTCATGCTCGACACCAACGTATAGATATTCGTCACCATGCCTATACGTCGTACTCAACAAGAAACAAATAGCAAATAGGACACAACTCCTAATCTCTCAAGCTAAGGTTAGACCAAACACTTACCTCGAACTTCCACGACCAACTCAAGCCTCAAACACCACATTTCCTTTTGAATTTGACTCCAAATCAATTGTATCTAGACATAATCGACTTAATAACATCAATAAACGCTAAACAATCCAATTCTAATGCTTAATTATAGCTTTCCCATCATTCTTCCCAAAAAAACAAAAATTGACCTCAGGCTCGCTTGGTCAAAACACGAGGTTCGGACCAAAATCCGATCACCCATTCACCTACGAGCCAGAATATATATATTTTTTTGAAATCCGACCCCAAGACGAGGTCAAATTCCCAAATAATCAAAACGCTCTAACTCTACCCAAATCCCTAATTTTCTACCCTTAATCTCATGTTTTAGGCCTAGAAATCTAGTGGGTGTTGATAAAAATGGAAGAAAACGAGCTTAGGATTACATACCTATGAAGCTATGGTGAAGTTCCCCTTCAAAAATCGCCCAAGAGGTGTGGATAATATGAAGTTTATGAAAAATTGGAATTCCCGTAATACATTCTGTTTTTGGAAATTAAAATAACTGGGCGAATTTGCTCTATGCGTTCGCGACAGGCTCATCACGTTCGCGATGAGCTAGGCCTGAGAGACCTTCACGTTCACGGAAATAAGCTCACGTTCGCGGAGAACTAACTCATCGAGCCTTCGCGTTTGCATCCAGGTGGTCGTGTTCGCGTAGGTATAATACCCTCCCTGCCCAGGCTCATAAGCCATCGCGTTCGCGTATGCTGGGTCGCGTTCGCGAAGGGTATACCCCCTTAGCCTCGCGTTCGCGTCACTAGCTTCGTGTTCGCGAAGAAAAAATTTGGCACCTAGGAGATTTGCCTTACGCGTTCGCGAGTGTGCCCACGCAAACGCGAAGAGAAAAATCCCTGGGCACTGAACAGCAAAAACCTACAACTTTTATGAGTTCAAAAACCTTCCGAAACACACCCGAGCCCTCGGGGCTCCAAACCAAACATACATACTAACTCAAACATCATATGAACTTATCCGTGCGATCAAATCGCCAAATTAACCCCTTAGACAACGAATTAAACCTCAAAATCAATGAAATATTTCAAAACTTCTTAAAACATCAAATTTTGCATTTAAGGTCCGAATCACGTCAAACGGATTCCGTTTCTTACCAAACTTCACAGAATTATCTTAAATCACATATAAGACCTGTACTGGGTGTCAAAATCAAAATACGGGCCCGATACCAACATGTTCTAATCAAAATTCATTTCCAAATCCTTTAAACAATTTCAGAAAATAATTTCTTTAAAAATTCATTTCTCGGGCTTGGGACCTCGGAATTCGATACCGGGCATACGCCCAAGTCCCATATTTTCCTACGGACCCTCTGTGACCATCAAATTACGGGTCCGGATCCGTTTACCCAAAATGTTGAACGAAGTCAAATTAATTTATCTTATATCTAAAATTTATTATTTTTCACAGATTTTAACATATAAGCTTTCCGACTACGCGCCTGGACTGCGCACGCAAATTGAGGTGATGCTAAAAGAGATTTTTAAGGCCTCGGAATGCAAAATTCAATTTAAAAATAAGTGATGACCTTTTGGGTCATCATATTCTCCACCTCTAAAATAACTGTTCGTCCTCGAACAGACAAAAAAAGGAAGTACCTGAGTCAGGGAAAAGATGGGGATAACGGCTCCGCATATCGGACTCGGGCTCCAAGGTCGATGCCTCAGCAGGCTGACCTCTCCACTGAACATGAACAGAAGAAAAACTCTTCGATCTCAACTGACGAACCTGTTAGTCTAAAATAACTATCGGCTCCTCCTCGTAAGACAAGTCCTTGTCCAATTGGACAGTGCTGAAATCTAACACATGGGATGGATCGTCGTGATATTTCCAAAGCATGGACACATGAAACATTGGATGCACGTCTGATAAGCTCGGCGGCAATGCAAGTCTATAAGCCACCTCTCCCACTCGATCAAGGATCTCAAACGGGCCAATGAACCTAGGGCTAAGCTTGCCCTTCTTCCCGAATCTCATCACGCCCTTCATAGGCAACATCGAAGAAAAACTTGCTCATCGGCCATAAATGTTAAATCACGAACCTTGCAGCCGGCATAACTCTTTTTCCTGGACTGAGCTATACGAAGCCTATCCTGAATGATCCTGACCTTGTCCAAGGCATCCTGAACCAGATCCGTACCCAACAATCGAGCCTCTCGCGGCTCAAACCATCCAACTAGAAACCGACATCGTCTACCATATAAAGCCTCATAAGGAGCCATCAGGATACTCGACTGGTAGCTGTTGTTGTAGGCAAACTCTGCTACAGGCAAAAATTGATCCCACGAGCCTCCAAAGTTAATGACACAAGCTCGGAGGATATCTTCCAAAATCTGAATGGTCCGCTCGGACTGCCCGTCCGTTTGAGGATGAAACGTTATGCTCAACTCAACCCGCATTCCCAACTCTCGCTAAACTGCTCTCCAGAAGCGTGAGGTAAACTACGTACCTCTATCCAAAATGATAGACACGGGCACACCATGAAGTCGAACAATCTCCCGGATATAGATCGCAGCTAACCTCTCAGAAGAATAGGAGACTGCCACAAGAATGAAATGCGCTGACTTGGTCATCCTATCAACAATGACCGATACTGCGTCGAACTTCCTCCGAGTCTGCGGGAGTCCAACAACAAAATCCATAGTGATCCGCTCCCACTTCCACTCGAGAAGCTCAATCCTCGAGAATGAACCACTGGGCCTCTGATGCTCGTACTTAACCTGCTGACATTCAAACACAGAGCCACATATGCAATGATATCTTTCTTCATTGTCCGCCACCAATAATGCTGCCACAAATCCTGATACATCTTTGCGGCACCCGGATGAATAGAGTACCAGGAGCTATGGGCCTCCTATAAAATCAACTCTCGGAGTCCATTCACATTAGGCACACAAACTCGACCCTACAATCTCAAAACTCCATCATCACCTAAGGTAACCTACTTGGCATCTCCGTGTTGCACCATGTCTCTAAGGACACACAAATGGGGATCATCATACTGTCGATCACGGATACGCTCCAATAATGAAGAACGAGCGATTGTGCAAGTTAACACACAGCTGGGCTAAGAAACATCCAACCTCACAAACTGATTGGACAAAGTCTGAATATCCAAAGCAAGCGGTCTCTCACTGATCGTAATATAAGCAAGACTGCCCATACTGGCTGACTTCCTACTCAAAGCATCGGCCACCACATTATCCTTTTCCGAATGATGTAAGATGGTGATATCATAGTCTTTCAACAACTCCAACAACCTCCTCTGCCTCAAATTCAACTCCTTTTGCTTGAACAAATACTGAAGACTCTTGTGATCCGTGAACACCTCACATGCCATGCCATACAGATAATGCCTCTAAATCTTCAATGCGTGAACAATGGCTGCCAACTCCAAATCATGAACTGGGTAGTTCTTCTCATGAATCTTCAACTGCCGCGAAGAATAGGCAATGACCTTGCCATCTTGCATCAACACTGCACCAAGTCCAATACGAGATGCATCACAATAAACTGTATAAGGCCCTGAACCTGTGGGCAAAACCAATACTGGTGCCGTAGTCAGAGCTGTCTTGAGCTTCTGAAAGCTCGCCTCATGCTCGTCCGACCATCTGAACTGGGAACCCTTCTGGGTCAACCTGGTCATCGGGGTTGCAATAGATGAGAACCCCTTCACGAACCGACAATAGTAGCCTGCCAATCCCAAGAAACTCTGAATCTCTATAGCTGATGCTGGTCTAGGCCAGTTCTTGACTGCCTCAATCTTTTTTGGATCAACCTGAATACCCTCTGTTGATTCAACATGATCCAGGAATGCAACTGAACTCAATCAGAACTCACACTTCGAGAACTTAACATATAAATGACTATCCTTCAAGGTCTGAAGAACCACTCTAAGATGCTGCTCGTGCTCCTCCAGGTTGCGGGAATATATCAAAATATCATCAATGAAGACTATCACGAACGAATCCAAGTAAGGCCTGAACACTCGGTTCATCAAATCCATAAAAGCTGCTGGGGCATTTGTCAACCCGAATGACATCACCAAGAACTCATAGTGCCCGTACCGAGTGCAAAAAGCTGTCTTAGGGACATCAGATTCCCTAATCCTCAACTGATGGTAGCCAAATCTCAAGTCAATCTTCGAGAATACCTTAGCACCCCGAAGCTGATCAAACAAATCATCAATCATCGGCAATGGATACTTATTCTTGATCGTAACCTCGTTCAACTGTCAGTAATCAATACACATTTTCATCGATCTGTCCTTCTTCTTAACAAACAACACTGGCGCACCCAAGGTGAAACACTCGGCCTAATGAAACCATTCTCAAGCAAGTCTTGCAACTACTCCTTCAACTCTTTCAACTCAGGCCGGGCCATACGATACGGCAGGATAGAAATAGGCTGAGTGCTCAGATGCAAATCAATGAAAAAGTCAATATCCCTATCGGTGGCATACCCGGTAGGTCTGAAGGGAAAACCTTAGGAAAATCACGAACAACGGGCACAAAATCAATAGAAGGAACCTCAGCACTAGAATCACGAACATATGCCAAATAGGCCAAACACCCCTTCTCGACCATATGCCGAGCCTTCACATAAGAAATAACACTACGGGTAGGATGACTAAAAGTCCCTCTCCACTGAGGTAAACCTGGTAAACCAGGTAAGGCTAAGGTCACAGTCCTTGCATGACAGTCCAAGATAGAGTGGTAAAGTGATAACCAGTCCATCCTTAATATGACGTCAAAATCGACCATGTCCAAAAGAAGCAAATCTACACGAGTCTCAAGACCTCCAATCACAATTATACATGAACGATGGACTCGATCTACCACAATAGAATCACCCACCAGTGTAGACACATAAATAGGATCACTCAAAGAATCACTATGCATGACCAGATATGGTGCAAAATAAGAGGACACATACGAGTAGGTAGACCTTGGATCAAACAACACTGAAGCATCTCTATCACAAACCAGAATCGTACTTGTAATAACTACATTAAAAGCCTCATCCTCGGACCTGGCTGGAAGAGCATAACATCGGGGCTAGGCCCTACCACCCTAAACTACCTCTCTGGGACGACCTGCAATTGGTTGGCCTCTACCTCTAGCGGTCGGAGCTCTACCTCTAACGGTCGGAGCTCCACCTCTAGCACCTCTACCTCCACCTCTAGCACCTCTACCCCCACCTCTAGCTGGCTGGGCGGTCTGTGGAACACCTGGTGCCTGAACCATAACATGAGAACCCTACTGCTACGACTGAGTACCTACCAATCTCAGACAAACCCTCCTGATATGACCATACTCACCACACTCAAAACATCCACCTGAGTGCTGCAGTTGAGGAAACTGAGACTGGCCCTGGCGACCTGAACGACCACCCTAAAAACTCTGGAGCGGCAGTGTACTGATAGGAGCTGGTGGTGCACTGCAGGGCTGCTGATCATAATACTACATATGAGAATCACGGTCACCTAAAGCACCGTGAGAAACCTAAATTTCTAACTGAAAGGGCCTAGAAGGATGGCCTATACCATACGAATCCCTGCCTCCATACGAGGCACCACTGAATCTGCCTGAATGATGGGGCCTCTTGTCCGACCCATGACCAGCTCCCTACGACAGAACCATCTCCACTCTCCTGGACACATTGGCCGCCTCTTGGAAAGTAATCTCACTCTCCCTAGCCATCTGAAGACGAATCGGCTGAATAATTCGATCAATGAACCTCCTCACCCTCTCTCTCTCGGTGGGAAGTATGACAAGAGCATGACAAGCCAAGTCGATGAATCTAGTCTCATACTGGTAAAAGTCATGGAACCCTACTGGAGACGCTCAAACTGCCTCCGATAGGCCTCTCTCTGAGTGATGAGGAGAAACTTCTCCAGAAATAGCTGAGTAAACTGCTCCTAAGTCAAAGCTGGCGATCCAGCTGGTCTAGCCAAACAAAAATCCCTTGACCAAGTCTTGGCGGATCCAGACAAGCGAAAAGTGGCAAAATCAACCCCATTGATCTCAACTATCCCCATGTTCCTGAGAACCTCATGACAACTGTCTAGATAATCCTAGGGATCCTCAGTAGATGCACCACTGAAAGTAGTAGGGAAGAGCTTTGTGAACCTATCCAACCTCCACAAAGCCTCCGAAGACGTAGCTAACCTATCACTGGTCTGGGATGCTATTCGGCTGAAGAAGCGGTACGTGACCTCGCCATGCGCGAAAGGTCATGAGTAGGGTTTCAATTTAGCACCGAGAGAACAAAATCGCATGACAGGAAAGAATGAATATGAAGTTTTTACTAACTCTGTAACCTCTGGAGGATAAATACAGACGTCTCCGTACCGATCTCTCAGACTCTTCTAAGTTTGTCTATGAACTGTGAGACCCATGTAACCTAGAGCTCTAATACCAACTTGTCACGACCCGGATTTTCCACCCTCGGAAGTCGTGATGGCTCCTACTAATACGAGCTAGGCAAGCCAATTATTTGCATAATTTACCTTTTTACCCATTTTATATTCATTAACAATTTTGAAGTAATAACATTTAAATAGCGGAAGAAAAAGCAATAAGCTATCAGAACATGAATCCAATACAACTGTTTGAATTTCAACTACCTAGAACTGGTGTCACAATTTCACAGACAGTCTAAGAACACTACAAATAAAGGTCTGAAAGAAATAAATACAACACTGTCTATGAAAATGCATGAAAGAAATAGGAATGGTAGATGGAAGGAGACACCAAGGTCTGCGGACACCTGCAGGGCTACCTCGGGTCACCTGATGAATAAGAATCAGCAGTTCCACCGCAGTCCAAAGTCTACAACACTGGGGTCTGCACAAAAGAGTGCAGAGTGTAGTATCAGCATAACCGACCCCATATGCTGGTAAGTGCCTAGCCTAACCTCGACGAAGTAGTGACGAGGCTAGGACCAGACTACCAAAATAAACATGTGCAATTAAGTCTACATCGGAAAATAAAACAGAAATGAACAAGTAAGGATAGGAGGGGATACAGGCTACGGGGGTATACCAGTATTAATAGTAAATCAAGAGTAACAGTCTAAGGGCAACTTAGAATTCACAGCAAAACAAAAGAAATTAATATCCAAGCTAAACACACATGTATCAATAATTGTTGTGGCGCGCAACCCGATCCCAATATATAACAACACTGTTGTGGCGTGCAACCCGATCCACATCATTTATCATTGTTGCAGCGTGCAACCCGATCCACATATATCTTTGTTGCAACATGAAACCCGATCCATATTATTTATCATTGTTGCGGCGTGCAACCCGATCCACATGTATCATTGTTGCGGCGTGCAACCCAATCCACATATAATATTGTTGCGGCGTGCAACCCGATCCACATATAATATTGTTGTGACATGCAACCCAATCCATATATAATATTTACAATTATAACGAGAGTCCCGACAAGGGATTAATAAGGTCTACCATATCCCAGCAAGGGATCCGACAACATAAGTAATTACGTCCCGGCAATGGAGAAATAGCTATAACCAAACATATTACAACGTCTAACTACCTCAGCTATAATCAAACTTGTTACAACATCTAACTACCTCAGCTATAACCAAACTTGTTACAACATCTAACTACCTCAGCTATAATCAAACTTGTTCCCCGAGAATAACCATAATCCTTACCCAACGCAAAGAATCATCAACCTAAGCATCCGTAATATCAACTAAGAACACAAAGCAAGGGAACCACAACTCAACAATAGCCCGGCAAAGGGGCAACATAATGATCTCTTCTCTTTCTCACCTTTACTTCACAATTCACTTCACAAGTCGAGCCAATGCTCTAGAGGTTCAATTATCACTTATACTTTCAAAATTCATTATACAACTTGAGCCAACTCTCCTCAATGTTCATAGGTCACAATTCTTTCACAAACTTTACACAACAATAGAAACCTTCACCAAGGCATCAATAACACAATGAAGTCATGAAAATCACAATATAAGACTCACAGTCATGCTCGTCACCAACGTATAGATACTCGTCACCATGCCTATACATCATACTTAACAAGAAACAAATAGCAAATAAGACACAACTCCTAATCCCTAAAGCTAAGGTTAGACCAAACACTTACCTCGAACTTCCACGACCAACTCAAGCCTCAAACACCGCCTTTCCTTTTGAATTTGACTCCAAATCAATTATATCTATACATAATCGACTTAATAACATCAATAAACGCTAAACAATCCAATTCCAATGCTTAATTATAGCTTTCCCATCATTCTTCCCAAAAAGTCAAAAATTGACCCCGGGCCCGCTTGGTCAAAACACGAGGTTCAGACCAAAATTCGATCACCCATTTACCCACGAGCCCGAATATATATTTTGTTTTGAAATCCGACCCCAAGACGAGGTCAAATTCCCAAATAATCAAAAAGTCCTGACTCTACCCAAATCCCTAATTTTCTACTCTTATTCTCATGTTTTAGGCCTGAAATCTAGTGGGTGTTGATAAAAATGGAAGAAAACGAGCTTAGGATTACATACCTATGAAGCTATGGTGAAGTTCCTCTTCAAAAATCGCTCAAGAGGTGTGGAGAAGATGAAGTTTATGAAAAATGATGGAATTCCCGTAATACATTCTTTTTTTGGAACTTAAATTAATTGGGCGAATTTGCTCTATGCGTTCACGACAGGCTCATTGCGTTCGCGATGAGCTAGGCCTGAGAGACCTTCGCGTTGGTGGAAATAGGCTCGCGTTCGCGGAGAACTAACTTCTTGAGCCTTCGCGTTCGCGTAGGTATAATACCCACCCCAGCCCAGGCTCATAAGCCATCGCGTTCGCGAAGGGTATCCCCCCTTAGCTTCGCGTTTGCGTCACCAGCTTCGCATTCGCGAAGAAGAAATTTGGCACCTCAGAGATTTGCCTTACGCGTTCGCGAGTGTGCCCATGCGAACGCAAAGAGAAAAATCCATGGGCATTGAACAACAAAAACCTGCAACTTTTATGAGTTTAAAAATGTTCCTAAACACATCCGAAACACACCTGAGCCCTCGGGGCTCCAAACCAAACATACGTACTAACTCAAAAATATCATATGAACTTATCCGTGCGATCAAATCGCCAAATTAACTCCTTAAACAATGAATTAAACCTCAAAATCTATGAAATATTTCAAAACTTCTTAAAACATCAAATTTTGCATTTAAGGTCCGAATCACGTCAAGAAGATTCTGTTTCTTACCAAACTTCACAGAATTATCTTAAATCACATATAAGACCTGTACTGGGTGTCGGAATCAAAATACGGGCCCGATACCAACATGTTCTAATCAAAATTCATTTCCAAATCCTTTAAACAATTTCAGAAAATAATTTCTTTTAAAATTCATTTCTCGGGCTTGGGACCTCGGAATTCGATACCGGGCATACGCCCAAGTCCCATATTTTCCTACGGACCCTCCGGGACCGTCAAATCACGGGCTCGGGTCCGTTTACCCAAAACGTTGACCGAAGTCAAATTAATTCATTTTATAGTCAAATTTTATCATTTTTCATAGATTTTCACATATAAGCTTTCCGACTACGCGCCCAGACTGCACAGACAAATCGAGGTGATGCTAAAAGAGGATTTTAAGGCCTCGAAACGCAAAATTCAATTTAAAAACAAGTGATGACCTTTTGGGTCATCAAACATTCATATTATCGTTCTAAGAGAAATAACTTTTTATTGATCAATCCCTGTTCAGATAAATTATTCTTTTCTAATATCAGAATAATGTCCAAAAATATTTTCTCATGCTATCTTTTAATCTTTAGTATTAATCATGATGTATGAAATAATAAAAAAATATTATTCAATTTAACTTTATCAAGTTAAATCATCTCAAGTTTTTCGAAACAAAAGACTAATAAACAAAAATAATTTAGGAGATATTATAAAAAATATAGTGTTCTAATTATAAAGGTTATAATAGTCTTTTTGTTGTTTAGTTGACTAGGGTACCAAAATAGAAGAAATAGATTGAAAGGGTTTTTCCATATGTACAACTGAGCGCACTATAATATTTTTTTTTTCAATGATGGACATGTGATAGAGCAGATTTTGTTATTATACGTAAGAAAAAAGGGTCTACCAATTAACTTATTGAAGAGATTTGAGTGGGATTTCAGATTAAATTTTTGATATAGCCGATTTTCATAGGCAAAGTTCCTAAAATTATTGGATTTTTTAAGAACAGATAAATTAGGTAGTAACTTGTGTATTTAATTTTATCATGAGTGTGATACGATGGTATGAATTATCTTCCTTAATCAAAGATTTCAAGTTCGAGCTCGAGAATAAAAACTATATGGTAGAAAACGATTTAATTGGAGGACTGCAATTAAATGGTTTTAGGTTATAAAAGTTTTTTTTAAGTCCTGACAAATAAACGATTTTCTTTCTCTTTCTTCTTTTAATTCTAGGATTGGATTATAAGACCGCAAGGTCCTCATTTTATATTTCACTATGTCTAAATTTGATGACATTACATTCTTTGATTTCCTTTTTTTTTCTTTCTCTTTTTTTTTTTGTTGAGTAATTATATTTCTCATTAGCTTGGAATATTTATCTTATAGGAGAAATATGTATTTCAGAGAACATGCTAAGACTCTGAGGTCATTCTCTTTAAGTTCAAAACTGATTTCTCTTTAAAAAGCAAACTGGACATTACTTTTTAATATTGTTGATGTTGTAGCAGTTAAATTTACGATGCTGAACGTCAGAAGCAAGTAGAGCTAGAAGATTTCTACGGGACTAATCACAAACAGTAAAGTCAAAGTAATAAATTAGGGAGAAAGTGATAACAATATCGGGTTCTCCTCTTTAAATCTACTTATTTTAATTGTTTATGAACTTTTATCCTTTATGATTTTTCTAAACTTGATTTCATAAATAATGTTGGGGTAGATCTCTTATGTGAATTGTGATGAGCTTCTACACATAAGCGAGAGTTTTTGTTAAATCCTTAAATTCCTAGACATGGTGATAATTTGAAAAAAGAAAATATTACTTTTCGCACGAGCCTTCTTTGTCTTAATGTTTCTTGCGCGTCTGAAATCTTCCTTCTTTTCTTAGATATCAAAACAAAAATATATGGAGTATAGTTTAGTGGATTAAAGAAAAGAAGCATATAGAAGTGAAAAAATGGGGACTATAATTGGTGCAAAGAGAGGAATTAAGTTAGATATATGGTAAAGGAATTATAGTTAAATCTTTCTTTTATTCTCCAAAACAAAAGGATATTTACAAGGTTGTTAAAGTAAAATTTTGTATTTTCTTTTTCTCTTTTTATCTCTTGCTCCATTTGGTACTGACTCGGACTTTGTCAATTACCAAATCTATCTCTCATATATTAAGTTGGAAAATTAAAAATTCTTTTAGGGTAGTTCAATTCGCTAGAAGAAAGAGCACTTGTCTCTAAGACATGCTGAAAATGTGGCTCTATGGTTTCTTTTGTAACTGAAATCATAGTTTCATTCACTCTGAGCATACTTACTATTGCTAGGAATGATGTTAAATAATTTCAAGTTTAATGATTTTAAAATAAAGTATTATGGCAGCCGTGCATTGATCAAATTTCACTAAAAATAGCTTTAGTATATTGGACTGCATTTTATTTGTACTTTTATTTGTATGTGTTGTTTACATTCACATAAGATACTTCTAATTGAGGATGTTAGATACATCATACAAGGTAACAAGTTGAGTAGCTTTACTTGGTATACACGTAGCGAAACTAGTTCATTATATAAATAGATTAACAGTAGTTTTTCTTCTTTTTTTTTTTTAACTCAAAATTTTTCTTTTAATAATTATTTGGATCGGACCGAAGTGTCACATGCTCTCATTGTTATTTTGCCATCTCATTCGCGAGTGTGTTGCACACACCTTTTATTTTTGACTGATTGTCAGCAAAGTGTTTAATACGTACATATTGTTATAAAATAAAGACTGTAAAGTAAAGACAAGTATAGAGAGAAACTGATATATTATTCAACTTCAAATTCATGTATATAATGAAATAAATTCTCTTTTATTTATAAAAAGCTGTTGTGTAAGCTGCTAGCAAGTTGCTGTGTAAGCTGCTACTGCAAGCTGCTACTACAAGCTGCTGTGTAAGCTGTTATTATGCCAGATATGGATAATCTTCTACTGAGGGCAATGTTTATCCAGAACGGAGTACTGAATGGATAAACTTATTATACTCGGTATGGATAATCTTCTACCGAGGATAATGTTTATCCATAACCGGGTACCGAAGTGATAAGCTTCTTCAGGAAGCTTATTTCCAATAGAGTACTAAATAAATAAACATATTTATGGCGGAGTCCCATATGGATAAGCTTCTCCGGGAAGCTTATTCACAACGGAATACTGAATGAACATCCATAATATAATATATATTTATATCACTCTCCCTTGGATGTTCATTAAAAGATAATGTGTCTCACTAAAACCTTACTAGGAACAACCATGTGGGGAAAAAAATCCTAGTCAAGGAAAAAGAGTACACTGATAATATACATTGCAAGCTGCCTCATTAAAAACCTTACGAGGAAAAACCTAGTGAAAAAAAAAAACTGAGCAAGGGAAAGAGAGTACAGTGGAGAGACTGGGGTATGTCTGGACCAAGGAGTTCATCATTCTCTTCTGGAGGTACGAACGGATCCTTAATCCGTGTAGGAGAAGAACTTTATCTTGATAGTAAATTAACAGAAAATGTTATGTCAGGACTTGTAGCATTAACAAGATACATTAGTGCACCAATTGCACTGAGATAGGGTACTTCGGGACCAGGGAGTTCCTCATCCTCTTCTGGAGGTCGGAACAAATCCTTATCCACTTCAAGTGATCGAACAACCATTGGTGTACTCAATTGGTGCGCTTTGTCCATGTAAAAGCGTTTTAAGTCCCTTACTGTATAGGCAGATTGATGGATAACGATTCCGTTTGCTAAATGTTCAATTTGCAGACCAAGACAAAGTTTTGTCTTCCCAAGATCTTTCATCTCAAATTCTTTCTTAAGATATTCAATTGCCTTTTGGAGCTCTTCTGGAGTTCCAACAAGATTTATGTCATAAACAGAAACAACAAATATAACAAATTCTGAAGCCATTTTCTTTATAAAAATACATGGACAAATAACATCATTTATGTAGCCCTCTTTTAGCAAATACTCACTGAGGCGATTATACCACATGCGCTCAGATTGCTTTAAACCGTACAAAGATCTTTGTAATCTGATTGAGTACATTTCATGAGATTTTGAATATGCTTCAGGCATTTTAAATCATTCAGGGATCTTTATAGAGATTTGATCAAATGAGTCATATAGGTTATGACTCACATTTAAATGGCATAACATCTTCAGGTGTCTGGACTACTGGCCTGATCCTCACAATATTTTACAGTATTGTGCACTATATTGTATCAAATATATCACCGACGATCATTTTGTATCGGTTCGCAAGCAACATAACTTGTTGAGATCTCATCACTTTCTTTATTTTCAGGTACCTGAACTTCTTCAGGAGTTTCATGAAATGTTATGTCTTGGGCTCTTCTAGAGCTTATTTCCTCCTTATTATGATAATTTGATCATTTGCTCCTATCATTTTCAAGGATTGTTAACTTTGGAACCGATTGGTTTACCACGCTTCATGCGTACAGTAAACTCCATCCTTCAGGGACTTTAATTTTAATAGGAGCATTTGCAGCTGAAATATGATATTTAATTTTGGATCAGCAAATGCTTCTGGCATTTGACTTGAATTATCTTCTATGTGAGGATCATATGAATGATAATCCGATTCATATAGCATATTTTTAGCTGTTTATTCCATCCCCCAAATGTTAGAAAAACTAACATATATCCCCAATATTCTTTGGGAAACATATCTTTGTGCATTGTGATAGAGAAATTAATCATATACCACACATCAAAAGATAGTAAAAATATTTGGTTTCTGATCCTAAACCAATTGTGCGGGGAGGACTTATCATATATTGTTGGTCTGATGCATACAAGTGCTGCTATATGCAATTTAGAAAATCTTAGACCAACACATGAAGCTTTGTTCTCATAAGCAATGGTTTAGTCATTAATAGGAGGTATTCAATGCTAAACCGGCTTGGATATAAACCAGTATTATCAAGATGAATTGTCTTGATTTCATAATCTGAAAGTTTTGCTCTTAGTTGAGAAAAGCAATTTCAAATGTCAAACTGCAGGTTGACAATGAACACACACGTAACCATCTTATATATGCATCTATAAGTGGTTCACATGATAGGCGAATGAGCCCATATTTACATTTTATATATTTCAGAATTCAGGGGTCTTAGTCCCAACTTTAGCCGGTATAACCAATTTATTATGAGAACAAGCAACACAATAGAATTCTTGAAAAATCTTCTAGTTCTTCAGTATATGCTTATCAGAATTCTCAAATAGCTCATTTAAAAATGGCAAATGAAAACTTCAAGTTTATCATGGCATGTGCTATCTCTTAATAAACTTCTAGTTTACTATGGCATAAACTTTTGCATTAGTAAACTTCTGATTAACTGTGACTGCTTTTGCATTAGTAAACTTCTAGTTTACTCTGATACATGATATAGTACAAAATTGAAGAATAAGGCGGGTAACTTCTCACATACATATTATTTTACCCCCTTTGATTGTGGAAACATGAAGAGTTTTAATCTTCCAATCATTTGTAGTCTCAATATGATAGTCATTTGTATTAGTAAACTTCAGGTTTACTACAACATATGTTTTGGCCATAATCATATAATATGAATGACATATTTGTATATAAACTCTTCGAGAGCCTTCATTTATTATCCACAATTTAATATTTATCAGACACTACTGGTGTCATATGTCTTCTAGACAAACAGTTAGCTCTTCAGGGGTTGTTGATATATTTTATACTATCAAATATTGCTCAGACACTTCTTGTATCATGAGAGAAATTCATAATAAAATGAACATTATAAAGACATTCTAAATTTATAAATGTAAGAAATTAAAAATTTCAGTATTTTTACCACCAACTTTGTGACAAATATCTCCTTCAGGGAGAAATGCCATTAACATCTGAATATTTTATATCAAAGCGGCAACCACATAATCATTACATCCTTCAGGGAAAGATACATGAGTTGTTATTTCCTTCGGGGAACTCGATAACTAACTATAAAATATTAATGTGGTTGTAGTACAAAGCATTCTACACGAATGCTTTTGGCCTTAGAATGATATTTAATAAAATTATTCAAGATATTTTACGTACAACGAGTACGTGCGGCAATGATCTTTATGCCACAAAAACAAAATTTATATCCTTTGTTATTCTACCTCTTCAGGAGATGAGTTGTGGTATTTCTTCATTCACTCCAGGGAATGAAATGTGTTTTAAAAATAAATTTGAATAGCTTATTATTTTGTTTAAGTATAAAAAGACACAGTTTCACAATATTTTCCTACTTCAGGAGAAAATTTCAATTGTGTTACTTCGTCAGGAGCAAATTTAAAATACGAAATATTGAGTATATATTCCCTCAATCATATTACCTCTTCTGGAGGTGAATTGTAATATATTCACATAAAAAATGTGTTCCTATTTACGAGCTTTATTAATATTGTCACATTTACTTTAGGAATGGACTAATATTTATCAAAAGTTCTCATCCTTCAGGGAACAGAATATAATTATTTGAACGTGCATTAATCACACCAAATCGTGTGATGTCTTAGAAGCTCTTTTACGATAATGCTACTTCAGGAGCAAATCGAGGCATGCATGTACTATAGAAAATATTTCTCTAGCTTATCTTCAATTGTAACCATAGAAAGCTTAAATTATCACTTCTGGTCCATAAGCATATACCACTTCTGCTGGTTAACAAAAATTTAGTTACAATGAGATATACGAAACATAACCACTTCTGGTGGTTGTATATTTCTTGCAAACTCTGCTGGAGTATAAGTGGAACTAACAATGTCATCCACTTTATATTTTCCTATGCAATATTACTCTTCTGGAGTAAAATTAAAATCATAATTCGAAAATGAGTAAGTGAAAAACGGAACATAAAGATATACAAATTATAGTGTTTTAAAATTCATAAAATGCTCCAGAATCTCGTCCAATGATTATGGCTCATTTACTAGGTTCCTAAGTACCTTTTTTTATTTTATTTTAATGGCAGTAGCACACATAGCAAGTAAAACACATAACTTATCTTTGATGATGTCTGCTAGACCCATCATATCAAGATGAATTTCAGTATCAAACACCCAAGACACGTAGCTTTTGCCCGATATATCCAATACTACAAATTCATGTTTAGAAAGATTTAACATTATTTACAAAAAGAAAGTTCGTACCTTTGATACTTTCAAAGTATTTGCTCGAGATGGCAGAGTCTCGTGCTGATAACATATTATAAAATAAATACTATAAAGTAAAGAGAAGTATAGAGAGAAACTGATATATTATTCAACTTCTAATTCATGTACATAATGAATTGAAATCTCTTCTATTTATAGAAGAAAGGAAGTTGTTGTGTAAGCTGCTACGCAAGCTGCTGTGTAAGCTGCTACTGCAAGCTGCTACTACAAGCTGCTGTGTAAGCTGCTATTATGCCAGATACGGATAATCTTCTACTGAGAATAATGTTTATCCAGAACGGAGTACTGAAAGGATAAGCTTATTATTCCCGGTATGGATAATCTTCTACCGGGGGTAATGTTTATCCATAACCGGGTACCGAAGTGATAAGCTTCTTCAGGAAGCTTATTTCCAATAGAGTACTAAATAGATAAACATATTTACGGCGGAGTCCCATATGGATAAACTTCTTCAGGAAGCTTATTCACAACGGAGTACTGAATGAACATCCATAATATAAATATATTTTTAACACATATGAGTTAATGTTTGAGTGTTTAATAGGGAGTCCAAGTTAAAGTATAAAACAACAACAACCCAGTATAATCCCACTTAGTGGGGTCTGGGGAGGGTAGTGTGTACGCAGACCTTACCCTTACCCTGGGATAGAGAGGCTGTTTCCAAATAGACCCCCGACATCCTTCCCTCCAAGAACTTCTCACCTTGCTCTTGGGGAGACTCGAACTCATAACCTTTTGGTTGGAAGTGGAGGTTGCTTATCATCAGAGCAACCCCTCTTGTCCAAGTTAAAGCATGTGAGAGAAAAACCCGAACAATTTTAAGAGACCGCTTATGACTTTGGGCTAACTTTATGTACTTGTTCAATTTGCATTATGTACACTGTCGTTATATATTACTAGATTTTTCTTATTAATGGTACTTTAGAAATCTAAATTTGACTACTAGTACTCCGAGTTTGAGAAATTATTACGTAACAATAAGGCTAAATTAAACAATAAATAATTTTCTCTTAATTTAATAAAGTGGACAAGTAAGAAAACCTACTTTTTGTATATTAGATATGTAAAAGAGAACGGCGAGAGTACAACATTGAAGTTTGTCAATTTGTGTAATGGCCTGCCATTAAAAATTTACTCTTTCCACCTAAAAAAGAAAAAAAATATTTTTTCAAATATATAATCAAAAATAAATTATAGACATTTTGTGGTTATAAATCATCTCATTTTTATTAATAGACATATTTTTATTAATAGACATGTGCATTTTATGATATAAGAATCATTTCATAACAAGGAAGTACATATCAAGTCCGGCAAATGGGGGTATTATAAAGAAATGGTATCAAGTTTCAAGGACATTTTGGTGTCCCTTGCTCTGTCTTCCTACCTCTATACCACGAGCAACAATCTTTCTGTCCAAATGTACCCAGTGGAACACACTGGCACCAGTACAACACATATTGCAGAACATTAAACGGTTGATCTTAGGCGATGTTGCGGCGCATCGTTGGTCACCGCACTTGAACATTCTTCGTAATACATAAGAAATACCAAGTTACCAATCAAAACAAATTAAAAAAAATAATTTAAAATAAATTACTATTTTTTTTGAAAAAAAAAACGAGCTGTAACAACTGGGTGCGTTTTAGACCAACAGGAGGTTTCGCCAAATATTAAGTATCAAAATGTTGGCTTACCTGTTTATTCCACAAAAGAGGAAGAAAGCTATATGTCAATTTAGGAAGGTTCTAATATAAAAACATTCAGAAAAACACAATCATTATAGGAGTCCCAATTTAATATTAGTTTGAGGAGTTTGAATCCTAATGACACCTTAGTCACAGTTGATCAATTAAATATTTATATTCTCCAATTAATAATGTGAAAGAAAAGTAGATAAACTGTTAACTTACCAAAGAGACTTGAATGAGCCATTATTGAAGCAATGAACAAGAGAAGCAACGTAAATTGAGATGCCATACTTGAACTGCTCTATGAGATTTAACTAGTTATATCTTCTTCTTTTTTGATGAAAGAGTGGTTCCATGAGACGTTCTTTTATACAGCATGGATAGAATCTTTCTTATTTCTAATTATATGTCATATGGTAAGTAGTTTTGATAAATTAAAATGCAACTTATTATATGGTAAGCACAAGTTAGTCATATTTAATATCAAGCTTTTTAAGGGAAGAAACTCACTATCATTAAGTTCACCTAGAGCCGCATTTCATAAGAGATAGCACAATATTATTTTTACTTTAAACTTTGGAACTACAGAACAAATATTACCATCAAAGTATCGCCAAGTAAAAGTTATCTCCTCCAAATCTGAGATAAAATCAAATATTGCTTCGGAAAATCATATTGTCACGACCGGAAAGTTAACTAGTCGCGATGACACCTAACTCCAACCCACTAAGTAAGTCAAATGACAATCAACATAGCTCAAAAGAGATAATAAGAGACAATGAATGAAATAACTGAATTTTTCCATACAAAATCCACAGGATTAATAGTACAAATCATTAGCTTTTAGGACTTAGAATTTACAAGCTAATACAAAATAAATACATCATTTGTTTGAAATATACATAAACAAATTTACAAATCTAAAGCTACCAAGGACAAGTGACAGCTAAATTTGGAAAGCAAGTACATCTTCAATGCTAGCTCCCGCCATATACAGCTACATCAACTCCGAAATCTGCACGCAGGGTGCAGAAGTACAGTATGAGTACAACCGACCCTATGTACTCAATAAGTAACAAGCATAACACTAGATAGAAAGCGGTGATGATCTCGGAAGAAGGTCAGAGTCCAACAAAACTAGCCAATAACAACTTGTAATAATATATGAAGACAGTAAAAGTAACAGACTCAAAGAGACATTTTTTCAACTCGTTCACAGTTTCAGAAAAGTAGGCATGCTTTTCAAGTATAACCGTCAAGTCCAGATCTTACCACTAAAAATCAACTAAACATGAGTTTATCAAAAGAACTGTATTCACTAATTTACAATACCATATAAGAATTTTCATTTACCAATTAGCATGAGAAAAGTAGATCTCTATGCCTAGATGTCAATATACATGTCAAGTCATCAATTATCATGTACCGTCTATCATGAGGATTATACATCTTTATGTCTATATTTCAAATATACATGTCTAATTGTCAAGTGTCATATTACCATCTAGCATGAAGAAAAATGCATCTCTATGTCTACATGTCAAATATACATGTCAAGTATATATCATCACAGTGAAAACGTCAAAATAACGACACTTAGCACGCTCACGGTGCTTGGCACAATGCCCCAACCAACCAACAAACAAATCAACACTTAGCACTATACGGGTGCCTCATATAAATGCCCATCACAGAAGAACGTATATAAAATACTGTGCCTGCGCCCACTGCTGGTATGTTAGACTCCAGAGGGGCAGATCTTGCTTAAGTGCTAATCATAATCACATAGCCCAATAGTGGAGCCTGGTGCAGGCATCGCCCCAAACCAATAACACTTAGCCCATTGTGAGCCTGGCGTAGGCATCACCTTAAAATTTATATAACTGTTGCGACATGCAATCCGATCCAACATAACTCACAAAGTGGCTCTATGGCCCAAAACAATCATTAACAGTCTGAGTCTCAAATAAACACATCTTACTATATTCAGTTCAATAGTGTTACACATAGAAGACATCAACAACATGTGAGGAATCAAATAAGAAAGTACCGAGACAGAGATATCATACACGAATATATTATCTTGACTGGGAGTATATGTACAATTAAGGCAAATAGCTCAGAAATAGCAAGAATAGCCCTATCAAGTCTCAAACAGGTAGCACATAGCCTAGACATGATCTCTAATATGAATCAGAACTCAAATAATTATACATGTCTAAAAAACATGGATATAACAAGGCATGATAATAAAAAAATTCCATAATAGCCTAAAAGCCACCTCTAATCATAAACACTTTGATGCATGCGCACACGACCGTCACCTAGTGTGTATATCACCCCAATACCTCTCATATAACATAGTTCCCAGGGTTGATTACCCTCAATTTTAAGTTTAGATATGTTACTTACTTCAAACAAGCCAAATCCAATACCGAGCAAGCCAAACAACACTCTAGAAATGCCATCATGTGCGAATCGACCTTTGAACGACTCGAAACTAGCCAAAAGAAACTCAAAAATATTAAATAATTTCAAAGGAAACAAACTCAAACGATAAAGTTCGAATCTTTAATAAATTACTCAAATCAATTAAAAAACCAACCGGGTCCTGCACCTCAGAACCCGGCAAAATTCTCTAATTCGGACAACATATTCGAATACGAGTCCAACCATACTATTTTCATTCAATTCTGACTCTGAATCGAAGTTCGAAACTCAAAAATTCACTTTAAGAATGTTTAGACAAAAACCCCCAATTTCTCTTTAGAAATCATCAATTAAATACAAAAAAAAAATCGAATATGGAATCATGAAATATAATTAAAAAAAATGAGTCAAAAATACTTCCTCCAATCCATGTGGTGTAAATCCTCTTCAAAATTGCCTAGAAATTGAGCTCTAAATTCCAAAATGTGATAAAATGAACCAACCCTTCAAATATAGAGAAATCTGCCAGTGAATCCACTTTTGCGGCCACTAAATCGCATCTGCCACTGTTGCTTTTGCGTTACAAGTCTAGAACCAGTGAGAAAGCCCCAACTCAGAACATATCGCTTCTACGACACTAATTTCTCCTCTGGGATTACGCTTCTACGCTCAAGGTACTGCTCTGACGGACGTGCAGATGCGCCGAAGACCCCGCATCCGCGACCTTCTCGCCCACTAGTCCATATTCTCCTCTGCGATAAAATATCCGCATCTGTGGGCACTGATCCTAGGCCACTTCTTCTGCTTCTGTTCTCCCTGTGCAGCTTTTGCGGCTCCGCACCTGCACCCATAGTTCTGCAAGTGCGATCAAACCAGGTATCAAAGATCCCAGCAATGCCAACATGATTTGAAATGGTCCGAATAAATCCGAAACACACTCGGGCCCCTCGGGACCCTGTCCGAACATACCAACAAGTTCCAAAATATAACGGGGACCTGCTCGAGGCCTCAAATCATACACAACAACATCAACACCATGAATCGCACCTCAAATCAAACTTAATGAACTTTTTAACTTTCAACTTCTAAAACTCATGCTGAACCATACCAAATCAACTCAGAATGACCTCAAAGTTTGAACACAAGATTCAAATGGCATAATGAGCCTATTCCAACTCCCGAAATAACAATCCGAATCCGATATCATCAAAGTCAACTCCCGGTCAAACCTATGAACTTCTAAACCTTCAAATTACCAACTTTCGCCAAATAGTGCAGGAACCTTCTAGAAACATCCAAATGCAAATCCGGATATACGTCCAAGTCCAAAATCACCATCCAGACCTAACAAAATAATCAAAATTCCAATCGGGATCAAATACATAAAAGTCAAACTTGGTCAATTCTTCCAACTTAAGGCTTCCTAGTTGAGGAATATTTTTCCAAATCAATCCTGAATCACCCGAAAACAAAAACTGACAATTCATACAAGTCATAATACATCATATGACGCTATTCATGCCCTCAAACCATCAAACGGAATATAAATGCTCAAAACGACTGGTCGGGTCGTTACATTCTCCCTCACTTAAACATACGTTCGTCCTTGAATGTGCCAAAAGTCATTCCAAAGCCATCATACCACTGTATAAACTCACCATGCACATACCCATGGGTGATCCCACGTTACCCAAATCCATGCAAGCCTGAAAACACAACATAACTGAGGATTGTAGACATGTAATTTTTGACACTCCCCAATATTTTACACATTTTAGCGTAAAATATTTAGTTTAAGGCTAATATAGTAATTTTCGACTAGTTTTGACTCTTTTACTTTATTTCGTCATAAAAATAAAAATTACAAAAATATTTTCTTTTATTTAGCTAATTGATGTTTTATCTAGTTACTTTTACTTTATGTACCTTTCATAAAATTAAAAATATAAAAAAAGAGTACCTTATTTTTATCTTTATATAATCTTAAAAATACAAAAAAATAGTTTCATGTTTTAATATAGTTTAGTTTAATTAATTAGAATTAGTTTTTGTATTATGTAGTATTTTTATCTTATACTGAAGGAAGTTAATTTTGGACCATAATTTTAAGAGTCTTAGAGACCAATTTGAGGACCCAATTCGGATCCCTTGGCCCAATTCGGATCTAGCCCATAATCCTAGGCCCAATACCCACTAACCTAACCCTAAAATCCTACTAAAACTAGACAAAACCTAGACACTAAGGGAGCCGTTTTTCTGATGGGGAGACACCAAAAAAGCTTCAGCACCTAAGACCTTAGAGACTAACGAAGGACCCCTGCTTCTTCATCTTCAACCTTCAGCCATCTCCACTGATTTGCTTCAACCAAAAACACCCAAAACTGAAGAACCCCTCCATAGCCGCCGCTGATTCTGGACCTCACACCAAACGACCACCCCATCTCCACCTCTTTCCGCCGCTAATCCCATTTTCTTCACCAAATTAGCGAAAACAGACCCTTCTTCATCGTCAACCAGAACACACCCATCAGCAACCACCAACGAGTCCAGCCGCCCAAGCCACCTTAACTAACACCTTCAGTCATCTTCTCCAAGCCGCCAGAAAACCAGCGAACTCGGATCCTCCGTAAACCACCAAGGTTGAGTTTCTTCGGCGAGCTTAAAGGTTGTGAGTGGTCGCTGTTTGGAGCTCCGTTTCAGTTTCATCCGAGGTTTAGTCGCGGTTCGAACACATTCAACCAAATTTGTCACGAGTAGGTTATTCTCATCTCTGCCCCCTGTTCTTCGTATTTTATCCTTGTGATATATATATATATATGTGATGTTGAAATACAACATTAGCTCATGTGGATCATTTTCTCTCGGTTTAATCTTTGCCTCAGTTGAGCCTTTGATTTTAATATGAGCTTTGATTTCGGTTTATACACCATAATAATAGCAGTACTTTAATTATAAAGTTATAACTAATTATCTGAAATGGAAATCGAACTTTACTGTGATTTGCTTTCAATTATGACATGGGTTATTCCAAAGTAGGGTATGTGTAAGTTGTCATTGGATTCATGGAAATTGGATTATGAAAAAACGAATATGTTTCTGATTCAAATTTTAAGAGATGTACAATTTATAACCTGAAGACCAGAAAAAAAGATAATTCATTAGAATATTTCTCATGTGTGACTGAAATTTACAAGGGATCATCCCTTCCACAATTAAATACGTTGTAGATCGTGGGTACGGTTCCCGTAACGCAATTTACAATGTGTACAAAATAAACGAGTGCGCGACATCGCGACTTGTTCTGACAAATTCCTTAAATAACTAAAAGCGGTTTTAAAAGGTTAAAAATACACAATAGGTTTTAAACGTGTAATTAATCAGATAATTAAACCAATTAATAATAGTTGACGACCATGCTAAAACCACAGAACCCGAAAATGCCTAATACCTTCTCTCGGGTTAACAGAGTTCTTTACCCGAATTTCTATGTTTCGCGGACTGTAAAACAGAGTCAAACTTACTCGATTCGGGATTTTAAACCGGTGACTTGGGACACCATAAATTACCCCAAGTGGAGACTCTGAATTTTAATAAATAATCCCATTTCGATTATTGTCACTTTAATTGGAAAAACTCCTTTATACCCCTTTCCGGGGTAGAAAAAGGAGGTGTGACAAGGATCCTCACTTCAACCTTAGCCCATAACCTTAGAATCAAATCTCCAACATCCGGAATACATTAAAGACCCAATTCTCACATCCAAACACTGCGCAAGTCTGAACAAGCTGTACCAAGACATAATCATAACCCAAGATATAATCACATGATATACCACATAACCCATATACCCATAGCAATAACTTCCGAGCATAATAACTGTCCATTAACAAGCCCGGTACCGATAATAATCCTCCTAACAATTGAAAACTTATTATGAACCTTTGTACACTACCAATGATGAAGGGAACACATAGATACTCATAACCACTCATCAGTCCAACAAGTTCTGGAGCTCTCTCGCCCAACAAGAACCATAGCCAAATTCTAAGCTGACAACTAACATTATTCTTCCAAACATACCGTAATCAAATCCGATAGTACTCATTCCAGGTCCAATGACCTCATCTTATCAAGTAAAAGATACTCAACTGACATGCCACACAAATACCATCTATAGCCATATGCCACGCGATCCTTACATCCAAACAAGCAACAACTCGAATGTTGGAAAGAAAATCAAATGAGAGGACCGTCCCGCAACCTCAACATATATTACCACAAACGTAATGCTATGAACCCATCACACATAATAGAACCAAGACACATGGATCTAACACAAAGGAACATATCCCAATGTAACTTTGCTGCACTTGTGACCATATCCAAACACCAATCCACATGAAATACCTCAAGCTATAATGCCCAAAATCAATAACCATACGAAAATCAACAACAAACACATGAAGTTCATTATCATATTCATGGAGAAATAGATAGAACAATATACCACAAGCACGAAGGCCATAGCAAAAGCGCAATCAACCATTCAACACTTTAAGAACCATCTCGCTCGAATTTTGCCATAAGGCTCAAACAGAAATGTATCATGTGTGCAAATACCCAACAGATCACAACCCATCATAGCATAGAAGAGTGATACATAGAACATATCAATACATGAACAAGCTCAACTCTAATTGAATGACACACCACTCAAAAATAGAATTGATGAGTCAATAAATTCGACCCGATGTAGAATGCACATCCTCGTTAGGCCTACTAATGGGCCCCCAAATCAACTCTGACCATCCATAAATAAATAAATAATCCTTCAAAAGTCCATAATAACCTAACCATTACACATACTACTAGTTGTCTAACTTTTGCCATACCTTCACGGTTCACAACCAAAGAATAATCTGCCTCTGAGAACCCTCCAAGTCTCCAAATCCCTAGAATACAAGAATTACCATATTCGATCCCATCTCCACCACTCGAATGACTAACTCATCTCTCATACTCAATCATCCTGCGAGAAATACATCCATAATTCTTCCGTGCCATATAGCAAAATCTGAACATCAACAATCGAGCAACCAGGTGATTACCGTAATACTAGTCAAGCATCTGCAAGCCCAACACGATACGTCCACTAAAATGCGCACCCTCCTTAGGTGATACCAATTAGTACTAACATTCTTCTTAACATCTAAAACTGTTTGTGTTATCTAAAATTCATGGATTTCCCTTCAAAGTTGAACCGCAACATTGTACATACAAACCTCAATCTCATACGATGCACACCTCATCTATCATTCCATCATATGAAAACACAAGAATCCCATAATCAACTCTAATTCACATGCAGGATACATACTCAATCAGCTAGAAATTTACCACTAGGCCCCACATCTGAGAGAAAAATTACAACATCCAATATACTCATCATCCCTGTCAAATACATTTGCCCCAAACCTTGGTCGACACCAACGAGAACTCTTCGAAACTTGTTTTCACATAACCAATCCATCAGAACTGAATCCTTCTAACTCAGCTAAGTCACGCAAGTCGCCACCCCCAAGAGTAATGCAACAAAACACCGATAAAGCCTCACCATATCATAAGAACCAAAAGAATTGATCATTTCTATCACAATACTGATCTGATCTACCACCAAACTGTCCTATTTCTTCGAGTCCCCTCGACTTGCCATTAAGTTAACACTTCTCCTTGCTAGTATACTTCGATTCATAATCCAAAGTTCACTACTAGTTATCCTAGCATGATATCACGTTGTCTCAAGATCCATAAGCCAGTATATTCCACCTTAGACGCCAAAGAATACCGCAACCAAGATACACACCCTAAAAAGACCTTCCGCAAATCTAAAGTTGTTTTTTAACCTCTCTGATACTGAAATGTGGGATCCATAGTGATAAGGACATACCGCGGGTCCTGACACCATCCAAAACAAATATTATATCTAATCCTTTACAAATCCATAAATTCCTCATATACCACATATGAATCATGAACCCATTAGAACTTTCTCGAGAGTTATCCACTCTACACTAATCTCTAATGCACCACCAAAACGAGCCGAATGATATGTGCTCCGTTAGCACGCCAAAACCTAAATAAGTAATCCTCACCTTAACGCAATCTAGTGGCTCCCTTTTATTAACATATTACATCCATCAGAAATAACAAACTCAAATCATTTCAAGATTTCCATATATCCATAAAGTGTAACACATCATGCATCTAGAATTTTCCTTACTCGAGTCATCCTCGAAATCAACGTCTTCAAGTCATAACCAATTCACAAGTATGCCTCAGACCAAAATTACTATAACACATAACCATGCAATCAAATCATCGAAAGTGGACTCCCCCACTTGGTTCGAAGCCGTAGAACAAAATATTTGATAACCCACAATACCCTTACTCTATAACTGCCATAATCTCGCACTGTAATTCAACTAAATCCTTCATAATTTGATGTAACACAAATCGTAAAATACCTCAATTCATCTGCTAAGCTCACATTCATCGTCATGATAGTCAAACCAATTTCCTCAAGTGATCCAAACTCAAATTGCAACACTTGTAACCCACCAATAGAAAGAAAATCTCCATATAATTATCATAAGAATAAGACAACCTCAGAACATCCCGTAGGAGATAACCAACCTGATTGGTCTCAAACTAGCATCTCTCTATGCCCTTTCATGGCCACACTACTATGCAATCACTAAACCTTCCAGATTCTGAACTCGTCAACAAGACATATGACACAACCCACAATCTAACTAGTCGTGATGGCACTTAACCCAACCTGCTAGGTAAGCCAATTATACACACCTCAAATAAGAAACATAGGAGCCAAAGAATAAAATAACTAAACTTTAAATTACAAGGATTTGTAATACAGATCATGAGCTTCTAAGACTTAGAATTTACAAAGCTGGTATGAAGCATAATTATCACATCTATTTGAAAATACAAAAATAGAACTCAAATCTAAAACTACCAAGAACAAGTGGTAGCCATGTCAGGACAACGAGTACATATTCAATGCTAGCTCCCGCCATATGCAGCAATGCACAGTTAAGGTGAGTTTTTAAGTGTGTTTTTATGATGATTTCACTTCTCAATCACTAGTTACAACAAGGTTTTTTGTTGAATTCTATAGGATTTCTTCAAAATCTCAAGAACACCCCAAAAGTTGGCTTTCAAGATTTGATCTACAAGAGGTAATATTTTACCCTTAAACCTACATGCATGAATATTTAATGAATTATGAGCAAGAAATAAGTATTAGCACTTATGGGCTGGTGATTGGAAGCCACAAGGGCTTAACCTAGATAATTGGATGTTGTAGAAATTTTGTAATGAGTTAATTAGTAAAATTTGGTGGATGTGAGTTCATTGTTGATTATAATGGTGCTAAATAAGCTAGTTGGTGAACAGAGGATGTTGTAGTATCTCTTGTTGGTGGGAAGGAGGGATTGTTGGATGAAGAAACACCATTACTAGGGGTAGTACAATGCTATGCATTCTAGGTGTTTGATAAAATGCCAAAATAACCTAAAACCTAGAAATTTTTACTAAAATCGGTCCAATTGAATTATGTTGATGTATATTTAAGTTGTAAGAGTAGTGGGTGGTCTTAGTATCACTAAAGAGCTCCATCAATGTATGCTGCCTAAACTCTTTCTATAGAATCAGATTCCCTGATTCCCGCATGAATTCCAAGCATGGTTGTCCTAGTTCCTATTTCCATTATTACGGATTGCTTCCGATGGTTGTATTCCAAGTGTTCATGAGATTTCTGTATATGTCTTGATAGCCAATGCCATGCTCCCTTCCTTGGAAATGTTTAGCAATTTCTTTTGATAGTCATATGCACATGAAAATGAAGTAATGATTTTTATACCATGAATCATCATGACTGAGGTGCATTAAAAAGATTGAATTACTAAATGCTCATAAAGATCTACACATTCCCTATTTTCTATTGCCATTCTATTCTTACTAAAAATGTTTCAAGCATGATTGACACATCAAATGATATGATTTAAACCCATGCTTCAATTGCAAATAACTATGCTCTCCTTTTGGGAGAAATTCATTCCGCTTAAGGCTATTTTTACGCATACTTTTGAAGCAATGATTTCCAAATGTTCTACGTATTGGTATTTTATAGCGATCCTCAAAAGTAAAAGAATGAAAGTATGGAATATAAAATGCGGCCATCATGTTAAATGTGTGGCCAAAAGTACGAAGGAAATGAAAGGACTTTCTAAAGGGATATGAGATGAGTATTTTATTTATATAATATTGTTTTTGAGAGTATCATTACATAACCGAGAAGGTATAGGTTATATAGGCCTACAACTGAAATGCCAGTGTAGGAATTGATTGAGGGGTAATTCCCTGTAATATTGTGTTGAGATTATTCCCCTTAATTGGGATGAATTTATTACTAGCATCAGTCTAAGCTCCCATGTTGATCCACACAACATCGTGGTGAGATGTCTTAGTCGATCAAGCAATGATCGGATGCTATGCCGCGTATATAATGGTATTGTGTTGTTATGTCAACCCTTATGGATCTGGGTGTGATGGATTAGTCGGTCTAGGGGTGATCAGACTCCATGCCATGAGCTTGGTGGGTAGTCATTCTTGATATTATATTGGATTCACCTTACCATGTTGATCCATATATACATCATGGTGAGATGACTTAGTCGGTCGAGCGATGATCAGACTCCATGCCATGAGCATGATAGTTTGTGTTGGTAGCTAATGATTTCCCAAACTAAATTCAAAAGGTATGTTTGAAGGTTTCACTCACACTATGTTTTCTATTACGGCATGCTTGTATCCATTTACACTTGTATTCATTTGCTACTCTTTCATGTTTTCCCAACTTATGTTTCTTGTTCCATTTTATATGAGGGTAATTATCTTTACATACTAGTACTATTCCATATATACTAATATCCCTTTTGTCGGGGGCGCTACATCTTTAATGGATGCAGGTGGTTCCGTAATTGGTGGCTTAGGTTCTTGATAGGTGTACCCTCTTCTCAGCTGATTTGGTGAGCCTTATTCTACTTCAGGGCCTTATGTCCTTTTATTTTGCAAATTGTGTTTTGAGAAATAGCCAGGGCCTAGTTGTCGGCATTCCCATATTGTACCATTTTCACTTAGAGGTTCCGTAGACGTATTCTGGGTTGTGTTTTGACTTGAGATCACAAACTAATGATTTTGTTGTATTTGTCGAATGTTCCACTTCAATACCATAAATGTGTAATATTTTGGTAATCAGAAAATGAAGCTCTTATAAAAACGAAAGTTGGTGTTGTACATACTATTCTCTTGATTGGTTTAACTCTTTATATTTATCCTCAAGTTATTCATGGTTAGAATTGAAAAGTAGGCGCTAAGTAGGCTTTCTTGAATGGGGTAACTCAGTCGAGTGTCGGTCCCGCTCCTCAAGGTCGGGGCGTGATACGTTTGGTATAAGAGCCTAAGGTTTTAAAATGTCCTAGGATGTCTTCGAGCCGTGTCTAGTAGAGACCTTCTTATCGGTGTGTTGTCGACCACATCTATAATTATGAGGCTACTTGGGCATTTAGGAATGTTACCCTTCTTTGGTATTCTAGACGGTGTGATAGAGTTGATTATAAGATTGTCCCCTTTTAACTCGTGCATTGTTCTAATTTTCAGTACATGGCACCTAAGAAGAGGTCAAGGAGTGGCGAAACGGCCAATTCCACCTAAGGAGTGGCGAAACGGCCAATTCCACCCAAGGAGTGGCTGGTGATTCTATACCCGATGTTACGGGTAAGCACCTGAGGGGTGAAGACATTCCCCCAACCACAACGCCTAATGATCCTACTACTCCTGTTGAGAATACACCAATTCCTACTTCTGCCGAGAATACAATGATTCCTCCTCACACTGATATCTCAGTCCCACCTCCAGCCTCAATTTCCAATCCTAGTATTTCTGATGGGGACCTTAGGGAGCTATACAGATGTTGACCCAGATAGCTGCTACCCAAGCCCATAGATTGAATGCTACAGCTACTTCTTCCAATCACCAATAGGATTCTGCTGGTTCTAGGGAGAACAAATTTCTTTAGTTGGATAATCTGGTATTCACGGGTACTAAGCCCGAAGAGAGTCCCCAAGCATTTATCAATTATATGCATAAGACTCTTCGTGTGATGCGTGCCAATGAGACAGAATTGGTGGAATTGGCTTCCTATCACCTGAAAGAAGTGGTGTATTCTTGGTTTGAGTTGTGGGAGGAGTCGCATGAGGTAGGGAGTCCTCCGACAAAGTGGAGTGAGTTTAGGACTCTTTCATTGATCATTTCTTGCCTGCTGAGACTCACGAAGACCATGCTGCCGAGTTTGAGAACTTGAAGTAAGGTAGTATCAGTGTATGGGACTACCATTTGAGATTCACGGATCTTTCCAAGGATGCTGCTTACATGATGCCCACTATGGAGGCTAGGGTTCACATTTTTACAGGGTCTTAGCCCTTTGGTTATTAATGAGGCTGCTACAGTTGCCTTGAATTCTGATATGAACTATTGGAAGATGGTGGCATTTTCTCAAGCCACTGAGACCCAAAAATTGAAGGTCATAATGGAGCAAGAGGGTAAAAAGAAGGCCCGATTCGCAGGCAACTTTGGAGGTTCTTCCAATGGTGGTAGTGGTGGAAGGTCAGTATTTAGGGGAGGATCATCTAGACCGACAAATTTTTTTGCTCAGTCTTCAGCCAGTGCCCCACTATCAAGGTCCAGTCAGCAACATTGGAGTCGTTTCAGGCCTAGTCAAGGCAATAGGGGATCCTATCAGCAGGGTTAGTCTAGCGTGATATTTCAGCCGTAGCAGAGGCCCCCCATGCCCTTGGTGTGGGATGATGCATTCAGGGGTCTGCTATGTGGACCTACCCATATGCTACGGGCGCGGTCTTAGAGTTCACATTTAGAGGGATTGTCATTTGTCCCGTCAGAGTGTTGGTAAAAGTATGGCATACCCAGCTAGTTCTATAGCTACTACATCCATGACACCTCCTCTAGCTCGAGGTACTCCAGCACCCACAACGTGTGGTGCAACTAGGGGTGGTGCACAGAGTTCGGGAGGACCTAGCAGGTTCTATTCTATAAGGAGTTTCCAGAGTTCAGAGACTTCTCCAGATGCTTTCACAGGTATACTAACTATCCAATCTCATGACGTGTATACTCTTATAGATCTTGGTTCCACCTTGTCATATATCACTCCTTATATTGCTATGGAATTCAGAATAGAACCGAAACAACTTTTTGAGTTGTTTTATGTATCTACACCAATTGGTGAGTTTATTGTGGCTATGTGGTTTTATAGGGATTGTATTGTCTCAATTCATGGTCGAGACACCACGACCAATCTCATTGAATTGGCTTTTGATATGATAATGGGTATGGACTAACTTAACTCATTTTATACCAAGCTTGATTGCCGAACCAGAACCGTTAGGTTTTAATTTCCAAACGAGTCAGTCATCGAGTGGAAAAGGGATAATGTTGGGCCCAAGGGTAGGTTTATTTCATACCTTAAGTCCGCAAAGATGATCAGCAAGAGGTGTATCTACTACTTGGTCCGAGTCATGGACATGAGTCTGTGCCAGTTGAGAATGAATTTCCAGAGGTCTTTCCTGATGAGCTTCCTGGCATCCCACCAAACAGGGAGATTGATTTTGGGATCGATGTGATGCTAGGCACGCAACCTTTATCTATTCCACCCTTTCGAATGGCTCCAGCAAAATTGAAGGAACTGAAGGAGCAGTTGAAGGATTTGCTAGAGAAGGGTTTCATCCGGCCGAGTGTGTCACCTTGGGGCGCACAGGTTCTCTTTGTAAGGAAGAAAGACAGGTCAGTGAGAATATGTATTGACTATCGACATATGAACAATGTTACAATCAAGAACAAATGCCCATTGCCAAGGATAAATGACTTTTTTGATCAGTTGCAAGGTGATAAGTACTTCTCCAAGATTGTCTTAAGATTGGGGGTATCACCAATTGATGATTAGGAAGCAGGACATTCCGAAAAGTAGCTTTCAAGACTCGGTATGTGCACTTTGAATTTTTGGTGATATCTTTTGGGCTAACAAATGACCCAGCAGCTTTAATGGATCTTACAAATCGAGTCTTCAGGCCTTTCCTCGACTATTTTGTGATAGTGTTCATTGATGACATCCTTGTATATTCACGAAATCGAGAGGACCATGTCAACCATCTCAGAGCAGTTTTGCAGACCCTAATTAGCATAAGTTGTATGCAAAGTTTTTGAAATGTAAATTTTTTCTTGAGTCTATCACTTTCTTAGGACATGTTATTTCCAGCGAGATAATCAAGGTCAATCCTTAGAAGATTGCAGTTGTGAAGAACTGGCCTAGACCTACAAATCTGATAGAGATTCGCAGTTTCTTGGGCTTAGCTAGGTACTATAGAAGGTTCATGGAGGGGTTTTCTTCTCTTACCTCTACATTGACTAAATTGACGCAGAAGATAGCTAAATTTCAATGGTCAGATGCTTTTGGAAAGGATTTTCAAGAGTCAAAGTCAAAGTTGACTACAACACCAGTGTTGACCTTACCGGAGGGTACACATGGGTTTATTGTGCATTGTGATGCTTCAAGGGTTGGACTTGGATGTGTATTAATGCAACATGGCAATGTAATTGCTTATGCTTCTAGGAAACTCAAGAGCCCTGTAAAGAATTATCCAACACATCTTTTAAAGCTTGCGGCAATGGTGTTTGCATTGAAGATTTGACGTCATTATTTGTATGGGGTCCATGTGGAAATATTCACAGACCATAAGGTTATTCAATACCTCTTTAAGCAGAAGGAGTTGAATCTATAGCAAACAAAATAGATTAAGTTACTTAAGGACTACGACATCGATATTCATTATCATTGGGGGAAGGCTACTATTATGGCGGATGCTCTTAGCCGGAAATCTATGGGCAGTTTGGCTCATTTGGAGGCATCCCAAAGGCCTTTGGCCAAGGAGGTTCACCGGTTGGTTAGTTTGGGAGTTCGACTTACGGACTCTAGTGAGGGTGGAGTGATTTTGCAAAATAGGGCCGAGTCATCACTCATATTAAGGAGAAACAATATGATGATCCATTTTTGGTACAACTAAATGAGGGGATTCATAGGCACAAGACCACGACTTTTTCTCTTGGCATGAATGATAATATGCTAAGTTACCAAGAGCGATTATGTGCTCCATATGTGAATGATATCTAGGAGAGAGTCATGATCGAGGCTCACAGTTCCAAGTACTTCGTGCACCCAGGCTCTACGAAAATGTACCACGATCACAAGGATGTCTACTGGTGGAATGACATGAAGAGGGATGTAGATGACTTTGTGGAAAGATGCCCAAACTGTGAGAAAGTGAAGGCCGAGCACCAACGCCCGATGGCTTGGCACAGAATATAGAGATTCTAATGTGGAAGTGGGAGATGATTAATATGGACTTTGTGGTAGGTCTACCTCACATGCCTCGTAAGTTTGATTCGATTTGGGTGATTGGACTCACGAGATTAGCACACTTCTTACCTGTTAAGGCCACCGACACAGCATAACACACTGCTCAGTTGTACCTCATGGAAATAGTCAAGTTGCATGTCACTGCGTTGCGTGCATGTGTTCTTGACTTCGAAGTAGCTGGGATGATCATTTTTCGCTCATAGAATTTGCCTACAACAATAGTTATCACGCCAGCATTCAGATCGCACCATTCAAGGCTCTATATGGTAGGAGATGTAGATCTCCCATTGGTTGGTTTAAAGCTGGAGAAGCAGAATGTATAGGTCTAGACCTCGTGCATCGGGCTATAGAAAAGTTCAAGATCATTAAGGAGAGGTTGAAAACCGCTCAGAGTGGCCAGAAGTCCTACTCAGATGTGTGTCAGAGGAATTTGGAGTTCCAAGAGGATGATTGGGTATTCTTGAAAGTTTCCCCCATGAAGGGTATAATGTGATTTGGGAAGAAAGGGAAATTGAATCCAAAGTACATTAGACCGTACAGAATCCTACAGAAGGTTGGACAAGTAGCCTTATAGGCTCGAGCTACCTCAAGAGATGTTCTTAGTGCACCCGATATTTCTTGTGTCCATGTTGAAAAAGGTAGTTGAAAACCCGTTGCGCAATATTCTGGTGGAGGACATTGAAGTTAATGAAGAATTGACCTATGAAGAGATTCCGGTTGCCATTCTTGATAGGCAAGTTTGAAAGTTGAGGAATAAGGAGATCGCCTCTGCGAAAGTGCTATGGCGGACCCAATAAGTTGAAGAGGCCACCTGGGAGGCCGAGGAAGAGATGAAAAAGAAATACCCTCGCTTGTTTATGTAACCATATTGTTTTGTTTTAAAATCATGTTAGGAGCTTACTCTCTATAAGTTATGTTCAAACCTATACATTTTATGCAAATTCCCCATTTTGGTAATATAATGCCTGTGATGTCATGGTTGGTATTGTTTTCATGTCTATTGTGCAATGTTGTTTTAGAAATATGTTGTTAATGATTGATTTCTGGGGCTCTCAACCAGGTGGATAGGTCCAATTACAGGGAAAACTCTAGTGGAATTTTTGAAAATCTGGAGAGTTAGCCAAATTTTGAGGCATTGGTGATTAATTATAAGCAACAAGAGGCGTATGAAGGTGATTAAGTGAAGAACAAAATTATTCTTGGAGTTTAGACTGGACTCTAACCCTCATTCGAGGATGATTGATCCTAAGAGGGGGAGCATGTACGGCCCCGTGAATTTTTATAGGTAATTCGAGCAATTTTGAGCTTAGAAATACAATTTAATTTAGACCTAAACTACACGAGAAATTACTGGAGTGAATAAAGTTATTTGGATACTTGGGATAATTATTTTATTAATCTTTTAGTGTTATATTAATGGGGAACACTTGGATATAAATTTCAAAGCAATAAAAAGAAAATACAATGAACTATCTCCCCATAGCCCAGCTATAGCACATGAGGGAAGCTGAAATTTTAGCAAACCAGTGAGCTAAAGCCTTGTAGCACGTTATAACACCAGTGTAAAAATATTATACCTGGACCTATTAATACCTAAGCGGGGAGAGAGAAATAAAAGGATTTCAAGACTAGAGCCCTTCTCTTCATCACCCATCCGGCCAAGGCTTCCAGTACAAACTTAAGGTGAGTTTTTAACTGTCTTTTTATGATAATTTCACTTCTCAATCGCTTGTTACAACAAGGTTTTGTATTGGATTCCATAGGATTTCTTCAAAATCCAAGAACACCCCAACAGGTTTTCAAGATTTGGTGTACAAGAGATAATATTTCACCATTAAACCTACATGCATGGATTGTTAGTGAAGGTATGATCAAGAAATTAGTATTAGCACTTATGGGATGGTGATTGGAAGCCATAAGTTCTTAACCTAGATTTTTTGGTATTGTAGAGATTTTGTAATGAGATAATTAGTAAAATTTAGTGGATATGAGTTCATTGATGGTTATAATGGTGCTAAAGAAGTCAGTTAGTGGACAAAGGATATTGTAGTATCTCTTGTTAGTGAGAAGGAGGGATTGTTAGATGAAGAAACACCATTACTAGAGGTAGTAGATGCTATGCACTCTAGGTGATCGATAGAATGCCAAAAAACCTAAAACCTAGAAATTTTTACTAATATTGGTCCAATTGAAATGTATTGATGTCGATTGAAGTTATAAGAGTAGTGAGAGGTTTTAGTATCACTAAATATCTCCATCGAGGCATGTTGCCTAAATGCCTTCTATAGAATCGGATTCCATGATTTCCCGTATGAATTCCAAGCATGGTTGTCCTAGTTGCTATTTCCATTATTCTGGATTGCTTCTGATGGTTGAATTCCAAATGTTCATGAGATTTATAGTTATGTCTTAATTGCCAATGACTGCTCCCTTTCTTGGAAATGTTTAGAAATTTCTTTTGATGGTCATATGCACATGAAAATGAAGTAATAATTTTTATACCACGAATCTTCATAATTGAAGTGCTTTAAAAAGGTTGAATTAAAAAATGCTCATGAACCTATACACATTCCCTATTTGCTATTGCCATGCTATACTTATTAAAAATGTTTCAAGCTTGTTTGATGCATCAAATGATATGATTTAAACTCATGTTTCAATTGCAAATCACTATGCTCTCCTTTTGGAAGAAATTCAATGTGCTTAAAACTCTTTTTACGCATGCTTTTGATGCCATGATTTCCAAATGTTCTACATATTGGGATTTTATAGTGATCCTTGAAAGTAAAGGAATGAAAGGATGGAATATAAAATGCGGCCATCGTGCGAAGAATGAAGATTTACATGTGTGGCCAAAAGTGCCAAGGAAATGAAAAGATTTTTTAAAGGTATATGAGATGAGTATTATCTTTATATAATATTTTTTTGAGAGTATTATTACATAACCGGAAGGTATAGGTTATATAGGCCTACATCCGAAATTACATGTGTCAGTATAGGAGGTTATTGAGGGGTGAATCGTCGTTATATTATTTCCCTTAATTTGGATGAATTTATTGCTAGCATCAGTCTGACTTCCCATGTCGATCCACATGGCATTATGGTGATATGACTTAGCCGATCGAGCGGTAATCGGACTCCATGCTGCATACATCGTGGTATTGCATTTTATGTCAACTATCATGGATCGAGGTGTGACGACTTAGCCGGTCGAGCGGTGATCAGACTCAATTCCACGAGCATGGTGGGTTATAATTCTTGATATTATATTTGATTCACCATACCCTACCAATCCACATATACATCGTGGTGAGACAGCTTAGCCGATCGAGCGGTGATCGGGCTCCATCCACGAGCATGGTGGTTTGTGTCGGTAGCTAATGATCTCCCAAACTAAATTAAAAAGGTATGTTTGAAGGTTTCAGTCACACTCTACTTTCTGTTGCAGAATGGCACATTAAACTTGTATCCGTTTACTACTCTTTCATGTTTTCCATACATATGTTTCTTATTCCATTTTTTGTGAGGATACATAGCTTTACATACTAGTATTATTCCACATGTGCTAACATCCCTTTTGCCGGGGGAGCTGGATCTTTAATGGATGTAGGCGGCTTAGGTTGTTTATAGGTGTACCCTCTTCTCAGCTGATTTGGTGAGCCCTATTCTACTTCGGGGCCTTATGTCTTTTTATTTTGCACATTTTGTTTTGAGGCAGAGTCGGGGCCTTGTCGCTGGCATTCCCATATTGTACTCTTGTTCACTTAGAGGCTCCAAAGATGTACTGTGGGTTGTATTTTGACTCGGGATTACAAACTAATGATGTTGTTGTATTTTTCAAATGTTCCACTTCTAGACTATAAATGTGTAATATTTTGGTAATCAGAAAATGAAGCTCTTATAAAAACAAAAGTTGTGTTTTACATACTATTCTCTTGATTGGTTTAACTCTTTATATTTATCCTCAAATTATTCATGGGCAGAATTGAACAGTAGGCGCTAAGTAGGCTTGCTTTATTGGGGTAACTCAGTCGAGGGCTGCTCCCGCTTCCCAAGGTCGGGGCATGACAACAGTCCAATTCTAAAACCTTACCACTGAAATCAACTAAACAAGAGTTTATTAGAAGAACTATTGTTTTTCCAATTCGCAACATCAGATAAGACTTTTAATTTACCAGTTAGCATGAGAAAAATGCATAGGCTTACATGTTAAGTAATCAAATGTCATGTCATTGTCTAGCATGAGGAAGGTACATCTCTATGCCTACATATCAAATATATATGTCGAGAACTCAGTTTCCCAATGAACTTATTAAGTACACACAATCTTAGCACACTCCAAGTATCTAGCTCGAATGCCCCAACAATATCACCATGGATCCATAATACCTATCATTGTAGGGGTATCTAGCATAATTGACCATCATCAAAGCACATATATGAAATACTGTGTCTGCGCCACCTGCGCCCATTGGTGGCATGTATGACCCCGTAGGGGTGGATCCTACCCAAACGCTAATCATAATCACTTAGCCCAATGGTAGGACTGGTGCACGCGTAGCCTCAAATAAGTGCAACTTAGCCCAATGTGGGGACTAGCATATGCGTCACCTCAATATTAATATAATTATTGCGGCGTGCAACACGATCCAAATATCCATATCAATAAGGCTTTATGGCCCAAATCAGTTAACAATCTGCTCAAGTCTCAATATGCATACATCTCATAGAAACAGAATCCAATTATTTAACATGGAACAACACAATATGTCTCAAATACCGCTGAAACTCGTGTCACATACAAGGACACCAATAACATATGAGGCAACATATCTAAATTGCACATAGACCAAGATGTAGCATGCGGATATAACTATCATGACTGTACAATATTACTACGGCTAAGGAAAATAGCTCAACATGGAGAAAACATTCCTATCATGTCTTAAACAATTGAATAGGTAGCCTAGGCATGATTTCTAGCATGAATAATATCCCACATAGTCACATAAATGGAGAAAACATGATATCAAGGAAGAATGATCACAAAACAAGACATTTAATAGCCTAAGAACTACACGTATCATGAATACCTCAGTGCACGCACTCGCGCCCATCACCTAGCACATGCGTCACCCCCAACACATCTCAATTATCATAGTTTTCGGGGATATTTACCCTCAAATCCAAGTTTAGATATGTTACTTACCTCAAGCAAGCCAAATCAAATACCGAGCAAGCCAATCGATACTTTAGAAATTCAATCCCACGAAAATCAATCTCTGAGCGGCTCAAAACTACGCAAAAGAAACTCAAAAACATCAAATAATGCCATAGGAAACAAACCTAAACAATAAAGGTCGAATCTTTAATTAAGTACTCAAATTCAACCAAAAGGTTGAACCCTTCCACGCATCTTGTAACCGGAAAAAACTCACAAATTCTGAGAACTCATTCAAATACGAGTCCAACCATACTAATTTCACTCAAATTTGACTCCAAATCAATGTTTAAAACTCAAAAATTCACTTTAAGAAAGTTTATACAAAAACCTCCAATTTCTTGTTTGAAATCATCAATCAAAATCGAAGATGTAATAACGGAATATTTTCAAAAGTAAAAAACACTTACCCCAAACTGTATGATGAAAATCGCCTCCAAAATTTGACAAATCCGAGCTCCATAGCTTAAAATGTGATTAAATAACTCAAAGGTCTGAAATAGAGTACTAATATGCATTGCCTAGTGGTACCCTACGCGATCGCGATAGTAACTTCGTGATCGCGAATAAATAGCTGTCCTGCCTCAAAATCTCATCGCGAATGCTATTGAAAACCTGTGAACGCGAAGTCCATCAGCCCCCCAAGCATCGCGAACGCGACTCCAATTCCGCGCATGCGATTCATTACTCGCGTCTGCCACTTTCCTCTTTGCGAATGCATTGACCAAATCTCTCCAGCCCCAATTACTTATTAGAGAATGCATCATTTGGAATGCAAATGTGATGAACATCCAACTCATATGCGAAAATACTTACCGCGATCGCGAAGCTCAGCAGGAGCACGAAAAAAACCAGCAACACAAACCCATCCAAAATGATCCGAACCATGTTCGAAACTAACCCAAACCCCCGAGACCCTGTCCGAACAGACCAAGATGTCCCAATACATAACAGGGACATACTCGAGGCCTCAAATTATACATAACAATATCAAAACAACGAATCATACCTCAAATAAAACTTGATGAACTTTTGAACTTTCAACTTTCAGAACTCGTGCCGAACTATATCAAATCAACTCAGAATGAACTCAAATTTACACACAAGTTCCAATTCACATGACGAACATATTATAACTACTAGCACCACAATATGAACCCCATATCATCAAAGTCAACTCTTGGTCAAACTTATGAATATTCCAAACTTTCAAATTGCCAACTTTCACCAAATGGTGCCGAAACCTTCTAGAAACATCCAATGAAAATCCGAGTATACGCCCAAATCCAAATCACTACCCAGACCTAACAGAACTATCGAAATTTCGATCTAAGGCCAAATACACAAAAGTCAAACTTGGTCAACTTTTCCAACTTTAAGCTTCTTAGTTGAGAATCATTCTTCCAAATTATTCCCCAATTACCTAAAAACCAAAATTGTTGATTCACACAAGTCATAATATATCATATTAAGCTACTCAAGATTTCAAATAGTTGAACGGAATAAAAATGCTCAAAACGACCGGTTGAGGCGTTACAACATAAGAATACATTTCATTCCACAAACAAACAACTGAAAAATCCCTAACGCACTCGTAACTCAGGACTATACAACACATCAAAACAGAAATCAAGCACCTAATAGTTGTTTTTCACATCTCAAGCAAACTTTTCTTGTCACATTCAAACAATCTAAACATATCCCGCAGTCACTAATACTCATCCTATAGCTATCCAACCACTCACCGAGCCATAAATACCATACCTAGGGACACTACCTGACATATAAGTCTAAAAGTATATGCTTACACAATCGAAGCTACCGAGCCCAAGCTACAGTCAAAATCAAGGCTCAAACTCTCCAGACTGGCCTGTCGCCCAAACACAGAAAACACATCACGTACCTCATCCATGGAATCACAAGTCGTCGTTGCACAGCTGATACAGAGCGCTCACATAATACACGAGTGAGTGGAAGGAAGTCAAAACGACATGCTTTAAACTGAAACAATACCGCACAATAAGGAAAGAAAGATCAGAGATTTATCGTAGACGCCCTGTAGCCTATCGAAGATAGGTATGAATGTCATCATATCGATCCGCAAGATTCTTGTAGACACTTGCACATGACTCGTATAACCTATAAACCTAGAGCTCTGATACCAACTTATCACGACTCAAAATCTAACAAGTCGTGATGACACCTAACTCAACCTGCTAGGTAAGGAAAATGACAATCAACACAACTCAAATGATATAATAAGAGTCAATGAGTGAAATAACTGAATTTTTCAATACAAAATCCCAAGGATTAGTAGTACAAATCATGAGCTTCTAAGACTTAGAATTTACAAAATGATACGAAATAAATACATCATCTGTTTGAAATATAAAGAAATAGATTTACAAATCTAAAGCTACCAAGGATAAGTGGAAGCAAAATCCAAAAGGCAAGTACATCTTTAATGCCATCTCCTACCATATACAACAACATCATCTCCGAGATCTGCACGCAAGGTGCAGAATTGTAGTGTCAGCACAACCGACCCCATGTACTCAATAAGCAACAAACCTAACATTAGGTTGAAAGTAGTGACGATCCCGGAAGGAGGTCTAAGTCCAACACCACTAGCCAATAACAACTCGTAATAATATAATGAAGATAGTAAAGGTAACTAGCTCAAGAGACATATGCTTAACTCGTTCACAGTTATGGGAAAGTAGGCATGGTTTTCAATTATAATAGTCAAGTCCTGATCTTACTATTGAAAATCAATGAAACATGAGTTTATCAAAAGAATTATATTCACCAATTCACAACACCAGATAAGAATTTTTGTTTATCAATTAACATGAGGAAGTACATCTCTATGCCTACATATTAATATACTTGTCAAGTCATTAATTATCATGTACCATTTATTATGAGGATTATACATATTTATGCCTATATGTCAAATATACATGTTTAATCTCCAAGTATCATATTACCATCTAGCATCAAGAAAAATACATCTATATGCCTACATATCAAATATACATGTCAAGTATATATCATCATAGTGAAACCATCAAAATAATCCTACTTAGAACGCTCACGGTGCCTAGCACAAGGCTTCAACCATCACATAAATCAACACTGTACAGGTGCTTGGCATAAATGCCCATCAAAGAAGCACATATATAAAATAATGTGCCTGCGGCCACTACTGGTATGTCAGACTCCGGAGGGGATGATCCTGCATAAGCACCAATCATAATCACATAGCCCAATAGTCAGGCCTGGTGAATGCATCGTCCCAAATCATTGACACTTAGCCCAATGTGAGCGTGGCATATGCTTCATCTCAAAATTTATATGACAATTGCAGCATGCAACCCCATCCAACAGAACTCACAAAATGGCTCTATGGCCCAAACTCGGCCATTAACAATCCTAGTCTCAGATGAACACATCTCACAATATTCAGTTCAATAGTGTTACACATAGGAGGCATCAATAAAATGTGAGGAATCAAACAAGAAAGTACCGAGACAGAGATATCATACACGTATATAATATCATGACTGAGAGTATGTGTACAATTAAGGAAAATAGCTCAGAAATGGCAAGAATAGCCCTATCAAGTCTAAAATAGGTAGGACATAGCTAAGAAATAATCTCTAACATGAATTGAAACTCAAATGACCATACAAGTCTAGAAAACACGAATATAACAAGGAATGATAGCAAAATAATCCCATACTAGCCAAAAATGATCTCTAATCATGAACGCTCTGGTGCACGCACACACGTCCGTCGCCTAGAACGTACGTCACCGCAATACCTCTCATATAACATAGTTCCTAGGGTCAATTACCCTTAATTCTAATTTTAGATAGGGTACTTGCCTCAAGTAAGCCAAATCAATACCGAGTAAGCCAAACAACACTCTAGGAACGCCATGTCATACGAATCGACCTCAACCCGGCTTAAACTAGACAAAATTAGCTCAAAAACACCAAATAATGCCAAAGAAAAGAACCCAAACGATAAAGGTCGGATCATTAATCAATTATTCAAAGTCAACCAGTAAGTCAACCTAGGCCCGTACCTCGGAACCCGATACAACTCACAAATCCGATAACTCATTCGAATAAGAGTCCAACCACACTAATCGATATTCGAGACTCAATAATGCACTTAAGGAAAGTATAGACAAAATCCCTAATTTCTCTTTCGAAATCATCAATTAGAAACAAAAATCGTAGATGGAATCATGAAATATAGTCAAAACCAAGTTAAAAATACTTACCGCAATCAATGTGGTGAAAATCTCTTTAAAATCCCCCAAAACCAAACTATAAATCCCAATGTGATAAATTGAACCAAGCCTACTAATATATAGAAATCTTCTAGCAATCCGCTTTTGTGGCGGTACAAATAAATTTTCTGCGGTACAAGTCACGCACCTGCGAGAAAGCCTCAATTCAGCACCTGTCACTTCTGCAACACCAATTCTGCCTCTACAATTGTGCTTCTACACTCAAGGTACCACTCTTGCGGACGTATAGATACACCCAAGATCCCAAATCTGCAACTTTCTCGCCCATCAGTCTTAATTCGCTTCTGCGATAAAATGTCCGCATCTGCAAACACTAACCCCAGGCCAATTATTTCACTTTTGCGCCCCCTGTGTCGCTTCTGCGGCTATGCACTAGCAATCATAGTTCCGCAGGTGCGATCACACCAGGTATCAAAAATCTCTACAAGGCCAACATGATCCGAAATGGTCCGAATCAATCTGAAACACACTCGGGCCCTTCAGTATCCCGTCCGAACATAGCAACAAGTCTCAAAATATAATGCAGACCTACTCGAGGACTCAAATCACATACAACAATATCAAAACCACGAATCACACCTCAAATCAAACTTAACAAACTTTTGAACTTCAAACTTTCAAAACTCGTAACGAACCATACCAAATCAACTCGAAATGACTTCAAATTTTGCACACTAGTTCCAAATGACATAAAAATCCTAGTACAACTCCCAAATAACAATTCTAATCTGATATCATTAAAGTAAACTCCTGGTCAAACCTATGAACTCCAAACCTTCAAATTGCCAACTTTTGCCAAATAGTACTGGAACTTTCTAGATACATCCAAATGCAAATTTGGGCATACACCCAATTCCAAAATCACCATCCGAACCTAAATAAACCATAAAAACTCTGATCTAGGATAAAATACCTAAAAGTCAAACTTGGTCAATTCTTCCCAACTTAAGGCTTCCTAGTAGAGGATCATTCTTACAAATCAATCTTGAATCACCCAAAAAATCAAAATCGATGATACAAACAAGTCATAATACATAATATGAAGATAATCATTCTCTCTAACCATCGAATGGAATGCAAGTGCTCAAAACAATTAGCTAGGTCGTTACACATATACTACTTCAACTTTAGACAAATGATATTTTCCCCAACATATCTTAAGATTTTGTGATTGCTTGGAAATTTCAAAAATACATACGACATATATTTATTCCATTAAGGTTATAAAGCTCCCCTTTATGTAAAAATACTAGATGGTCAGTGCATATGCATAGCACTATAATGATCTGACCTGTCATTTTGTCTATTTGAGTTTCGTTTCTCCTTTTGATGATTCAAACATGCGTATTTTTTGTTTTATGACTTGCAAGATTGGTTAGTTTCATTCTGGAAAGGTTTTGGGTTGATTTGGACCCTTTGGTTCTTAGTTTGTAAGCTTAAGTTGAAAATACTAATCGAAGTTTGACTTTTATAGAAACGACCCCATAACGATGTTTTGACTGCTTTTATAGGTTTGTATCATGATTTTGGACTTTGGCGTATGCCCAAAATTGAATTCGGAGGTCCCTAGGTTGATTTGACTTATTTTGCCGAAAGTTGGTAATTTGAGGTTTAGAAGTCTCCCTAAGTTTGACCGTAGGTTAATTTTGTGGCTATCAGATTCGAAATTTGGTTTTGGAACTTTGAATAGGTCCATTTTTCTATTTGGAACTAATATGCAAAAATTGGTGTAACTCAGAGTTGGTTTGATAGGATTCGGACGCTTGGTTGTGATTCGAGAGGTTCTTGAGTTTTCTTTTGAAATTCATGCATTTTGATGTCCGATTCATGGTTCTAGATGTTATTTTTGTATTTTGATTGCACGAGTGAGTTAATATGATATTTATAGACTTGTGTGGATGTTTGGTTTGGAACCTTGAAGACTAGGGTGAGCTTCAGACGTGTTTCAGAATGGTTTGGACTCAATTCCAAGTTGCTGGTGTGCGGGTGCTCCAGTTGTCACAATTTGGAGCACCAACATTGCAGTTGCGGTCATAGCAGGGGATCTTGCGTGTCGCATTTGCGATAAATTGATCATAATTGTGAATGGAGGCTAGAACAGGGTAGTTTCACATTTTCGACTCAAAGGTTGCATTTGCGATGGGAGCAGACTTCGCAATTGCAAAGTCAATGTCGCATTTGCGACTTTGCTTTAGGCTGTCAGAGGCCGCAATTGCGAGCCCTTCTTTGCAATTTCTAGTGTTCTCAATTGCAAACCTAGTGTCGCAATTGTGACATCTGTACCTGAACAAAAAGGCTGGAAAGAAGGGATTTCATCTCATTTCTCTTATTTTAGAACCCTATACTCGGTAGGAGGCGATTTGGAGAGTGAATTTTCAGCTACAAATATTGGATAAGTGATTTTAATCACTTTTCAACTATATTACATGATTATATATGAGATTTAAGACCAAATTTGTGAGAATCAAAGAGAAACATTTGGAAATTTTGTCTGTCTGTCGAAAAATGAATATTTGTGATTTGTGAGTCGAATTGGACTCGGATTTGAAAACAAAATATATATATATATGGACTCGTGGGGTTATGGATAGTCAAGATCAACCCTTGAACCCGGGTTTTGATTGCATGAGCCTGGGGTTGACCATTATTGACTTTTGGAATATTGTATAAAGATCATAGCTTTATTAATCGAAATTTAATTTTCTTGCATTGTTTGATGATATTAAGTCATTTTTTGTTAGATTTGAGCCGTGTTGTCACGATCAAAGTTTGCCCTCCGTGAACAGTCGTGACGACACCTAGTACCTAAGACAAGGTACGCCTAACAAATGCGGAAAGAAAATAATTAAAAACCGAGATAACAAAATAAAATAGTGTTTAAGATGCCGCCCGACATATAACAGTACAAGAATCTCAACCTAACACTCCCAAAATTCGGAACCCCATGAATCGCAAGCTAAGAGTACATAAAAGGCTCTAACTCCAGAAATGTCTATCAACAAGGAAGATACAGAAGGGCTATACTAGTACAAAGAGTAGAAAGGGACACCTCAGTCTGCGGACGCGGCAGATATACCTCGAAGTCTCTACAGAAGAGCCTTGCCTCAAGGGTGACAAGACTTAGTGGAAGTACCTGGATATGCACACGCAAGAACATGTGCAGGAAAGGGCATGAGTATACTACAACGGTACCAGTAAGTGCCAAGCCTAACCTCGGTCGAGTAGTGACGAGGAAGGTCAGGGTCGTACCAGTCATATACATTTATATATAAGGAGATGTAATAGTATGAAGTAACACAGTATAATAATAGGAATTTCAACAACAACAACAACAGAGAGAAAAATCACAAAAAGAATACAGCTCAACACAGAGATAGCAACCGGGGATCTACCAGGATCCCGTCCTGTAGCCCTCAAATGTAAATATCTAGAAAACCGAGGATCTACCAGGATGCCGTCCTGTAGCCCCCAAATATAAATATCCAGCAAACCGGGGATCTACCAAGATACCGTCCTGTAGCACCCAAATGTAAATATCCAGCAAACTGGGGATCTACCATGTTACCGTCCTGTAGCCCCCAAATGTAAATGTCTAGAGGATCTCCCAGGTGTCATCCCGTAGTCCAACTCATAGTGCGCCGACGATCTATCGGAAATCCTGATCCGTAGTCCCTAAATGTAAATACCCAGTACTGGGAGAATCTACCAGGTGCAATCCTATAGTTCCATATAACTGTACAATGGTTTTTACCGGAATCCCACATCCATAGTCCCAAATAAACAGACAAGGGGGATCTACCGGGAACCGCCCGTAGTCCCAACGTAAACACGCATCAATAACACAAGAATAATCAACTCAATTCAATTTAATATCAAAATAAATAGGTAATTCTAACCTAGCATACTGCACATAGTTCAGATAAGGTAGTTTAAGCAAGTAGGCAATTTAGTTATTTAGGCATCCTTTCCTAACCTAACAGTAAGCTCAAAGTTCAAGTAGTGTAAACATTGAAGAAAAATACGAAATTATAGATACTTAAATAAAAACAAGATTTCTAATTATTAGCACCGTCACCTCACGTACAAGGCATTTTATATATCAATAATACCAAATACTAAGGGGAGTTCCCCCCCACAAGGTTAGACAAGCTACTTACTTCGAACCAGCTCAATCAATTCTATACCACGTTCTTTCCACGAGTATCCGACTCCAAGTGGCCCAAATCTATTCAAAGTAATTTCATAATATAAATATAACTTCAAGTAACTAATTCAACTAATTAATTCAAAGCTAACACGTGAAATTAGGAAAATCTTCCAAAAAGCCTCCCCGGGCCCATGTCTCAAAATTCGACAACCCATTCAATTATGAGACTACCCATACTAGTTTCACTCAATTTTGGCTCTGAATCGGCTTTCAAATCCCAAAAATTCATTTTATGAAGTTCCACATTTTTTCCCAAATTTTCATCCCAAATCTCTACTCAAATGATGAATCCAACGTTGGAAACAATGTATTTTAGCCAAAATCGAGGTAGAATCACTTACCCTCATGGTTTTCTTGAAAATCCCTCGAACAATCGCCAAAGCCCGAGCTCTCTAGGTCAAAATATGAAATAAAACCTCAAATCTCGTATTTATAATGCACCTTCCGGATTTCCTCACCATTGACCGTGAAAAATCACCGCTGACCACAGTGGAGCACCGCTGACCCCGGTAAATCCATCGCAGCAGTGGAAAACGTTGACTATAGTGACATGATTTAGTATTTTGGCCATAAATTTCTCAACAGATGTCCAAATCATGGTTTCTCCACCTTTCGTGAAACTAGACACGAAGGGATACAACTTTCATTTTTGAATCATCTCAAAATTCTTGTAGATCAAAAGATATAGGCTTCTGAAGTCGGACCAGCGTACCTGCGGATTCTTCATGATCGCGGCTGCGGATTATTTTCCTCCCCACTGGTAAAACAACCGCCCCCAGCAGAAAAACTTCTGCCCCAATGGTAAATATAAGCACTAGAACCATTGTCTGAGTTCCGGAAATGCCCGGACTTGCTCAAAACTCACCCGAGGTCCTCTGGACCTCAACCCAAACATACCAATACCTCCCATAACATCATTAGGACTTAGGCGAGCCTTCGAATCACTCCAAACAACAATAAATCAACTTCGGATTCAAGCTTAAGAAGTTAAGAAGTTTCAAATTCTACAAACGACGCCGAAACCTCTCAATTCAACTCCGAATGACCTGAAATTTTGCACACACGTCCCAAATGATACAACAGACCTACTCCAACTTTCGGAATTCTATTTCAACCTCGATATCAAAATCTTACTATCGAACCGGAAACTTCGAAAATTTGACTTTCGGCATTTCAAGTGTAATTAAGCTATGGACCTTCAAAATACAATCTGAACAAGCCCCTAAGCCCGAAATCACCTGACAGAGCTAACAGAACCAACATAATTCCATTCTAAGGCCGTCTTCAAACTGCTCCAACTAAGGTCCAAATTCTAAAGCATAAACTCTCATTTAGGTACTAAGTGTCCCAAAACTCTCCGAAACTCCAAACAAATCCTCCCGGCAACTCACAATAGCAGAAACAAACACAGGGAATGCAGTTAATAGTGGGATCGGGGCGTAAATTCTTAAAATGACCAGCCGGGTCATTACATCCTCCCCTCTTAAAACATTCATTTATCCTCGAACGAGCATAGAGACATAAGTGAAGTAGTGAAAAGATGAGGGTAACGGCTGCGCATATCCTGCTCGGTCTCCCAAGTCGCCTCCTCGACTGGCTGACCCTGCCACTGAACCTTCACTGATGCAATGTTCTTTGATCTCAGCTTCCAAACCTGCCTGTCCAATATCGCCACTGATTCCTTAACATAATATAGGTCCTTGTCCAACTGGACTGAACTAAAATCCAACACGTGCGACAGATCACCGTGATACCTCTAGAGCATCGAAACATGAAATACCGAATGAATTCCTGCCAAGCTGGGAGGTAAGGAAAGCTCATAAGCAACCTCCCCAACACGTCTCAATATCCCAAAAGGACCAATAAACCTCGAACTCAACTTCCCTTTCTTCCCAAATATCATAACACCCTTCATAGGGGAAACCCGAAGCAAGACCAGCTCTCCAACCATATAGGAAACATCATGAACCTTTCGGTCTACGTAACTCTTCTATCTGGACTGGGCTATACGGAGTCTATCCTGAATCACCATAACCTTCTTCAAAGTATCCTGAACCGAGTCTGTATCGAATAATCTAGCTTCACCCGGCTCAAACCAACCCACCGGGGATCTACACCGCCTACCTTATAAAGCCTCATACGATGCCATTTGAATGCTGGACTGATAACTGTTGTTGTAGGCAAACTCTGCCAATGGAAATAACTGATCCCAAGAACCTCCAAACTCCATCACACACGCACAGAAAATATCCTCAAGAATCTGAATAGTGTGCTCGGACTGTCCGTCCGTCTGGGGGTGAAATGCTGTTCTCAACTCCACCCGAGTGCCCAACTCATGTTGTACGGCCCTCCAGAACTGTGATGTGAACTAAGTTCCTCTATATGAGATGATGGAAACTGGAATACCATACAGATGAACAATCTCTCGGATATAAATCTCCTTAACCACTCCGAAGAATAGGTAGTACATACAAGAATGAAATGTGCGGACTTGGTCAGCCGATCCACAATCACCCATATGACATCGAACTTCTTCAAAGTCCATGGAAGCCCTACTACGAAGTCCATGGTAATCCTCTCCCACTTCGACTCCATAATCTCTATCTGCTGAAGCAATCCACCCGGCCTCTGGTGCTCATACTTTACCTGCTGACAATTGAGGCACCGAGCTACAAACCCAACTATATCCTTCTTCATCTGCCTCCACCAATAGTGTTGTCTCAAATCCTAATACATCTTCGTGGCACTGGGATGTATGGAATACCGCGAACTATGGGCCTCCTCTAGAATCAAGTCCCGAAGCCCATCAACATTGGGCACACAGACCCGACCTTGTGTAATGAACCAACCGGTCGTTTTGAGAATTTAAGCTTTGTTCAGTGGCATAAGGTTTGTAATAGCTTCATAATATGAGTATCGACTTGCATGCATGGTTGAATTCAGTTAACGGATGATTCATAGTCAAATTGGAAGCAGGAATCTAATTTTGGGAGTTTAAGCGGTGAGAATTTGACTGGAATTTGACTTTTGAGTAAAAGGCCCCGGAATGGATTTTGGGTGATCTCAACAGCTTTGTACGGTGATTTTGGACTTAGGCGCTATCCGGATTCAGATTTGGAGGTGTGTAGGGTAATTTGAGGCGTTTTGGCGAAAGTAGGAAAAGTTGAGGTCTGAAAAATGGAGAAGTTTGATCCATAGTTGACTTTTGCGATATTGGGGTCAAAATGAAATTCTGAGAGCTGGAACAGCTTTGTTATGTCACTTTGGACTTGTCTGCAAAATTTGGCGTCATTCCGGATTAATTTGATAGGTTTCAGCACGAGTCTTGGAAGTTGGAAGATTTGAAAGTTCTTAAGTTCGATTCTCGTTGTGATTCATCATCTCGGTGTTGTTTGATATAATTTGGGACCTCGAGTGAGTCCATGTTAGGTTATGTGACTTCTCTGTGTGTTTAGACGGGGTCTCGGGGGGCCTCGAGTGTGTTCGGGGTAGGCCACGTGTCATTTTTCCCATTTTTGGAACTGCTGTTTTCTGCTTCTGGTATCCTCATTCGCGATAGCGAACAACCTTTTACGTTTGCAATGCCTTGTTACTGACCATCTCGAAATCCTTCTTTGCATTCGCGTTCAACACTTCGCGTTCGCGAAGCACTGCATTTTCCTTCTTCGCGTTCGCGTCCTTCCCTACGCGTTCGCGTAGTTTCCTGCCCTTCTTCTCCGTGTTCACGAGCTCATCATCGTGTTCGCGATGAGAAACCTGGGCAGCCTTAACTTTTCTTCTTCGTGAACACGGTCCTTCCTTCGCATTCGCGATGCACAAATGCCTGGGCGGACAGAATATAACCCAAAATCGAGGGTTACACCATTTTCATCATAACTTGACTTGTGGAGCTCGGTTTTGAGCGATTCTTTGAGGGGTTTTCACAAAATTCGATTGGGTAAGTGTTCTTCACCTAGAATATAATATATTCCATGATTTTATCTTCATTTGTATCATTTAAATTGTATTTTGGATTGGGGAAGGAGTTGGTTTTTGAAGAAAATTTCTAAAAAGAAAAATCGTGATTAGAGGGACCAAATGGTATCGGAATTTGATAAATTTTGTATGGTTGAACTCGTATCGGAATGGGTATTCGGTTTTTCTAACATTTGTTGGGTTCTGAGGTGTGGTCCCGGGGGTTGACTTTTGGAGTGATTTTTGGATTTTGTTAAAGATTGAGACTTTATGATCCGCAATAGTTTCTTGTGTATTTTATTTGTGCTTTGAAGTTAATTTTGTTAGATTTGAGCCATACAGAGATCTTTTCACCCGAGAAGTGCATTTTGGAGTATAGGTGTGTTGTATTTGAGGTAAGTATCTTGCCTAACCTTGTGTGAGGGACTTCCCCCTAGGATTTGAGTCTTCTATGTTGATTGTAGTTCGTGTACACGAGGTGATGAGTGCGTGCTCGGACTTATCTGTGCAAATTGGTCTTTTTAGAGTTATTAGGTCCTTATATTCACTGTGTATGAATGTGTCCTTCACATGACTGAGTTTTCTATTTGCTAGTTTCGCATCTACATGCTTGATTGGAAATAATTGCTTCATGATTCACTCTTACTGCTTAACTGACTCCTATTTGATTTAATTGAAGAATTTCGCCTCTCCTATTGTCATGATATCTTTTCATAGTTGTTTGTCTTATTTGAGAATCATTATTATCCTTCTGAAATTTTGTTTAGTCTTAAGTGAAGCTAAAGATCATCTTTCCCTAATTGAATTGTCGAATATCCTCAAAATTGTCCAACCTTAAAAGGAGTTAGATAACCTATATCTTTGTTGACTTGCCCTTATTTGGGACTACTAAACTCTCATTGATTTCCTTGTTAATGACTTGTATATTGTGGTACTGTCGCTATACGTTAGTTTTCCTATGTTGAATTGTTCCCTTTATGTCAGCATTCTTTATAGTGGTTATTCCTTGTGAGCTGGTTCTGTCGTTTCCTTGCGTTTTACAGTCCTTAAGTTGATTTACTTGTCTTACCTTGTATTATTGTCATTTGTTGTTGTTTTATGTATTGTTGTGATATTTGAGCTTTCTGTTATGTTGTGACTGTTGTTTCTGTTGTTTGCGTTACATGTTTACTTTGGGACTATGGATAGGTATTCCGGGAGATCCCCCTGCATATTTACTTTTAGGACTACGGGACTGCACCCGAGAGATTCCCCTGTACACATATATAGAGGAGCACCACCCATATTTTATCTCAGTTCTGCTTATCGGAGTAAGTTCCCCTATCTGTTGCTCCACTTATGGGTGCGTTTCATAATTTGCACTCTATTTATGTGATTACCTTGTTGGGAGGTTCTATGAGTGATAGCTGTGCCTATCGTCTATTTCTAGTCCTTGTTGAGAGTTATGAGACTAGTGGTAAATTCCTGTTGTCCTTTTCGGTAGGTTTGATGTGATTTATGAGTATTTTTTGCTATGAGCCGTGATTTCTTTTATGCTCCACCGGTGTGGGAGCCAGTACGTATTGTAATTTTGTTGATGGAATTGATCTAGTGAGAGTTTCCAACTGATTTGATGTGTACCATACTTGAGATTCAGAGTTGAGGGCAGGATCCTTGTTATTTCATGTGATTTGATGTGTTGAGACCAGGTTGTGTACCGCGGTGCGAGTTATATCAGTATGAGATCCTTATGATTCTTTTATATGCTTTAATTCTTTCTTTTTAGATTGTTTTGTAAATTAGTTTGATAGAAAAAAATTGTGCTTGACAGACTTGTTTGATAATTCCTTTATGTGTTTCCGTTTCCATATTCATCACTTTCGTTCTCTACTTCTTGAGTTTTAGCTTGTGGGGTGTGTGCCCGTTGGTATTAGTTGTGATTTGGTGATTCAGGTGTTAATTATGTAGTTTTCGTGATTATTGTATCATCGCCAGTGTTGTGGAGGTTTGAAACGGGGTCCTATCAAATATGAGGCTTATGACCGGTGCAAGATTTGATTTTGGGCAAGTATTGTGACCAGGAATGTTATATAGGCCTATATGTGGTGTATCTGTTGTGTGGTTGTACTCTGTGGGTGTAGGCATAAGTGGTTGCAGCTAGTTGAAACTAATACCGGATATGGATTTATAATCGGATCTCTTGGAAATGAATGGGAGATGGGGATTTTGGCTCTAAGGCTTATTGGTATTGCTAGAAAGGCTAAATTTCAGTTGAGATGGTGTTGTTAGATATATGTGGATTGGGGTGACGTGGGGTCACCTGCGGGTGTATACTAGAAGTCTGCATTCAATGATTTGAGAACTTCGAGGCGAATCTTGGCACGTTCGAGGATGAACGTTGGTTTAAGAGGGGGAGGATGTAACGAACCGGCCGGTCGTTTTGAGAATTTAAGCTCCGTTCAACGGCGTAAGGTCTAGAATAGCTTCATAATGTTAGTATCGACTTACGTGCATGGTTGAATTTAGTTAACGGATAATTCAGAGTCAAATTGGAAGAAGAAATCTATTTTGGGAGTTTAATCGGTGAGAATTTGATTGGAATTTGACTTTTGAGTAAAAGGCCCCAGAATGGATTTTGGGTGATATCAACAACCTTTTATGGTGATTTTGGACTTAGGCGGCATCCATATTCAGATTTGGAGGTCTGTAGGGTAATTTGAGGCGTTTCGGCGAAAATTGGAAAAGTTGAGGTTTGGAAAATGTAAAAGTTTGACCCATAGTTGACTTTTTCAATATCGGGGTCGGAATGCGATTCCGAGAGTTGGAACATCTCCTTTATGTCATTTTGGACTTGTCTGCAAAATTTGGCTTCATTCTGGATTGATTTGATAGGTTTCGGCACGAGTCTTGGAAGTTGGAAGGTTTGAAAGTTCTTAAGTTCGATTCTTGTTGGGATTCGTCGTTTCAGCATTGTTTGATATAATTTGGGACCTCGAGCGAGTCCATGTTAGGTAATGTGACTTGTTTTTGTGTTTAGACGGGGTCCCGGGGGGCCTCGGGTGTGTTCCGGGTGGGCCACGGGTCATTTTTCCCATTTTTGGAACTGTTGTTTTCAGCTTCTGGTATCTTCCTTCGTGATCGCGAATAGCCTTTCGCATTTGCGATGCCTTGTTGCTGACCACCTCTAAATCCTTCTTCGCATTCGCGTTCAACACTTCACATTCGTGAAGCACTGCATTTTCCTTCTTCGCGTTCGCGTCCTTCCCTACGCGTTCGTGTAGGTTCCTGCCCGTGTTCTCCGGGTTCGCAAGCTCATCATTGCATTCGCGATGAGCAACTTAGGCAGCCTTAACTTTTCTTCTTCGCGAACGTGGTCCTTCCTTCGCGTTCGCAATGCACAAATGCTTGAGCGGACAGAATATAACCCAGAATCGAGGGTTACACTATTTTCATCATAACTTGACTTGTTGAGCTCGATTTTGAGCGATTCTTTGAGTGGTTTTCACACAATTCGATTGGGTAAGTGTTCTTCACCTAGAATATAATATATTCCATGACTTTATCTTAATTTTTATCATTTAAATTATATTTTGGGTTGGGGAAGGAGTTGGTTTTTGAAGAAAATTTCTAAAATGAAAAATCGTGATTTGAGGGACCAAATGGTATCGAAATTTGATAAATTTTGTATGGTTGGACTCGTATAGGAATGGGTATTCGGTTTTTCTAAAATTTGTTAGGTTCCGAGGTGCGGGCCCCGGGGTCGACTTTTGGACCGATTTTGGATTTTGTTACAGATTGAGACTTTATAATTCGGAATAGTTTCTTATGTATTTTGTTTGTGCTTTGAAGTTAATTTGGTTAGATTTGAGCCTTCCGGAGATCTTTTTACCTGAGAAGTGCATTTTAGAGTATCGGTGTGTCGTCTTTGAGGTAAGTATCTTGCCTAATTTTGTGTGAGGGACTTCCTCCAAGGATTTGAGTCTTCTATGTTGATTGTAGTTCGTGTATGCAAGGTGACGAGTGCGTGCTCGGACTTATCTGTGAAAATTGGTCTTTTTAGAGTTATTAGGTCCTTATATTCACTGTGTATGAATGTGTCCTTGACATGACTGAGTTTCCTATTTGCTAGTTTTGCATCTACATGCTGGACTGGAAATAATTGCTTCATGATTCACTCTTACTGCTTGACTAACTCCTATTTGATTTAATTGAAGAATTTTGCCTCTCCTATTGTCATGCTATCTTTTCATAGTTGTTTGCCTTATTTGAGAATCATTATTATCCTTCTGAAATTTTGTTTAGTCTTAAGTGAAGCTAAAGATCACCTTTCCCTAATTGAATTGTCGAATATCCTTAAAATTGTCCAACCTGAAAAGGAGTTAGATAACGTATATCTTTGTTGATTTGTCCTTCTTTGGGACTACTAGACTTACGTTGATTTCCTTGTTATTGACTTGTATATTATGGGACCGTCGATATACGTTAGTCTTCCCGTGTTGAACTGTTCCATTTATGCCAGTATTCTTTTCTGTGGTTATTCCTTGTGAGCTGGTTTTGCCGTTTCCTTGCGTTTTACAGTCCTTAAGTTGAATTACTTGTCTTAACTTGTAATATTGTCATTTGTTGTTGTTTTATGTATTGCGGTGATGTACGAGCTTTTTGTTGTGTTGTGACTGTTATTTCTGTTGGTTGCGCTGCATTTTTACTTTGGGACTACATATTGGTATTTTGGGAGATCCCCCTGCATATTGACTTTTGGGACTACGGGACTGCACCCGGGAGATTCCCCTGCACACATATATTGATTTGGACTGTAGTGCGAGATACCGAGAGATCCCCAGCATACATATTGAGGATACTTAGAGATCCTTGGGATATCGAGAGATCCCCAACATATATTAAGGATACTAAGAGATCCTCGAGATACTGAGAGATCCCCAACATATATTGAGGATACTAAGAGATCATTTGGGATACCAAGAGATCCCCAGAACAAATATTGAGGATACTAAGAGATCCTCGGGATACCGAGAGATCCCCAGCATATATTGAGGATACTACGGGATCTTCGGGATACCGAGAGATCCCCAGCATATATTGAGGATACTAAGAGATTCTCGGGATACCGAGAGATCCCTAGTACATATATTGAGAATACTTAGAGATCCCTGGGATACTGAGAGATCCCGAGTATTTACGTTTGGAACTACGAGACGATATCCTAGGAGATCCCCTGTTAAAAATCATTGCATTCTGAGCTGATGTTTCATTGATCCTATCCCCGTGTAAACATTATAGGTGTTGTCCGTTCTATTCCTTATACTTACTAGTTGGTATGAACTATGTTAGGACACTTGCACAAGCATACACATGGTTAATCATCCTTACCGGGTAGGAGGCTCTTTGAGATTCCTGAGTATAGACACACACCTTGTTCTTTTCCTTCCATGTGAGAATGTGTCTTTTGGGAATGTGAGTTGTCATTATGATTAGGGTTCAGGTATTAAGACCCATATTGTGTGATTATGATATGCTAAGGTTATCTATTGAAAAGATTATATTCAAAAAGAACATTTATTTGGATGAAGTATATTTCGAAACATTTTTATCATTTAAAGGTTTGACTATTTGATTGACGCTTGTTGGTTAAGACTCAAGGTGAAAACTATCAGAGTTGTTGAGTTATGACTTGTCTTTACTGTATTTGTGATTTCGGATTTGGGTTGTATTCTCGCTTACCTTTCCGTGTTTTCCCTTATGGTGTTCCACTAAGTAATGTTTTCTTTCCTTATTTTAACTACTGTATTGTTAGTCATATTGTCTAGTCTCTATATAAATATCATGTTCTGTATAAAGACTAGTAGGTTTGACTATCCCTCATCACCACTCTACCGAGGTTAGTCTTGATACTTACTGGGCACCACTGTGGTGTGCTCATACTACACTTGTGCACATTTTTTTTGTGCAGATCCAGGTATTGTTCATTAGTAGCTGTGCGGATTCTTGACGAGGAGACCCAGGGTAGTCCTGCTGCTGCGTTCCCAGGCTTCAAAGTCACCTTCCTATTTTAAATTCACACTGTTGTACTTATTTCCGTACGATTGTGTTTTAGAAGTTGTAGCGAAACTCTATAGAGCTTATGACTTGTACTACTGGGTTTTGGGAATTTTAAATTTTGTAGAGATTCTACTTCAAGACTGTTAAATTTCATTTATTATTAGGTATTTCAGCATGAGTTAGGCTTACGTAGTCCCTAAGACTAGGTGCCATCACGATACTCAAACAGAGGGAAAGTTAGGTCGTGACACCCTGCATCCTCAATACCCCATCATCACCAATGGTCACATCTCTAGCATCACCTCGCAGAACCTTGTCCTTGAGGACAAGCAAATGAGGGTCATCACACTGACACTCCCGAATATGATCAAATAAGGAAGACCGAGAAATCACACAAGCAAGGACCCGACTAGGGTCCGAAAGATCCGATCTCACGAACTGACTGGATAAGGCCTAAACATCCATCACCATGGGTCTCTTCGCTATTGATAGATAAGCCAACTCCCCAAACTCTCCGCTCAACGACTCAAAGCATCAGCCACCACAATGGCCTTGCCCGGGTGATATGAGATAGTGATATCATAGTCCTTCAGCAGCTCTAACCACCTCCTCTGGCGCAAATTAAGGTCCTTCTGCTTGAACAAATGCTGCAAACTCCGGTGAACAGTATAAATCTCACAAGGCGCACCATACAAATAATGATGCCAAATCTTTGAGGCGTGAACAATAGTAGCTAACTCAAGATCGTGGATAGGATAATTCTTCTCATGAAACTTCAACTACCTGGATGCGTAGGCAATCACTCTACCGTCCTGCATCAATACCGCTCCAAGGCCAATCCTCGAGGCATCACAATAGACAGTATAAGACCCCGAACCAGTAGGCAATATCAAAACTAGGGTTGTAGTCAATGCTGCATTGAGCTTCTGAAAGCTCTCCCCATACTCTTCTGTCCACTTGAATGGAACACCCTTCTAGGTCGGTCTGGTCATAGGTGCTGCAATGGATGAAAATCCCTCAACAAATCGATAGTAATAACCCGCCAAGCCAAGAATACTACGGGTCTCTATAGCTGAGGATGGTCTGGTCCAACTCTGCACTGCTTCCACTTTCTACGGATCCACCTTCATCCCCTCACTAGATACCACGTCACCCAAGAATGCCAAAGAATCCAACCAAAGCTCACATTTCAAGAACTTAGCATATAATTTCTTCTCTCTTAAAGTCTAAAGCACTGTCCTCAGGTGTTGTTCATGATCTTCCCGACTCCGGGAATATACCAGAATGTCATCAATAAAGACAATGACGAATGAGTCAAGATATGGCCGAAATATACTGTGCATCAAATGCATAAAGGCTGCTGGGGCATTGGTCAGCCCAAGTGACATAACAAGGAATTCGTAGTGACCATACCGAGTCCTGAAGGCAGTCTTCGGGATATTTGGCTCTCGAACCTTCAACTGATGATAGCGTGAACGCAAGTAAATCTTAGAAAACACACAAGCACCCTGTAACTGATCAAATAGGTCATCAATACGAGGCATAAGATAACAGTTCTTCACTGTAACCTTGTTCAACTGGCGATAATCAATACACATACGCATAGAACCATCCTTCTTCTTGAAAAATAAGACAGGAGCACCCCAAGGTGATACACTAGGCCGAATGAAACCCTTATCAAGCAATTCCTGTAACTGCTCCTTCAACTCAGGAGGAGCCATACCGTACGGAGCAATAGAAATGGGCTGAGTGCCCAGCAACAGATCAATGCCAAAATCAATGTCTCTATCGGGCGGCATGCCGGAAGATCAGCTAGAAACACATCAGAGAAATTTCGTGCTACTGGGACTGAATCAACTGTAGGGGTATCAATACAGACATCTCTCACATAAGCTAGATACGCGTCACACCCCTTCTCAACCATATTCTGAGCCTTAAGAAATGAAATAACTCTACTGGAAGTATGATCTAAGGTACCCCTCCACTCTACTCGCGGTACACCTGGCATAGCCGACATCACGGTTTTTGCGTGGCAATCAAGAATAGCATAATGGGGCGACAACCATTCCATGCCCAGAATAACATCAAAGTCTACCATACTGAGCAATAACAAATCAGCTCTGGTCTCAAACCACTAAGAGAAATCAAGCACGACCGATAAACGCGGTCCACAAGAAGAGAATCTCCAACATTAGTAGAAACATAAATAGGAGAACTCAAAGAAATCCCGAGATACGCCCAAATACGAGGCAAAATAAGAGGACACATAAGAATAAGTGGAGCCTGGACCGAATAGAACCGATGCATCTCTATGACAAACCAGGATAATACTTTGAGGACAGAATCGGAGGCGACAACCCAGGTACGGGAAGGAAAGGCATAGTATCTGGCCTGGTCTCCCCCCTAAGGCGACCTCTACCTCCTCGACCTCCACCTCTAGCCGGCGGGGTGGGTGGGGTAGCAACTGGTGCTGAAATTATAGCCTGGAAACTCTACGGAGCACGTTGTGGCTGAGAAGTCTGTGGAGGTGCACCCCTCCCTAGTTTAGGGAAATGTCTCACCACATGGTGCGTGTCGCCACACTCAAAATAGCCTTGCTGCTGATGTAGCTGTGGGAACTGTGTGGTACGGGTACTATGAGACCCATGAACACCTGAAACACTATGCAAAGCCTGAAACACAAACTGAACTGGCTGGCCCACAAAACCTCTGCCATGCCGTAAGGACCAGTGGGTCTCTCCAGTCTACGAGGTCTCCTCACCTCCCTGTACTCTCTCTCCTGACCTCGTCTGTCCTCTCTCTCCCAGACCCACCTATCCTCTACCCAGCGAGCGACCCTTTCCACCTGCTGAAATGGGACCATAGGCTATGTCTCCATGACACCTAGAACCCGACCAATGTGAACTCACTGCTTTGAGACTGGGTCCCTTTCCCGATCTGTGAAGTAGTTGGTACAACCTGAATTAATCCCACCCGAACCAATTTACCAAACATGCTCAGGAACTATGTTAAGGTCTCCGGAATTGCTGGAGTAGTAGTAGCGGTAGGCGTATCAGGTGCATGGGCTCCAGATGGAACTGCTGGTGGCTCCTCTGTAGCAGCTTTCACGGGTTCTTTGACTGCACCGTGTGCGCGTCCTCGGTCTCTACCCCGGCCCCGACCTCTGACGACTCTTGCAGGGGGCACGGGTGTCTGGTCATCTCCAATAACATGTATCCTCACCATCAATAAGAGAATGGAAAACTGAGTTTTAGGATTGTGATGTTGAAAATCTCGCACGACAAGGAAATCAAATGAAGTGGAATTTTCCTAACGCTTACATAACTTCTCATAGATAAGTACAGACGTCTCCGTACCGATCTGCGAGACTTTAATAAACCGGCTTGTGATTTATAACTCCTATGAACCTAGAGCTTTGATACCAACTTATCACAACCCAAGTTCGCCCTCCGTGAACAATCGTGACGGCACCTAATCCCTCCGACTAGTTAAGCCTAACAAATGCAGAAAAAAACAATTGCGAAGAGAAAATAATTAAAAACTGAGATAACAAAATGAAAGAGTATTTAAGATGTCGCCGGACATATAACAGTACAAGAATCTCAACCTAACACTCCTAAAATTCGGAACCCCATGAATCACAAGCTAGAGTACATAAAAGGCTCTATCTCCAGAAATGTCTATCAACAAGGAAGATACAGAAGGGCTATACTAGTACAGAGAATAGAAAGGGACTCCCTGGTCTGCGGGCGACGCAGATATACCTCGAAGTCTCTACAGAAGCGTCTCGCCTCAAGGGTGATAAGACTGAGTGGAAGTAACTTGATCTGCACATGCAAAAACATGTGCAGGAAAGGGTATGAGTACACCACAGCGGTACCCAATAAGTGCCAACCCTTACCTCGGTCGAGTAGTGACGAAGAAGGTCAGGGCCCTACCGGTCATATACATTAATATATAAGGAGATGAAATAGTATGATGTAACACAGCATAATAATAAGAATAACAACAACTACAATAGAGAGAAAATTCACAAAAAGAATACAACTTAACACAGAGATAACAACCAGGGATCTACCAGGATCCCGTCCTGTAGACCCCAAATGTAAATATCCAACAAACCGGGAATCTACTAGGATACCATCCTGTATCCCACAAATGTAAATATCCAGCAAACCAGGGATCTAGCAGGATACCGTCCTGTAGACCTCAAATGTAAATATCCAGCAAACCAGGAATCTACCAGGATACTGTTCTGTAGCCCCCAAATGTAAATGTCCAGTGGATCTCTCGGGTGTCGTCCCATAGTCTAACTCATAATGAGCCGGGGATCTATCGGAAATCCCGATCCGTAGTCCCCAAATGTAAATACCCAGTACTAAGGGAATCTACTGGGTGTAGTCCCGTAGTTTCATATAACTGTGCAGGGGATCTACCGGAATCCCACATCTGTATTTTCAAATAAACAGACAAGTGGGATCTATCGAGAACCGCCCGTAGTCCCAATGTAAACACGTAGCAACAACACAAGAATAGTCAACTCAATTCAATTTAATATCAAAATAGATAGGTAATTCTAACCTAGCTTGATGCATAGAGTTCAGATAAAGCAGTTTGAGTAAGTAGGCAATTTAGTCATTAGCTAACAGTAAGCTCAAAGTTCAAGTAGTGTAAACAGTGAAGAAAAATACGAAATTATAGATTACGTACAAGGCATTTCATATATCAACAATACCAAATCCTAAGGGGAGTTCCCCCACACAAGGTTATACAAGCCACTTACCTCGAACCAGCTCAATCAGTTCTATACCACATTCTTGCCACGAGTATCCGACTCCAAATAGCCCAAATCTATTCAAAGTAATTGCATAATGTGAATATTACTTCAAGTAACTAATTCAACTAACTAATTCGAAGCTAACACGTGAAATTAGGAAAATCGCCCAAAAAGCCCTATCGGGCCCACATCTCAAAATCCGACAACCCATTCAATTACGAGACTACCCATACTAGTTTCACTCAATTCTGACTCCGAATTGACTTTCAAATTCAAAAAATTCATTTTATGAAGTTCCACAATTTTCCCCAAATTTTCATCCCAAATCTCTACTCAAATGATGAATCCAACATTATAATCATGTATTTTTTCCAAAATTGAGTTAGAATCACCTATCCACATGGTTTTCTTGAAAATCCCTCAAAAATCGCCAAAGCCCGAGCTCTCTAGGTCAAAATATAAAATAAAATCCCAAATCTCGTATTTATATGGCACCTTCTGAATTCCCTCACTACTAACAGTGGACAATCACCGCTGACCGCGGTAAATCCACCGCTACAGCGGAAAATGTTGATTGCACTAACAGGATTTAGTATTTTGGCCATAACATTCTCTAAATATGTCCAAATCACAATTTCTCTACCTTTTCGGAAACTAGACACGAAAGTCTACAACTTTCGTTTTTGAATGATCTCAAAATTTCTTGTAGATCAAAAGATATAGGCTTCCGAAGTCGAACCAGTGCACCTGGGGATTCTTCATGACCGCGACCGCGGACCATTTTCTGCCCCAACGGTAAAACCACTGCCCCAGCGGAAAAACTTCTGCCCCAGTGGTAACTATAAGCACCAGAACCATTGCTTGAGTTCCGGAAATGCCCGGACTAGCTCAAAACTCACCCGAGGCCCTCGGGACCTCAACCCAAATATACCAACACCTCCCATAACATCATTAAGACTTAGTCGAGCCTTCAAATCACTCCAAACAACATCAAAACACCAAATCAACTTCGAATTCAAGCTTAAGAAATTAAGAACTTTCAAATTCGACAAATGATGCCGAAACCTATCAATTCAGCTCCGAATGACCTGAAATTTTGCACACACGTTCCAAATAACACTATGGACCTACTCCAACTTTTGGAATTCCATTCCCACCCCGATATCAAAATCTCACTATCGAACCAGAAACTTCGAAAATTCGACTTTCGACATTTAAAGCCTAATTAAGCTACGGACCTCCAAAACACAATTCGAACATGCCACTAAACCCGAAATCACCCGACGGAGCTAACAGAACCAGCATAATTCCATTTCGAGGCCGTCTTCACACTGCTCCGACTACGGTCCAAATTCTAAAGCTTAAGCTCTCATTTAGGGACTAAGTGTCCCAAAACTCTCCGAAACTCCAAACAAATCCTCCCGGCAACTCACAATAGCATAAACAAATACGGGGAATGTCATTAATAGGGGATAAGGGCGTAAATTCTTAAAACAACCGGTCGGGCCATTACACGTGTAGAGGAGAATTTTAAGAAAAAAGCTATTTCTGTGTATTGAGCCTAGTTGAAGTAAGTATCTTCCGTAACTTTGTGTAAGGAAACTACCTCTTAGGATTTGGGTTGATTGTACTATTTACATTATATGAAAGACTTGTACATAAAGTGATGAATGTGTACACAGACTTATATGTGATATTTGACTGGTTTAGACTCTTAGGTTACTTATAAGAACTTAATTGAAGTTATTATTATTTTTTGTTCTATCTTTCGTTGTTAGTTTTATTCTTACATGCCTTACTTGAATTTGTTATTACATGTTCTAGTTCCCATTGTCAAAGTTACTCATATATGCATTTAATTGTAGTTATTGTTACATGCTATCCTTCTCATTATTGAGTTATTCTCATGAATTTAGTTGTAGTTGTTATATCATTTTATCTCTTTCATTATAAGCTTATGCAATGTACTTGAATTGGAAGATGCCATTTCACGGGAGTACCTTCATTGCTGAGTTATTGAGGTTGCAGTTGCGAAAGCTTCTAACACATTATGGTTGACGTGTTGATTATTGGGATATCCTTCCTTGTTGAGTTGTTTCTTATTCATTTTGTTATTATTGAGGTTCTAGTACACATTGTGGTTGAGTCGTGAGCTATATGTTGTGGTAACATTATTATTGTTTATGTGGTAATTTTGTGGCATAAAGGGTACATGTGGTGCGAGTTGATTATTGTGTTGTGATACTGATACACATGCAGTGGTATAATGGTGGGTATTGAAACGCATGCGGTGTGATAAGGTGGGATTTATGTACGTGTAGCTAGTAAGGGAATTATTTGAAGTCACACGGTTAGATAAGAGGGCTAAAATGCGTGTAGCTATTTTGAAAAAAATATTTTTAAATGCAAGACTCACGCGGTGATATAAGGAATATTATGATTGTAACTTGAGAAATGAGAATATGAGGTGTGATACATCGGTTGTGATTCTTGTTGTACATTCTATGTTCAAAAGGGTTGTTGATTTAAATAGTTATTATCTTTCCTTTGTTGTTTTACTTGTATTCTCACAGTACTTGATCACTTATTGTTCTTTATTGCCTTAATTTTCGTTGTTATCCTTATATCATTGTATTGTTATAATGACTATTTCTGTAGATTTCCTTTATTAGATTATGTTAATATTCTGTTCAGGTTTCTATGTCTAGTAGGTGTCATGACCTGGCATCGTCACTACTCCATCGAGGTTAGGCTCGATACTTACTGGGTACTGTTGTGGTATACTCATGCTATGCTTCTATATATCTTTTTATGCAGATCCAGGTACCTCTTACCAGCCTAGGCACAAGTGAATCGAGCTCAGATTTCGGAGACTTCAAAATATACCTGCTTGATGCTCGCAAGCTTCAGAGTCACCTTCTACTATTGTCTTTCCTATTATTTATCTTCACATCAAATAGTATTGTATTTTGAGATTCTAGTGTGCTTCTTAGAGCTTATGACTCAGTTTCACCTGTATTGGGGGATTTAGTGATTGTTATTCAGCACTGATGATATCATGAGATTTATCAGCTTAATTAAATATTCTTAGTCATTTTTTTGTTAAATTGTCTTGTCTGTTAGGCTTACCTAGTCTTAGAGTCTAGGTGCCATCACGACTACCTCGGGTGAAATTTTTGGATCGTGACAAGAATGGGAAACAAATCTAATATTTTCTATAAAGGATTCAAAAAAGTCACATTTGGCATTTGGACATGTGACCTAGATCAGTATTTTAACCCCTTTTGCCATATTACTATAACTTTTCTCATGTAGATGGGATTTAACAACTTATAAATAATTTAAAAAACTAATTTTACCCTATTAGCAAGGTTTTTTTAAGAATCCACTAGGCATTGTGCGTAAAGTTGATTTTCATATATATAACATAAAGTACAATAATGGAGGGGGACATAAACCTGTCCTCTAGAAATATAATGAAAGTGCATTTGGCAACCCATAAAAGGTAACCAAATGGACCCTGAATGTTATGATGAGTTAGACCTATAATGATGAACCAATTGTCTAACCAACAATGATATACCCTTGGACTTATAAAGTTAGTGTAAACGTAAGCTTAGGTCAACTATACAAAAATGCACAAATAATCCTAAATGTACTAAACAAGAGAGTTGGAAGATCATCTTCCATATACAATAAGTTTTACATCTAATGAAGGTGTAGAAATTCCCTTTGAGAAGTGGCAAAAAACATGATGTAGTGAATGAGACTATCTTCCATTTTACTTTGACATTGAGATCAAAGAAATCCAAACGGAACATAACTAACAAAAAAGTGCCTGGGGCTGGGCTGAATAGCTGCTGCTGTCTGATAATCCTGACAGAAAAGAGTGAACATTGTCTTGCTTCAACTGTCCAAATGAACTTGAGGTCTGTGAGTGATTGCTTCTGATTGCTGGAGAAGTAGTAGCATTTTGTTGGCTTTTATTGTAGGGGAAGGTGTGTGAGCAAGGTTGAGTTACTAGGACTGGATCCCTAGGAAGTTCCTACTAAGTACCTGCACAGATGGCATGTTGCTGCTGATGTGCCTGCTGCTGATTACCTGCCTGAGACTTGGCTTGTTGTAGGTAAACCTGTTGCACGGGAGCTGATGAGTGAGAAGCTGACTGCTTGTGAGATGTCAGCTAGGGTGTTCTCTTTGCTACCTGCACCTAGAGGTTAGGTGGCTGGCATGTGTGTGTGTGAAGATTTTGGTAGACTAAGGTGAATTTATGCAATTTTAGAGGAATGAGTATCAGAGATGCTAATACCATACACTAAAACTACAGCAATTAACCTAGCCTACTCATTGAACCTGCAAAATTGAGCTAACTTGTTAGCAAAAAAGGGGCGTTATAGCTCCTTATTCTGAAGATGATGTTCTATTTTCAGGTTCTTGTGGTTTCTGGAATCAGAGAATGGGCGGTAAATGAGGTGTGAGTGTGGAAGAATTTTAATGGTGGGGACAACTTGAGTTAATTCTGGACAACTACTATCAGGTTCTTGTGTGTGCTGAGGTAGATTGTCTGGTTGTTGCGATCGTTAGGAGTATGTTTGGATGGATAAAATCCATTACTACTACTCACTGAGGTGTTGCAGTGTTGTGGTGGGGGTTTAACTGAAGGAAGTTGATTGGACTTAATTGAGAAACTACAACCAAAGAAAACAGAAGGAGCTATGAAGGTTTCTGCAGCTTCTGCAGCTGCAACTACTGCTCCCTTTTTGGCTGGGGTGGGGGTTTTTTGTGGGCATTATTATGCTTATACTAATGCAAGTGTGATCTGTGTCTATCAATTGATTTTGTTTCCAGGATAATAAGCATCATAGATGCTAATACCACTCCCTCAAAACATAGCAATTGATTGAGCAAAGAGAATGAGTTGAAACTTGCACAAAAGAAAAGAGAGTTAGAGAAAATTTGGGCTTGTTTGTAGTTAGGTTCTTGTGTGTATTGATGCAAATTGGAGGGGTTGTAAGCGGTGGTAACTGGAGTTTGGAGGTATGGTGTTGGTTCTGTTGGGGGTTGGCTAGAAATAGTGGTGAGATGGGGTTTGGTTGATTGTTGTGTGATTTGTGAAATGACTGGGAGTTGGTTTTGGTGGTGGTGTGCTATGAAATGAGGATAGTTGCTGAGGGGAATGGTATGGTGGTTAGAAGATTGATGTGACTACCGGTTCAAGCCCAATAGGGGGCATAACTGGTAAGGGGAAAGTCTTATCTCCCAATGCCTTACACTAGTACTTTGTTTAGCTTTCATTAGAATAAGCACCAAGGGTGATGATACCACACACGGAAGGAAAAATAATGAATTAGGTAATTTGTTAGGGGATAGAACCTGTAGAAAAATATAAACTGTTAGCATGAAGGTGTATCTAGTGAAGTAGAGCAGTAGATCTGCTTCCCTATATCTAGAGATCTCAATCAAGAACAGTAAAATGAGAGTGAAGAAGGTGTGGTGGCATATGGATCCTATTTGTCTTCTTATGTGTGAGTGTAGGGGTGCTATTTTGATCCAAGAAGATCTGACCCTGATGAGTTGGGGAAGTTCAAGGGTGTGTTTGAGTTTAGAGAGGGAATCTACAGGGCAGTTGGCTTCTGTGTAGGTGTAAGAGCATTTGAAGTCCTCACATTGGTGGAAGAGATTTGAGAGTTGATGTAGTTTCATCTTCAAGGACCAGGGGAAGTCTTTGCCATTGGTTAGACAATGAATGAGAAGTGAAGAGTCAGATTCCAAGTGAACCTTAGTGAATCCGTTATTCAAACACCATTGGATTTCTAAGAAGGCTGCTTCAATTTCTGCAAAATTATTAGAACCTTCCCCTAAAGGTGCAGCAATGGCATGAATGAAAGCACAATTGTGATCTCTAATAATCACCGCTGCTCTAATATTCCTGGGTTTGTGAGTGCATTCCCATCACTGTTGATCTTCACAAAGCCATGGATTGGCTTATTCCAAACTACCTGAGTGGAGATGCTTTGATGTTGGAGGTTCTCAAGGAAAGGGTATAACTCCTGCCAGTTGAGGGTCCATTTGATTTCTGGAAAGTTGGCTCTCAGTAACAGGTTGGTGTTAGAGTTAATGGAGAATAAAACTCTGGTCAAAGAGGAGGATTTGCCTCCATATTTGGCACAACACCTATTCATGCACAAATTCCAACAGATTTTGATAGGCATGATCTATAGGATGAGCCTTTGTACTTCATTGTGACTGCTAAGAAGCCACCACTTCATTAGTAGTATTCTGAGTGGCATGTCTAAAGTTTGAATTCTAACTGGACCTCCAAATTTCCTCCCCACGATTCTGGCAAAGTTACCCACACTAAAGATATGGTCGACTGTTTCATTAGAAGGAGAAGAGCAACAAACACACCTAGTAATAGAAGGACTGCTAAAAGATAGCACCTTATCATCAATTGGAAGTTTATTTTTTAGAGTTCTCCACAAAAAAATGATCATTTGAATGGGATCTTTTTGTGCCATGTTATCTTATTGGAGAAGTAGGGTTGCTTCTTTTTTCTAATTAATTCCCATGCAGAAGTACAGATGAACCTACCATCAGTAGTAGGGGTCCAAATAAATTCATCTTTCAAGTTGTTGTTGAATAAAATAGGGGTCTGAATGATTAGAGGGATCATGTGAGCTGGTGCACTCTCATTGAGTCATTAAAGGTTCCACTGGCCATTGTTCCAGAAGTAGGAGACTAAAACATTCCCAGGTCTTCCTCCTTCATTTTTGTGAGCTGCTAGAGGACCTGACCCCAACTAGTTATCCCACCAAAAGCTACAATTTCCTAATTGAAGTTTCCATTGGATGTTCTTTTCATCTTTTTTCTTGTTAAGAGTCAATCTTTTCCATGCTTGTGATTGTCCTGTATCACATTTTTTGGAGATAGGATTAGATCGTTGACAGTACTTGGCTTTAAGAAAGCTACTCCACAAAGATTGAGTATATTTGAAATGCCACCATTATTTGTATTCCATTGATTTGCAAATGTCTTCAATGGTTCTAAAGCCAAGACCCCCCCTCATTTATAGGGAAACATAACTTGTGCATGATGCCCAATGGTACTTCCTTTTGTTATTTTCCATGCCCTAGAAGAAGTTTGCTGATAGCTTCTCAATTTGTTTCATGACTATCTTAGGAGGAGAGACTACTGACACCAGATAGATTGGCATAGATTGGAAAACATAGTTTATAAGAGTATCCCTTCCTCTATGTGACAGCATTTTGCCATGCCAGCCCCTGATTCTTCCCACAATTTTTTGAAGTAAGGTTGTTGAAGTGGATGATTTTCAGCCTGCCAATGTACAATGGACATCACAGGTAAGTGAGAGGATATAACTTCCTGGAGAAACCTGTAGCTGCTTGGATTCTTCTAACTGTTGACTGGAATGCACAAAGAGAGGTCATGAAATGACTTTTATGCCAATTAATCTGTTGACCAGAAGTATCCTCATACTTATTCAATATCCACATGAATTTCTGAAGTGAGGACCTTTTCCCAGAAGAGAAAATGATGATATCATCTACAAGGCTGAGGTGACTGACTTAAGGGGCCCTTCTTTCTATATAGAAACCGGTGAAAAACTGATCATGATTGAGAGTGTTAAGCATTCTAGACAGAAGCTTAGCCCCTATGACAAACAGAGAAGGGGCAAGGGGTCTCCTTGCTTTAAGCCCCTTGTAGAGTGAAAAAACCACGCCTAGTTCCATTTACAATGATTGAGTACTAGTTGTTAGACATGGTTCTCCGTATCATATCAATGACCAACTCAAAAAGCCCATTCTCCTCAGCATTATACAAGTGAATCTCCAGGAGACCCTATCATAGGCTTTGTCCATATCTAACTTGATGACTACATTGGAACCCTCATTTTGTTTCTTGATACCATGGACAATTTCCTAAGCAAGCATGATGTTCTCAAAAATACTTCTTCCTTTTACAAAGACAGACTGGTTAGCAGAGATAATTGTGGGGAGTATAGGCCCAAGTCTAGTACATATGACTTTGGAGACGATTTTATTTATGAAATTGTTGAGTTCGATGGGTCTGAATTCAGATAGGGAATTAGGAAATTCCACCTAGGGGAGGAGAACCAAGCATGCACTGGTCATGTATTTTGGCATGCTGTAGCCATCAAAGAAAGCTAATACAACATTTAGAAGATCAGTCTTAATGATGTCCCAGCAAGATTGGTAAAATTTGCAATTGAAACCATCTGGGCCTGCAGCACTAGTGGGGTTCATAGAGACGACAATCTCTTTGAGCTCAAATGGGGTAGGATCTGCAGACAGAATAGCATTATCTTCTAGAGTGATCATGGAGGGGATGCATGACAGTAAATCTTCTCTGATGGCTCCTCCTGGATTTGTGAAAAGGTCTTGGTAAAATTCATATGTTGCATTACCAATAGCCTCATCACCTTGAATCCACTGTCATTCTCATCTTTGATTTTGTGGATATAGAGTTTCCTTCTTCTGCCTTTAATAAGACTGTGGAAGTATTTAGAGTTGGCTTCACCTTCTTTGAACCACTGTAGTTGTGTTTTTTGTTTCAGAAAAGTCTTTTCTAACTTCATGTATCTGATGTATTGAGCTTTAAGATCATGTAATATTGCTCTATTAGATTCATCATTGGTCTGAGCCAAAAATATTTTTGCTACCTTCACTTTTTCTTCAAACTTTTTTGCTTTTTGGAAGATGTCACCATATTCTTGTCTTGATCATTTACTTAGACCAGTGCAAAGTGCCTTAAGATTTTGATGGAATACCCACATAGCACTCTCATTCACTTGTTTGTCCCAGATGCCTTTAACAAATGGTTTGAAGTTAACACTATCAACCCAGAAATTAAGAAATATAAAGTACTTGTTGCCAGTGTCCTGCCTAACATTGATTTCCATGAGGAGGGGGATTGTGGTCTGACCCTATTGAAGCTAGATGGAAGACATTAGTAGTGCGAAATGCAGCTAGCCATTGATCATTCACAAGACCTATGTCTAGCCTTTTCCAAAAAATAGAGCATTGCCCTATACCATTAGACCAGGTGCATTTAGGACGATAAAAACCCAAGTCGACCAATCCACAGTCTTGAATCATGCAAAGAAACTCCATACTCTTGCTCATTTGGTAGGGAATGCCCCTATCTTCTCTTCAACTAAAGTAATTACATTGAAGTTTCCAATCACAAACCAGGGAGAGTCATAGGTGGTAGATTTGTGCCTCAACACTTCCTAAAGAGGTCTTCTCAGAATTGGCTTGCATTTGCATAGACTATTGTGAGGAAAAAGGAGTTGTAAGTCGTTGTCCATCATGATCAATAACTGAGGCAGTGAACTCTTTGTCCCAAAAACCCAGATTTTATTATTAACATTGGAGGCAGCTTGGTGCATGGAGAGTTAGAGTTTGAAAGGTTGATATGAGAGGTGTCAAGGAAAGGTTCTAAAACAACAATAAAGGATAATTTGTGAATGTGTTTCAGAATTCTTAGCCTTTCAATAGCTCCAGAGGTTCTGATGCCTTTTGCATTCCAAATGATTGTACTAATCATTGGAAAGAGAAGGAGGTTTTGTGGGTTGGTGGGACGCTGCTACTTCTAGCAGCTTTGCTTCTGGTAATCCTTGGTGAGGGTCTCATTTTCGATGGAGCTCTTATAGATGCAACATTGTCCTGATTTAGGTATCCATTCATTGTAGCAATCAAAAGATCACAGTATTGTTCTTCTTCAGGATCTTCCTTACTAGACCCATTTTCATCATCTTGATCCCTCATTATGTCATCCTCAAATTGTATTGGCCTGTATTCATCTTCCTGAGGAGAATATCTGTTTAGTGGCCATTCCTCTAGAACCTTTTTTAATGGGTGCATACGTTAGTTTTATTTGAGGGAAACATGAGTAACTTTATGTGTTATGGATGAGTGGTTGTCATTATTGGTTGGTAAGTCTAATTCATTTCCACCAAAGGTTGTTTCTTTATTGGACAAAAGAGGTTGGGAAAGGAAGGGATTGGCAATTACAACATGTTTGTAGGTAGGGGATTCATAGGACTCATTAGGAACAAGACTATATCTCTGAACTACAGGTCTCAAAAAATGGTTATCATCAGGAGGCTTAGTAGGTTCATTAATATTGATTCATGCATTTTATTTTCTCATAGCTTTCCCTCTTTTCTGACTGGGTTTGTTCTTTGATTTTTGTGGCTGAATTTGAAAATTAGTTGCAGCATGGGCTTTTCCTTTAAGCAAGGCTCTCATTTGAGCAGAGTGATCTTCTTCAGAACTGAGGATCTCAAAACCCTCCTCAATACCCACATTTTCTGATTGCTGTGCCATTTGTCTGTCTGAATTTGAGATAGTAGTGGAAGGGGTTGGTTGGTTAATCCTATGGTCAGTCTATTGTACAAAAGCACACTCATGCAAAATATAAGGAAACCCAACCCCTGATGGTACCCCTTCCTGTTTTTCTATTGGTTTCTCCTGACAATACCCCATTCCTCCGTGAATATCCTTTTCAGGCAAATTAACATTAGGGGTAGGGGATTGATCAATAGTAGGGGTAACTTGTTTCAGGACACTTGAGTCACCAACTGAGAAACATAAGCCATAACTGACTCCTTGTTTTGCATGGTGGATGCATTGCTGGCCTGTTGTTGTGGTAGTTGTTTTGGTATGTATGTTTGCTGTTGTTTCTTGCTTTGGTTGGTGCCTTTGAAGTTTTTTTTCTTTTGGGCTTGCCATTCATCTTTTGATATTTCAATTACTGCATTTTTTTGACATGGCTTTTGGTGCTCTATTGCATTTTGCATGTTTTGGTCATGTGCAGATGCCTTTGGTATTTCTCCTTGTGTCTTCTTTTGATTTTTGCTTGTACCTGCATCATCTTTGGCCTTCTTTTGATTGCTGATCTGGGATTCACTAGCTTCAGCAGCTTCTTATTCCTTTCTTCTTTTCATTTCCCCATCCCTAATTCTGAGTTGGCATGCATATGGTGAGTCGCCCTAGTGTCTGCAGTAGGTGCAATATGCAGGAACATTGTCATATTGTACTTCAAGCCACTGATCATCTCCATTCACATATTGGTCTTCATCATAACCTAGCCAAACATGACTAGGTCTTTCTTTAGTAAGGTCAATTCACATTTTGACTTTGGCCACACTACCTCTGATTTTTTAAAACGTTGCCAGATCTACAAAAAGCACTTTACCAACATGAGACAACAGAGGAGTAAGTATCTTTATATAATAATGGTTCCAAGGTAGTTCAGGGATTACAATCCATATTGGAACAATAGGGGAGTCCTCGTTAGGATTGAATCTACAAGGTTTTAGTTTTCAACAAAGGGATTCAATTGCCCCTTGTAATGATCCGATTTGTCATTTTGTGTATTTAAGCTTCATTTCCCTTTTGAGGCTTCCCATGTGCGTATTTGTGGCAATGTGACTTGCGAGGATGGTTGGTTCAGTTTTGGAAAGGTTTTGGATTGATTAGGAACATTTGGTTATTAGTTGGAAGCTTAAGTTAAAAATGTTAACCAACGTTTTGACTTTTCTTAAAACGACCCTTGAACGGTATTTTGATAGTTTCAATAGGTTTGTATGGTAAGTTTGGACTTAGGCATATGCCCGGAATTGAATTCGAAGGTCCCTAGGTTGATTTGGTTCTTTTTGCCAAAAGTTGGAATATGTCGATTGTATCATTTGAAACTAGTTTGTTAAGTTAGGCATCATTCCGAGTTGATTTGATGAGAATAAGATGGTTGGTTGTGTTTTTAGAAGTTCTTAAGTTTCATGGCTATTTCTATGCATTTTGGTGATCGATTCATGATTTTATATGTTATTTTGATGACCCAAGTGAGTGAGCGAGTTCGTATGATTTTTATGTACTTGTGTGGATGTTTAGTATGGATCTCGGAGGCTCGGATGAGTTTTAGACCCATTCGAAGTGTTTCAAACTGTTAAGTGATTGCTGGTTTATGAGCAGGCGCATCATATCTCGCAAATGCAAGCACCAGTTCACATTTACAATGACCCCATTTGTGAGGTACATATTCCAAATGTGAAGGAGGGAAAAGGGTGGCAGGCTTGCAAATGCGAAGACAGCCTCGCATTTGCGAAAGGGGACCTAGGTAAGGGGTTTGCATTTGCGATCAACTGATCGCATTTTCGATTAGGGAAGACCTCGCTTTTGCGAGGTGTTAGTCCCATTTGTGACATTATGCTAGTCTAGGGAGGTTTACTTTGCTAACAGTTTCTCGCATTTGCGATGGTTGCATAGGTAGCCAGGCTTTGCATTTTCGGTAGTCGCATTTGAGAACCTTTAGTATCAAATGCGACATCTATAGCTTGTTCATAGCTGGTTATTTCATAACTTAGTCTCATTTTATCATATATTTAGCCCTATACTTGGTGGAAGGCAATTTTTGAAGGGGATTTTCACATCAAGCTATTGGGTAAGTGATTTTGATTCAATTTTAATATCTTAACCTGATTTCTTATGGATTTTAACATAAAATTCATGGGATTTAATAGAAATTTGTAGTGATTTTTGACTATGTTTTGAAAAATAAAACTTTCAGATTTGATAGTCGAATTGGACACGAATTTGAAAACCAGTTACATATTTGGACTCGTGGGGTTATGGGTAGTGAAGATCTACCCCTTGACTTGAGTTTTGACGGGGAGAACCTGGGGTCGACTTTTGTTGACTTTTGGTAAATTGTGTAAAGATCTGTTACCTCGTAGTGGTTAGTTATGATACTTATTGAGTACATGGGGTCGGCGGTACCCATACTACACTTCTACATCTTGTATAAGATCTAGTAGTTGACGCTGTTAATTATGGCGGGAGACGAAATTGGAAACATACTTGATTTTGGGTAGGGATGGCAATTGGGGTAGGGCAGGGCGGGGCGGGCAGGGCAAACAGTAAACGGGGCAGGGCAGGGAAATATGTAAATGGGGTAGGGCGAGGCAGGGCAGGGCAAAACTATATTTTTGAAAAAGTTTAATGGGGCAGGGCAGGTTGTAGGTCAGCCCCTTGCTTACTTTATTGTCTATGTCTTATTTTTCATAAATTGATATTGAAGTAGCTAGAGGATGTCACAGACGCAAATTTGGAATAATACCTTTAAAGGATGGTAGAGTTTTCTACATATTAATGAATTAACATGGAAGCTACAATTAAAGAAATAGACAATCCAAAGTATACATACTCTGCGTTATCTTGAGAGTGAGAGAAGCCATGTGTTGTGTAATTTTCAACCGTGACATTTACTAATGCCAACTTTAATTGTTCGCAATTTATAATTCGTGATAAAATTTAAAAAAAATACCGAAGTCCCTTCTTAATTGTCAATATTTATAAAGACAAAAATCAGTATATGAATACATATAATTGCAATATTTCAATACCTCGTAAAAATTATGTATCTTCTCATAGTTAATCTTCGAAGATGATGGATAAAAACCAAATGGTATTTATATAAATATACGGGTAAGATAAAGTATTTACAGGGAAAAAAAAGAAAAAAATGAAAATGAATCTAAACGGGGCAGGGCTTAATAGGGCAGGGCAGGGCAGGGTAAAATTTTGGAACAAGGCTAAATGGGGCAGGTTAGGGCGGGTCAAAATCTTAGTGGGTCAAAGGTTGCCCTGCCCCACCATACCCCGCCCCGCTCCAATTGCCATCCCTAATTTTGGGACGTAGCTACCATTTATCCTTTGTAGTTTTAGATTTGTAATCAGTTACGTACATTTCAGACAAATGTTGTATTTGTATCATACCTTCTTTGTAAGTCTAAGTTTTAGTGGCTTGTGACTTGTACTACCAGTCCTTGGGGAGTTGTATAAAATTTAATTATTTAACTTTTTGGCTCTTAATTTAATCATTAAATTGACTGTTATTTGGCTTACCTAGTAGATTGGGTTAGGTGCCATCACCAATAATAATAACAAGAGTAAAGGCAGAAAATAATAAAAGAATCCAATAATTGAAGTACTAACCACGTTTCTCGAATTAAAAAAAACCAAACTCTTTTCAGCAGCTTAACTTAACTGGGAAGAAACAATATCCATAATCAACACAGTCAAATACCACAAAGAATGAGTATATCACAAACCAAACCAAGATTCATAACACATATGTTGTGTTACACAACCCGATCCAACACACAAAATACTGCTGCAGCGGCAACCTAATCTCATGGCCACACAATTGTTGCGGCAAGCAACCCGGTCCTTATCATACTATTATTGCGGCTACAACTATCCAATGTACCAATTCACATAGAAACGTACAACAACATAGCCTACATGGTGAGATTCATAATAAACTATTGAGGAGAATAGATAAATAAGGAAAAGATGAACACGAACAAAGAGTAATAGCAATCCTATATCCAAGAGCTAATCTCACTAATATAACTGAATAAGAATCCAAACAAAGTTATTAACGTGCAAACGATCAAAACGATCAAACAATCCCAACACATAATAGGTAGATAAGGCATGGAACAAATAAGTCATAAAGCAAGTAAAGGAATGAAATACGTAAAGACCAGAAGCAAGTAACGACATATATCTAGTAACATGTAAAGGCATGTAATAATTAAAGGCAAGCAATAAGTAAAGTCATGCAACAAGTAAAAGCATGTGATGAACAAAGGCATGTAACAAGTAAAGGCATATATAAAATAGAAACATATAATAAGTAAGGGCATATAACAAATCCGACTATATATCCGCAACACCCCATCATCTCCAATAGTCACCTCCTTGGCATCCCTGTACTGTACCGTGTCCTTAAGGACAATCAAGTGGGGGCAGCATACTAATGCACCTTGATGTACTCAAACAAAGAAGACCGTGAAACCACGCAAGCAAAAACTTGGCTAGGCTCCGAAACATCCAACCTCACGAACCTTAACCTTTTGGCCAAAGCATGAACATCCAAAGGTAATGGTCTTTCCCCAACTGAAATAAAAGCAAGACTATCAATGCTCTTAGCCTTCCTACTTAAGTCACCGGCCACCACATTATCCTTCCCAAGATGATAAAGAGTGGTGATATCATAGTCCGTTAGTAGCTCCAAGCACCTATGTTTCCACAAGTTCAGGTACTTTTGCTTAAATAAGTGTATTAGACTCTTGTGATATATGAACACCTCACAAGACATGTCTTAGAAATAGTGCCTCCAAATCTTCAGCACGTAAGCAATGGTTGCCAACTCCAAATAGTGCATTGGGTAGTTCGTCTCATGAGGCTTCAACTGAGGCAAAGAATAAGCAATCACTATACCCTTATGCATCAACACATACCCAGTGCCAATACATGAAGTATCACAATAGACTGTATAAGAAACCAATGTTGAAGGTAATACTGGAACTGGAGCTTTAGTCAAGGGAGTCTTGAGCTTTTGAAAGCTCACCTCTCACTCGTCAGACCACCTCAATGGGTCACCCATCTGGGTCAATCTAGTAAAAGGATTTATGATCGATGAAAAAACCTCCTTGAAATGGTGATAATACCTAGCCAAACCTAGAAAACTCTGAATCTCAGTAGGGGTAGAAGGTCGAGGCCAACTCTGAACTGCCTCAATCTTCTTCTGATCCACCTTAATTTCCTCACTTATTGTACTCTACAATGTTAATTAGAGTTGAAAGTCGCAACCTAGTATTTAAATTGACTGTTATTTGGCTTACCTAGTGGGTTAGGTTAGGTACCATCACCAGTAATAATAACAAGAGTAAAGGCAGAAAATAATAAAAGAATCCAATAATTGAAGTACTAACCACGTTTCTCGAATATAAAAAAAACTCTTTTCAGCAGCTTAACTCAACTGGGAAGAAACAATATCCACAATCAACACAGTCAAATCCCACAAAGAATGACTATATCACAAACCAAACTAAGACTCATAACACATATGTTGTGTTACACAACCCGATCCAACACACAAAATATTGCTGCAGCGGCAACCTAATCTCATGGCCACACTATTGTTGCGGCGAGCAACCCGGTCCTTACCATACTATTCTTGCGGTGACAACTATCCAATGTACCAATTCACATAGAAACGTACAATAACATAGCCTACATGGTGAGATTCATAATAAACTATTGAGGAGAATGATAAATAAGGAAAATATGAACACGAACAAAGAGTAATAGCAATCCTATATCCAAGAGCTAATCTCGCTAATATAACTGAATAAGAATCCAAACAAGGTTATTAACGCGCAAACGATCAAAACGATCAAACAATCCCAACACAGAATAGGTAGATAAGACATGGAACAAGTAAGTCATAAAGCAAGTAAAGGAATGAAATACGTAAATACAAGAAGCAGGTAACGACATATATCTAGTAACATGTAAAGGCATGTAATAAGTAAAGGCATGCAATAAGTAAAGTCATGAAACAAGTAAAAGCATGTGATGAATAAAGGCATGTAACAAGTAAAGGCATATATAAAACAGAAACATATAATAAGTAAGGGCATATAACAAATCTGACCCTATATCCACAACACCCCATCATCTCCAATAGTCACCTCCTTGGCATCCATGTACTGTACTGTGTCATTAAGGACAATCAAGTGGGTCATCATACTGATGCACCTTGATGTACTCAAACAAAGAAGACCGTGAAAACACACAAGCAAAAACTCGACTAGGCTCTGAAACATCCAACCTCGCGAACCTTTTGGCCAAAGCCTAAACATCCAAAGGTAATGGTCTTTCCCCAACTAGAATAAAAGCAAGACTATCAATGCTCTTAGCCTTCCTACTCAAGTCACCGGCCACCACATTGTCCTTCCCAAGATGATAAATAGTGGTTATATCATAGTCCGTTAGTAGCTCCAAGCACCTATGTTTCCACAAGTTCAGGTACTTTTGCTTAAATAAGTGTATTAGACTCTTATGATATGTGAACACCTCACAAGCCATGTCTTAGAAATAGTGCCTCCAAATCTTCAGTAAGTAAGCAATGGCTGCCAACTCCCAATAGTGCACTGGGTAGATCTTCTCATGGGGCTTCAACTGAGACAAAGAATAAGCAATCACTATACCCTCATGCATCAACACATATCCAGTGCCAATACGTGAAGTATCACAATAGACTGTATATGAACCCAATGTTGAAGGTAATACTGGAACTGGAGCTTTAGTCAAGGGAGTCTTGAGCTTTTGAAAGCTCACCTCGCACTCGTCATACCACCTCAACGGGTCACCCATCTGGGTCAATCTAGTCAAAGGATTTATGATCGATGAAAAAACCTCCTTGAAATGGTGATAATACCCAGCCAGACCTAGAAAACTCCAAATCTCAGTAGGGGTAGAAGGTCGGGACCAACTCTGAACTGCCTCAATCTTCTTCAGATCCACCTTAATTCCCTCACTTATGGTACTCTACAAGGTTAATTAGAGTTGAAATTTGCAACCTAGTATTTAAAGTACACAAGGACACCTATATTACACTATGTAATGTACACTTTGATTATGGTCTGCCAAAATGTTGAGATACTAGATAAGAGTTCAAGTAATCTTAAGGGGAAGGGGTTAGGCATACCTCGAGATCCAAAAAATGTGATTCCGGTGGTCTCAATGAAATAAATGAGGGATTAGGAAAAAGAATGATTAATTTAATATTCACAAAGAATTTTAAGAAGTTTGAAAGAAGAATGATTAAACATGAGCATGATATGTTAGAAAAATATAAGAATCTATGCATAATAGAACACGTAAAAAAGGTGTGATTGAAGTTTATGAAAATTATATTTGTTGATGACTTGATAAAATATAAAGAATATGTAATAAAAAGTATAGCATTTATAAATTAACTAAATAAATTTTAATCAAAAGAACATAGTCGAAAAGATTTTATTAGATTTGAAGGCCAATTGTTTTAATTCAATTGATAAACTACAAGGAAGACTTTAAAAATAATGGATCAAAAAGGGAAAGACTTATCTTTGAACATATAGTATGAATAACTAATGATTTTGAAAGATTGGTTTGACAAATAAGAATATTGAAAGAGGTTATCGAAAAATCTATATGATAAAGTATTATTCGCAAGCAAGCTGAAAATACATATACAAAATAACACTAGCCTTCCATCTCAAACAACTTGACAAAAAATGATGTAAGAATATTGATTTTAAAGAATGGCTAAAATTATTTCCAAATAATACAAAGAGATTTGAGGAATATACCCTACGCAAATAAATTGTTCCAAATAAAAAGGAATCCACATAATAAGATAGAGAATAAACTTCTTATGTCTAGAGAAAATAAAACGAAGAACCATTTACAACTCAGTTAGCTAGTTAGAGTATTGAGTTGCGCGTTTGAGGTAAGTAACATTCCTAAACTTGAATTTGAGGGCATTTAACTTTGAGAACTACGTTTTGAGCGGTATTGGGGCTAGGTGACGGGCGTATGTACGTGCACCGACATGTTCATGATTCGAGGTCGCTTTTAGCCTAGTATCAAACTTGTTTTACTATCATACCTTGTTATATCCATGTTTTACCTACTTGTTTGGTTATTTGAACTATAATTCATATTAAACATCATGTATAGGCTACGTGCTACTCGTTTGAGATTTGATAGGGTTACTCTTGCCGTTTCTGAGCTATTTGCCTTAATTATAGACATGTTCTCAATCAGATGCCATATCTGTGTACAATATCCATATCAGCGCTTCTTATTTGATTCCTCACGTATTGTATATGCCTCTTATGTGTAACACTAAATATTATGAGATGTGTTTATTTGAGAATTGAACGGTAAATGACTGAGTTTGGGCCATAGAGCCGGTTTGCTATTGATTATGAGGTGACACATATCCCAGGCCCATATTGGAATAAGTACTATTGTTATGGGGCGATGCGTGCACCAGGCATCACTATTGGGCTAAATGACTATGATTAGTACATGGGCAAAATCGTGTTTTTTACACGTACTTAATGATTGGCAGATATGACATGCACCCGTATAATGCTAAGTGTTAATAATTTGATGGATCCAAGTGATATTTTGGTGTGACATGTATACTTGACATGTAGGCATAAAGATGTACTTTCCTCATGCTAACTGATAAATATAATGTTTCACCTTTGTTGGGCTTTGGCCGTTATACTTGAAAGCATGCCTAAATTCCTGTAATGTGAACAAGTTGAACATAATATTCTTGAGCTACCCGTCTTTACTTGTTTTCCTTTTATATTCTAAACTATTACGGGTTATTGATATTGCCTTCAGACTTTTGTTTCTGAGCTCGTCATTTCTTTTAGCTCAAGGTTAATGTTGTTACTTATTGAGTACATGGGGCCGGTTGTACTCATACTACACTCTACACTTCATGTGAAGATCCAGGTACATCCGATTGAGATGATTTTCAAACTTGAGTTGTTTAGCTTTTTGGGAGACTACGAGGTAGTTGCTATGTCATTCGTAGACCTTGAAGTTCTCTTTCAGATATTTCTATCTTCACTGTCATATGATTCAAATAGTTGTATTAGAAGATTTTGCTTGTATCTTGTTATTTTGTAGTGCTCGTGTACTCGTTGACACCAGATTTTGGGAATATTTGTAGTAGTATTACGGCTGTATTCTCATATATTTCATGATATTTTTGTTCTATTGAGTTATTAAACCATGTTTATTCTATTTTATTGTTATCACGTGACTATTGGATTACCTAGCGGGTTGGAGTTAGGTACCATCACGATTAGTAGATTTTGATCATGACCAGTTGGTACCAGAGCACTAGGTTGCTTAGGACTCACGATTCATGAGTAGGTTTAGTAGAGTATTGCGGATCGGTAAGGAGACGTTTGTACTTATCTTCAAGAGGCTACCGAACTATTATGAATCTTTACTTTCTTGCATTCTTATCATGCGAATTTGTTATTTCCAAAGTTTGAAATTTGACTGTTATATTTTCTCACAGATGGTGAAGACCCGTGCAACCGAATATGGAGGACGCCCACCAGTACCACCAGATAGGGCCGCGAGAGGCTGAGCCGCGCTAGAGGCTGAAGTGTGGCTCGTACTACAGCTAGAGCACCATCTATGGAGCCATCAGTTGCTCCAACTGAAGATCAAGTACCAGATGTTGTTGAGCCAGTGGGACCAATTCAGGCACCAGTAGTGCCCATTGTTATCCCTGGCCTTTCGGAGGTCTTAACCTAGATTTTGATAGTAGGCATGATCCCAGCTTAGGTGGTTTCAATTCCATCTGCACCAACTACTTCACAGGCTGGGGGAGGTGCCCAGACTCCCGCCTCTTATACTCCAGAGCAGCTAGCTCACAGACTCCAAACATAGGGGGACTGCCAGTTCAGCCGGCTGCTGCTGCTCGGACCGAGGTTGGTCCGCCCATAAGTGATGAAGAGAAGAAGACATTGGAGAAGCTCGGGAGGCTTAAGCCTCTAGAGTTCAGTAGGGAGGAGTCAGAGGATGCTCAGGATATTCTAGACCGGTGTCAGCGGATTTTCACAAAACATGTATTTTGGAGACTAGTGGAGTTGCATTTACCACTTTAAAGTTGACAGGGGCAGCCTATAGATGGTGGAAGGCTTAAGAGTTAAGTAGTCCAGTTGGCTCAGCACCACTTACATGGAATAAGTTCTCCATTCTCATTTTAGAGAAGTTTGTTCCTCATACTCGCAGAGAGGAGCTGCGTAGAGATTTTGGGCAGCTACGCTAGGGAGTGATGAGTGTGACTCAGTATGAGATGAGGTTCGCAAATTTGGCCCGTCATGCTATATGGTTGGTTCCCACAGAGATAGAGAGTATTAAGAAGTTCATTGATGGCCTCAATTATGGTTTATGTTACAGTCTGGCTCTAGAGGCCGAGATGGATGCTAGGTTTGACTAGGTGGTCAACATTGCCAGGTGCTTTGAGTTAGTTCGCAGGATTGAGCGCGAGGAGCGTAAGGGAAAGATGCCTAGTGTTTCAAGTGGCTTCAGTGATACCTTATCTGGAGGTTAGTCAAATTAGAGCAGAGGTTGTTCTTAGGCTCGCTCCGTCCGGCTCATCGTGGTGCATCTACTAGACATGGTTCATACAGTACTCATCCAGCTCATTCATCTTTCATTGCAATTCCAGCTCAAAGCTCGTACCGCGCGCTATCAGTTCATGGTTCATCAGTATTGGGTTCTTCCATTGGTTATTTTAGTTCTTGGGGTCCGATACAGGCTCCACCATCATTTTCGGCTTGAGTTTGTTACGATTTTGTAGAGTTGGGGCATTAAGGAAGTATTGTCCCCATCATTACACAGGTAGTGAAGTAGGGAGGCCAGTTTATGGCCCTTGAACCAGTTGCTACACCACCCGTTAAACCAGCTCGGGGTGGAGGTTGTACAGGTCAAGGTTACCCTAGAGGGGGAGGTCACAGGTGGTAGTCCGGCTCGATGCTATGATTTTTCACTAGGCCAGAGGCAATTGCTACAAACACAGTGATCACAATTATTTTTTTAGTATGCCACGGGGATGCTTCTGTATTATTTTTCCATAGTTCCACTTATTCATATGTATCATCATAATTTGCTCATTATTTGGATATGCCCCGTGACTCTTTAGTCACACATGTTCATGTATCTACGTCGGTAGGTAATTCTATTATTGTGGACCCTATATATCAATCATGTGTGGTGACTATTAGGGTATTAGAAATGAGTTGATCTTTTACTAATTAGCATAGTTTATTTTGACATGATTTTAGGCATGGATTGATTGTCAGCGAATCATGCTATTCTGGATTGTCACGCTAAGACTTTGACGTTGGTGATGTCGGGGGTGCCTAGGTTGGAGTGGAGAGGTTCTTTGGATTATATTTCTAATAGAGAGATTTTACATTTGAAGGCTTAACGAATTATTGAGAAGGGGTGTTTAGCATATTTGGCCTTCGTGAGAGATGTCGGTGTTGATACTCCTAGCGTTGAGTTCCATTAGTGAGAGATTTCCTAAATGCATTCTCCAGTAGATCTATCGGGCATGCCGCTGAATTGGTACATTGATTTTAGAATTTACTTGGTGCCGGGCACTCGGCCCATTTCTAATCCACCATATCTTATGGCACCAGCGGAGTTAAATGAATTAAAGGAACAACTTCAGGAGTTGCTTGATAAGTGCTTCATCAAGCCTAATATGTCGCCTTGGGGTGCTTCCGTTCTATTTGTGAAGAAGAAGTATGGTACTAGGTGGATGTGTATTGATTACCGTCAGTTAAACAAAGTTACAGTAAATAACAAGTACCCTCTACCGCACATTGATAAGTTATTTGATTAGATTCAAGGTGCTAGGGTATTCTCTAAGATTGATTTGAGGTCTGGGTATCATCAGCTGAAGATTAGGAATTGTGTTATTCAGAAGACGACATTCAAGACCCCTATGGTCATTACGAGTTACTAGTGATGTCTTTCGGGCTAACTAATGCCCTAGCAATCGTCATGCATTTCATGAACAGTGTATTCCATCCATATATTGATTTGTTCGTCATCGTATTCATTAATAATATCTTGGTGTACTCTCTCATCCAGAAGGATCATGAGGATCATCTTATGATTGTACTCCAAACTTTAAGGAGGAAGAAGAAGTTGTATGCTAAATTCTCCAAGTATGAGTTTTGGCTTGATTTGATGGCATTCTTTACCCATGTGGTGTCTAGTGAGGGGTCAAGGTGCATCCAAAGAAGATTGAGGTAGTTCAGAGTTGTCCTAGACCATCTTCAGCTACTGAGATTCGAAGCTTTCTTGGTTTGGCAGGTTATTATCGCCGTTTTGTGGAAGGTTTCTTGTCTATTGCTGCACATTTGACTAGATTGACCTCTAAAGATGCTCCTTTCAGATGATCTGAGGAGTGTGAGGAGAGATTTCAGAAGCTCAAGACTATTTTGACTACAGCCCTAGTGTTGGTGTTACCTACAGGTTCGTGATCTTACATAGTGTATTGCAATACATTGGGTATTAGGCTTGGCGTGGTGTTGTTGCGGGACAGTAGGGTGATTACTTACGCATCTCGGTAGTTGAAGGTTCATGAGAAGAATTACCTTATTCATGACTTAGAGTTTGAATCTATTGTTCACATATTGAATATTTGGAGGCATTATCTGTACAGTGTTCATTGTGAGGTCTATACCGATCATCGGAGTCTACAACATCTGTTCAAATAGAAAGACCTTAATTTGCGGTAGTAGAGGTGGTTAGAGTTGCTGAAAGACTATGATATCACTATATTATATCACCTGGGGAAGGCCAACTTGGTGGCCGATGCATTAAGTAGGAAGGCGAAGAGTATGGGCAATTTGGCATATTTACCGGTAGCAGAGAGGCCACTAGCCATAGATGTTCACGCCTTGGCTAATCAGTTTGTGATATTTGATGTCTCGGAGCACAGTTGTGTTCTTGATTGTATTGTGGCACAGTCATTGTTGTTAGAGCGTATCAAGGCTCACCAGTTTGATTATCCTCACTTGTTGGTGTTAAAGGATACAGTGTAGCGAAGTGGTGCTAAGGAGGATGTGATTGGTGATAATGGTGTTATGCAGCTTATAGGTCGAGTTTGTGTTCTAAATATTAATGTATTAACCGACTTTATCCTTGAGAAAACTCACAGCTCGCGTTATTTCATTCACCCAGGTGTCACGAAGATGTATCATGACTTGAAATAACACTATTGGTGCCAGAGAATGAAGAAAGATATCATTACATATGTATCTCAGTGTTTGAATTGTCAATAGGTAAAGTATGAACATTAGATATCAGGAGGTTTGATTCAGATACTGGAGATACGGAGTGGAAGTAGGAGCGTATCGCCATGGATTATGTTGTCGGGCTCCAACGTACGTTGAAAAAGTATGATGTAGTCTAGTTATTGTGGACTGGGTGACTAAGTCTGCACACTTCATTTTGGTGGTGATTTCTTATTCTGCATAGCAATTGGCTCATATTTACATCTGTGAGATTATCCGCTTGCATGGCGTGCCCATTTTCATCATTTCTGACCAAGGCACGCAGTTCATATCACAGTTTTAGAGAGCAGTGCAAAGAGAGTTGGGTAGACGGGTTAAGTTGAGTATAGCATTCCATCCTCAAACGGACGGGCAGTCCGTGCACTATTCAGATCTTAGAGGATATGTTACGTGCTTGTGGTATAGATTTCGGGGGTTCATGGGATAAGTTCCTTCCATTAGCAGAGTTCTCCTACAACAACAACTTCCAGTCGAGTATTCAGATGGCTCATTATGAGGCTTTGTATGTGAGGAGATGTCGTTCACTAGTTAGTTGGTTTGAGCCTAGGGAGGCTAGATTATTAGGTACATATTTGGTTCGTGATGCCTTAGAGAAGGTAAAGGTGATTCAGGAGTGGCTTCGTATAGCGACAGAAGAGTTATGCTGATAGAAAGGTTCGTAATGTTGCACATATGATGGGTGAGAAAGTTTTGTTTAGAGTTTCACCAAGGAAGGGTGTGATGATGTTCGGGAAGAAGGATAAGTTGATCCATTAGTATATTGTTCTTCTTAAAGTACTTGAGAGGATCAGAGAGGTGGCATACAGACTTGCCTATCCACCTAGTCTATCAAGTGTTCACCCAATAGTTTATGTTTCTATGTTCTAGAAGTATTATGGTGATCCGTCACATATTTTGGACTTCAACACGGTTCAGTTAGATGGGGATTTGACTTATGATATGTAGCCAGTGGCCATTTTTGATTGGCAAGTTCGGAAGTGGAGGTCAAAGAATATAGTATCAGTGAAGGTGCAATGGAGAGTTCAGTTAGTCGAGGAGGCTACATAAGAGGACAAGCGGGAGATGAGGAGAAGATCCACACCTATTTGAGACTTCAAGTATGATTCTAGAACCTTTCGAGGATGACCGTTTGCTTAAGATGGGGGGAATGTAACGAACTAGCCGATCGTTTTGTGTATTGCGGTCCCGATTCCCTATTTACTGCGTCTTCTATGTTCGTTTTTGGTTATGTGACTTGTCAGGGGGTTGATTTGATTCTGAGATGTTTTTTAGTGAATTGGGACACTTAGTCCAAAGGTTAGAAGCTTAAGTTGGAAAAGTTTATCAGAGTTTGAATTTTGTGTAAACGACTCTGAAATGGAGTTTTGATGGTTCAAATTGCTTTATATGATGATTTTGGACCTAGGTGTATGTCTGGATATTGATTTGGACGTCCTAGATTGGTTTGACGCTTTTTGGGCAAAAGTCGAAAAGTTAAAGGTTTGGAAGGTTAAGAGGTTTGATCGAGAGTTGACTTTGTAAATATCGGATTCAGATTTTGGTTCCAGAAGCTGGAATAATTTCTTTGTGTCATTTGGGATATGCCTGCAAAATTTAAGGTCGAGGTGTTTTGATATGATTCAACATTAGTTTTAGAAGTTTGGAGTTCATTAGTTCATTAGGCTTGAATCGATGTGTGATTTATGTTTTAGTGTTGTTTTATGTGATTTGGGGCTCCGAACGAGTTCGTATTGTGTTTTGGGACTGGTTGGTGAGATTGATGGGGGGTCCCGAGGGCCTAAGGAGTGTTGCGGATGGGTTCTGACTATTTCCCTTCATTGTTAGACTGCTGATTTTCATTGCATTTGGTTTACTCTTTCGCGAAAGGGAAACCAAAGTTCATTTGTTCATCGCGTTTGCGAAGCTTTGAGAGGGTTAGAGTTATTATATCTGGGCAGATTGTTTAAATCCCATTTCGAGGGTTAGAGTTATTATATCACATTTTGAGTTAAAGAGCTCGATTTGGAAAATTTTGGAGGGGATTTTCAAGATTTGGATCGGGGTAAGTGATTTTGACTCGGATTTGTTGTTATTCCCTAATTCCATCTTTGTTTTAACATTTAAGTAGTGAATTAAAGTGAACAAATGTGAGAGTTTTGTAAAAACTTCTTAAGTTAAATATGAGGATTTGAAGGTTGAATCATGGTTGAAATTGATGAAATTGGTATGGTTGAACTCGTTATTTAATGAGTGTTTGGAATTTGTGAGTTTTCTAGGTTGCGGAGTGCGGGCCCAGGATTGGCTTTTCTATTTTGACAAATATCGAAACTTTATTGTTTGAAGTTGTTTCCTACGACATTATTTTTGATACTGAGTTCTTTGTGACTAGATTCGAGTTGCTCGAAGGCTGATTCGCGAGGCAAGGGCTTGTTAGAGTATTGAGTTACTCGTTTGAGGTAAGTAACATTTCTAAACTTGGATTTGAGGGCATTTAACCTTGAGAACTACGTTATGAAAGGTATTGGGGTGAGACGTACGCGCTAGGTGATGGGCGTGTGTACGTGCACCGACGTCTTCATGATTCGAGGTTGCTTTTAGCATATTACCGAAATTGTTTTGCTATCACACCCTTTTATTTCTGTGTTTTTCCTACTTGTTCGGTTATTCGAATTATAATTCATATTAGACATCATGTCTAGGCTATATGCTACTCGTTTAAGATTTGATAGGGATACTCTTGCCATTTCTGAGCTATTTGCCTTAATTATACACATGTTCTCCCTCATGATGCCTTATCTGCGTACAATATCTCTACCTCAGTGCTTCTTATTTAATTCCTCACATGTTGTAAATGTCTCTTATGAAAATAGTTAAACTAAATATGGTGAGGTGTGTTCATATGAGAATTGTACTGTAAATGATTGAGTTTGGGAAATATAGATGGTTTGGTATTGATTCTGAGGTGATGCGTACGCCAGGCCGATATTGGGCTAAGTGGTAGTTTTGGGGGTGATGCGTGCTCTAGGCCTTAGTATTGGGCTAAATAATTATGATTATTGCTTGGACAAGATCTGCCCCTCTGGAGTATGACATGCTAGCAGTGGTCGCATGCACAATGTTTTATGTTTTCCTTGATGATGGACAGATATTCCATGCACCCATACAGTTCTATGTGTGAATATTTATATGGATTCCCTGTGATATTATTAATTTGACATGTATACTTGACATATAGGCATAAAGACGTACTTTCCTCATGCTAGCTGGTAAATGAAATGCTTTACCTATGTTGAGCTTTAACTGTTATACTTGAAAGCATGCCTAAATTCATGTAATGTGAACAAGTTGAACATAATAATGTTGAGCTACCTGTCTCTACTTTTTTCCATTTATATTCTAAACAGTTACTGGTTATTGATATTGGCATCTGACTTTTGTTTCGGAGCTCGTCACTACTTTCAGCCCAAGAATAGTGTTGTTACATATTGAGTACATGCGGTCAATTGTACTTATACTACACTCTGCACTCCGTGTGCAGATCCAAGTACATCTGGTCGAGCTGATTTTCATACTTGAGTTGTTGCTAGCTTTTTGTGAGACTACGAGGTAGTTGCAATGTCATCCACAGACCTTGAAGTTCTCATTTAGATATTCTATCTTTACTGTCCTACCACAGCGAGTGAGATCAGGAACTTCTTCGGGTTAGCACGTTATTATCGTTGGTTTGTGGAGGGATTCTCATCTATTGCAGCATCTAACTAGATTGACCCAAAATGGTGCTCTGTTCCGATGGTCCGATGATTGTGAGGCGAGCTTTCAGAAGCTCAAGACCGCCTTGACTTCAGCACCACTGTTAGTGTTGTCTTTCGGTTCAGGGATTTATACTGTGTATTGCGATGACACACGTGTTGGTTTGGGTTGTGTATTGATGTAGGAGGGGCGAGTTATTGCATGTTCTTCACGTCAGCTAAAGCCCAATGTGAAAACTTACCATGTACATGATTTGGAGTTGACCGCAATTGTTCATGCTCTTAAGATCTAGATGTATTATCTTTATGGGGTGTCCTGTGAGGTTTACGCCGATCATCGCAGCTTGCAGCATTTTTTCAAGCAGAGGGATCTCAATTTGAGGCAGAGCATGTAGCTTGATTTACTAAAGGATTATGATATTACCGTCCTTTATCATCCAGGCAAGGCGAATGTAGTTGCGGATGCTCTAAGCATAAAGGCAGAGAGTATGGGTAGTTTGGCATTCATTTTAGCAGAGGAGAGGCCATTAGATTTGTACATTCAGTCCTTGGCTAACAGACTTGTGAGGTTGGATATTTCAGAGCCCAGCCGAGTACTTGCATGCGTCGTTGCTCAGCCTTCATTATCCGAGCAGATCAAGGATCGTCAGTTTGATGATCCGCGCTTGTTGGTTCTTAGAGAGACGGTACTACATGGTGGTGCTAAGGAGGTTACTATCGGTGAGGATGGTGTTCTACGACTCCAGGCTTCATTTAATGTTTATTGATTTGCGTGTGTGGTTTGTGTCTCTTTGCGAAAAGCTTTTATGTGATTTTTCAAAAAAATTAATTTTTGACTTAAAATGAAGTTAGAGTTGACCACGGTAAATATGTTTGGTAAACGGCCTCATATTGGTGTTTTGATGATTCTCGTAAGTTCGTATAGTATTTTTGGATTTGTACGCACGTTTGGTTGGGGCCTGGGGTGACCCGAGCGCATTTCGGCGCATTATGTGAAAGATTGTGAAAAATGAGTTTTCAAGTTAAAATCTTGAGTTTTGAGGATAGATTCTAGTTATTTAAGTTGATTGGTTTCTCTTGCATTGTTTAATATTTTTAAGTCATTTTTGGTTAGATTTGAGCCGAGCAGATGTGAATTTTAAAGGAAAAACATTTTTAAAGTATTGATTGAGGGCTTGTGATGTAAGTATCTTGCCTAACCTTATATGGGGGACTTACCGTTTAGGATTTGTCTTAATTGCTTATTTGTAATATGTGTGAAATGGAATGTACACGAGGTGACGAGTGAGTACATGGTCATATGTGTGATTTATGTTTGGATTTGACTTGAGGTTATTCTTATTGTCTCGTTTTGATTAAGGGATATTTGCACTACGTGATTCCTTTTTGGAAGACTACCTGAGTTCATGTTCCATACTACAGATCATGTTTTAGGATTTGCATTTCCTAATTTGGCCAATTTGGGCGTTTGTGAGATTGTTGCTAAATTGAGTTAGCTGGATTCATGCTTATATGTTGAACACCCATCTGCATTTCCTTTACTGGTTTGTCCTTGTGCATTGTGTTGGTAGATTGTAAATTTTTTGTCTTGACGACAATTGTTGGCATGTTGAGTTGTTGTGATTATGGCACATATGGACTTGTTGGCCGGATTATTTGGGTGTATGGATGAGGTTTCTATCATACTATTGTTATTTTTTATATTGCACATGTAACGAGATAAGGCAGTCTATATATATCAAGTTTGTTCATGTGGAGAGACAAGGTGGGATGATTTTTCATATGTGCGTGGCGAGAACATAAACATACTTCCTAAAATTAATTTTACCACTATGATTATAAGTATACGATTAACATTAATAACTATTATTATTATTATTATTATTATTATTATTATTATTATTATTATTATTATTATTATTTAGAAAAAGAAGACAAGTAATTCGAATAATTTTTAAAACACTTTAAATATACTTTATTAAATTATTATTGATCAGGAAGCATAGTAAATTAATTGAAAAAGGGGGAGGGCCAAAATTGATCGTCAACAAGCACTACCTCATTGCACTGTATCTTCATGTACTGGCAAGTGTGGATCACCATACTATCGTGCCTTGATACGCTCAAACAAGGACGAGTGTGTAACAACACAAGCAAAAACTCTACTAATCTCAGGAATATCCAATCTCAAAAATCTATTGGCCAAGGCCCGAACATCCATAACCAAATGTCTCTCTATAGTTGTAAAAAATGACATACTCTTTGCCTTACTCAAGGCATCCGCTATCACATTTGCCTTAGTCGAATGATATAAGATGGTGATAACATAATCCTTCAATAACTCTAACCACCTCCACCACCTCAAATTCAAATCCTTCTGTTTAAACAAATATTGAAGACACCGATGATCAGTGTAAACCTCATATGACACACCATATAAGTAGTGCCTCCAAATCTTAAGTGCAAGCACAATAGCCGCCAACTCTAAATCATGCATCTGATAGTTCTTCTCATGAGGAATCAGCTGGCACGATGCATAGCAATCACCTTGTCGTCCTATATCAAGACACATCCAAGGCCAACACGCAAAGCAAATAATAGACATTATACATCCTCGATCGTAAGGGCAATACAAAAGCTTGAGTTGTAGTCAAAGCAGTCTTGGACTTTTGAAAGATCTTCTCACACCCATCAGACCATCTGAATGGATCGCCCTTTTAAGTCAACCTGGTCAATGGGGATGCAATAGATAAGAACCCTTCCACAAAGCGACAATAGTAGCCTACCAAAACCAAGAAACGCCTGATTTCTGTAGTGGTAGTAGGACTCAAAATGCAACTCCGAGCATACGCCTAAATTCAAATCATCATACGAACCTAACAGAACCATCAAAACTCTAATCCGAAGTCAAAAACATAAAAGTCAAACTTGGTCAAATCTTATAACTTAATGCTTCTAAGATGAGAATCATTATTCCGAATCAATCCTGAATCTCCCAAAAATCAAAGCTGACGATACACACAAGTCATAATACATCATATGAAACTACTCATGACCTCGAACCATCGAACGAAATGCAGTGGAGGCTCACGCATTGCCTTGCCTAGCAATACAACTAGGCGTCATCACAACCTATTATGAAATTTGGGTTGTGACATAAAAACATCCTACAATTATGCCAATTTAACATTTAACTCAACAAGTTCGGCATGTAGCTGAGTGGCTTACTGACAATGAGCCCTCTTTTATTGCTCTATTTGCTCAAACCGGGCCTCGAGTTCTTCCATTTGAGCAATCTTGCTCTCTAAGGCTGGAAGACACTCAATAAGTTGATCATGTTCAGACTGAAAAGCTTCCTTATCAAGTATCATCCTTTGTAGACCCTCAAAGACAAAAAGGTTAGCCTGTAAAGTTAATCTTAAAATCATCGGAGATAAGGGTGAAAAAATTATGCACAAAAAATAGGAGAGGAAAACAAAAGAAACCCGAGTTGAAAGATGCATGTTGTTGTTGATTAAACATTCAACAGAAAGAGCATCTATTTCCCACTAGTCTTTCTCTGCAACAAGAAGCTTCAAATAATTGGCTAATCTAACCAGTTTCGAGAGCACATGGGACTCATTGGGAATTGTAATGGTAACATTGCATTTACAATTATGGTCCTGGATGGAAGCCGGAAAGATATTTTATATGTTCCCGTGATCAGGAGACCTGGGGCAACGAACTTCCTGCTCTCGGGTAGCAGTGACTAGTAATGGAGCAGAAGCAGATGGCGAAGTACAAAGTGGGGCAGCAATCGAAGTGGTACCATTCTAGCCGATGAGAACAATCGGAGCCCGGAAAGGAGAGTCAACTATTTCAGCCAATTCAGACTCTCGAAAGAGTCCCTCAACGTCATTCGGATGAATTGTTGGTGTTTTTGTTCTTTGTCTTTGAAGAGACACCATTTCAGCATCATCCTCAGTTTCTTCTTCATCGAGAACCACAGTGTCCAGTCCTTCCAGAATCTCTTATGTAACAAGGGCTTCTCTTTAGCCTCATTCTTTGAGGAGTGTCTTCTTTTAGGTTTCTTCCCCTTGGGCAGGGGACTGACTGATGGTGCAATATCACTAGAAGCAAAATTTGCATCACGAGCCCTTTTCCAGTCAAGGGCTTCTTGAAGTAGTTGTTGGGCTACCTTCGGGTCAAGTGAAACCTCAACCACCGGAAAAATAAATGATCCCTTTGGAAGGAATGAGGTTGCAGCATGAAACAGGAAAAATCAGTAATCTATTATCGAATGAAGGCACATGTCAACCAAAAGGAAAAGAACAAGTTATTCTCACCATGATTCTTGCACTTCCAATTTTTTATAGTGAAATTGTTTTCCACATACAGAGTTCTAGCGTGAAAGTATCCAAAATCTTTTAAACCCATTGAGTTAAGTTTTCTACTACTGGGAGAACCCAGTTGGCTGAATGTTACCTTCTCAACTTCGAGGTGGCCAAAACCTCAACATTTTTCCTATCACAATCTTCATTCACGACAGGAATGCTGGCCAGGCAAATAGATGAAGGATATTCACCAACTGCTATATTTATGTCATCATCGGGGTTAGAGGACTTATTCTGGATCTGTAGAACCTTTTTAAAAGACTATTTAGAATGGATGATTGCATTTGTTGTTGGAGGTTGAAAGTCAAAATTCTTAGATTTGTTATTCTTGGATGGTCTGTCACCGATGCAAGTCCTGGTGCCGGTGGATGAAGGGAGAGATGAAGTTATAACAAGATGGTGGCAGAATAAGTTGTCGGAAAGGAAAAAATAGAAGACATGAGGACTAGAAAAGAAGAATTTGATATTCAAACTAGAATATTTTGCTGAGAAAAAGGGAATTACAGAGACTTCAAAAATATTTGATGAAGAGATGCAAAAAAGTGAAAGATAAAATTGATGAAAAAGGGGGAAATTTATAGGCGGTCCGGTAAAAAAAACCATCATTATCTAGGTAACTGGCGAAACTGTTCGTCGAATCACGGAGAAAAGTGACAAATCCATTAAAATCAAAGAGATGTGCGTCCTTTCAAGCGTCAGAAGCCATTTCAAGAACTTTTCTGCCAAGAAATAGAAGGTCTTATCTACTTTTTGATCACGTCAAGTTGAGTCACTGGAAAGTATGAGAACTATCTGTATTGAATAAAATTTATAGCTTACATGTGTACGTCTCTCGAGCAGACCTGTGGCAATGATGACCGGGTGGAGATGAGTCAACTTATAGTTAATACCAGATACAACCATGTGACCGATATTGTATAAATATTGAGTACATAAAGGTGAGGGAAGAGAATTTGAAAGTAAGGTATCAGTTAGAGAGAGCAGCATTAAAGGAGTAGTCATTACAGAAAATCATAGCATTTATTCCTAATGTTATACAATCATCAAGAGGAATTTTTATTCATCTTTAAGAGGGTGTAATTTGTGGATTTTTTCTCCTCAAATTTAACGATAAATAGCAACATTTCTACTCATTACAGGGACACGAAATAGTAGAATTGGAAAGGCTATATATTTCTATCATATTTTATTAAGTTTTACAAGGCTAACATCGAAACTTTCCAATCATCTTTGATTTCAGTGGAATCAATCTGAATTTCAAGCTTCTTCTTTCCTATATTATATCTGTTTTGTTTCCTTTATTTTTCATTATTTTACCTATCAGATCAACATAATCCACATGCCTATAAACGACGTATTCAAATTTGACTGTTCTTTTTACGAATAAACAATTCGTTGTATTAAAATTTTGATACATTTGTATAATGTAAAATATTTAGTTGATTGTCAGGAAATAAGGCTGTATTCTGGGTCGGGTCCGGACTTAAATGGGCTAAACGGGCTGGGTCAAACGGTCTCGGGCTTTGGCGGGCTGGGCTTTGACGGTCCCGGGCCAAACGGTCCCGGGCCTAACGGTCAAAATGGGTGGAACCGGCTCACTGTGGGCCTAAGCCCACATGGTCCCGGGCTAAATAGGCCGGGCCCACGGGCCTAAACGGGCTTTTTCGTTTCGGGCTATTTTTTTTTATCTAAGGCAATTTCTTGTAAACAATATATATATATATTATATCAGATTTAAACACAAAATAAATTGCAATGAAATATTCAAGGAAATGACTTATAATTTTTATTATTATGATATTAACAAAAAATGGCAATATCTTTCTTAGTCTTCCTCCCCACAATGGAATGAGCACAACAAGGTACTAATACCACCATTAAAAGGAAAAAAACTAAGGAAGATATGCCAAAATACAAGTTACATATTAGTCTATGTATTATCTCTAACAAATCTCATAAATCCTTCAAGGTCCGAAGGAATCTTCGTTGGTGGTGGTGGAAAAGAAGCTTGTTCATCACCGCTTCAGGGCGAAGCAACATCCTGCGTAAGTTCCGCTAGCATTTCTTCATAAGCTTCGTCTATCTCCGGTTGTGATTCTGCAAGTGCAAAATTTCTTCTTTCCGAACGGATCCAATCTCTGAAGAGTACTGATTTTTCCAAACTCTCCCTCATAGATGCTCTATGATCACCGATTTGAAGCCTCGCTTGACTGAAAGTGCTCTCTGATGCCACTGTTGAAGCTTGAACACTTAAAATATCTCGAGCCATCCTTGAAAGAACTGGATAGTGTTTTTGTTTGTCCTTCCACCATTCCAAAAAATCAAAAGAGCCGTCGGGATTCTCTGATTCAAGTCCCTGCGACAAATAAACTTGAAGCTCATTTAGTTGTGAATTATCACCAATATTATCACCTTGAGAACCCCTGAACTCCGTCCAAGAACTAAGGGCTTTTAGGCCCGCAGTTCTTTTAGATGATTGTGAACTAGACAAAGTAAGAGTTGAAACAATTGGTCTAGCATGATCTAAGGAAAGTTGATAAGCATTATCAATTGTTTGAGCATATATTTTAATTGAGACTTTTGCATCTCCAAGTGTAGCAAATTCCTCAGCTGAAAGTGATAAAGCATTATAAATTTTTGAATACCAAAAGCGAGGACTTCCTAATTTCAGTGTAGGATTTAACACTGCAGCAACACCAAAAATTGGGGGGATAGGGAAAAAATATGTTTTAAACTTAGCTTTCATAGAATTAATAGTTTGTTAATAAATTACCCCACCCTCTGAAAATTGAGTAAATAAATCTACAAGTGCTGCAATATAAACTAAACAGTTAGAAATAGTAGGATAATATTGCCCAAATAATTCATTTGTAGCAACATGATATTGTTCTAAAAAGTCTACAAATATTTTAAAATTAGTCCAATCTTGATTTGTAAGATACTCATCATCATCATCATCATCATCACCTATACGAGTATTATACATTGCTCTTATTGGGTTTCTATATTCATATGCAACAACTAAACTTTCATACATGTAATTCCATCTAGTCGGACAAGGTTTAGGAACCTTTCATTCTCTAAGTCCAAATTCATCACATTTTTTAAAATAGTCTCTAAGTTTACTTCTACGATTTGAATAAAAAAGCTAATTAAGAACCATTTTAACCTTTTCAATTTCTACATTTAAAACTTTCATACCATCACCGACGATTAAATGGTAAATATGACAAATACATCTAACATGAAAAATATTACTAAATGCAGCATTTAGTGTAGTTGTAAGCAAGCATATAACATTAGTGTTACTAGAAGCGTTAACCATTGAAACCGACATTATTTTATCTCTAATGCAAAAATATCTACAAATATTTGCAACTTTGTTAGCAATAAACTTACCTGTGTAGCGTGAATTAATTATTCTATAAGTAATAATGCGCTTTTTCATTATCCAATCCACAACTATCCAATGACTTGTAACAGTTAGATAATCACAATCATTACCACTTCTACCAATATCAGTTGTAATAGCAATCCAACAATCTATATGAGTAAATAAATAGCGCAAATATTGTTCATATTCATGTTTGTATTTATAAATATCGCTCTCTACAGTTGCGCAAGGCCAACCTTTATAAGTAGGATTAAAACCTCTTCTAATATAATGCACAAAATGAGGGTTAGAAGGAAAACCATAGGGTAAGCACATAACAGTAACCATTTTTGCCAATTCTTCACGATCTTCATTTGGATCATAATATAAAATGTCACTGGTAACAGTGTTAATTCCCGGTTGAACTAGATTTGACCCTGTACTTGGGTTAACCGTAGTATCTACACTTGTCCCCTCTTGCGCAACTTTCATTTGTAAATATCTAGATTTATCTCTAGGGTGTTGATTTATGTGTCTAGTCAAAGTACCCGTACCGCTACGGTCTCCAATATATTTATGAGCCATCAAAGACCCACAAGTTTTACACTTAGCCTTATTTTGTTCTCTTAATTGAGTAAAAAAGTACCAAACAAGAGATGTTTCGGGCCATTTAGAAGGTTGTCTATTAAAAGTGGGGTTTACTACAGGAGGGTCAGGCGGGGCATCAGTTGGGTTATTAACAGGACTAGTAGGTGTATCATCTAAATTCGGTTGTGTTTCATCTAAATCATCATTTTCCTCATCATTTTCAAAGATAGTTTGATTAGGATAAAGAGCATTCATAACTTCTTCATTTAATTGTTGACTTGGCGCAACATCATGGCAAAATTGACTATCGAAAAATTGAAAACAAGGGTTATCACTATCAAGAATAACAGGTGGAGGAGGACGGGTAACAGGTCTGGGTCGGGAAGCCGGGGGAAGAGTAGTAGCTTGGCGATTAGATTCACCAATTTTAGATTTTCCCTTACCCTTACCACCAAATATTTTTTTCAAAGAAAAGTTCATATTAACTATAATTATACTAACTAAAACAAATAAAACTATACTATTAAAACTTAAGAGTTGGAACGAGTTTACCGAATTGACGAACAACTTCTTGAAAATTGAATATCGTTGAAGACTTGAAGACTTCAATTCACCAATTTCACAATTTTTCACGAAATTGCAATAATAATGTAAGCAATTATAGAAGAAAATTATAGAGAGATTGAGAGAGATTGATGAATTTGTGAGTAAAAATGAAAGAATGAGGGATATTTATAGTTGAGAATAAGGAAAAAGTGTAATTATAAAAAGTTTGGGGGCCCAATGACTATTTTTGAAAGTGCCAAACGGCTAAAAATGCAGGCCAACGGCTACATTTTTAAAATTCTAACCGTTAACCCTTTTTAAAAAAAAATTAAAATAGTCGTTGGGCCCATTTGGCCCGGTTGAACCGGCCCAGGCCCGTCTGCCGATCCCGGGCTAAACGGTCCCGGTATCACGGGCTTTTTGGTGAGGACCGGCCCACTATGGGCTTTTTGGACCGCTTAAGACCGCCCCGTTTGAACCGCCCCGTTTGCATTTAGTAATATTTTTCATTGAAAGTACTCCTGAGAGGATGCACATGCTGAGCACGGGCCTAACATCGACAGACCATTACGTTTCATAGTCTACAGGTGATCAATTCAAAGTTGATAGGGTGGATAATCTATTCGATGATATAGAGCTTTAAGATGAGTAATACCCAAGGTGACTGGCCTCCATGAAAATAAATTTGGACATAAATACATATCATGTTTTTTTTTTTATTATTTTATGAAATAATGTCATGTCCATTAGACATTAAAGTTTTTCGATAAGCTCTTATCCCATTATGAACGACATTTAGCTAGAAGAAAACAAATTAAAAGGTCTACACCAATAAATCAACTCTAAAGGAATTACCATAGTGCATCTGGTTTTACCTACATATTTTATGACTTAAGACTATTTAAAGTGACTCTCCAATATAAGAAGAGAAAATTTGACTCAGGAGTACTTTCAATGAACACTACCGTCCAGAGAGTTTAACTTTAACATTATTTAAATACGTAAAGCAATGTTCTTCCTAGCTGCATCCTCACAATAGTTTCTTGTGAGATCTTCGCGATGTATAGAGGTACTCTATAATAAAATTCTAATGATAGTTTACTTTACACGTAAATTTTCTATAGTTTGCGATCTATTACATAAAAGATAACTTCAGCTCCGACTACCAACAGAAAACCTTACAATATGAAGCCACCTGGCAATCATGTAACTACAAAGCAGTAGCACATTGACAAGTTCAATACGCAAAATTCAACAACTCACTTTCTCCACACACTCTTTATTAGACGGCAATATGTCATTAGAGTTGAAACATTTCCCTCCAATTGTGTTTGGATTTTTCTTTTTTCTATAGCTGTCTACATCCTGATCTTGCTCTAAAACAAGTGCTGCAGAATTAAAAGGTTAAAAAATAATTCAATTATTCCTTCTGCGAAGTTTCCTCCGGCTGCTATAACAACTTTTGCTAGATTACTACCATTTAAATATACCTAATGAAATGACATTACCATATACTTGGGGTTATTCATATGAAGATGTTTAAGATTAACAATCATTGACAGCCGAGCGGCAAACATTAGCTTGACCATTAAAGTTCATATTGTTGCATAAATTCCAAAAGGGCATTTCTACATGAACCGGGTTAGCTGGTGTATAAATTAGACAGAAGTTCTTTGGTTGACGCTATTTTCAAATAGACGAAAACAAAAATTGACATGCAACACTCTGGCCAACCAAACATGAAATAGGATTCTAGGTTATTATAAGCTGGCTCAAGATCGCTTGAAACTTCTTCATGTCCAATATTAGGATCCAACTTTGAAGGAATGACATGTCTCTTGAATCATTCAAAAGCAAAGATATCATCTTGCTTCTTTACTTCCAACTGTTAAATCCAAATAAGTAGTAAAGTTTCTATCTCAAAAAAATCTACTTACCAGTTGAAGCTACGGGGGAGAGAGAGAGAGTAATTGATAGGTTATATGTATCCATGTTATATTTTGATGATCTAACAAACTTAATGTTAAGAACCAAATAAGGAACCTGTTACACATCCTCAAGTACCAGTCTCAAGTCGGGGACGTGGTTCAACTCTTCAGAGTCAAAGGAACAACGGAGGGAAGAAATGGCCACCAGTTCCCTTACAAACTGTACAAGTCAACTCTCCATAGCTATAAAGTTGATGCCTGAACACGCAACAGTACAAGAACAATGCAACAATCAACTTTATAGGGAATACCTTTTTACCTAACATGCTTGCATCATTCAAGTGATGTCACTAATGTCATATTAACATCAAGCAAAAGTAAAACAAAATACTTGTACATTCAAGAATCTATCAAGCATTCTCTCAAGTCTGTGTCAATCCTACAAGTGATTCTCAAGGGCATCAAGAACATTGAACAAGATAACGCAGGACCGGTTTCCTGTATTGAGTCATTACATGTCCTTAGTTATATTGCACCTTTGTTAAAACACTTTACTTGTAATTCCTACTTACCTTAGTGTGAAGCATTGCGTAGAAAATATTTATAAAATCATAAACTTTGTGTTTGTGTCTTGGTTAGAGTTAGTCGAGTTGTAAGCTTTGTAATAGAGTTATTACAAAGGGGCTTGTAATAGAGTTGTTACAAGTTAGTAAGGGATAAATAGGTTAATTCCTAGGTTACAATAGGTTGTAATCTGAAGTTTGCTCAGTTGTGAAGTTGAAATCATATAAGGATAAGTCATGGTTTTCAATCCCGTGAGCTAAGAGTTTTCCACGTAAAATTTCATTGTATCATTTACTTACTTCAGTGTGCATGTGTTCTGTGGGAACTTATTGAGAACCTGGTTCTCTATATAGTTTGGTGGACCTTTAGTTTCTATCAATTGGTATCAAGCAGGTTCTTTCTATCAGGTTAACACCTTGAAAGGATCCACATGGTTACTCCACCAAACTTCGAAGAAGGTCAATCTACCTATAGACCACCTAGATTCAACGGCCAATCCTATGGATGGTGGAAGACAAGGATACATGATTTCATCATGGCTGAAGATTCAGAACTGTGGTATGTTATCTGCGATGGCCCCTTTATTCCTACGAAAACTATTGGTGAGCCAGTAGTGACAATTCCTAAAACAATAAAGGAGTTCAACGTTACTGACCGTAAGGCTGTTGAGAAAAATTTTCGAGCAAAAAAAATTTTCATCTGTGATATTGGACCAGATGAATACAACAGGATCTCAGCTTGTCAATCCGCTAAGGAGATTTGGGAAGCTCTTCAAACAAAACACGATGGGACAACTCAAGTCAAGCAGACGAAGATTGACATGTTAACATCTGAATATGAGTTCTTTAGAATGAAGGACGATGAGTCAATTCAGGACATGCACACTCGGTTCACCTCTATCATCAACGAGCTTCACTCACTGGGAGAAATCATTCCCAAGAACAAACTTGTCAAGAGAATACTTAGTGTATTACCTGGTTCCTAGGAAAGCAAGGTAAACGCCACCACAAAGTCAAAGGATTTGCCGAAGCTGACCATCAATGAACTCATTGGTAATCTAAAAACTTATGAAATGAAGAATAAGAAGAAGGACAATGAGAGAAGATATCCCAAAAGGTAGAAGAACCTGGTCCTCAAGACAGACAACAACGACTCAAGTAGTGAGGATGCTGATATGGCCTATCTGACAAAGAGATTTCAGAAAATGGTTCGCAGAAATTGAGGTATCCTAAAGAGGGATAGTTCAAGCAAGCCAAGAGGGTATGACCTATGTCATAAATTTGGGAAGCCAGGATACTTCATCAAGGTCTTCCCTCTCCATAAGAAAGACTAGTGCAAGCACAACACAGACAAAGGAGGCAAAAAGAACCAGGTTCCTCACAAAAAGTTTAAAAGAAAAGATGTCGCTGACAATGTTATGAAACAAGATCTTGTTGCATGGGGATACTCCTCTAGAGAATCTGGAGATAATGATGATCAAAGTGACAGCTCCATGATGGCAACGGAAAGTAAAGCAGCTGAATATGATTCCATCTTTGCTCTAATAGCAAAATCAGATGATAATGAGGAACATGACGATGGTGAGGTAAACTTTCTGGATGTTCAAAGAAATTTGAAGTCATATTCTCAAAAGAATCTTATATCCTTGGCTAATGTTTTAATTGATGTATATCACAACCTTATTAATGATAAAAATGTGCTAACGATGGAACTAGGAGAAATAGAACACGAGAAAGATGATCTAGTGATGGTTGTGGTCGATCTAAAAGAGGCCATCGAGAGTTTAAAAAGGGAAAAGATATCTTAATTGAGAAATTTGAAAACTTAGAGCATGAGAGAGATGATATATTGGTAGTAGTTGTAGACCTAAAGGAAACAATTGAGGAATTAAGAAGGGAAAGTAGGCATGTGAACATTCAAAAGGGAAAGGAAGTTGCAAGTGAGGCACACCTTAGGCTTGAAAATAAGCAAAAAATAGTGAAATCTAGTCTGTGTGTTGAACTTGACAGAAACAGAAAACTTCAGGAAGATCTAGGCAGAGTGAAGAATGACCTAGAAAAATCTCTTAAGTGGACCTGGTCCTCTGACACAATCACTGCAATGTATAAGAGCAATAGGGGAACAGGCAGGGAATCGGGTTCCAAAAAGAAAAAAACCCCTACAACCCGCATAGCAAGTACGTTATTGTACCTGGTAACTGGCTATGCACTCACTGTGGTAAGATTGGACATTTCAAGGAAACATGTAAATCCAGATTCCAGTCCCAGTAGGAAAACAAAGTTTTTGTTGAAAAAGTAACTATTGCGAAAAAAACCTAGTCCCTCATATAACAAACATATGTTGCCTGCTTGGACAAAAACGAACTTTGATTCACCCCTTTCCTCATTACAAGGGACCCAAACTTGTTTAGGTTCCCAAGTCTAATCCTTGATTCTCTTGTGCACAGAGCAGTGAAAGGAAGTAGCCAAATATCGTATATAGAGTGTGGCTGCTCGAAGCATATGACTAGAAACTCTAAGGATTTCTTTTCACTCAAAGCCCTGGAAAGAGGGAGTGTGTCTTTTGGCAATGACAAAAAGGGATACATTCTGGGAGTAGGAAGAATTGGGAAGTCTCTCATTCACTTAATCGAGAATGTGTATTACGTGAATGGCTTGAAGTACAGCTTGTTGAGTGTCTCTCAAATCTACGACAAAGGCAACAAGGAGGAATTTGTGCCAAAAATATGCACAATCACAAACCTTGTGACTGGTGAAGTGATCCTGATGGTAAAAAATACAAAAACATCTATGTCGCTGATTTTGATTCCCTATATAATGGGGATCTCACATGTCTAAGTGTTTGGGATGATGATGTAGAACTGCCTAAATCAAGTTTCAAAGATCACAAGGTGTGTGATGCATGTGCAAAAGAAAAGCAGATCAGGTCGTTCTTCAAACCCAAAAAGGAAGTAAGAACCTCAAGGCCACTTGATCTCCTCCATATGGATCTATGTGGACCGATGAGAGTGAAAAGTAGAGGCGGAAAGAAGTACATTTTCGTCATTGTGGATGACTACTCCAGATTCACATGGACCTTGTTCCTTATAACCGAAGATGAGACCTTTTCAGTGTTTGCAGCCTTTATCAAGAAAATCCAAGTAAAGATGAGCCATAATGTAGTGAGTATAAGATCTGATCATGGCACAGAATTCGACAATGCAAAGTTCGATGAATTTTGTGCTGAAAATGGTATAAGTCACTATTTTCCAGCTCCAAAACGGTGTTGTGGAAAGGAAAAATAGGACTCCTGAAGACATGGATAGGACAATGCTGATTGATAGTGGTGTTGCAAAAGGTTTCTAGGCAGAGGCAGCGACACAACATGCTACTTAGTGAACAATTGCATGATCAGGTCACTCCTGAACAAAATCCCGAATGAATTGTTGAATGGGAGAAAACCTAAGCTAACACACTTGAGGACATTTGGTTGCAAATGCTTTGTCCTCAACAATGGTAAGGAAGTTCTGGGAAAATTTGATGCCAAGAGTGATAAAGGAATATTGCTTGGATATTCATCACAATCAAAGCCTACAAGGTGTACAACAAAAGAACTCAATGTGTTGAGGAAAGCATACATGTGATCTTTGACGAAGCACAACACCTTCTTGGAAGAACTGCACATGATAAAGGTGATCAAGATGGAGAGCTATCAAATGTCCCTGGTGAAGTGATTAATATGGAAAATGGAAAGGCCGATATGATGAGTCGGGTCAAGGAATCAAATGACAATGGCACAGCTGAATCTCCAGCTAACATAGAGGAACCTGGTCTCTCAATCATAATAACTGAAGCAGAAAACAGAGTTGTGGATACTATACATGAAACTCCAGCTGCTAAGGTGAGGAACAGGACACATGGATCATTATCCAAAAACATGGATCCTCTCATAATGAGATTCAGGTGTCCAACTAGAAGCACAAAAGCTCATACCCCGTTCAAAATGTGATCACCCCTCTTGACTCAGGAATTCAAACCAGATCAAAGTCAAGAAACTCACTTGCCTTCTCAGCATTTCTCTCTAAAATTGAGCCAAAAAATATCAAGGAATCATTGAAAGATGCTGACTGGATTATGACTATACAAGACGAGCTTTATCAATTTGAGAGGAATAGTGATGGCACTTGGTTCCTCGACCTACTAACAGAACTGTCATAGGAACCTGGTGGGTATTTATAAACAAACTTTATAAGTTTGGAAACACCATAAGAAATAAGGCAAGGCTCGTTATTCAAGGGTACAATCAAGAAGAAGAAACTGACTATGAAGAAACCTTTGCTCCAGTTGCTCGAATGGAGGCCACCAGAATCCTCATTGCCTTTGCATCTCATATATTCAAATTGTTTCAAATGGATGTCAAAAGTACATTTCTAAATGGCTTTATGAAAGAAGAAGTTTTCGTCAAGCAATCGCCTAGTTTAGAGTGCCATGAGCATCCTGAGCACGTGTTTAAACTTCACAAAGCATTATATGGGCTGAAGCAGGATCCTCATGCATGGTATGAAAGGTTGTCCAAGTTTCTTCTAGAAAATGGCTTTACAAGAGGAAAAATTAACAATACCTTATTTCTGAAGAAACGGGGGAGGAACCTGATCATAGTGCAAGTCTATGTTGATGACATTATCTTCGGAGAAACAAATGATTCTTTGTGTGAGGAATTTACAAAAGTCATGAGAAGTGAGTTTGAAATGAGCATGCTGGGGGAATTAAATTTCTTCTTGGGTCTACAAGTCAAGCGAACTCCTAAGCTCACAATGATAAGTGATCAGAAGTATATCAAAGAGCTTCTGAAGAGATTTAAGATGGAGAGTTGAAAAATCATTAATACACTCATTGCCACTATCACTCGCCTGGACATGGATGAACATGGTTCTTTTATAAACAAAACCATGTATAGAGACATTATTGGGTAACTCTTGTATCTCACAGCAAGCAGACCCGATATCATTTTTAGTGTGGGACTTTGTGCCAGGTTTCAATCCAATCCAAAGAAATGCAGGACGTGGTTCTCTACTATCCCTCATAACTTTGACTTAATAGAGTATGTTGATGCTAACTATGTCGGCTATATGGTGGATAGGTAAAACACTTCTGGCATGGAACATTTTTTGGGCTCATGTCATATTTTATGGGGCACAATAAAACAAAACTCAATGGATCTTTCAACTGCTGAAGCTGAGTATGTAGCAGTTGCCTCTTATTGTGCTCAACTGTTGTGGATCAAACAATAACTAGAAGATTTTGGTGTGTTTTCTGATTGTGTGCCCTTACTCTATGACATCACTAGTGCTCTCAAAATGGAAAAATATCTAGTTCAACATAAGAGAACAAAGCATATTGATGTGCGACATCACTTCCTCAGAGACAATGTTGAAAAAGGGCTCATCTGCATGAAGTTTTGCAATATAGAAGATCAAATTGCAGATATCTTCATCAAAGCACTAAGCAGAGAGCACTTTGAAAAAAATCACTTGACACTAGCGTTGATGAAATCAAGCTAGGGACATGGTCCCTCGATGATTGTCTACGAAAGAAATATACAACTAAAATAGCTAAAAAGTGTTTTCTGGCAAAGTCTAACTCATTTTTATACCGTTGTAGGAAGACACGCATGACGATTACAAAGCAAATAAGTAGCTAATGGTATTGCACTTTGGTCAAAGGATGAGGCTTACATTTGCAAAATCTGTCAAGGAACCTGATTCCCTTGACACAGGTTAGTAGTTCCTCTGTAATCTCATGCACAATTTTTAAACGGCTAAAACTGTGCCACATCATTAAATTGTCAGTTTCTATCTTTCTCGCTTTTTGAACCCAAGCGTCTCACCGTTATGAAGCGACCTGTCAACCCAAAATTGATACCCATTCCTAACCGGTCCCTCACTCCTCTTAAATAAATTCTCACGGTCACTTTCATAATTGTTCACATCACAAGCCAAAAAATTCCCTTTTTCTTCAAACCAAACACTCTCTTCTTCCATCAATTCTCACTACACTCTACCATGTCTGAAAATTACGAAATCCAAAATATTCTGACCATCGTCCCCACTGGGTATACACCTGTTGAAGCACCAGTGATAGAGCCTACACTCCCTACTTCGACTAGTCCAAACCCTAAGCTAGAGTCACAACCACCTACTATTTCCTCTCAAACCTAGTCGAGTACTGGTTCTCATTGGAGTCGCAAAACCTCGACTCCCGAGAAATTTGTGGTTGTGACCTCTCTTATGGCTCGCTGAAAAAATGGTCGAAGAAGATATAGTAGACGGAGAAGAAAATCAGGAAATTTCTAGTCTACCTATGGAAGAAAATTCTGAGATACAACAAGGTGTGGGTCGTAACAGTGATGAATCTGCAATGACTACCCCAGGCCTTGATTTGAATGCTGCTGATTCTACAGGTAATTCTCTTTCTAGGCCTTCTGATTTTACTCTGGAGTTACAAGAACAAGAGGCAATAGAAAATATGTTGTCAATAGATGTTGGTGCCTCTAGAAACCTTGGCACCGGACAGTACTACTAGGGAACCAATTAAGGAACCTGATCCCTCTGCCCAAGAGGAGCCCTCTGCTTCTACATGGGATAAAACCCCTAGTATTCCACAAGAATCCCAGGTCAGTACTGATCCCACTCTCTCTCCTCATTTCTATACTAATCCATTATCAATCATTGTTCCTGAAATGAGATATCTATCTAAGGAGTAGAATAAGGATAGTAAAGAAGACTATGACAATATCGATCTTGCGAGCTTCATTAGTACTAGGAGCGGAAAGGCAACTTCCTAGGAATCAACTCCTAAGAGACCTATCACTCGGTTGCAGAAGAAGGAAGAACTTGAGTCAGTTCTAAAGAATATAAAAGAAGAAAAAAAAGACGAGAATGGTGAAAGATAGAAAGGTTGTAAATGAGAAGGTAGTGCCTCCAGCACTAGTTGTTGATATTGATGATGAGGTGGACGAGGAACCTGGTTCCTTAGTTCGTAAGACCTCAAAGAAACTTATTGTTCCAAAGTCCAAAAGGGAGTCATTTGTGAGTAAGATAGATTTGAGCAATGTTGAGGGTGAAAAATCTGGTGAGAAAGTAGTTAAGAAATCTGGTAAAAGAGTGATTGAAGAGTTTGGTGAAAGAGTGGTTGAGGAGTCTGCTAAGAAGGTGTCGAAAAAATCTGCAGTCAAAGGAAAGAGTGTGAGAAGATCAGTAAAACAAAAGGCTGGTGCTACTGAGGAACCTGGTTCCTCCAAGAAGATAAGAGTGAATGTGATCAGGGATGAGGGAAGGGAGAATTTCATAAATCAGAAGGTGTTATGGGGCCACACATTTGCCCCTGATATTCTTAACTTGTCAGGAATACGCCAACTGGCTGATATATGTGAATACCAACAATGGACACATTTGTTCACTAGTGACAGTCCCAAAGTGTATGAGGCAGAAGTGTGTAGTTTCTATGCCAACTTCTTCACAGTTGAGGATGATAACATTTGTCTAAAAGTGAATGGTGTTGATTTTGTGATTGATACTATTATACTGGGAACCATCTTGGGCATGCCAACTGGGGGAATGTCCTCCATTGAGAGGACTTGTTCTTCAAACTTCAGAAATGTCATCTTGAAGGATAAGGTAGTGCAGCAAGGGGAACGGGTACACAAGAAGGCCCTCCTTCCAGTGTACCAACTGCTGTTTGAATTGGTGAATAAAGTTCTGCTCCCATGCGCAGAAAGACGGTCCATTACATCTCGAGAAGACTTGGTTCTCATGGAAAACTAAGATGGCTACACCACTATAAACCTGCCTGAACTTATGATAGAGCATATGAAGAAAGTGGCAGAGTTCAAGGATGGTAATCATGGGCTACCTTACGGGTTCCTCCTCACTAAAGTTTTTGAATTTTTCAAAGTCCCTTTGGGAAAGGCTAAAGTGGGTACTCGCAAGCAAACCTTCTCCAAGACCACCCTAGAAGAGTGTGAATGCATTGATAAGAGTGGAGGGGTTAGAAGCAATTCCACTATATCTCAGCTGATCAACGCTCAAAACAGTGCCACCGAAGAGATAAGGAAGCTGAAGGCATGGAATGCCATTCTTGAAGGTCGGCTCAGTCAGGTTCAGGAGGCACTTGGTTCTAGCAGCTCCCAAAGCATAGAGGTTGCCCATCTGACAATGGAAAATGCTGACCTCTTGAAACAGGTTGAGGACCTAAATGAGAGATTACTCAACGAACAGATGTCAGCAAATGCTTCAATGGACATCCTTCTTAGAACTCTTGCTTCCTCATCTTGGCCATCCCTTTCCATTGCTCCTAAAAGACATTCCCTTCCCAGTGTCAAGTTCAAGTGTCTGTTATCTACTCTGATTCCGTGTGTTAGATATGTTTCTTTTATGACTGTTACCTTTTTGTTGTTTTTCTTTTGTGGATGACTTGGTAACAATGGAACTGCTCTCTGTTTTATTTCCAAAAATTAATGAAAATTTCGTCCTTTTGTTGTGTATGTCTTACTCTTCTACTTTGCTTTTAGCCATGTTTGTGTGAACACATATGGAATGAGTTAACCAAGCTAGACCTTTTTTTGCTTATTGCTTGGTACTAATTTTTTTATGATGCCAAAAGGAGGAAAATTAATAGAGGGGGAACAAGATGAGGAGCATATTCAGGGAAATACAGGAAATATACATGTGCCATTTTGGTTATTAAGGGGAACTTCAATTATAAGGTTGTCATCATCAAAAACGGGGTGATTGAGAGGTTATATGTATCCCTTTTATGTTTTGATAATCTAACAAACTTAATGTTAAGAACCAGATAAGAAACATGTTACACATCCTCAAGTACAAGTATCAAGTTGGAGACGTGGCTCAACTCTTCAGAATCATAGGAACAACAGAGGTAATAGATGGCCACCAGTTCCCTTGCTGAATGTTCAAGTCAACTCTCCACAGCTGTAAAGTTGTTATCTACACACACAACAGTACAAGAACAATGCAGCAGTCAACTTTATGGGGAATGCCCTTTTACCTAACATTCTTGCATCATTCAAGTGATGTCACTATGTAATATTAACATCAAGCAAAGGTAAAACAAAATACTTGCACATTCAAGAATCTATCAAGCATTCTCTAAGTCTGTGTCAATCCTGCAAATGATTCTCAAGGTCCAAGAACATAGAACAACATAACGAAGGACCAGTTTCCTGTATTGAGTCATTACATGTCCTTAGTTGTATTGCACCTTTGTTAAAGCACTTTACTTGTAATTCTTACTTAGCTTAGTTAGAAGCATTGTGTAGAAAATCTTTGTAAAATCATAAACCTTGTGTTTGTATATTGGCTAGAGTTAGTCGAGTTGTAAACTTTGTAATAGAGCTATCACAAAGGGGCTTGTAATAAAGTTGTTACAAGTTAGTGAGGGATTAAGAATTAATTCCTGGGTTACAATAGGTTGAAATCTAAAGTTATCTCACTAGTGAAATTGAAATCCAACAAGGGTAGGTCGTGTTTTTTAATCCCTGAACTGGGAGTTTTCCATGTAAAATTCTGTTGTGTTATTTACTTACAGCAGTGTGTGTGTGTGTGTTCTATGGTAACTTTGTTACACCCCGCAATATTACGTTGATGTTACGCTTTGCAGTATTAAGTTACGACAATGTTGCACCCTACATTATTACATTACGGTGATGTTACACTTTGCAGTATTAAGTTACGACGATGTTGCACCCTGTAGTATTGTACGCTGAATTTATCGTAAGGTAATTGACACCAGTCCAAGTAAAAGATTATTTGGAGATTATAAGGATTATGCTATTTTACAAGTGATAAGTAAATTCGTGAAAGTGAAAGGGTAAGCAAATCAAAGAAAATGAATTTCGTCGAAGTTTGATATTTTGGGATAAAATACGGCCCGAGCTAAAATACCCGGTATTTATGGACTAGTACCATACAAGGTACCACATGGCCATGATAGTAAGGTGTATAAAGTGTATTAAAAGTGAGTAGTATTTTAAGTAAATTGAGATAATTCTTAATTATGTGGATAATCGGGTAATTATTGATTTGAGTAGGAAATTACCTAATTAATTAGTGGATAAAGATTTAAAATACCTCACCCCTATGTGGCAGCAAGCCACTTTCTAATCAAATGACTCTTAATCATTTGAGATTAGGTGGCACCATAATAGGTTAGTTACAATACACTTTAATTATCAGCCATCTAATATGTTACTTACAAGATACTTCAAAGCTAAGACTTTCAAACCCAACACTTAAGACTTTCAGACGTGAATCTTTGCACCTTAGCCAATGTGATTTCTTCTTAATTTCTTATAAATTCCTATAAAAAGTACTACAACCAGATGTGATTTCTTCACTTCTAATGTTACAACGTGATTTCTTCTTAATTTCCTACAAATTCCTACAAAAAGCACTACAACCATATGTGATTTCTTCACTTCTAACGTTACAACGTGATATTTTCAACCAATAAGATTTCTTAGCACAGTAGCAACGTTGGGATTTTGTGATTCTAAGGGAGTATGGTTCAACCTTTTCCAGAATATCATATGGATTTTTACCTACTCCAGGTATGTTAAGGCTATCCCGTCTTTCTTTTGGCATGATCCATACGGTACAAATGGAACGATCAAAATACGCAACTTTCATAAATGACTCTATTCAAAGAATTACTTAGGGTGTCTATATTCTTGATTCCCCGTGTAAATTATTATTATATCTTCTGTTCATGGGTCTAAGAAAAAAAATATGTATTTGATAAAGTTTATCCGAAAGGCATATTGATTTTTATGGCATTCTGAGAAAATCTTATTAACGTATTTCTTATGCATTTCATGCATTTATATATGTACATTAGCCCATGACCAGATGACGTTATATACGTGTATATATGTAAATTATATTTATATGGGATATGGGAAAAGGTTACGGCGTTATATACGCACCACCACCTGATCAGCTGGTATACGTTATGGCGTTATATACGCACTACCACCTGATCAGCTGGTATACGATGATGATTTTGCCCACAGTGGCTGGTATGATATAATGGAATGCCTTCAGAGGCTGATGATGTTATGAAACATGTACCTATGCACGACATCACATTCATACGCACATGCATGATACTATTATTATTTCATGATTTAAAAAGTTATCTAGACTTACATGTGGAGTTATTTACTCTATATTTCCTTCATGTTTGTTATGCATTTATTTATGTTCCTTACATACTTAGTACATTATTCGTACTGACGTCCCTTTTTGCCTAGGTACGCTGCATTTCATGCGCGCAGGTCTCGATAGACAAGTTAAGAGTCCTCCAAGTAGGCGATTAGCTTAGCGGAAAATGTTGGTGCACTCTATTTGCTCCGGAGTTACTTGTTTGGTCAGTATAATTTAGATGTGTATTATTTGTAATGGGGGGCTCTGTCCCGACCTTTATGACAATTATGTGTCCTTAGAGGCTTGTAGACAGATATCATGTACGTAAAAGATTATATGGCCTTGTCGTCCTATGTTCAATATATGAGTGGTTATTCTGGCGTTATAGGCCGGTACGTCATACTTATAAGTTTGGATTACATGTTGGATCGTCCATTATCGAGTATTTTTCCATTTTTTATTGTACTTATCATATGACAGCTGCTTTGGATCATTTACTTATGATAGTATGATATGAAAGATATGTTACGTAGGTACTCGATTGAGTAAGGTATCGGGTGCTTGTTGCGGCCCATCGGTTTGGGTCGTGACAAACTTGTAGAGAATATAGTTCTCTATATAGTTTGGTGGACCCTTAGTTACTATCAATAACCAAATAGACCCTTCAAACATAATCAAAACGCAAAGCTAAGCATATGAATGCACGATGGGCTTCAAATCGCTCATCCAAAATAAATTTTGACTAGGTAATTTTCATATAATTTACCAGTCTTACCTATCTGACAATACAATTTTTTTTGCTAAGAAAGCTTTTATATTCGAAACATAACTAGTGCATTACAAGGTTTGGAATTGAACGTAGAGTTATAGTTCCTATTACATCATTAGCTAACAGCGGTAAAGCAAAAGAAGGTGGATTATCGAAAAGGAGAACATCAGTAGTTTGGAAATTTTGGATTGTTTTCCCATGTTTGGCTAGTGCATCTGCCACAATATTGCCTTCCCTAAATGTGTGTTGTAGATGAATCACCTGGAGATCCTGGAGCATCGACCTGCATTCAAAAATGATATGTGAGTGTTTTAGTGGGGTGGTAGTTAGGATGTGAAGGAGTACCTGAGAGTCCGTTTCAACTTGTAAGCGTCGTAAATTGCGATGATGTGCTAGTTGTAGCCCATGGTATAAGGCAAGAAGTTCAGCTTAAAGAATATCCGTGTGGTTAGTGGTTTGGTGAAATCATACACCCAAGCACAAGAGGCATTACGAAAAACTCCAGCACCCCCCCCCCCCCCGCGGTTATGCTTATCAAAAGTAACTTATAGAGGTCTTGGGGTGGAGGTTGCCATTTTATTGGAATAAAAGTATTTACCTTTTGTTTTGGATTCACTAAAATAGTTAGGTAATAGTATTGGGCTGCCTGATTGTATACATTAAGGGCATTAACGTTTGCAGTTGAGTTATTGCAGATATTATTATTACGATTGGCCCAAATATTCTAAAAAGTAATGGGAACTAGAATATATGAGGGGATTGTATTAGTAGGAGTGGTGGTGGGAAGGCAAATTTGTTTGATCCAATTAAGAGTGATTTGTGGTGGCAGAGGGAAATTTAGATAGTTCCATATGTCGTATACTATGGTACAGTTGAAGAATATCTTTAGGCGCTTGTCGGTATACTGGACAGGTGGGATCATTGGTAAGATTTCGATTAAATAGAAATGTATGGGTTGGTAATTTGTGTTGTAGCATGAGCCATAAGAAATGTTTAATTTTATTGGTTGTATGTATTTTCCATATCCAAGTTATAGGGTTTGTTGGATGTTCCTTAGGTGGATTAGGAGTTATGAAGGCATAAACAGTGGAAGTGGAGAAATCACCGGTGGATGAGGGGTGCCAAAAGTATTGGTCAGTATATGTGGTTGTTGGGTTCAGTGAGATATGATGAATGAGTGAGAGTAGATGGCATAGTAGTTCAAAGGATAATGTTTGGAGATTCCACAAGCCATTTTGAATAATTGAGCTTAGTGGAAGGTTGTCCTCATTGTGATTGAGGGGACCATGTATGAGATGGCTTAAAGTTTGGCGCGTAGGTAACTAATACTCAGACCATAGTTGAATTTGGGTACCGATGGCGATATGCCAGCCTAGTCCATGTTTGAAGTAAGGATAATCTCTAACCATGCTTTTTCAAATGTAGGAAGCAGAGTTGATTTTAGGGTGAGGGAAATGAGGGTGAGGTTGATTGAGATAATATTGGTATTTATAAGGTAGACTAGTTGCCCAAGGAGTGTTAGCATTTTGGTAATAATGCCAAAGGAGTGCCATGATTAAAGAGAGGTTTTTGGGATACATTTTTTGGATTCCTAACCCCCCATAAGTTTTAGGTGTAGTAATTTTGTCCCAGTTTATAAGGTGAATCTTTCATTTAGCAGGAGAAGAGCCCCAGAGAAAGTTTCTTTGAATACGTTATAAATTATTTATTGTCTTAATGGGGATAATATTTATTTACATGGCATACGTAGGGATAGTATTTAGAACAGATTTGATGAGGGTGGTTTTGTGTCATGACCCTAAACCTGAACCCGGTCGTGATGGAACCACCCATGAAGACAAGGCCAGCCAATTAAACCTAATTCATTGTCGTGCCCCCTTTTTCTAAAAGCGAAATCTGGTTCATGACATTTGGGAGGACAACTCGTTCCCTCTTGGGAATTGGGTTTTTTGAAGAGTCGCCACCTAATGATTAAAGTGCATTAGGACACTAAAGAAGAGTTCGAGTTGGAGAACCAGAGTTCGGGTAAGGTCTAGAAATTATCTCGAGGGGAAGGTGTTAGGCACCCCTCAAGATCCACTAGTGTGGTTCCCGGCCATGCTACAATTGTGACTTTGAATAACAAATAAGCAAATAGAAGTCTCAAGTAGAAGGGGGTTTTCACATAATATTGCAAGCAAGTTGAGAGTTTGACGAAAGTAAAGAAAGCAGAAATTTTAAAGAAATAGTTTGAGAATAAAATAAACAAATAAAGGAAAAGGTATCCTAGGTTTACAAATAATATGGATCACATCAATACAATACCCGGTAATCACTCCTCAGAAGAGGGGTTACACGTGGTATTAGTGCACCGATCATCATATCCATATCTACCCTTTCCCGCCCTGTTAAAGTATTAAGCACGGAATAGTATCGTTACTTATTGCATGCTAGTACCCGTCCCAATCCTTTCACTCCCGGAGGTATTTGGGACTACTAGTCCTAAAGGGAAGGGAGATTTGGCTTTTCAGAGTTTTAAAAGGATAAAATTATAGGGCGACAATCAAAACATATAAGGCAGGTATGGGAGAACACATAATAGTTAAAAGGGCTCAAACGGGCCTCCTCATTTAAAGAAACAAATTGTTTAGCATGACTTACAAATACTGGTTATGGTCTGAATTAAATTTAAAGCATTAGGGAAGGCTGATTTATCACATATTTCTCAGATGAGAAGTCCAAATTAGGCCTCCACTGGTTGTAATTATCAAAGACTGATGCAGTTAATTAATTACCTAATAGCTTGCCTAGGTGAAACTTATAGGCATGATATCTAACGATGCCTACTCTAATTTTAATGAAGGCTTACTGATTATATATAAAAAAAAAAGATCTGCAGATATTAACTACATTACTACTGATTTTAGACTTGCAAACGATTCAGATTCGGTTAATTACTCCTATAGGCATGCTTTCTAAGCGTCGTTGGTTTAAAACAATTATGAAAGTGCAGGAGTCCTATAGACATGGTATCTAGGATGTATTTTGTTATTTTTAACCTATAACTGTTTGCCTAATGATGGAGGTATGCACGGAAGTGCAGAAAACCTATAATCATGATTGCTATATGCAGAAGTGCAGAAAATACCTACAGACAGGATTTCTATGTGATATGCAGAAGTGTAGAAACTAATAGGCAGGATTTCTATATGATATGCAGAAGTGCAGAAACTTATAGGCAGGATTTCTTTATGATATGCAGAAATGCAGAAACTATAGGCAGGATTTCTATATGAAATGCATAAGTGCAGAACTTGTAGATAGTAACACCTATGAGCATGCTGTCTACCCTTTGCATACATAAATGACCCTGTCCTTTTTTACTTAGAACCCCATAAAATATTACAGACCAGAATGAATCAAGAAAAGTAAAATTACATCAGAAATTTAAGCTATAACCAAGGAGCCTAATTCAGACTTAAGGTCTAACAATATGAGATGAACCAACTTCCAGGATCCGATTTCCAAAGCCTTTCCCTCATTTGGGATGTGTCAAAGTTACCTAAGAGCCTCAAGTGGACTCCGGACAGTGCTTACACCCCAAATATATTACAGACTTAAGCAAGTGCAGTGTGGAAGAGCCAACCCTCAAATGTCCAAGTTCAGAGGGAACTCAAGGTCCCAAAGCAAAGCTCATAGGAGGGGGGCAGAACTTAGAATCTAAGAGAGAGTGCAAGTGCATAGAGGGGATTTAGGGGAAGCCATGGCAGGCTGGTGGTCATGCTCAGCAATTGGGAATGTTGGCACACCCCTAACCAGTCTGTTAGCCAAATCTTAAGAGTTATGATCCATTGTGGAACAGGTTATGACCTGAGCAGCAATTTGAATACTGCCAGGACATGTGCCTTAACTCAAACACATAGAAGGGAATAGGGGTGTAGGAAATTCATAACAAATAGCAGATGCAAAGAAAAAAAACAGTTTACATAGTTAACATTAATCACTGAACATGAACAGCAAATTAAACAAGCTTGCAGAAACTGTAAATAAACACATAGGAGAGTGAGGCATAAAAGTTAAATTAGAACATACTAGTTTCAGGGAAAACAAACAAGTAAAAGCAGTCTTGAGAAAACCAAGTTGCAAGCAAACAGTTCCAAAAGATCTCAAAAAGAGTAGAATGTTGTAAGAGTATTGAACTCAAAGTAGTATTGTAAGTATGTAAGTAAGTCGAAAGTATTGAACTAAAGGCTTGAGGTATTCAACTCGACGCAGTAGTGTAAAAGTATTGAATTGGAAGTGTGTTAAAAGTGCAGAAGGGTAGTCCCTTCTATAGTGCAGAGAAACAAGTAAGAAAGGTAAGAAAATAACTTGCAATCAATCACATAGGATTTCCCTTCAGTTAAGGGATTTGATTTTAAACGGGTAGAAGACATTTTAGGAAAGAAATTTTGATTAAAACCTTTTCAAAGTAGCACAAAAGGGGTAAATACATAGAAGTTTATTTAAGGAAAAGCTTAGTGGTACACGGCTTGGGAAAATAAGGAAAGGGAATCAATCAAACAGCCAGGGAAATCAAAGTTACAGGTTTAATCTCGAATGAACCAAGTCAGGAAAGGTAAAGGAGGTTCAATTAGAGAGAATCAGTAACAATCAGTCAGAACTCATTAAAAGGAATTCGAAATCAATCAATTAGTCGGTAAAGACCTTTTGAAATAAGAGTTCCCATATATAAAGCACACAAACATGTGAATCAAGAAGTTATATAGAAGAGAGTTTACTCAAAGAGAGGTTCAAAATCATGAGCAAGAAAGGGTACAAGTCCAGTTTGCAGACTCACACTAAGTCTGAGAGTTCAGGGTCCCAAAGCAGAACCCTAACTCGCACAAATTCAAAATTGCCAAGAAACCCCCAAATCCTAGGGTTTCATAGATATGAGAAAGCAAGTCATTGAAACAGGCTCAGAAGCCTCTTTCAACAAACAGACGTGATACAAAGAAAGAAAGCTAATTTGAGGTCATAGAGAACATATTTGAGAAATGCGGAACTTAAACAAGTTCAGAAAAGAAGAGGTGATACATACTTAAATTAAAACAGAGGAAACATGTTCAGCAAGAATGCAAATAGAGTCTAATAGAGCAAACAAAAATAAAAATAAAAAACTCAACAGTAAGCACATATAGTAGAAGAGTAAGGGAAACATAACAAGGATTAACAGGAGTAACAGGTATAGTAGAAAAAGAAGAGTAGGAGAACAGTACATGCGTAGTAAAAGAAGCCATACGAGCATAGCACAGACAAACACACATAAAGAAAGAATCAGAAAGATCTTTTTGAAAACCTTTTCAGAAACGATTTTTGAAAAAAAACTTTGAGGTAAACACTTTAGAAGCCCAGTAGAACATGAACATACCATAGATCTAAGAAAATAAACAGAGAAGAGCCTCGAACAACTTAGGGTTTCGGAGAAACCCCAGAAACAAGAAAGGCTTGGAAGAAAAATCAGATCCTGAGTCGAAGAGGTGAGAAATCAGGCTCCTTAGGCCTGAATGTGCCGGAGCATGGCCGGAGAAGCTATAGAAATGAAGATCTGAGAAGATCTGGAAGAACCATCGAAGTCAGCCTTCAAAACCTCGAACACCCAAGGTATAATGATGGAGAGGGGTGAGTACAGACCGTCCATGGCCTGAGAAGCCATGGATTCCGATGAAAACATTGTGAAATAAGGTAGGAGGAGGCTAGGGTTTCGAAGAGCTGATGAGAGGATTTGAGAGTGTTTGGGATTCAAAGGCGACAGGTCAGGTGAGAATGAGGGAGATTAGGGTAGGTCATTTGGTTTAATTATGGAAGGGTGAGCTACGGCCATTGATCTTGTGTAATCAACGTCCCAGATTTAGGAGGGTAGGTGGGAACCGGGTAAGAGTCATTTGGATCGGGTTGTGGGTTTGGTCAAATTAAAAATTGGGCCGGTCCAAATGGGTTAAGATTGGGTCAAATAATGGTTAAAATTGAAAGGTAAAAAGGCTGTATTTGAAATGGAATGAGGCTAGATGTTAAATAGCTAGTTTTCCCTTTTATTTTATAAAAATAGTAAAAAATAATTTTAAAAGCAAATTAAAAGTACTGAAACAATTAATAGTATATAAATATTGATTTAAAAATACTGGACCCAATTTTACAATTATAAAATGCTATTAATCTTAAAGTAGGCTATAATTGCAATTATATGCAATTTAGTCTTTTAAATACCAAATAAATTTGTAAAAATATACAAAAATCACCTTAACTATATTTTAGTATAAATATGGGAATAAAATAAATTATTCACCAAAATTGATAATCTTGGGAATAATTATTGGATTTTGTACTGCTAAAAATAGACAATAAATTGATTTTAAAATCTTTAAAATTAGGAAAAAATACCAAAACTCTTGGGCATGCTTATATATGTATGTATATGCTATTTTGAAAGTATTTTGTATATAAAAATATATAGAAAAAAATTGGGTATCAACATTCACTTTTTAAACAGTTAATCCAGTAATAAACAACCTAAGCTTGAGTAAATAAACCAAAGCCTAAGCAAAAGATAGTATAATATGCGGAATACAGCCCAAACACTGCCCCATACTGGGGTGTCACAAGTCACGAGCATCTAACAACATGGAATACTCCAAACCAACTACAGAGTTTAATACAAAATCTAAAGACATGAAGAGGTAAGATAGGGAGGAGCTCCGGGCTGCGAACGCCAACAGCTACCTAAAGACTCCTCGGATCCGCCTGAGCCGGAATGATCAGCACTCGTGAGCAGGACCATATATGCCTGAATCTGCACACAGGGTGCAGGGAGTAAAGTGAGTACTCCAACTCAGTGAGTAATAATCATAAATAAATACTGAAAATAGGAAATCACATAAGGCACAAAAGCATGCTATAATGAAGCAGTAAAAGCCTTTTTAACACAGTAAACCACCGAAGGATAGGTAAAAATACTTTAACTCAAATTTAACTTCCTAAAAAGCCTTTTTCAATAATTAAGCAGGTAATTGACAGTCAATTATGAAAAATAAACACATAAAGGTTCGCCCCTCGGGCACAATATTAACAAATTCGCCCCTCGGGCAACATCTTAGAACAGTACCAGCACCTCGGGCTATCACATAAAACAATACCAGCCTCTCGGGCTCAATCTCACATCACAATGGGTACCCATGCTCACTGGGGTGTGCAGATTCCTGGAGGGGCCCCTTACAGTCCAAAAGCAATATCAAGAGACCTCGTGGCATCATCACTAGGCCCTCGACCCCATATCAACCTAGCCACCTCGTGGCATACATATTTCAGGCCCTCAACCTAATAATCAGTATCAAATGTTTCCTCACAACATAGGCCCTCGGCCTTACTCAGTCAAAAATCCTCACAAGCCACTCAGGCAGTAGTAAAACATGTTTCTCAACCCAAAATATCATTTAAAAGATCATGTAAGTGTTAAAACAAAGTAAACATGGCTGAGTATGAAAAACAGTGAAATATAACATGACTGAGCTCAAGTAAAAAGTCAAAATAGTGAGGTAATACCAGAAAAAATCCTCGAAGGGTTCAAATAGTTGGTGCAAGGTCTAAATATGGTATTCAGCCCAAATCATGATGATAGCAAATAGATTTCAGTCAAATACACGGTAAAATAGTCATTCGGGATGGACCAAGTCATGATCCCCAACAGTGCATGACCCCATGCACAACCATCCAGCCCATCGCGAACACGAAGGCTAAAATCATCTGCCTACTCAACTAACCCTTCGCGAACGCGAGGACCTACTCGCGAACGCGAAGGTCAAATTCTCTGCAACACTTCAGCAGTTTCTCTGCAATTCTAAACTTTATGAAATGGTCTGATTGACCCCCTGATACTCACCCGAGGCCCCTGGGACCTCAACCAAAGGCACCAATATATCCTAAAACCTTATTCAAACTTGTATCAATCTTCAAAATACCTCAAACAACATCAAATCAACCAAAATATATCGGATTCAAGCCTAAGTTTCAAAAATCTTTCGAATTCCACTTTTGATCAAAAACCCAACCAAACCACGTCCGAATGACCTAAACTTTTGCACACACATCCCAAATGACAAAACGGAACTACTACAACTCTTGGAATTATATTTTGACCCCTATATCAAAATCTCGCCTACCAACCGGAAATAGCCAAAATATCAACTTCGCCAATTCAAACCTAAATATACTCCGAACCTCCAAAACTCATTCTGATCGTGCTTCTAAGTCCCAAATCACCTCCCGAAGCTATCCAAACCATCGAAACTCACATCTAATCCCTCTAACACATAAGTCAACATCTAGTTGACTTTTCTAACTTAAGCTTCCTCAAAAGAGACTGAGTGTCTCAAACCTTATCAAAATCATTCCGAATTCAATCCAACCAACCTGATACCACATAAAACAGATACATAAAGTATAAAGAAGCAAAAATGGGGAAAACAGAGCGGTAACTCATGAGACGACTGGTTGGGTCGTCACATTCTGCCAGCAAATGTAAGGAAGTTTCGTTTCCGTCCTGCTAGTTTCCTAGTTAACTAATCGATTAGATATTGATAATCAGTGGAAGTTGGTGTTATGTTGGTTATAGGTAGGCCTAGATATTTTCCAAAGTTAGTGGTGGGTTGGATATTTAGTAGTATGGAAATTTTATTTTGAGTGTTGGTAGGAACATTATTAGAAAAAATAATTTTTGATTTTGCAAAGTTAATACATTGTCCTGAATGAATGTGCTATTGGTTGAAGATGTTATTGATTGTGTGTACATTTTTTTCAGTAGATTTGGCAAATAATACTAGGTCGTCTGCAAGGAGTAGATGTGAAAGGGGTGATGATTTTTGTGATAGTTTAATAGGTGATCATTGTAAGCAATCAACATCATGGTCAATTAGACGGGAGAGTGATTTTATGCAAATGATAAAAAGATAGGGGCTTAATGGGTCTCACTGTCTGATGCCCCATGTTGGTTGAAAGAAATTGGTAGGTTTGCCATTAACTAGTATGGATATAGTAGAGGTTGAGACACATGACATGATTAGTTTGATTAAATGCGGTGGGAAATTTAGTTGATGTAGTGAAGAGCAAATAAATGACCATTTTAATCGATCAAAAGATTTTTCAAGGTCTATTTTTATTATCATGATTCCAATTTTTCCTTTTTGTTTTTTGAAGGAGTGTACTGGTTCCTGAACTATGATAGCATTATCAATGGCACGTCTCCCTGGTACAAAACTACTGTGTGCAGGACTAATAATAGTAGGTAGATATAGTCTAATACGGTTAATAATAATTTTAGTAATTGTCTTGTAAATTGTATTACATAGTCCTATAGGACGATATTGAGTAATAGTTTCAGGATGAAGAACCTTGGGGATCAAGGTTAGAAAAGTTTGGTTAAGGTCAGCTGGGATAGTAGCGGAAGAGAAAACATCAGTAAAAATATTGGTTACAGCTATTTTTGTATCTTCCCAAAAATTTTGGAAGAAAAAAGGATGTAGGCCATCTAGCCCAGGCGCCTTGAATGGTTGGAAAGAAGATATTGATTTATAGATTTCATTAGGGGTAAGAGTTTTAGTTAGATGCCGGTGTATATCATTGGGTAATACATTATAATGATAATGAGGAGAGGAATATGGAGTTGATATGAGTTGAGTAATGTATAATAGTTGAAAATGGTCGATAATTGTATTGTGTATGATATTAAGATCAAAAGTCCAATTTCCTACTCTATCAAGTAGCCCAAGGATACAGTTGCATCTATGTCTTTGGATAGTTGTAAGGTGGAAAAATTTGGTATCTGCGTCTCTTCATTTAGCCATTGAACCCTAGATTTTAGTTTCCAAAAATCTTCTTCAGAATTTAGAATGATATTTAATTCTGTTATTAAACGATTTTCGAGGTTGTAATGGAATGACTTTTTTTGGTTAGGGTTCATTCGTTGGATGCCTCCGATTCTATAGAGTAGTATTTTCTTTTTTTAGAAGATATTTCCAAAAGTGTTGAGGTTCCATTCTTTAATGTGATTAGTAAAGTTTTTAAGAGAATTGAAATACAAGTGACAAGAGTGCCAATGAGACGATATTATGTGCTTAAAATCTGGGTGGCTAAGCCACATTTTTTCAAACTTAAAATTAGAGGTTGGTTTGGAAAAAGGTTTTTGTAAGTAATGTATTAATGGACAGTGGTCGGAGTGAATACGTGGTAGGTGTAACACAGAAGCATCTTCGCATAAATTGATCCAAGGTTCATTGGCAAAAACAATGTCCAATCTTTCCAGAATTAGCTTTGTTTTTTGGTTTATATTAGATAGATGGGCATTAGGCGTTATTTTAGGTTTGCTGGTCCAGGTAAAACGAGACCCAGTAAAACTAAGGTCTACTATATTAATAGAGTTAAGACAAGTATTAAAAGTAGTCATAGTATTTGGTCCAATAGGGTTGCCTCTAAATTTATCTGACGTTGAACACAATTCATTAAAATCCCCACATAAGAGCCAAGCTATATTTTAATGTGATCATTAAATTCTATAAGGTTTTGCCATAAAAAATTTCGATTGACATATTAATTACTAGCATAAATAACTCATAAGTACCATCTGGGAGAAAAGTGACTAACCTGAACAAATGCATGGATTTCTTGACTTGTAACGGCCACTAGATCCATAGTGAGCTCATGTGCTCGCCAGAGAATAACTATTCCTCCTGAGTATCCATGCACATCAACTTGTATAAGATCAGTAAAATCAAATTGTTGAAGTAGTTGTATGATCTTGCATCGTCGTCTCTGTGAGGCACAATATATATGGGTGTTGCGCCCCCCTTTTTCTCGCGAAATCGGGCTTCGACATTTTGGAGGACAACTTATTTCCTTTTGGGAATTGGGTTTGAATTGAAGAGTCGCCACCTAATGATTAAAGTGCATTAGGACAATAAGAAGGGTTTGATTTAGAAAACCAGAGATTTGGGTAAGGGCTTGAAATTATCCCGAGAGGAAAGTGTTAGGCACCCCTCAGGATCCACTACTGCGGTTCCCGACCAAGCTATTGTTGTGACTTAAGTACAAATGATATGTAGGCAAGTAAAGCTTTCAAATAAGAGGGGATTTTCACGTAATGGTTACAAAAGTAAGAAAAAGGAACTAAAAGAGTTGATTTTCTTAAAATAAATGGTAAAAAAAAGATTTAAAAGAAACAAAGAAAACAAAGGGAAGGGGGTCCCTAGGTTTATTAATAGTATGGATCACCCCACACAACATCCGGTAATCACTCCTCAGTGAGGGGCTACACGTGATGTTATCGCGTGGTTATCATATCCATATCTACCCTTCCCATCCCGTTAAGGTATTAAAGCGTAGATCGGTCTCATTTACTTATTGCATGCTATTACCCGCCCCAATCTTATCAGCCCCGGAGGTACTTGGGACTACTATTCCTAAAAGGGAGGAGAAGTTGGGCTTATTTGTGGTTTCAAAGGTAAAAATACTAAGGCGACAAGCTGGTTTCAAAGGTAAAAATACTAAGGCGACAAACAAAACATATATATAGCAAGTATGGGGAAGCACATAAACTAATACGGCTCAAATAGACCTCCTTAAATCAAAGAAAAGCATATAGTTTAGCATGTCTTACACGTACTGATTAGGGTCTGATTAAACTTAAAAGTTGGGGCAAACTGATTTATTGCATATTTCAGATAAGAAGCCCGAATCAGGCCTGCCTGCTGGTTATAGCTAATAAAAACCTGGTTCAGTTCATAAACTGTCATATGGCTTGCCTAAGTGTTAGACGAAAACCTACAGGTATGATATCTACTGATTTCAGAAAAGATAAAGTATACTGATTTTAGAAAAGGTTGTCAGTTATTCAGGAAAGACGAGTTTTGACAAAAGATCATAAATTCTGCAGACGTTAGACAATGATTTTAGATTTGTAGGCGAGTGAGACGTTTCAGACTTGGTTATTAATTCCTATAGGCTTGCTTTCTAGGCGTTGTTGACTTTAAACACTTTTACAGACATAGCAAGAGTGCAGAAATTCTATAGGCATGACATCTAAATGTTGTACTTCGTTTAAGCCTATGAACATGATATCTAAATGCAGTTAGTTATTTAAGCCCTACAAACAGGTTTGCCTAGTGACAGATGCATATGCAGGATTCGGATTTCCAGTTAACTATGAGCATGGTATCTATATGAGAGATGCAGAAATTTAACTATAGGCAGGATATCCATATGAATGCAGAATTTCAGAAACCTATAGGCAGGATATCTATATGGGTGCAGAATTCCTTATAGGCATAGTATCTACATATGAAAGTGCAGAATTCCTATAGGCAGGATATCTATGTGATATGCAGAAATCAGAAATTCCTATAGACAGGATATGTATGTGATATGCAGAAATCAGAAATTCCCTATGAGCAGGATATCTACCCCTTTTTCATACATAGTTATCCCCCCCCCTTTTCACTAGCCATCCCCACTAGTTTATTACAAAGTTATTACAGTTCAGAAAAAATAAAGTAAAGAAAATACATCAGAAGTTGAAAATTATAACCAAGGAGAGCCAATTCAGACTTCCTGTCTGAAGTATGAAGTAAACCAACTCCAAAGATCATGCTTCAAAGCCTTTCTCCCACTTGGGTGTGTCAGAGTTCCCTAAGAGTCTCATATGAACTCCGGGCAGTGCTCACACCCAAATGTATCACCACATTAAGCCAAAGTGCAGTATGGAAGGTCCAGCCCTCAGGTGTCCAAGTTCAGAGGGAACTCAAGGTCCCAAGGCAAGGCTCACAAAAGGGGGGAAGAACTTAGGACCTAAGAAGGAGTGTAAGTGCAGAATTCTGAAAGGGGGAAAGGGAAAGGGAAACAGCACACATAGGGATATAGGGAATGGGGAGTTGCAAGAGGTAAAAGCTGGCTAGTGGGCATAACCCAACAATGGGAGATGTTGGCACACCCATAAGCCTACTGGAACACATTGTTTAGAGGTTAGGATCCCCTAAGGGATCAAGTTCAATCCATAGACAATAACTTATATATTACCATGTTTTAAACTATAACTCAAAGCACATAAAGGGAAATAGAGAATAGGGATTCATAGCAGAAACAAGCAAATGGGAATCAACATGCTAGTTTAAGTATTTAACTCTGCAGAAGTAGTAAAGTAGACATAGATGCAGAAATATGTAAGTAAACACATTGTGGGGATGCTGAAATTTGAAATTAGGACAACTAGTTTCAAGGAAACAAGTAGAGAAAAATGCAGTAGTCTGGTAAAAACCTCAGTGCAGACAAGAAGAGAGAATTCTATTATGTGAGTAAGAGTACAGAAGAGATTGTGAATTGTGAAGTCTGGAATGTGTGTTTGTGAAAAGGGTCATGCCTTTTATAGTATAGAAAGCAGGCAGAAATAAGGTAAGAAAATAGTTTGAAAACTGATTGTCAATCAATTACACAAGGCTTCCCTTAATTAAGGGATTCAGATTCAAAACGAGTAAAACCATTTAAGGAAAGGAATTGAATAAACACTTTGTGTAAAGCATGCAATTGAGGGAAAATACATAAAGGTTATTTAAGGACAAGGTTTTGACAGTACACGGTTTGTGCAAATAAGGTAAGGGAGTCAATTAACAGCCAGTAAATCACAAGGTCTGAGATTTGGTATGAATGAACCAAGTCAAAAAAGATGAAGAAGGGTTTTACTTAAGTTGAGTAATAGAGGAAATTAGCAAACAATGGAAAGGGAATCAATTAGACCTATATTCAGAGGGAAGTAGGAACTAATCACAAATTCAAAAGCTACTTTAAAGGGAAGTCTAACATATATAAGGATCATGAGAACATGTTAAGCATGAAGGAAGACTGTCGTGTAAATCAGTAGAAAAAATCCAGTGTATAAGAGTTTAGCAAAAAGTCAGAGTCATATGAAAGCAATGAATGAGTCTGAAAGAGTTAGGGGTTTTGAAATAAATCCTAAGTTCAAACAAATCACATAATCAAGCTTGGAGGAACCCCCAAATTCTAGGGTTTCCACGTTGAATCAAGTACAGATATGAGAAGGCAAGTAGTTGAAACAGGCTCAGAGGTTTCAGAGTTGAAACCTCTTGCATGCTTCTTCCATTAACAGAAACTCATGAGAAAAACATGATAGTAAAGTAACATGCGGAACACAATAGAAGCACTCAAAAGAAAAACATTGATAGTAAAAGAAACATGCTTAAGAGATTTTTCGGAAGAAACTTAAACATGGCTTAATAGAAGGAAAATAAGGAAACTTAAGAACTTAGCAGGAAAATACAGTAGGAGAAACATGCTGGAACATAGTAGAAGAAAAAAATATAAGAACACAGTAGAAAAGCATATGAAAGCATAGTATGGAAAAAATGGTAGAAGAACATACAAGCATGGAGTATATAAAAGTCAGCAAAAGAACATACAAGAACGGAGTGTAAAAACTCAGTAAAAGAACATACAAGAACGGGGTGTAAAAACTCAGTAGAAGAACATACAAGGTAGAAGGAAAACATAGAACAAAGTAGAGGCAAATACACACAAAAGAAAGGGAAAAGAAAGTCAGAGAAACACTTAAGCATTTTCAGAAAATCCTAGATTGGAAACGAAGCGGTTTTGAAAGTAATTTTTGAAAGAAAAGTTAGGGAAAATGTTTGAAAACTCAAGGAGAGCACAGATGCACAACGGATCTAAGGAAATCGGAGAAAACCTCGAAGGGTTAGGGTTTCAAAAGGACCCTAGAAGTGAGATAGGCTTTGATAGGTCACCGATCTGAGTCGGAGCGGTCGGAATCAGGCTCAAACCACCATGGTACGCCGGAGTAAAGCTGGAGATGGCCGTGGAACCTTGAATCGACAGAGGTCTGGGTTCAAACCTTTGAGGTCAGGCCTCGAATCTTCAGGTATCAGGCGCCTGGGAGCAAGAGAAGGTGAGTATAAGACTCTCATAGCCTGGGAAGCCATGGATTCCAGTGGGTTTCAAGGTGGAGGTAGTGGTAAGAGGCGGTTAGGGTTTGGGAATGTTCGAGAGAGTTTGAGAGTTCAGAGGTGGCTAGTTAGGTGAAATGTTTTAGGGTTAAGGGGTGTTGGTGGATTAAAAAAGGAAATGAGGGATTGTGGTCGTTGATCAAAATGATCAACGACCTGGATCAAAAGGGGAGCTGGACGGGTTGAAATAAACGGGCCAGGGGTTGGGTAATTTAGAAATAGGGCCGGGTAATTTGAAATTGCAATTGGGTTCAATTGAGGGGTTGATTTGGGCTACAATTGAAATGAAATAAGGCTTGTATTTAAATAGCCACTTTTCAATTATTTATTTTATAAAAATATTAAAATAATTTTTGGAAATAAATTAAAGGTACTAAAATGATTAATAATACGTAATTAAAAAATTAAAAATACTGGAGTCAATTTTATAATTATGAAAATAATTAAATCTTAAAATAGGCTAAAATTGCAATTATATGCAATTTAATTTTAAAAATGCTAAACAAATTTGTAAAATATGCAAAAATTATGCCAGCTATATTTTAATATAAATATAAGAATCCAATAAGTGAATCACCCAAAAATAATAATTTTGGGGATAATTATTGGGTTTTTCTTGATAAAATAGGGCAGTAAATAGATTTAAAAAATCAATAAAAATTAAGAGAAAAATAGTAAACCTTGGGCCATATTTATATATATGTATATACCTGCTATTTTGAAAGTATTTTGCATATAAAAATATATAAAAAAAAATTGGGTATCAACAGCTGCCCCTCTTTACCCCGGAAGGATGAAAGAGTTATCGGATAAAGATATGATGGCCAATTTTGACCAAACGGAATGGTTTAAAGAATTTGACCGAGCTCTAGCTCCTGATATGCCTACATATCCCTGGTCTTACAAGAATCAGGTCATATGTAGTCCAGGATCTGTCGGAGGAATATGCCGATGGAGATTTTTCAAGAACGGACGCAATGTTTAGGTTGGGCTGGATGGTTAAGGCCTAATGGGGTTGCTCCTACTAAGACGGTCGTTGCTCGCTGGTTCACCTGCAAATGAACAATATGTTGTGCGGAAATTTAAACATGATGCAAGTTCCCGTCGGACCATGAAATGTTGTCTTTGGACGGTTAGGATGACGTCCTCAGACCATGACGTCCTGGGCCATGAAGCATATAATAAGGATTTGCAGGCCTTGAAATGGTGCTCTCGGGCTATTAGAATGATGCCTCCGAACTATGACGCCTTTGAATAATGATATGCAAAAGATAAAAGGGGTCTTCAGGCCATGGCATGGTGTTCTCGGGCTATGAAAATGGTGCCTCTGAACAATGACGCCTTTGGATGATTTGGAGATATTTTAGCCTATGAGATGTGGTAGGTGGCGATCTTTCAACCAATGCAAAATGTAAATAAGGTGGCGATCTTTTAGCCAATGCAAAATGTAAATAAAGTGGCGATCTTTCAGCCATGCAAGGTGTAAATGAAGTGGCGATCTTTTAGCCATTACAAAATGTAAATAAAGTGGCGATCTTTCAACCATGCAAGATGTAAATGAAGTGGCGATCTTTCAGCCAATGCAAAATATAAATAAAGTGGCGATCTTTTAGCCTATGTAAGATGTAAATGAAGTGGCGATCTTTCAGCCATGCAAGATGTAAATGAAGTGGCGATCTTTCAGCCATGAAAGATGTAAATAAAGTGGCGATCTTTCAGCCATGCAAGATGTAAATGAAGTGGCGATCTTTCAGCCATGCAAGATGGAGGTAGAGGTTAACCTCGGAAGGCAAAATGGTAGCCTTATGCAATGTAGAGAATGCAGATGGAGGTAAAGCTTAACCTCGGAAGGTAGAATGGTAGCCTTATGCAATGTGGAGAATATAGATGGAGGTAGAGCTTAACCTCGAAAGGCAAAATGGTAGCCTTATGTAATGCAGAGAATGCAGATGGAGACAGAGCTTGGTCTTGAAAGGTAGAATGGTAGCCTTATGCAATGCAGAGAATACAGATATAGGTAGAGCTTAAACTTAAAAGGTAGAATGGTAGCCTTATGCAATGCAGAGAATGCAGATGGAGGTAGAGCTTAACCTCGGAAGGCAGAAAGGTAGCCTTATGCACTGTAGAGAATGCAGATGGAGACATAGCTTAGTCTCGGAAGGCAGAATGGTAGCCTTATGCAATGCAGAGAATGCAGATGGAGACAGAGCTTAGTCTCGGAAGGCAGAATGGTAGCCTTATGCAATGCAGAGAATGCAGATGGAGATAGAGCTTAGTCTCGGAAGGAAAAATGGTAGCCTTATGCAAGAAGTAACAATGGAAAGTGGCAATAGAGCTGATAGAGGATTGAGGTATCGTGATTACTGGAGATATTGTGCCTGCTGGGGACACTGTTGTGCGGATAGCAGTTACGAGCAAGTGCAACGATTCGGAGAGTTATATTCCTGAACTTTGTGAGTGAGCGTAAAGTATATTTGATGATTTTGCAACTCAAGTGCCTGCATCCAAAGAAAAATCGTGAGGTTGTAAAGGGGGAAAGGTTAGTTCGTATCCCCGCTGGCTTTGCTTGACCTGCTCGATTTTTGATCTGGCGATACCGTATATATCACTGGGGTAGCGTTGCTAAACAAGGCAATCTTAGTAATAAACATGCATGATTTAGTAAAAGCATAACATAAGTACATAATTAAGAATAGTTCTCTTTAAATGAACCGACGACTGCGACGTGATTCAAGACATTGCAACTTCTCTTGCTCCGGAATTTTGAGGGTCCTCCTCAAAATTCTGCCCCAGTTTACTGGGTTGTTGCTTCTGACGGCTGTTAATGATAAATGGCTGGAATCGACTTCGGAATTTTGAGGGTCCTCCTCAAAATTCTGCCCCAGTTTCCAATGGCAGGGGAAATGGAAATTTTATTGGATTATGACCGAACCCATAGGGATGCCTACGTACCCCCTCTTAAAAGGGAATCAAGTCAGGTGCAGTTCAAATTACATCATAAAACAAAGCATAAAGGTTACACATAGTATCTTTTGACTGCGTCTGAATTGATCGGCTTTGGCCAGACTTCTCCGTCCATTTCTGCAAGTATGAGGGCTACTCCTATTAGAACCCGATGAACCATGTACGGACCCTGCCAGTTGGGAGAGAATTTCCCTTTGGCTTCATCTTGATGTGGAAAGATTTTCTTTAATACCAATTGCCCCAGTGTGAACTGTCTCGGCTTGACTCTATTGTTGAAGGCTTTGGACATTCTGTTCTGATAAAGCTGACCATGGCAAACTGCATTCATTCTTTTCCATCTATAAAAGCCAGCTGCTCGTAACGACTCTTCACCCACTCTGCATCGTCGAGTTCTACTTCCTGTATGATCTTCAAGGGAGGGACTTCTACTTCGGCGGGAATGACCGCTTCTGTACCATATACTAGCATGTAGGGGGTTGCCCCTGTTGATGTACGGGTTGTGGTGCAGTATCCCAATAAAGAAAATGATAGCTTCTCGTGTCACTGCTTATGCTTCTCTATTTTCTTAGTATCTTCTTGATATTCTTGTTGGCGACCTCTACGCCTCCGTTCATCTGAGGTCTGTAGGCTATAGAATTCTTGTGTTTGATGTTGAAGGTTTCACACATGGATTTCATCAAATCACTGTTGAGGTTGGATCCATTATTAGTAATGATTGACTCTAGAATTCCGAACCGACACATGATACCGTTGCAGACGAAATCCGCCACGACTTTCTTACTCACTGTTCTGTAAGATGCTGCTTCAACCCATTTGGTGAAATAATCAATTGCTAATAGGATAAACCCGTGCCTGTTTGATGTTGCGGGTTTGATAGGTCTGATAACATCCATTCCCCAGGCGGCAAACGGCCACAACGAGCTTGTTGCATTAAGCTCATTTGGAGGCACCTTTATCATGTCTGCATGTATATGGCAGCGGTGGCACTTTTGGACATGCTAGATGCAGTCTGTTTCCATAGTCATCCAAAAGTAATCAGCTCGGAGTATTTTCTTTGCTAAAACAAATCCGTTCATATATGGACCGCAAGTCCCTGCATGAATTTCCTCTAATAACCTGGATGCTTCATTTGCGTTGACACACCTTAATAATCCCAAATCAGGAGTCCTTCTATACAGGATTCCTCCGTTGTGAAAGAAATTGTTGGATAACCTCCGAATCGTGCACTTCTGAATAGCATTTGCGAGTTTTGGGTATTCTCCTTTTGCCAAGTATTCCTTGATATCATGAAACGAAGGCTTTCCGTCAGCTTCTTCGTCGACATGAGCACAGTAAGCGGGCTGATCATAGATTTTTACCAGAATGAGATCAATGAAATTCTTGTCTGGATGTTGTATCATGGATGATAGGGTAGCCAGTGCATCGGCAAATTCATTCTGGACCTTGGGAACATGCTGGAATTCTGTCTTTGTGAACCTCTTTCTCAACTCCTGCACATGATGCAGATAAGGGAGTATCTTGGAGTTCTTGGTCGCCCATTCTTCTCGGATCTGATGTATAAGCAGGTCTAAATCCCCAATTACTAGCAACTCTTGGATGTTCATGTCAATGGGCATCTTGAGCCCTAAGATACAGGCTTCATACTCGGCCATATTGTTGGTGCAGGGGAACCTGAGTTTGGCAGACACTGGATAATGCTGACTGGTTTCTGATACTAGGACTGCTCATATGCCAACTCCTTTGAAATTTGCTGCTCCATCCAAAAATATTCTCCAACCGTCATAGGATTCTGCAATGTCTTCTCCTATGAATGATATCTCTTCAGTAGGAAAATATGTTTTTAGGGGTTCGTATTCTCCATCCACGGGATTTTCAGCAAGGTGATCTGCTAGTGCCTATCCTTTGATTGCTTTCTAAGTCATGTAGACAATGTCAAATTCACTCAACAGGATTTTCCACTTGGCCAGCTTGCCAGTGGGCATGGACTTCTGAAAGATGTACTTCAAGGGATCCATTCTTGATATGAGATATGTAGTATAGGCACAGAAGTAGTGCCTCAACTTCTGAGCTACCCAAGTCAAAGCACAACATGTGCGCTCTAACAGAGAATACTAAGCCTCGTACGGGGTGAACTTCTTACTGAGGTAATAGATGGCCTGCTCCTTCCTCCCTGTTTCATCATGCTTCCCCAGAACACAACCGAACGCTCCATCCAATACTGCAAGGTAGAGTAATAGAGGTCTACCCGGCTTAGGTGGAACTAAGACTGGTGGTGTTGATAGGTATTCCTTGATTCTATTGAAAGCTTTTTGGCAATCATCAGTCCATGTGGTAGTGGCGTCCTTCTTCAACATCTTAAAGATTGGCTCACAGATGACCATAGATTGTGCTATGAACTGGCTGATGTAGTTAAGTCCTCCCAGGAAGCTCATTACGTCCTTCCTATTCTTTGGCGGTGGCAGTTCTTGAATATCTTTAACCTTAGATGGATCCAATTCTATCCCTCGGTGACTCACAATGAACCCAAGTAGTTTTCCGATTGGAACCCCAAATGCACATTTTGCGGGATTCAGTTTCAGGTTGTATCTTCTTAGTTTGTTGAAGAACTCCCTCAAATCTTCCATGTGGCTTTCTTGGACTTTATGATGACATCATCTACATAAACATAAATCTCCTTGTGTATCATATCATGGAAGATAGTAGTCATGTCCCTCATGTAGGTGGCCTCTGCATTCTTTAACCCGAATGGCATCATCTTGTCGCAGTACATCCCCCACGGCGTAAAGAAAGCCATTTTCTCAGCATCTTCTTCGTCCATCCAGATCTGATGATATCTAGCGAAGCAATCTACAAATGATTGCAACTCATGCTTGGTGTAATTGTCGATCAAGATGTGTATGTTTGGCAAGGGGAAGTCATCCTTTGAACTGGCTCGATTGAGATCCCGGTAGTCGACACGGACACTGACCTTCCCATCCTTTTTCGACACCGCCACAATATTGGCTAACAATGTCGGATATTCTACTACCTTGAGGACCTTAGCTTTGACCTGCTTAGTGACTTCTTCCTTGATTTTTAGACTCATGTCGGGTTTAAACTTTCTGAGCTTCTATTTTACCGGTGGACATGTTGGATCAGTTGGCAGTTTGTGGGCCACAATAGATGTGCTCAAACCAGTCATGTCATCATATGACCAGGCGAATATGTCCTCATATTTCCTTAGAAATTGTGTGTACTCTTCCTTTTCAGACGGTAACAAATGAACGCTGATCCGAGTTTCTTTGATATTTTCTACATCTCCCATGTTAACAATCTTGGTCTCGTCCGGGTTGGATTTAGGTTTGTTCTTAAAATTCTCAACTTCTTTAACAATCTTTTCCGATATATCCTCTTTCTCTGAATCTATGTCCGTTTGTTGCGTTGTCTCATTGCATGTCACAACCATTGGTTCATCAAGATAGGTAATAGTAATGCTGATCAAGTTTCTTCTGAAATTTCAACAGTTTCTGCTCGAGTTGGGACGCACTTTCTTTGGAGACCTGAGCACCATGAGTGTCCTCTACCCGTTCAATTGGGTTTTCCTTTCTAGTGTTGTTCAAATCTTCCATCTTTCCTTTGTTCCTGCTTCTGATAGGACTAGGAGTGCACGAACTAACCTTTGGGGAGGGGAGTAAATAAACAAAAAGTAAAAAACAAAAAGGTAACAAGTTAGTGGGGATTATAAGAAAGTGTTGCGATATTTAAACACATAGTGCAAGAATGTAAATCGTGTCCTAATTTGGGAGCCTCATTGTGCCCGAGGTAGGCCTAGCGAAAAATTGATTTGGAGAACTTAGAAGGCTAAATGCCTCATTTTATTGATAAAAGTAGACGAATCCCAAAATGATACTAAATAACAAGGAATAAAATGTCACTAGTGGCCATTGGCCTTATTACATTTCATAAAGTAAAAGAAAACTCCTATCTATTTGGACCCAGAAGGACCTTCCTCAGGTTGAATGCTCTCGTTGATCAAATCCTCCAATTCGCATAGGTTCACCAGTAAAAATACCTTGGCCAGGTGTTCTCCTTCGTTTCCCTCAGCGTTTTGGCAGTCGGCGACTCTCTTCCTCACTTTTCCTTCTAATTCCAGCAGACTATATTCCATATATTCCAACTTTTCACTAGCTCTGGCAGCCTTCTCTTTCCACTCATTGATTTGGTCATCTGACGGAAGACTCCCCCACCAGTCTAGCAAGAGTGGGGGCGTTCTAACCATACCGAAACTAGGGACCTCGTTCTTTATTTTCTACAAAACAAAAGGGTTAGACCCTTACCCCCACCAGACTCGACTAATTAATACCAACAATTGGCATAAAAGCATTTAGTTCTCCAAATAAATGCACAGAACATGATAGTGTCCGTTTGGGTTTTAGGGAAACCCAGTGGACTTTGGACAAGGCTATCTTAAAGAGTCATTATGCGGACAACATAACTAACTCGGCAAGGTTTGACCATGATGCATGCACAATTAAACAGAGTAAAGTTTTTATGGGGGTTTTAGACTGGTACCCTTGAGCGGACAACTCAAGAGGGAAAGGCACGGAACCGTCGACTACACTGTTGATCGACTGGTTTTACCGTAAATACGCCTTTGCCGAATTTAAAGGGTGATAATATCGGAAGAGCGCAACCACTCATTATAAGTATTGCTATGGTATTTGTTTGGCACGAGTGGAATATGATGTTGAATATGCAGTTGCAATAATTAAACAAGTTGTCACGTATTTTCACGTTAATAATTACAACAGTTCCTCAGAATTTAAAATGGTAATAAAGGAAAGCAGTAAAGGAAGGCAGTAAAAGAAATAAAGGAAAGAAACAAAGAGCCAAGTTAGTTTTTGCAGTAGAACAGGCAATTAAATGCTTAAAGGTATTAAACAAATAAAGCACATAAGAAATGTAAAGTCACAGTAATAGCTTGAAATGGTAAAAGCCTAAAAGTCATCCCCAGCAGAGTCATCATACTGTCGCGCCCCCCTTTTTCTCGCGAAATCGAGCTTCGACATTTGGGAGGACAACTCGTTCCCTTTCGGGAATTGGGTTTGAATTAAAGAGTCGTCACCTAATGGTTAAAGTGCATTACGACACTAAAGAAGGGTTTGATTTAGAAAACCAGAGATTTGGGTAAGGGCTTGAAATTATCCCGAGGGGAAGGTGTTAGGCACCCTTTAGGATCCACTAGTATGGTTCTAGGCCAAGCTATTGTTGTGACTTAAGTACAAATAACATGTAGGCAATTAAGGCTTTCAAATAAGAGGGGATTTTCACGTAATGGTTACAAAAGTAAGAAAAAGGAACTAAAAGAGTTGATTTTCTTAAAAGAAATGGTAAAAAAAAGATTTAAAAGAAACAAAGAAAACAAAGGGAAGGGGGGTCCTAGGTTTATTAATAATATGAATCACCCCACACAACATCCGGTTGTCACTCCTCGGTGAGGGGCTACACGTGATGTTATCGCGTGGTCATCATATCCATATCTACCCTTCCCACCCTGTTAAGGTATTAAAGCATAGATCGGTCTCATTTACTTATTTCATGCTATTACCCGCCCCAATCCTATCAATCCCATAGGTACTTGGGACTACTATTCCTAAAAGGGAGGAGAAGTTGGGCTTATTTGTGGTTTCAAAGGTAAAAATACTAAGGCGACAAGCAAAAATATATATATATATATAGCAAGTATATATATATATAGCAAGTATGGGAAGCACATAAGCAAATAAGGCTCAAATAGACCTCCTTAAATAAAAGAAAAGCATATAGTTTAGCATGTCTTACACGTACTGATTAGGATATGATTAAACTTAAAAGTTGGGGCAGACTGATTTATTGCATATTTCATATAAGAAGCCCGAATCAGGCCTGCCTGCTGGTTGTAGTTAATAAAAATCTGATTCAGTCATAAACTGTCCTATGGCTTGCCTAAGTGTTAGACGAAAACCTACAGGCATGATATCTACTGATTTCATAAAAGATAAAGTATATTGATTTTAGAAAAGGTTGTCAGTTATTCAGGAAAGACGAGTTTTGACAAAAGATCATAAATTCTGCAGACGTTAGACAATGATTTTAGATTTTTAGGCGAGGGAGACATTTCAGACTTGGTTATTAATTCCTATAGACATGTTTTCTAGGCGTTGTTGACTTTAAACACTTTTACAGACATAGCAAGAGTGCAGAAATCCTATAGGCATGGCATCTAAATGATGTACTTCGTTTAAGCCTATGAACATGATATCTAAATGCAGTTAGTTATTTAAGTCCTATAGAGGTTTGCCTAGTGACAGATGCATATGCAGGATTCGGATTTCCAGTTAACTATGAGCATGGTATCTATATGAGAGATGCAAAAATTTAACTATAGGCAGGATATCCATATGAATGCAGAATTTCAGAAACCTATAGGCAGGATATCTATATGGGTGCAGAATTCCTTATAGGCATAGTATCTACATATGAAAGTGCAGAATTCCTATAGGTAGGATATCTATGTGATATGCAGAAATCAGAAATTCCCTATGAGCAGGATATCTACCCCTTTTACACACATAGTTACCCCCCCCCTTTTTCACTAGCCATCCTAATAGTTTATTACAAAGTTATTACTGTCCAAAAAAAAAATAAAGTAAAGAAAATACATCAGAAGTTGAAAATTACAACCAAGGAGAGCCTGATTCAGATTTCCTGTCTGAAGTATGAAGTAAACCAACTCCAAAGATCATGCTTCAAAGCCTTTCTCCTACTTGGGTGTGTCAGAGTTCCCTAATAGTGTCATATGAACTCTGGGAAGTGCTCACACCCAAATGTATCGCCACATTAAGCCAAAGTGTAGTGTGGAAGGGCCAGCCCACAGGTGTCGAAGTTCAGAGGGAACTCAAGGTCCCAAGGCAAGGCTCACAAGAGGGGTGCAGAACTTAGGAACTAAGAGGGAGTGTAAGTGCAGAATTCTGGGGAAAGGGAAAGGGAAAGGGAAATAACACACATAGGGATATAGGGAATGGGGAGTTGCACGAGGTAACAAAAGTCCATTGGAGGTTGTTATCTTTCTTAAGTACACCAAAGAACTTGTAGCACCTATCTGATGACCATAAGATGAACCTTGATATGGTGGTAATACGGCCTGTCAACCTTTGAACTAGCTTTTTGGTGGTCAAGTGCTCTGGTATCTCCTCGATGGCTTTGATTTTATCAGGATCGACCTCGATCCCTCATTGTGATACCAGGAAACCTAGAAACTTTCCTGAAGCCACGTCGAATGTACACTTTTCAGGGTTCATTTTGTACTGTCTGAGTATGTCAAAGTTTCTCTCAGATGATCGATATGATCCTCTTTCCTTTTGGATTTGACCAGTATGTCGTCTATATAGACTTCCATTATTTTTCCGAGCTAGTTCTTACACATCCTTGTCACCAACCTTTGATAATTTACCCCCGCGTTCTTTAGCCCGAAGGGCATGACCCAGTAGCAGTACGTTCCTTGATGGGTGATGACTGTGGTTTTTTCCTGATCTTCTTCTTCCATGAGGATTTGATTGTAACCTGAGTAAGAATCTAGGAAGCTCAATAGTTCATGTCTGGCCGTTGCATCAATGAGTTGGTCGATATGGGGTAACAAGAATGAATCCTTAGGAACGCTTTGTTCAGATCTGTGAAATCCACGCACATCTGCCATTTTCCATTCTTCTTTTTCACCATAACCACGTTGGCAACCCATTTGAGGTACTTCGACTCCCTAATAGAGCCATTTTCTAATAATATTTCGACCTCCTCGCGTATTGCGTCATTAATTGCGCAGTTGAACTTGTGTCTGGCATGTCTTACTTGGGGGTGGAATGGGATGATGTTCAGTTTGTGCGCGGCGATTTCCTTTGGGATTCCTAGCATATCTGCATGGCTGAAAGCAAACAAATCTGCATTAGCTGTTAAGAATCGATGGTATTTACCTAGTTCCTGAAGTTTATAACTAATGTAAGCCTTCTTGTTGTGGTCGTTGAGGTCTAATTGAATAGGGTCGAGGTCTTTTATGGTCGATCCTGTAGCTTCAACCATATCGGGGTCTCTGATGTCGTTCCCGCTAGCGTCATGTGTCGACCTCGACCCTGCTGATTGTTATGCCTCTTTTTCTTTGTCCCTCTTTTATTGGATGGCCACGCTGTCTAGGGCGATGCGGTAGCATTCCCCGGATATGTGTTGTTCCCCTCGTATACTGAATATTCCCACGGAGTTGGGAACTTGATGACCTGGTATAAGCTGGAAGGGACGGCTCTCATGATGTGTATCCATGGTCGCCCTACTATGGCGTTGTATGTTGTGTTGGTCTATGCTGTGGAATGTGGTTTCTAGAGTGACTCCACCGGCCAGAATAGGGAGTGGGATTTCTCCAGATGTTTACCCAACTGCATTGTTAAAACCAGTTAGCGTGATCCAACTTTGCACTATCTTATCTTCAAGTTTCATTTGTGCAAGTACTCGAGGATGGATAATACATGTGTCACTTCCGTCATCTACCATAATGTGTCTCACATGGTATCGTTTTGCAAGTGATTGACCGTTTGAGCTTGTAGTTAGTGGTGAATTTCACGTTGTTGATGGAGGCATCATCGTTGTTGCCAATGATCATGTGGATGGTACGAGCTGGTGAGGGCGGCTTTGGCGGTCCTTGGTGTTGTTCGCGTCCTCAGGCAAAGTTGGTTCTTCCCCAATCGCTCAGCAACTCTTTGAGGTGCCCTTGTTATAAAATGTTTATGACTTCCTGCCTTAGGGCAATGCAATCTTCATTTTTGTGCCCCCGTTCTTGATGGAAATCGTAGAGGGCGTTGGACTTTCTAGTACTTGGATCTGACCTCATCTTCTGCGACCACTTTACCTTCGGTCAGGGCTTTTCCAGAGCATAGACTATCTCTGTAGGTGAAACACAAAAATTGTGAGCGGATAACAAAGGGGGCATACCTCTTTCACTCCGATGAGTCCCTGTCCTTGGTCTAAACGGGCCTTCTTTGTAGCGGGACGGGGCCGTAACGGCCGTTCTGACATGCGGTTGATGTCGTTCACTACTAGGTCGTGGAGCTGTGGGATCCCTTCTGGCATCGTTTCTTCAATCTTTTTTGGATTCGACCTGTACCGAAGTCAGTAGATGAGTTGGTCCATTGAGGTCGTCCTCATCTTCTCGGACCTCGGCACAATATGCATTGTGTATTTCGTCCCAAGTGGTTGGGGAATACTTCATCAACCGACTCAATAATTTCCTAGTTGCTCTCAAACCATTGTTGCTCCGCCCGTTTTGAAAGGCTGCGACCGCCATTCCTTCGGATACGTTCGGCAAAGTCATCCTCACTCGATTATGAGGCAAGGAAGTCCCTCAACCCTTCCCCTAGGGCCTGTTTAATGGCAAAGCATGGGCCGTTACAAACTTGCCAGCCATCTCTTTGAAAGTTTCTATGAAGCGCGCAGGTAGCTATGAATACCATGTCAGTGCTCCTCCCGTGAGGGTTTTGCTGAACTTTTTCAGCAAAATAAAGGACAGTTGCTCTTTGGCGAAATCATTACCTTTTACTATGGTGACGTACTGATTCACGTGTTCTTCTGGGTCGGTCGTGCCATCGTATATCTTGAGGTAGGACGACATTTTGATGGCTTTTGGTATGGCATAGGGAGCTGCACCATCACTGTACGACTACTCTATGAATTGGCCGGCGTTCCTTTTTGGTAGCAATTTAGGGGCGCCGGGTATTTTATCGACCCATTCCTGATGTTCTTTCATCTGATCTCGAAACGTCATATTTTCATTCTCCATTTCTTCCATCCTTTTAAGGATGGTTGTAAGGGCGTTATCACTTGTATTATCAATGACATTGTGATTTATACCTGTCATTGGACGGGTGGATGATTGCACTGCTCGTCCGCTTGTTGTATTGTGGCAGTCCCTCCGATTTCCGTAATTGAGCCTGGGATGCTCGTTACTGTGTTAGTCAGCCACGCTTCGAGAAGCTTTTTGACAGCCGGCGGTGCCCCCTCCTCCGTAGATGTAAAAACTCCTTTACCGTGAGGTTTGGTTATGCCACAATGTGGGGGTGGTGACCCATATCGCCTAGGGGACGCATTCGACGTCATATCCTCATCGGCCATTTCACAGCTCTTGTTGATGACGGCTATGAGGTTGGTCGGGAGGTCATTTGTTGTCCTCACATTTTCTTTTCGGTTACTCGCCATGTTTGGTTTTGCACAAAGAAAAAGAAGGGGTCTTGGGTTTTGTGGCATTAGTGCCCGGCGTTAGTTACAGATCTAGAGGAAACTAAAAAATTAACTAAGAAATCCTCATAGATAGCGCCAAATTATTTGACCCAAAAGCGTAAATCATGATTCAAATAATTAATTTCAGTTAAACATAGATTAATCTTAGTTAAGAATAATATCCTCATATTTTAATATCAGAAAAGGTAGTTGACAGGCATTTATGAGGACAATAATGACATTATGTAATAAATGCCTTTTATTATCAAGAAGAATAACAGTGTGTATGATATTCAATAAATGACAACATAATGACACTCGTGTAATTAAGAGGAATAATTTAATGAGCAAGAGGTGGAACAAAAGATCTTCCACCTGACAATGATTGGATGATAGATCCTCAAACAATTAAGAATTCCTCATATCTGACGAGAGCCATAGCGAAAAGTAATGTTTTGTATTGAGTGAAGTGTGAATCTCTTTCAAAATGTTGTTCTTACAATTGAGTTTTCACATGCCTCTATTCTCTCTCTTCTTTCTATTTATATGGGATATCTTCCCAAACAACCCTAACAGTACAAAGTAAGGAATATTCGCTAGAATATCCTTTAGAATATTCTTTTTCTGATTTTATTTTGAAAGCTAGCCGTTACAACGTTATCATCAGTACTAGATCGTGATCCTCGTCGATGACTTGACTACGACCGTCCTGGACTTCTCGATCGTGGGCTAATGCGACTTCTTGGACCATCTTAAACGATGGTATGAGGATCCTTTTCTTCCTGAATATTCTATAAGCGAATTTTGACCATACACATTCAAAGACACGATGATCGTTCTAATGCCTAATCACCAAGCATTATCCTATTAACCAAATTAATCAATTAGTGAAAAACCAGAAATTGGATGTTACTTTTCCTGTGACGTAGAAAATGGCCAAAGAGCTGTGAATTCGATTGTACAGATGAAATAAATTGTTGGGGGGACCTTCCAATCCAAATTACTCGCCTACGCCAGTTTCTAGGTAGAGTGAGATTTCATTTCACAACGTCCACACAAAAGCTTTTCTGCTTCATCCCCCCCCCCCCCTAAAACCCAGCCCCCCACATACATCCCTTCTCTCTCTATCTTTTTCATTTCATCTCTCTCTCTCTCCTCTCTTTAGCAAATTAGAACTGTGTCTGTTCTTTTAGCGTATTTCTTCTTTCTTCATTGATTGAGCTGCTATGCCTAAAGTACAATACCCCAGATCTGAGTTCTGATTCCATGGGTCACTCCCCCCTGAAGAATCCTATGCTTTATCCTTCACGCTTTCTCCTATCCCCCTTCTCTATGTATTGACTAATAAATTGCCACAATTTCCACAGATCTGAGTCTCTTCCATTGTCATTTTCCTTTCATGTCAAAACTCTTCATTTTTTAATTCCCTTTTCTGGTCTCCAAGAAATTCTGTCACTGATCTCTATAACGAAGTTTCCAATCCTTAGATTCCCAAAATAAGAAGTTCCCCATTTTTGGTTTTGCCTGATATCTAACTGAACTTTAACATTTGAATGGAAAGCGCCGCTGGTGGCAGCGGCAACAGTAGTAGCCTAAGAACATTGATGTTCAATGATAAAATTGATACTCCTAACCTCGGAGACTTCCTCAGAGTCAAAGAAAACAACAACAATACTACAGCAGGTCTTACGTTAGGCGCTGTGTTGAGCAACAAACCAGAATGTTCTTCTTCTTCTTCCCCTGTCCATTCCTCCAACAGAACTCTTCTTGATATCATTCAAGAGGATCCCAACAGCAGCAGAAAAACTCGAAAAACTTGGAAACATTTCAGGAACAAACTCCGTCTTAAACGTGCTGCCGACACATGGACTTCTAACATTTCCATTCAACAGGGTAATAACAATCCGATAGTTATGTCTCGGAGGTTGTCCCCTCGGTCACCTCCTCCCCTCGATGATGTTACTTACCAAGAGGACCTGCCCGTTGAAAATTTCGGTCAGCGGGAGATTTCGGCATCTGGGTCACAAAGAATATTGCGAAGAATTTCGAGCAGAAATGAAACTGCAGAAGAGGAAGAAAGTGAAGGGGAAAATGCTGGAGGAGATGAACCGGTGAGGATGTCATTAATGGCGTTATTAGCAGAGAATGATGGAGATGGGTCAGCTTATATGATAGGAGATGGAGACGAAGAAGAAGATGAAGAGGAGGAAGAGGTTGATGATAATGGAGTTCCCGGCGCCGGTGTCGGTGCCGGTGCGGTCGGAGAATATAACAACTGTTGTGTTTGTATGGTGAGACATAAGGGTGCTGCGTTTATACCATGTGGACATACATTTTGCAGGTTGTGTTGTAGGGAGCTTTGGGTTCAAAGGGGTAATTGTCCTCTCTGCAACAATTTGATTTTGGAAGTTCTCGACATTTTCTGATCAATTGAAAACCATTTCAACTACCACAGCTTCAATGTTTAGCATTTTCTTTAATTTTAATTTATTTTCTCTTCTTCTTGGTTCCCCCATCTTGTTTCAATGTTGCATTCTTACATTTGTCTCTATATCCTTTTCTGAATTAGCCCAATTTAGTGGCTTTTGTGAATTAGTGATTACTAGCTAGTGATTATTAGTCAGGCATGAATAGGATAATGGTCCTTGGTATCCTTTGTGTATATTGTACCTCTGTCTTGTATGGACTAATATTCAAAGTTTGAATAGAAAAAGGAAAAATACATATTTTACCGATAGACTTTGTACTTAAATCCCTCTTACAATTAAATACGGGAATAGTATTGCACACCAAAATTTTTAAAAGTGTCAATTACACATCTCTTTTGCCATGTGTCACATACATGTATTACACATAAAAGAGGCGCATGAAAATTACAAAATTCATGTGAAATTAAGTTTTTTATTTTACTTTTCCCTTTCTTAAACTATTTTCTTTACAAATTAAAGAAAAAAAATATAACTCATGTCTTCTTTCCCAACCCACCCCGCGATTCCTCCCCTCCCTTGGTTTCGTCTTCTTCCCCTAACCTCCATCCTAATTTTGTATACCCCTCATATTTGTCTCTTAACCCCCGTGACTAAGAAGAAAAAGAAAAGGAAGAAGAAAAGAGGAGTTATTGGGTTTTGTAAAAATCACTATTATTGACTTAGAAAATTAGTTGAATTCGTGATTGTTTTTTTTTAACGATTTATGACACGTGTCAGATGTTGATTGGCGTGTGTAATAACAATCTTTAAGCAGATGTGGTCAAATACCGAAATGGTGTGTAATTAATACACCTTTAAAAATTTTGGTGTGTAATATTATTTCTGTCTTTAACAAGTGTGCAACAGAGATTTGGGGACAAGTTCAATAGATAAAGTATGTACTTTGCCCATAGTAAAACAGAGAAGAAACAAAGGTCTTATTTGGGGTCACATTGATGTTTTTACTTTACTATCATATATGAATTTTGGAATTGTCTTTCTCTTTAGGAAAAAGTCACGGGAGAATAGCTGTCGAGCTTGTGTTGAGAAGGACTTGACAACTTAGTCCAGATAGTGGGACCGTTAATAATGTCTTACTCCTAATGCGGGAGATTCCACTACGTGCAACCCAACATGTAATTATTTGTGACAAAACCCTCCACAACTACCTTATGGTATCTTAAGATATTTTTCTTTTAATTTTAACTTTTAGATCGATTGGGCTAGTAAAGGAAATTTTAAAGGTGACTTTTGCTCGAACTTAAATTGGTGCAGGATGAAACTGTAATCACTATATTGTTAGCTTCTATCCCTCTGATTAGTTTAGTGCTTATGAAGATCAACAGAAAATAAAACGGGAATTAAGCAGTTGTAACTTGTAACCAGTAATCAGCAGGTCTTTGCAACCTTAATTTGCATCTCACCTTCAATGAGGTTTTGCTAGTCATCTTAATGGTGAAAGGTGCCGGCCAATCATTAACGATTGTTAAAGATCAAAATGTAAGACAAACTAGTTTTATCATCCAATGAAGCACTGCCAGATGATATGAAATACCAGATGCTTTAACATATTTTTTAATAGCTAATTAGGTATTGGATGAGGAGTTGGTCAACCATCATTAATGCCATCCTCCTATGGTTGGTTTGTTACATTTATGAAGTTACCAATTTTTTGTAAGTTTACTAACGCATGTGCTTTAAATTTGATACCAAGAGTTCTTCCCTCCAAGAACTTTTCATTTTGCTCTTAGTGAGACTCGAACTCACAACCTCTTGGTTGTAAGTGGAGGTTGCTTACCATCAGAGCAACCCCTCTTGTTGCAATATACTACAGACTAATTATATAACATAAATAATTATTATAATTCTCGAATACTTTTGTTGACACAAAGGTTGCCCAACTTTGATGAGAGTTCGGAACCAAAATGTGATTTTTTGGGACAAGTAGCACCTTAATATGTGTAAAAAAATGGCATTTTTATATATAGCGCCCAAATACTGGGCGCTATACATTAACGTTAACTGTGCCGTTAATGTATAGCGCCCAATATTTGGGCGCTATACATAGAAAGCTGACATTAACAGGTATAGCTCCCAAATACCCGGCGCTATACCTTTTTTTTTAAAAACGAGTCTTCTTCTTCAAGACGACCATTCTGCTTCTTCTTCCTCAATATTTTATATTTTCTTCTTCTTGGGCCCCCACTCCCATACCCGCTGCCCCACTATTTTAAAAAAAAATTGGGTCTCCCGTCACATAAAAGGTGAAGAACGTAGGTCCCACATCCGAGTAGAGTTTCGTATTATTGTTGATTCATACTTCCGGAGTCAAAATTTCAATCTATTTGCTTTCCGAAAATTCTAAATCGAGGTATTTCGGTTTATTTTAAGTTGAAACTTTTATAATAATAATGCATATTATTTGATTTGTATGTGTTCTATTTCGGTTTGTATTTTTTTTTTTCGAAACTAGTATGTTAAATTTATCCGGATTTAATATTAGTATTTTATAAAAAAATATAAATTTATCTGTTAATATCCTGATTTATATATATGTATTTTCATGCTGTTTTGTGTTTTATTTGCAATTAAATTTATTTGTTGTTTATGTTTAGTTTAGATTATTTTTTAGCATAGTAAAATCTAGACCTTTTAGCGTAGTAAAATGTAGACCCTTTTAGCGTAGTAAAATTTAGAGCCTTGTAGCGTAGTAATGTGTAGTATTTTAGCTTAGAATTCCTTTTGTTTAAGTATCTTATACTGGTAGTTGAAAATGCAAACTTTGTACAATTAAGTTAACAATTGTATCAACACACATAATTACTAATGTTAATTTGGTGCCACTGAGCCTCAAAATATCGAGCCCGGAACCCATAGGTATATATATTTATATATATAATTTGTACAATTAAGTTATTAAAAAATATGAATTTAAAATATAAAATAAACACATAATTATTAAGGATAGTTTGGTGCTACTGGGACTCAAATATCGAACCTCAAACTCATAGGTATAATTTTTGTATAACGCTAAAAATTATGTATCTCAAAAAATTAATATTTAATATACAGAATAAAATACAATTAATGTTGTTTTAATTTACAGTTCACGACATGGACACGACTATACATCTCGGCCCTCGGACGTTGGATCTATTAGCCCTACAGCCCCAGCATAGATCCGAGTATATATGGGACGGACAATTGCTTACGCAGAAATTTTCGGGCCAGGAGAGTGGATCTATTGTGGGACTTTTTGAGTCATAGAGTTCTACATCCCCGCGTGGTCCATTACCTGGAGGAGATGGGATTATATAGGATTATTAGGATTGGCCGGATACAGCTCGACTGGGCTTTGATCACGACCTTGATTGAGTAGTGGCGGCCGGAGACGCACACTTTCCATCTGCCCATCGGCTAGGCCACCATCACACTCCAGGATGCTGAGATTTTATATGGCCTGTCCGCTGATGGCTTGCCAGTTTTACTGCCTGCGACCATGAGATATTATTCGCGACAGTCTTATTGGGATATGTTGCGCATGCTCACGGGTTTCAGGCCGGAGGACGAGACTGTAGCGTCTGGGTCCAGTCGTATGCAGTTGGTCCCCATTAGAGACCACCTGGAGCAGATCAACCATACTATCACCGATGAGTCAGCAGAGGTGGATGTACAGCGATATACGAGGCTGCTATTGCTCCTTCTACTTGGGGGGGTCTTGTTCCCGAACACTTCGGGAAACCTAGTGAGCCTCCGTTTTCTGCATCATATTGGCCGGTTCGAGGATACAGCCATCTACAACTGGGGTGGTGATGTCATCTCATATTTGTTTAAGCAGATGTGTCGAGCTTGCATCGGCACACAGAGAGACGTTGGTGGCTTTCTGCCACTTCTACAGGTGACAACATATTCAAATAATATGTCCATTAGTTACAATTCTACATAGTTATAGTTAGTCTTATACTTTACGTCAACTTTGTATGTTAGGTTTGGGCCTGAGAGCGATTTCTGCAGTTTCAGCCACCTCTACCACAGCTACCGGTTAATGTAGAAATTCTGCATCTCCCTCTAGCATGTAGGTGGGTTATGCGGCGTACTCTTGCACGAGAGTATGATGCCCATCATAATCTCCCCCTCTGCAGGGATATGTTGGATCTGCTGGAGGACGCACAGGTGAATATCTAACTAAACTTACCTGTTATAGATTAACTTAGTGTTGCGCATACTAACGGTTTGTGTTCTTATTTGATAGTTCATCTGGATGTCGTACAGCGATGAGGTTATAGGTACCCTGCCAGTGTATTGCACGTTCGGTCGACATATTTGGAGGGCTTCTGTCCCGCTCATATGTCTCGATATTGTCGAGCATCATGCCTCCGAGCGGGTATTTCGTCAGTTTGGCCTGCCGCAGCCTATACCAAGTCCGCCTGCATGGCTTGCTTTACATTATGAGAGGGATGATTGGTCCAGGGCGGACGACATATTTATGGCATGGCTTGATGAGCAGTTGGGTACTTGGGATAGGCGAGGGGACTTGACCCAACCGCAGCACTTTCCTATTCAACGTTATATGGCATGGTACCGCACTGTTTCCCTACTTTTTATCGGGAACCCAGTTCATTAGGCACACGGTCGGTACGTCCCATACGCCGGAAGACACGAGGCCCTGGTATGTTTTCTGTTATTATTAATTATATACCTGTAATTTAGTGCCAAATATGTAGTTTATATTTTTTTACTTTGTGCAGGCGATTGGATTGCATACCGTCTATCATATGGGGCATCAGATGCAGAGTCATGTCCACGATCCTGTGGCCATGCAGGAGTATAGTCGTCGATTCATGGATGTGGCTGCCCAGACACTGCAGCGAGCCCGATAGGATCAGCGTTTGGCACAGGAGGCTGATTATATGAACCTAGCGCAGTACCAGCGAGGTCATGGTATCCCACGAGTTGGATGTGCCCGACGAGCTGGTGGTGCCGGACGACATGGTCGTGGGCGAAGAGGAGGTGATCCCCAGCAAGGGGGCGTTGAAACTCCTGCTGATGATGTTGCTGCTGATATGGCAGGTGGCATGCATGAGACGGACATGTCGTCTTACAGCCTTGGAATTTATCGCACTCCAGTGCCATCTCAGGTGACCCCATCAGGTCAATTATTTATCACGGGCTCGGATATTCAAGGAGTGGATTGGGGTAGATACTTCCCAGGCCCGTCTACCACTGATGAGGATCGACCGACCCGAGATTTTTATAGTGGGCACCGACTGAGTTATGGCTCCACATCACATGCGCAGGTATGAGTTTATTAGTATTGAATTTAAATTTGTTTTAATTGTAACTTATTTATTTTCTTTAGCTTTATTAATTTCCTTTTTAAGGCTTCATGCGATGCTGCGACAGATGACTACATTCAGGATCCAGACACGATGATGATAAGACAATATAAATTGTTGTGAATTGTTATGTAGTTTTCTATACTAAGTTTCATATTATTATGTAGCCTTCTACTGGACCTGACAGCACCACCGATACATGTCATCCTGCGCCGCATCCGGCTATAAGGAGACGACTTGATGATGATGATCCTGATAGCGCACCCGGGCGGGAGGGGATGCGCCTCAGGCCAGCGGGTGCATTGAGACACACCAGATGCGGGACACATTGATTCGGCCTTCCTTTTTTTTATTTGGTGTAAATAATATTTTTGTATACATTAACAACAATATTTAATCGAATATGCCCATTACTTTTTTTAGTTCCCCATTCGTTTGATAGTTTCATATAACAACACAAGCACTTAAACTTAACTTCCACTTCAATTAAAATAAAATTTAGTACAACAAACAAGGAAAACATTACTACAGCACAAACACAAGCACAAACAAAAACATAGCAGGCCAATATAATAAAAATACATGAAATATGAAAAATACACTAAACACATACATGCTAATGTTTAGCCCCGGTTGCCATTTATTCTCCGCTCCAACCACTTAAATCGTTCTTCCAGTTGTTCTTTTTCCTCTTCTACCTCTTTCAGTTTCGCCTTCACCTCTGCAAGTTCCCATTTATATTTTTTTGCGTTCCTTTTGTGCTTCACAATTCGATTGTGTTTTCCATTTTTCTTCTCCCACCTCCTTCAGTTTCGCCCTAAAGTCTACAATAATTCTATTGTTTTCTTTTTCATGTTCCTGTTGTCTTAAACACACATTATGAAGATACTGCAGTTGTTCTCTGTAGCATTCCTAATAACATGGTTCATCAACCCATTCCTCAAAATCACAAATAGGTTCGCCGGGAACCTTGTAAAACTGGTTCATACAGTGCCAGTAGCGGCGTCCAACTTCACCACCATCCCAATAATTTTTCATCAAGCATGCTTTTCCACACTTGCACTTTGGTGGACAAAGAGGTTGAGCCATTTGTGAAATATTTGCTTTTAGTAAAAAAAATCTTACTTTTAATGAAATATTTGCTTTTAGTAAATTTTGAGCACACAAAATAACTACAATGAGCCCGTTATTTATAGGCGAGACAACACCTACATAATGTAGTATTTAACCGCGCTAAATACATAACGTACTATGTAATGGCGCTAATTTTGCGTGTTAAATATCATGATGTTGACAAGACAACTTTATGTCAGCTGGTCAGCTTTTTCAGTTCGACAAGACAACATACACATAACGTAGTGTTCAACCGCGCTAAATACATAACGTACTATTTAATAGCGCTATATTTTGGCAGAGATGCAAATGACTTATCCCAATTACTATAGACAATTTCAAAAGCTCGTTTGCGCCCGAGAAATGCCTTTCTTTTTCGTAATGGTATGGCTATGTTCCTAGTGGACTGATGTAATGCACTCTTTGATTTTATACCTTATGGTCGCTTCGAGGTGCGGAATAAGTACAAGAGAAAGACAACACACATATAACGTAGTATTCAACCGCGCTAAATGTATAACGTACTATCTAATGGCGCTATATTTTGCATGTTAAATATCCTGATATTGACAAGACAACTTTATGTCAGCTGGTCAGCTTTTTCAGTTTGACAAGACAACACACACAAAACTGTATATTTAACCGCGCTAAATACATAACGTACTAATCTAATGGTGCTATATTTTGCGTGTTAAATATCATGATATTGACAAAACAATTTTATGTCAGCTGGTCAGCTTTTTCAGTTCGACAAGACAGCACACACAAAACTGTATATTTAACCGCGCTAAATACATAACGTACTAATCTACTGACGCTATATTTTGCGTGTTAAATATCATGATATTGACAAAACAACTTTATGTCAGTTGGTCAGCTTTTTCAGTTCGACAAGACAACACACACAAAACTGTATATTTAACCGCTCTAAATATATAGATAATTTTATTAAATTATTATTTAAATAGGTAAAATGGGAAAGTACAAATCATAATTAACAAGCATAATTTTATTTCATAAATCTTGCAACATAGACATAACAACTAATTATTACAACATCAACTCATGGGTAGTTAGGTACACTAGAAGAACACCCACCACGAGCTTGATTAGTTTTGCCACCCAAACCAGCTGAAGGACATTTACGGCGGTCGTGTCCTGTTTGCGAGCATATACCACATTTGCGCGCATAAACGGTATCACTAACATCTATTTGGTTTCGTATACACGTTCTCTTCTGCACATGTATTTTACGCAAATAGGACTTGTTACACATCATTTTAAATGGTTCCGGAGGCCAATAATGCTCAGCACCCACTGGCTGCAACTGACCACTATGTGTGTTTAGGTACTTGAAAATACTATATTGTTGATCAACATAGTTGGTCTCCGCATAACCAACACGTTGAAAACACTTGATGGCATGTGAGCAAGGCATGTGGTAGATGGACCATTTCCACAGGAGCATAACCTTGCTGATTCATTTATAGTATGTACATTATTACCCCGATTATTATGGATAGCGGTGCGAACTTCAAAAACACCTCTTTCGTTATCATACTGCAAAAATGAATGCCAATGTGTCGCCGTCTGTATTTCTCAAATCTCTGCATCGGCACTGGCATAAATTCAACACCCCTTTCCATCAATTCCGTTGCAACTACAGACCGTTCAACAAACCTCTCCGCCATCTGCTTGAACGACATCCGCACCATGGCTGTGACGGGCAATCCTCTTGACGACTTTAATAACCCATTGAAGGACTCTGACACGTTTGTAGTAAGAATTCTCCATCTTCTGCCACCATCCGCATGCAAAGTCCACTTTTTCGGGTGATGTCGCATTAACCAACAATAGGCTGTCTCGTCTTCTTGCCTGATAGAATCCATATGCCTCCGGAATTTATGTTGTTGGTGGTCTGTTACTGCCATCCACATCAAATCATGTAGATCCTTGTTGGGATGTTCCTTCTGGGAATTGGTCTTAAAGTGCCTCACACAGTAACGGTGGTATGCATAAGGTTCTTGCCATGCAAGCAAGTTCTCCACAGAACTTAATATACCACCATGCCGATCCGATATTAGACCAATACCTGAACGTGATTTGACAACGTGCTCTTTCAGGTGGTTCAAAAACAGCGTCCACGTCTCTGTACTTTCATTGGCACAAACAACGAAAGCTAGAGGAAATATCTGTCCATTAGCATCCACTGCGACGGCTATCAATAGCTTGATATAGTACTTTCCATAGACATGAGTTCTGTCTATGGATATTACGGGCCGGCAATGCGAAAAACCATCAATTGTTGGCTTAAACGCCCAGAACACGTAATTGAATATGTATTCTGGTGTTCCCGGACTCCGCTCAAGCTTCCATTCAACAACTATCCCGGGATTAAAGTGTTGTAGTGCGGCCATGTACTTTGGCAGAGATGCAAATGACTTATCCCAATTACCGTAGACAATTTCAAACGCTCGTTTGCGCCCGAGAAATGCCTTTCTTTTCGTAATGGTATGGCCATATTCCTGGTGGACTAATGTAATGCACTCTTTGATTTTATACCTTATGGACGCTTCGAGGTGCGGAATAAGTACAAGAGAAATCAAGTCAATATCCAAGTTGAAGTGATTCCCGTTGAATGTGTCCATTTCGCATGTGTGGGTGGGAATGTATTTACCCACTTTCCACATACCTGTCTTCTTCTTGGTCGCACGCAACATCCAATTACATGGCCAAAACCACATGCAGCAAACAGCCTTGTATACCATCGGACTTGACTCTCATACCTGCATCTCACGTCACTCTTTTACGTTGTGCATTTTACAAGCTCTGCTTACGCGCGCTTTATCAAGAAAAAGCATCCCATTTGCAAGCACCGTTGGTCTAGACTCATCCCACATTGTTGTCCGGATTTCATCAAAATCCCTTGTGAGAGCTTCCACATCCGGCACGGTTGGCAAGTTATCAATGTAAGGAATCTCCCTTGAATGAAATGGCACTTCGGACTCGTACACTCTTCGTCTAAGGGGTCTCTCTTCAAATCAGGTCCTTCCTCCTTATCCTGCGCATCACCATCCTCACGAGGAAAGGGATTCTCGTCTCTGGATTCATCAGCATTATTATCGTAATCACTGTTCTGTTCCTCACTCTGTGCATCTGCCAGATCCCGATGTAATACGTCATTTTCGGGCAATTGAGTGAGTACGGGTGGTTCAACTTGTTCGTTTTCACTGCACAACCAACAAAAATATAAGCTACTGAATTAATAAATGCTTTCCATATAGCTATATCACTTCACTTACAAGTCGTAATGTGATGAAACTCCATGATGGACGTTTTTAATTAGGTGATGACTACCGGATGGGCCACTTGTAAAATTCATATCCGGCCGGTACCCCATATTAAATATATGAGCGTTAATACAAATTCAATACACCAAAAATATACATAATTAACACAAATGAAAATTGAAGTTTACCACTCGTCTTGTGAATTATGAAAAGCAGGGTATAAATTATTTTCTCGCTGCTCATTCGTCGGCGGTGATAAGTTTAAATCAAGGAAAACTCTTTCATCCGGAACATGTCCGGTAAAAACTGCTCCAGAATAACCACCCGATGACTGGGGGTTATCTCTACTACGCACAACCTCATTTTTTGGAACGTCTTCGACCTTCACGTACATCTCCAACATTGTGATTACAAGAAATTCCCGGCATTCATCTGGAGTCCTCAGAAAATCACTCAAAGTTTCATCATCGTCGATGTTAAACTCCGAGTAAAAAGTAACCCCTTGCGGAATGACGGAATACAGATATCTTCCGGTTACTTTAAGTATCACTGAACGTTTCCTCACACTCATTTTTTTGCATAAAAACGATATCAATTTATCGTACTCCATTATAAGTGACAATTTAACATGACACTGAGCAGGTAAACTGTAGCCCACGAAGTTATTCTCCATCACAATCTCACCCCCCAATATAATGAAACTCTTATTCTACGCTCTTCAGACATAATAAAAAAATGCTGGAGAATTTAACAATAAACATTTCAACAAGAGTATGGAAATGGCTAGCCGGAAAATTTCTACACTATACACATTTTGAATAAATTTCTATACAATCCTAACCTCTTTATATAGAAAATGGCTAGCTGGAACTTTTTTATATATATATATATATATAGCGCCCAAAAAGTGGCACTACGTTTTTAAATTATTGAAGTCAGGAATTATTGATGGGGCCAGAAAAAAGGCATATAGCGCCCAAATACTAGACGTTATACATAAAATTTTATGTATAGCATCCAGTATTTGGACGTTATACCTGTTAGTGTCAGCTTTTTATGTATAGCTCCCAAATACTGGGCACTATACATTAATGGCACAGTTAACGTTAATGTATAGCACCCGCTATTTGGACGCTATATATAAAAATATCATCTTTTTTATTTACACCTATTAAAGTACTACTTGTCCAAAAGAACCACATTTTGGTTTCGTTCTACTTTGATGAGGGTAGGGGTAGGCTACTGCTCCAATAGTCTATTTCTGTTTGTCTTGGCTTTCCAAGACCACCAAATCCAAGCAACCAGCCGTGGAACTAGTGGTATCTCGGTCAGGATGTGTTTCAGCATTTGTAAGATGTTGATGTTTCATCATTACGACAGGTCTGAAATATAATTAGGCAAAGTGAGATACAAGACACATATTCAGAGTAAACTCTGATAATTGCCGATGGAAAGTGAAAACTATTTGGAAGCTATCGTCTAGTACTGAAAACTAAAACTACTAACATCCATACACTCCCCCATTTAGGCAGATGGGAGAGTAATAACCAACACTCCAAAGCGTTCACCCTAACAACCAACTACAACCATATAACCACCAAGTTAACAATTAGGAACAAAAGCGCAGCAGCATCATGCATCATTGCCTCCAGTTTGATGTAGCATTGCATCGATTTCATCACCCTCCTCCATCTCCAGCTATTTCAACAATTGTAGAAAAGAATGTGAGATAAATATAAGTTGGTTAAACAAGACAAGTTGTGTGAAGTGTTTCAATACCTCATCAGGAGTTTGCTCTCCCTTAAGCCTGCGACCATCAAATAAGAATGCAATTGAGTTCATGTCAACCGACTGACGGTCACAGTAAGCATTCATGAGCTTGCGCAACTGTGTTACGCTTGATCCTGAAAAACACTTCATTTCCATCCTGCATGCAAGAATTGATGGAGATTACCAATGAAAAAAAAACACAATTCAATATGGAAAGGACTCCTCAATTCCATCTTCTCAAACTCTCTTCCTTGTTTTTAGGTTGAGGGAGCGCACAAACTATGGCAAAAGAATGCCAAACAACGTAATACTAAGAAGCAAATGTTTCAAAAAGTACACATTGGGGCCACATAACATTACAACTGAACAACTCACAACCACGTTATTTAACAATGAGAGGAAAAAAGAAAGGGAGAGAAATAGGTCAAGTGCAGTTTGCTGCTTCGGAGTCTACATTCCGTGCTATATACTCCTGGTTAGTATGGAAAAAATCTAGCTCCGTAATTATATAAACATGGAAGCAAAATTCTGTAAACTAAGCACTAAAGCAAAGATGATATAGGCACCACTGAGGTCTGAGGCAGAGAGGCCTCTCTAGCTACTATGAAACACATCCAACTAAACTATATTATCTGCCACATTCGAACAAGGTAACATTCAAGCAATCAATGATCCTGACCTGGGATGGAGGCCAGGTTAATATAGACAAGCACAACAATGATTACACTTATTTCCCTCAAGAGTAAATGTGTTGACTATTACCATTACCACAATATTAACAACCACAGAGTACAGCATCAGAAAGAGTTTAAGCAATTTATCCAGCACAATCTAGAAAAAGAGAAGGCTACATAATCCGAATTGGGAAAAAAAAATTGAATGCGCAATGCTCCAAAAAAATATTCCCTACACCATTGACAATCATCATGAGGATAACACAAGATTACTTTGAAGTTTGCAACAAAATACTAATACATGGAGGATTTCTTTTTATTTTTCTTCTTGGTTTTATGGTAAGTATTAACTAATACATGTGGTTGTGTTAAGTGAATCTACTTTCCCTTAATTATGGTTTGAGCGTAGAATGCATGTTTTCATCCATGGAGGGATTGACTCATCGCTGAGGTTTTCTAAACAGCGTTAGCAGTAGAAGGCAAACAACAAAATCAAATACCATTCCTGTAAAATAGACTGCGTCAAAAGATATGTCTGCCCCCACACTGAGTGCCCTCTTCCAAGTCCTATCTCTACAGCTAAAGATATTGTCTTCCTCGTGGTCACACCCAAGCCCAGCACTCCCACACCTAGCATACAATACTTCTATCCTCCAGCATTCTATTGACATGTCCAATTAATACCAAGAACCCTTCCAAGTCCAAGGGAAAATTCTTATTATCCAGATTCCGGACAGACTTAGAGTCGGATCATTTCTTACATGGAAATCAAAGAAAGGTAGAGCTAACCTGGGCAATAAAACCTTTATATTACTCAAGAATGCAGCTTAGCATCTATATTGAACAGAGCAGATATAAACAGAACAGATAAAAGAATATTTGAGAATTGACTGGAACTTGTATTTTATGAGCATGAAATGGAACAGAATGAGACCCAAAAGGAAGAACAAAAAAGAAGGTGAGGGAAGAAAATTTAGTGGTGAGCAGAAAAACTATAGAATCGACAAATTAAACTGAACAGAAACATGTTTCTTTTATAAGTTGGGAGCTTACAGTTTTCAACTTGTAAAAATAATCATTATTAGGGTTTCATTTAGGTTTTATGTAACTGCCCAATGTTAACCACACAGATTCATAACATACCACAATAAAAAGAAAAAGAAGAGGGTCACTAAGCCAGCTAAGTTGGCATTTGGATTACTTCCATCCCACTCATTATTCATTCCATGTCTTGCTTATATACATGACAAACATTACCAAAGCGGGACAAACAATGGTATAGGGGGCAAGAAGAGATCCAAACTGCATTGTTCCATTTATGTACAGTAAGTTGTGATCTACACTAACACCTAAGAGTGTGGCTTATTGGTCAATAAAGTGGGAGGAGAACCATAAGGTTTCAAGTTTATACCCCAACGGAGGAAAAAAAAAACCAAATGATATCTTCTCATCTTTTAAGCCTTGGTGAGTAAAGTTGCCGGTACCTATATTGGTGAGAAGCAGCAGGTACCCGATAGAATACTCGAGGTGGACGCAAACTAACCCGGACACTACCTTCACACAAAAAAGGTTGATCTGCACCAGGTATGAAATATTATAGTAAGAGCTTTATTAAGTCATATTCAAAAAAATTGGTCTGTTAACTGCTCAAACTGCCCAGACCTTCTTCCAAACCAAACCTCAGCTTTACATGGTAATTCGTTGTTTTGGTTTTAAATTTTAAAAAAAATACAGCAAGATATGGCTCGATGTTGGTTTCTCTGTATAACAAATCTACCCAAAACACCGTACGTACACTCGTAAGGTAAATCACAGTTTACAGTGCACAACACCCCCACCAGTGCGTGCAGAAACATGAAATCCATCAGCCCGATTAACTTCATAATTATGTATCATCGAACCACATGCATATTCAAAGGAATCATGGATTAATAGAACTGCATCTTTTATCAGTACAAAACTGCTTGACTACACGAGTTTTTTCATCATTGCCGAAAACAAAAATAATCACAAGAACTATCCTGAGAACGAAATCACAGCTGTATGCGAGCATATGTACATGAAAATCAACACAGATGGAAGTAAAGAGATAAAAATACATGTTAAACAATTAAAACGTCGATAATGAATATACCTGACCCTTAACCTTCAGATTGATATGAACCGCCTGATCGTTAGGCTTCTTCTCTTCCTCTCCTGCGCCACCACTACCGCCGCCGCTAGCCGACATGATGATCACGCTTCTACTACTGTTCTTCCGCCGAGGGTTTTCTTTCTAGAGGGAGAATCAAAGCAAAAAAAACTCTTAGTTGAGAAAATACCCAAAGGGCTCCTTTAATACGCTCAGGGCTTACTTTTTGCCACGCGCAGAGAAACAACTGTGAAGGGTATTATCGGAAAATAGATACACAAAACGGCGTCGTAATCTACTCACCTGTGACGTGGCTATAGATAGACGCGAGTGAGGAATTTTGCTATAAACCTGAGAGTGGGAAAGCAGTATAAACTATATTCAATATATATTTGAATTCCGGGGTGAAATGGAAAAAACGAGGGAATCGATGATCATTACCAGGAAAAGAGGAGAGCGCCGAATTGACGGTCAGGATAGGTGCCAGAAAGAATCTGACGGCTTGGAAGGGAAATACGCTTGGAATTTTGTACTCCCCTGCAGTTTGCCAATTGCAAAAAGGTTCAAATGGATTCTTATTTCTTCCTGATTTGCACAATTAAGTAGAGAATGTAATATGACTACAACCGACCCTATGTGCTCAGTTTGGAAAAAATAATTTTTTTTATGTCCAGACGGGCTCTTAGTCCTTCTAACTTGAAGAATCCTCAATTACAGGTTTTATAAATGTAAAAGTTAGACTCATTGATTATCCATTTTCTAAATAAATAATATGATTCTTATCTATATTTGACCCATTTTTAAAAAATTTATTGTACAACCCATTTTTGAATAAATTATATGAGTGGTTAACTGTTTTCTTTTAACCATTTTGCCACCCATAATTAGAACCATAAAATCTTCCATGCTCCTTTTCTATCATTTTACTATTGCATTTGATTCAGACAGTGTATTGTATGTAGTCATATGTTAGAGCTCATGACTTAGTGTTACTAATTTTGGGGAGATTACTGTATTTGTTATTATTTATGTATGTTATTCGACTTTTAGACTCCTTTATTTTATATTATTGTTTTTTTTCCCGTTATTATTTTATGATTGGCTTGCCTAGCAAGTGGTTTAGGCACCATCACGATTAGTGGGGGTTTTGAATTATGACAGCTTGTTATTAGTGCCCTAGTTCATATGTTTTACGGGTCATGGGCAGGCTTAGTAGAGTTTTGAGGATCGGTATGAAGGCGTCTCTACTTATCTTCGTGAGGCTACCAGACTGTCAGAAAATCTTCTCTTTCTTTCATTCTCTATTGGTTGGATTTAAATCTTTGTTCTTCTATTCTCTCAGTGATGGTGAGGACACATTCTTTTAGAGCAGTAGGATGTGGTCGGGCCCGAGGCAGAGGTAGGGGTGGAGCACGAGAGGTCGGGCCTGGGGCAGAGGTAGGGGTGGAGCACGAGCGGCGATTGGAGTCCCCACTAGAGAAGCCACTATGGAGACACCAGTAGCTCACATTGATGAGAAGGTTCTAGATTATGTTGAGCTGGCGGGACCAGCTCAAGCTTAAGAGGGACCTACTGCAACACCTGGACTTCAAGAGGCTTTGGCTCAGATTTTGAGCATGTATACGAGTTTGTCTTAGGCGGATGTGATTCAAGTTGCAACAATTACCTCACAGGTTAGAGGAGGATCCTAGATTCCCTTGCATGTATACTAAAGCAGCTAGATCGTGGTCATCAGATACAGGGGGTTCTGCTGCTGTAGCCACTTGCTGCAGTCCAGCTTGAGATTATGCCAGTTTTGACAATTGAGGAGTAGAAGAGGCTGGATAGATTTTAGAGACTTCTTCGTCCTCACTTTAGTGATCATCCTACTGAGGATGCATAGAGTTTTCTTGATCAGTATCACCTACATAGTTTGGGTTTGGTGGACACAAATGAGGTTGACTTCGTCACTTTTTAGCTAACAGGGTCATCCTACAGGTGGTGACAGGCTTATAAGTTGAGTAAACCAATTGGTGCAACACCACTCATATGGTCTCAATTCTATGTTCTATTCTTGGAGAAGTTTATTCCACGGGCTCGCTGAGATGAGTTGTGCAGCGAGTTTGAGCATCTATGCTAGGAGGGTATGACTGTGAAGCAGTATAAGATAGGGGTGGGCATCGGTCGGTTCGGTTCGGTTATGAATATTATCAGTTTAGCATATCGGTTATCGGTTTATAAATTTAATAAACCGATAATCGAACCGATAAGATATCGGGTATCGGTTAATCGGTTATCGATCATTATCGGTTCGGTTATCAGTTTACCCGATAAGATAACTCAATCTAGATTTAAGCAAAAAAGAGAAGACAATTCACTAGAGTTAAGTAAAAGAGAGAAGAATTCACATATAGTATACTACCCATTTCAGCGTTATGTCTAGTGGCCACAACTGGAGTACTACTAATACTTCAACAAGTTGCCCAGATACATTAATAATAATATAAAGTAGTAGAAATTTCACCTTAAAATTAAGTAGTCCAAACATATAGTACTAACAGTATAAATTCAAGTTAACAAAACAACAACTACTCAATCCTTATTGGCTTCACCAAAAAATCAGTGGATAAATACTTATCAAACTGCAGGAATTCTCACAAAATATTCCAAGGCATTAGCTGCCTCCTTCGATATGATAACAATAATAGTTGATTTTTGAATTTTTATTTCACACAATATCTGCACTTTCATAAGCATTGAAGCCCTCAAACAGTCCAATATAATATAGATGTTGTTTCTCAAATGCCTAACCTGAAATAAGAAACCATAGAGCAATCCCTATATGAAGATGAATTTTGTTATAGAAATTAAAAGCCTAATGTATAAGACTAAAGACTTACTCTAGGAGTAACTAGTAAGGTCTATGAAGAATGAAGATGAAGCAACTAAAGAGTGCGGCTGAGAAAGAATAGGAGAGAATGAACTGAAGCCCTAACTATGTATATACTTAAGGGTAAAGTCATAATTTTATTAATTCTTACTGGGTTATCGGTTAACCCATTAACAAAATTGGCAAACCGAGGCCCGAACCGATAACCCAATAGTGAAAATTTCTAAACTGTTACCGAACCATTAATTCAATAATCCGATACCGATAACCTAATAAACAATTAACGGTTTGGGTTATCGATTTTACCCGATATATGCCCAGCCCTAGTATAAGAAAAGGTTTATAGAGCTGGCACGTCATGTTGTACTCTTGATCCCTACTTAGAGGGAGAGGGTTAGGAGGTTCATTGAGGGCCTCAATTTTGGTATCTGTTATAGGATGGCCCGAGAGGCCAAGACTGATAGCACCTTTCATCAGGTTGTGGAGATTTCCATGCACTTACAGCATATCCGCAGGCAGGAGAGAGAGGAGTAGGATGCCAAGTGGGCCTTGGTTCAGGTAGTTTTAGTGGTGCCTCATCTGGAGGCTAGGGACATCATAGTAGAGGTTGTTTTTCAGGCCAGTTCAGTCAGCCCATCAGGTTCATTATGGTTCTTAACTCAGCCATAGTTCATATAGTGCTCGCCCAACCCAATCATCTTTCAGTGTAATGCCAACATAGAGTTCATACCAATCCCTATTTATTAAGGGATCTTCAAGTGGGCAATCAGGTCCTCAGGGTCAGTTACATATTCAACAGCCTCGCTAGAACAGGGGTTGTTTTGAGTATGGAGACTTGAGTCATCTCAAGAGGGATTGCCCTTGACTTCTGAGTAATGCACCATATTAGGGCACCCGGTCCTTTATTCCTACGTAGAAGCTACACCACTTGCACAACCATATATGGGTAGAGCTCAGTCTGTTCAAGGTCATCCTAAAATGGGAGGTCAGTTAGGTGGAGGACATGTCCGTTGTTATGTATTCCTGGCCAAGTCAGAGGAAGTTGCTTCAAATGCATTGATCACGTGTATTGTTTTAATGTGCCACAGAGATGCTTCTGTAGTATTTGATCCTAGTTCCACTTATTCTTATGTGTCATCATACTTTGCTCTTTATTTGGATATGCCTTGTGAGTCTCGTGTTTCATTTATTCGTGTGTCTATACCTGTTGGGGATTCTATTATGGTTGATCGTGTTGTGTGGTTACCATTGGAGTTATGAGACTAGGGTTGATCTATTATTGCTTAATATGATTGACTTTAAGATGATTTTGGGTATGGATTGGTTATCTCTGTATCGTGCTATTGTTGATTGTCACGCTAAGACCATGACATTGCCTATGCCAATATTTCCAAGGTTGGAATGGAGGGGTTCTTGGGTCATATTCCTGGTAGGGTGATTTCTGTTCTGAAGGCTCAATGGATGGCTGATAAGGGGTGTTTGATGTATCTAGATTTTGTGAGGGATATTCAGTACTGATACTCCTACTCTTAATTCAGCCCAGTAGTGGGGGAGGTTTTAGAAATGTTCCTTGTAGACCTATCGAGCATGCCACCTAATAGGGATATTAATTTTGGTATTGATTTGGTCGGAGCACTTAGCCCATATTTATTCTTGCATATCACATGGCAGAGTTAAAGGAATTGAAGGTTACATGAGTTGTTAGATAAGGGATTCATCAGGCCGAGTGTTCCTAAGGGTGCACCAGTGTTATTTGTGAAGAAGAAGGATGGTTCTATGAGAATATATATTGATTATAGGCAATTGAACAAGGTTACCATCAAGAACATACATTGATGATTTGTTTGATCGGCTTCAGAGTGTCAGTGTGTTCTCAAGATTGACTTTAGATCGGATTATCATTAGTTGAAGCTTAGGGCTTCGGACATTCCTAAGATGGTTTTAGGACCCGTTATTAGCATTATGAGTTTTTGGTAATGTCTTTTGTCTTGACTAACACCCTAGCAACTTTCATGAATTTGATGAACAGTGTGTTCTAGCCTTATTTTGATTCCTTTGTTATTTTATTCAATCGATGATATCTTTGTATATTCCCATAATAGGAAGCAGCATGGGAAATATTTGAGGATTGTGCTTCAGATTTTGAGGGAGAAAAGTTGTGTGCTAAGTTCTCTAAGCATGAGTTTTGGTTGGATTTAGTGATATTCTTGGGCTACATGGTGTCTAGTGATGAGATCAAGGTGGATATGAAGAAGATTGATGTAGTTCAGAGTTGGCCTAGACCTTCAACCGCTACTGAGATTTGGAGTTTTTTGGGTTTTGGTTGGGTACTCTCATCACTTTATAGAGAGCTTCTCGTCTATTGCAACTCCATTGACTAAATTGGCTTAGAAGGGAACTCCGTTCATATGGTTTGACAAGTGTAAGGAGAGCTTTTAGAAGCTCAATACCACTTTGACTACAACTTTAATTTTGGTATTGCCTTCAAGATCGATATTGTATACTATGTATTGTGAGTCTTTGCATGTTGGTCTTAGGTGTGTGTTGATGCAGGATGACATGGTGAGTGCCTATGCATCATGCCAGTTGAAGCCCCATGAAAAGAATTATTCAGTTTATGTATGGAGTCGGCAGATATTGTGCACATCTCAATATTTAAAAGCATTACTCGTATGGTGTGTCTTGTGAGGTTTACACGGATCATCGGAGTCTTAAATATTCGTTCAAATAGAAGGATTTGAATTTGAGGCGGCGGAGGTGGTTAGAGTTATTGAAGGATTATGATATCACTATTTTGTATCATCAGGGGAAGGCTAATGTGGTAGCAGACACCTTGAGTAGAAAAGGGCGAGAGTATGGAGAGTTTGCCATTTATTCTAGCTATGGAGAGGTCTTTGTCTATGGATGTTCAGGTGTTGTCTAATAAGATGGTAATATTGGATATTTCTGAGCATAGCATAGTCCTTGTTTGTGTTATTTCACATTCGTCCTCGTTTGAGCGCATTTATGGCTCGCTAGTATGATGATTCCCATTTGTTTGTACTTAAGGACACAGTGCAACGAGGTGGTGCTAAGAAGGTGACTATTGGTGATGATAGTGTATTGCAACTTCAGGGTCGGATTTGTGTTCCTAATGTCGATGGTGCGTTATGAGTTGTTTGGTTGAATTTGATATGTTATCACATGTACCGTTCCCATTGATATTTTGTTGGTAAAAATATATTATTCTACATTGATTTGTTGTTACACGTTCTTTGAGGTTGTTGATATTTGTCCTGTTATGCTTTTCGTTGTTAGTTTTCTGTTGATATTTCGCACAAATTATTGACAAGTGAGTGTCATGACTTGAACCTCGTCACTTGAGGTTACTTTTGGTACTTACTGGGTATTGCCTATGGTGTACTAATACTATGGTTCTATGTATTCTTTGTGCAGATCCAGGTACTTTAAATCGAGTTGATCGATATAGAGTTGAGCTAGAGCTATTGGAGACTTCAAAGTATACCTGTTGTTCAGTTCGTAAAACTCAGAGTCACCCTCTTACTTCATTTTCTACTGTTTATGTATCTAAAACGATGATGTATTTTTAAGACTTTTTATGTATTCCATGTAGAGTTTATGACTCTTGGGAAGATGACTGTTGTATCTCCATTTTGGTTGTGTTATGACATTTCTCTGTTTCTATTAAATTTTTAAGTTGCTATATTTTGATTGATATCATTATATGATAGGGTTTCCTAGTCTTCAGAACTAGGTGTCATCAACCCTTATGGTGGGATTTTGGGTCGTGACAAGTTGGTATTAGAGCGCTAGGTTCAAATATTCTACGACTCATAAGAAAGTTTAGTAGAGTCTTACGGATCGGTACAGAGACGTCTGTACTTATCTTCGAGAGGCTACTAAACTATTAGGAAATTTCACTTCTTTCATTCCTTTTCGTACGAGTTTGCTGATTTCAGAATTTGAGCCATTGCCTTTCTATTCTCCCACAGATGTTGAGGACACGACCTTCAGTTACGGATGATGATGCTCCCAAGACCGGTGTTTCTAGAGTCCAAGGATGAGGTAAAGGCAGGGAACGTGCCATAGCAAGGGGTCGTGCTAGGACTGTGACTAAGAAGCCACTTGTAGCTCCGGTTGGGAGCAAGCATCCGAGGCGCCTGTTGCTACCCTGGACTTCAAGAGACCTTGAAGCACTTTTTGAGCATGTTTGGGACCTTGGTTCAGGCGAGGTTGATCCGGGTTACACCAGCTACTTCTCAGGCTACGAAAAAGAGCTTAGACTCCTGCCTCCCATACTCAGAGCAGTGGATTCATGTTGATCATGCTCTGTGTGTTATATCAGTGCAGCCCATTGTTGCGGTTCAACTCGAGATCATTCCAGTTGCATCGGTTGAGGAGCAGAAGAGGTTAGAAAGGTTCCAAAAGTATGATCATCCTCATTTCAGCTGTGGGGCTTTTGAGGATGCATAGGGTTTCGTAGGCCTCATTTGTTTGCACTTAATGGAGGTTTGAATCTTAATCATTCAAATCTCAGACATCAAATGAGTTTGTTTTTAAAGTTTGAATCTTAATTATTTAGATCTTAATCATTAAGTATGTTTGTTTTTTTTACTTTACAACCACTTAATGGGTCTGAATAGGTCTGTATGATTAAGATCTATAACAAAGACTTAATTTCATTAAGATGCTATCATTCATATTCATTATTAACTGCCACCACCGCCTATCATTATCAACTGCCACCATGCCACCCACCACCACCATACTCAACCACCACTACTATTATCCTCAATCATAGCCGTCACCATTGTCGACTACCACCACCCACCATCCCCACCACTCCCACCACCATCATTCTCAATGACAGCCGCCACCATTATGGACTACCACTACCCACCACCCTACCACTCCCACCATCATCTTTCTCAACGACAACCGACACTCATCCACCTCAACTACCACAATTAACCATCCCATCACCATCAACCATAGCTGGTACTGTCCATCATGATTTCTAGTAGTGCCACCATCTTCCTTAATTACAACTACCACCACCACCACTCGCCATTATTAACTATCACCACCCACCACCACCATCCTCAATCATAATAGCTACCACTACCAATCACCACTAGCTACTACCTTAAACTACCACCATCAACCAAATATACCACCAACCACCGCTTTTAGTCGGTATTCACAAGCACTACTGTTAGCCATCACCACCAGCAACTATCATATTTTTTAAAACTATATATTTTATTGATGGAATATTAATTAGTATTTTATTTGAATTTTATGTTTATTAATTTTCAAATAAAGGTAAATTTTATACATTCAGATGTTAAAATTAAATAATCTTAATCATTTAATATTCGGATCTTAATACACATCTTAACATTCAGACGTATATTCAGATTCAGATGTCTTAATATTTAAAAAAACAAATGAGGCCTTAGACTAGTGTCGTTGTATTCTGTGTGCTATGGGCAAAGTGGAGTCAAGCGAGGTCGACCTTACTACTTTCCAACTGGCGAGGCCGGCATATAGGTGGTGGCAGACTTATGAGGCGAGTAGGCCAGCTGGCACAGTGCCACTTACTTGGTCCTAGTTCACAGATCTCTTCTTGAGAGAGTTCATTCCACAGACCCACATGGATGAGTTGTGCATCGAGTTTGAGTAGTTGCGCTAGGGGAGTATGGTTGTGTCTGAGTATGCTATGAGGTTTATGGAGTTATCTCATCATACAACTACTTTGGTTTCCACTATGAGAGAGAGAGAGAGTTTGTAAATTTATTGTGGGACTCGATTATAGCCTCTAATTTGGTATGGCACGAGAGTTGGAGACTGAGACTTCATTCCACTAGGTTGTGGAGATCTCTAGGAGGTTGGAGCATATCCGCAGGTAGAAGAGAGGGGAGAGGGAGGCCAAAAGGCCTCTAGGTTTTGGAAGATTTAGCGGTTCCCACTCTTCATTTACCGTTCGTCATGATAAAGTCTTTATCATTAGACAAGTTCAGCCTATACTTCAGGTTACTCATAATACTTCATCTAGTCAAGGACCTCAGGGTACTCATATCGGACAACCATCTTTTAGTGCTTCTCTTACACGGGGTTCCTACAACAGTTATTCTAGTCGTCCAGAGCAGACTCAGTATCAGCAGCCATACCTGTAGAGGAGTTGTTCTGAGTGTAGTGATGCTAGGCATATTGTGAGATATTATCTAAACTTTAGAGGGTTAGACCTCAGTAGGGTATTTAGGCTATGGTTCCCGCTCCAGTTGCTACTCCACATGAACATCCAACTAGAGATAGAAGACGGTGGGCTTCTAATGTCCTAGAGGGAGAGGTCAAAAACATTGTTATGCTTTCACTGGTAGGACTTAGGCAGTTGCATTAGATGCCATCATCACAGGTATTCCAGTCTATTATAGAGATGCAATTTTATTTGATTCAGGTTCTAATTATTCGTATGTGTCATCCTATTTTACTTCATATTTGGATATGTCTCATAATTCTTTAGGTACTCTTGTTTATGTGTCTACACCTATTAGGGATTTTTCTTTAGGTACTCTTGTTTATGTGTCTACACCTACTAGGGATTTTATTATGGTGGACTGTGTCTATTGTCCTTATTTGGTCACTATTGGGGGCTATGAAACTAGGGTTAACCTTCTATTACTTAATATGGTGGATCTTGATGTGATTTTGGGCATGGATTGGTTGTCACCATATCATGTTATTCTTGATTGTCACGCTAAGACCATGACATTATCCATGCCGGGGTTGCCGAGGTTCAACTGGAGAGGTTCATTGGGTCATTTTCCAAGTATGGTGGTGTTTTTTCTGAAGGCTCAACGGATGGTTAAGAAGGGGTGCTTTGCATACTTATCCTTTATGAGGGATGCTAGTACCGATACTAAGTGAGGGAGTTCCTATATGTGTTTCTAGTAGACCTATTGGGCATGCTACCCAATAGGTTTATTAATTTTGGTATTGACTTGGTGCCATGCACTCAACCCATATCTATTCCACTATATCACATGGCACCAGTAGAATTGAAGGAATTAAAGGAACAACTTTAAGAGTTTCTAGATAAAGGTTTCATCAGACCGAGTATCTCACCTTGGGGTGCTCTAGTTCTAGATGGCTCTATGAGGATATGCATTGACTACAGGTAGTTGAACAATCTAGAGTATTCTCAAAGATTGACTTGAGATCAGGGTACCATCAGTTGAAGATATGGGCTTCAGATATTCCTAAGACGACTTTCAGGACCCGTTATGAGCATTGTGAGTTCTTCGTGATGTCTTTTGGGATGATCAATTCCCCAACAACTTTCATGAACTTGATGAACTACATGTTTCAGACGTATCTGGATTCCTTCGTCATTGTGTTCATTGATGATATATTGGTGTATTCTTGCAGTCGAGAGGAGCATAAGCAGCACTTGAAGATCATGCTCCAGACTTTGAGGGAGAAGAAGCAATATGTTAAATTCTCCAAGTGTGGGTTTTGGTTAGAATCAATGGTATTCTTGGGTCACGTGGTGTTTAGTGAGGGGATTAAGGTAGATCCAATAAAGATCGAGGCAGTTCAAAGTTGGCCCATATTTTCTACCGCTACTAAGATCCGGAGTTTCCTAGGCTTTGCTGGGTATTATCGTCGCTTTGTGGAGGGTTTCTCGTCCATTATAGCTCCTTTGACTAGATTGACTCGAAAAGGTGCCCCATTCAGGTGGTCGGATGAGTGTGAGGAGAGCTTTTAGGAGCTCAAGATTGCCTTGACTACAACTCCAATTCTGGTTTTACTTTCAGCATTGGGTTTATATATAGTCTACTGTGATGCTTCACAAGTTGGCATTGGGTGTTGAGAGTAGGCTAGAAACCCGTGTTTTAGTCATAGTTTGCCCTTCAATCACTGTATTTTACTTGTGATTGAGCTTAAATAATGGTGATATGCGCTTATTACGTGCTTTATGCCTTGCAGGAAATGATTCCGAGCTAATAAGATAATTTGGAGCTAAATTGAACAAGCTGGAGCTTTGAAGTCTGAGTAAAAGCCCAAGAAATTAAGTCGGGATCATGTTTGGAGGTTGGAAGTCAAATTTGGTTATTAAAAATGGATGAAAACAATTTACTCTGTAAAAGTGCACAGCCGCGCCGCATGGGGCGGTGCGGCAGTGCTTCTATGCTGCTGTCCATCAGAAACTGCTCTTTGAACTTCCCTATTACCACGGCGCATGGTGCGCTAGGCATGGAGCGCCTGTATAATTTTCTCAGAGTATTTTTCTGTTTCGGCTTGGAAAGGGTAGTTTCATTCGGGCCCACTCCTACATAGTATAAATATACCAAAAAGATGTTTTTGAAGGGACTGTTGACCTTGGGAGCTTTTAGAGATTATTAGAGGCTTAAAGACACAAGAATTCATCTTCCTTCTACCAATTCAATACGCGAGTTTGGATTGTAACGTTGGATTAATGTTTTCTTATTCTTTAATTCTTTTTGTGATGACTTTCTCCATACCTATGGAGTAGTTTACCTTAGAATTTTACATGATTTGGTGACTTGATAGTTGTTTATGGATTTGACTACTATTTAGTTGCTTGAATTTATTGGAGGGGATTCAATATTAGTTCTGATTTTATTCTTTATAGTGTTTAATCGAAAAATTGAGTATTATTGCAGAGTATGCCTTAGTTTATTTTGGTGATTCTTTGAAGCAATCGAGAGAGATTTTTGAGTTACTATTTAAATTAAGATTGAGAAATATTCGCAAGAAATTTATCTTAGATCATTCCTACCAATAGATTCTTGTAGGTTTCACCGCACTTCGCATTAGTTTAATTGAAAGATTTAGATTTAATTGATAGAGGAGTCTGAATCGGAAGTATAAGCTAATCACCTATTTAATTCATTAGAATCAATAAAACCTCAAGAGTGAAATATAACAACGTCATATCCAGGATCGCAGTCTTGCACATATCATGTCAAAACCCTTATTCTTCGCCTTGATAATAACCCATTGCTTTACTCTTTAGTTCCACTTTGCTAATTTCGAGCTAACTCCTACACTAGAAGAGATAACATGCTACACCGGTTTCGATGGAATCTTAGAAATCAATACCCGGTAGCACCGAGAACAGTAACCCCTCATAAATTTTTGGACTTGTTAAGCATCAGTCGGGATATCCGAGACGGAAATATGGCCAAAGGATTCTGTACCTTCTACTTTTGTTACCAACGTTACGGGAATCCCCGTGGCTTCGAGATGCCAGACACCGGTCTTACTCACGCGGGAAACCAAGACAAGTGGGAAGCTCAGAGAGGATTAGCTTTTACAATGGCGTTCCTGGGTACTTTTATTTGCCCTAGAAAAGACGGGAACATAGAGTTAGGACTCATGGGGATAGCCGACTTTATGATGAAAAAGGCAAATGGGACCATAGTGCCGATGATTTTGGCAAAAATTTACCGAGCTCTGACCCTTTGTCGAGAAAGGGGAAAGTTCTTTGAAGGGTGCAATATGTTGTTACAATTATGGATGGAGGAACACCTTTGCCACCGTTTCGGATACTTGAATTATGGTATGACTGGCCTCGAGTGCATTGAAAAACATGAAAAACGAGTAGAGGGTTATGAGTTCCCGGATGGTACGGAAGCATGGCATGCTCGTTTGAGATCTTTGACTACAAATAAGATTGAATGGACATTCGGGTGGCTCTGGCTGAGGTATGTTTTCTGCTGTTAATGGGTCTTTGTAGTATCCAGCCTTATGCCCCACACCGAGTTCTACGTCAGTTAGGCTGATATCAGACCATTCCACACAATGAGGATTTGAGTCGGCAGGTTATTGAGTTGGAACCAAAAGCCTCTTTTCCAGAAGAAAAAGCGCGTCGGATTTGGCATCAGTGCAGATTCTTAGATCCTAGAACTCAAGTACAAGATCTATCCAGAGGCGAGGTGGAGCCTAGTTACATTGCTTGGTATGGTAAAAGATCCCTAGCTCATCATGAGCCCGAAAGGCCCGCAAAGAAACCCCATGTCCAACAATTTACTGACAGAGCACAGGTGCATTGGGACTAGTTGACCAAAGAAAATGAGTACCGAGCCACCATAAGTAGGCTGGAAAAGCAAGTCATGGACCTTCAGTTTGAGAATGGGTTGCAAGCCGCCGCAGATGAAGGCGAGAATAAGAATTTAACTCAGGAAAATGAAACCCTCAAAGCTCAAATCCGGAAGATGAAAATAGCTGCTAGAACCCGGAAAGAAGCCGAGCACATGAAAGGCTTATAAGCAGTCTGAAAAAGAAAGCCCTTGAGTATCAAGATGACCTAGAAAAGTCTGAGGCCAGTCTGGCGAAGGTCCGGGCTCAATTGGCGGAAAATGCAAAAGGGCGGGCACAGTTTGTGTGGCAAATGAAAAGAAAGTAGGAAGGGACAATCACCAGCCTGAAGAGAAAAATGACTACCCTCGAGAATAAGGCAGCCAAGCAGGCCAAGGTCTTTAAAGCTGATAGGAAAAAATGTTATGATTTGATGGCTCAGATGGAGGAAGGAATACAACAGTTGCAAAATCAACACCTTCACAACACTCAGGTGTTAGAAGCCCGGAATCAGCAGGTCAGGCGTCTGCTTCAGGAAAAGGGTAGAATCTAAGAGAGGATCAAGACCATTGCCGACTACATTGTTGTGAAATGCCAAGCATGTGAGGATATGACTCGCACCACCTTTTTCGCGGCAGTGATGACATTTGTCCGGAAGATAATGAGTGACTTGGAGAGGCTTCAAAGGGATCTTGCATATAAGCCTGTGGCAAGACCGAATGATGTCCCGTGGGCCCCAGGAGCATTTGAGGCATTAATGTATTCATGATTTTCATTGGAGTCTGTTAGTTTGTTTGCGAGTCTGTATTTTCTTTTATTGGAGTCTGTTAGTTGGTTTTCGAGTCTGTTGTTTTCATCTTTCTGTCAGAGTCTGTTGGTCTTGTTTTGAGTCTGTTAATTTCCCTTTTCAAGCCTGCTAATTTTATAATTTGGTAGAATGAGTGGTTGTAATCAAAACTGTTTTATTTTATGGAAAAAATTTGAAATCCCAAAAACGTTTTGTTATTTATTTTCTACACTTATCTTCAAGAACTACGCTTGGTCTGATTCATGCGGGGTCATGATACGTAGGCAATCTCCATATGATTCAACCATAATCAAAAGAAATAGAAAAGAAGAAAAAAAAAGAGGAAAAATAAGAGCGAAAAGAAAAGGAAAAGAGAGAAAATAAGAAACAGTGAGAAGGAAACAATGGCAACGCAAGAAAGAGACATGAGAGCATAAAAACAAAGAGAGATCAAGCAAGGAAAGGAAAGAATGAAAAAAAAGAAAAAAAAAGGAAGTTGCACATAGAAATAAGGAAAAGCCGGGATGACGCAAGCAGCCGATCAAATGCATAATAGAAACGGTTAACTGCTTAGGTGCATTCACTCCTCAAATGTGCGGTTGCTTATCTGTTAAAGCCCTAATCGCTAACAAGTTTGTTATTGATGAAATTATAGTTCAGGCAGGTGGTTAATTTGATTGGCATTCTGGCAACTCACTCCTACAACACCCGGTCCAAAAATAAATTGATCGTGGCCAATCAGGAACTTGAGGCAAGTATTGTCGACCCGTCAAAAGAGGTGGAAGAATCGGAGGTTAATCTGAAAGATGAGTTGTATAAGCTGAAGTAGCAGATGGCTGAAATGTACCAAGCATGGGCAAAAGGGCACCCACCTCCAGGTTACCCCGCCAACCCTACTTTTATCCCGCCATTGGCTCAATCCCAGGAACCTCCCACTATGAACTCTTCTCTGGCCTTTCCCCTCTACCAACAATGCTACGACACCACTTCCCATACATCACAAGCTCCATCACCCAAACAAGTCTCGTACCCTCCCTCACCAGTCACTCCTGTTTTTGTGGCACCCCTACCTGCTGCATTACACCGATCCTCCAATGAGCCTCTGTTCCAGACTCATGACAACCAGTATTACCCCACGGAGCCCACTTTCAAGGTTCCAGAACCCTATACCTACACTTCTCATTTTGACCTCTCTGCGGAAACCAAAAAACCATCTAAAAATCTCGAACAGGAGAAGATGTTCAGGAAATTTAAAAGCCTGGAACAGTCATTCAGAGACATGCAGGGGTTGGGAGGTCATGTAAGTGTGTCTTACAAAGATCTATATATATTTCTATATGTGCAATTGCCGGCAGGGTTTAAGATGCTCAAGTTTGACTTGTACGGTGGGCACGGTGATCCAGTAGCGCACTTGAGAGGGTTTTGTAGCATAATGAGGGGAGCTGGAGGGAAAGATGATTTGATAATGGCATATTTTAGTCAAAGTCTGAGTGATTCAGTATTGGAATGGTATACCCGGCAAGATCACGGAAGATGGTACACATGGGATGATCTAGCCCAGGCATTTGCTTGTCACTTCCAGTACAATCTCGAGATCATTCCGGATCGACTGTCCTTGACAAAACTTGAGAAAAAGCACAGTGAAAGTTTCAGAGAGTATGGTTTCCGTTGGAGAGAGCAAGCAGCGAGGGTTGACCCTCCGATGAAAGAAAGTGAAATGGTGGATTATTTCATGCAAGCCTTAGAGCCCGCTTATTTCAGTCATCTGGTATCGGATGTAGGCAAGTCCTTCAACAAAGTGGTGAAAATAGGGGCCATGGTAGAAGAAGGGCTCAAGTCCAACAAAATCATGAGTTACTCAGCTATTAAGGCAACCACTCAGGCCATTCAAAACGGTATTGGGGGAGCGGTTGGAAAGAAGAAGAAAGAGGACATCGCAACAGTCGAGTCGGGAGCTTGGTTCGGGCCTAGGGGTTCACCTCACCACTATTATCAACCTCGCCCCCACCACCAAACCTACCCTCATACCCCATAGAGCCTACCACAACACTACTACCCACCACCAGACCCCCATTTTTTCCCACCATGCCCAAACATACCGCCAACCTCCGGCCCACGCACAATGGCGTGCGTCAGTCCCACAAAATACATACCTAGCTCCACAAAATGCCTATCCATCCCCAAAAGCCTACCGAAAACCTCCTGGATCAAGTTTCTCGCCCAACCAAGCATTTAAGAACGAGAGGCTACAAAAGAAGAAAACCTTCACTCCATTGGGAGAATCCTATACCTGTTTGTTCCACAGGTTGAGATAATTGGGTATGCTGAGTCCGATCGAGCCAAAACTGCCAAACCCTCCCCCGAGGAATCTTGATCACTCTATGAGTTGCGAATATTGTTCTGGTGCTTCAGGGCACGACACAGAGAAGTGCTGGCAATTGAAAACAGTTATTCAAGAGCTTATTGATACTAATCGGATTGAGGTCCAAGCTCCGGAGGCACCCAATATCAACGAAAATCTGTTGCCGGCCCATCCTGAGACAAATATGATCGAGATAGTGCATAGGGGAGGGGAGCCCAAGAAGCCTTCACAGATCGTCATGATGATTCGGTCTAGTGAAGTCAGGCTGGTTGAAAAGCCAACAAGTGAGAAATTAGTGATCCGGCTGGAACCATCTGCAGTAGCCAAGAAGGGGACCCTAAGTAATGTGGCAGTAAAACAAGAAAGAGCAAAAGTGGTTATGCCAGGAGTGGTGAACAAGCCTGTTGTAATTGTGGAGGGTGCCCACACAGACGCTGTCATTATCAAGCCAATAACTCAATTACCGATAGTCAACAACAAGGCAATCACGTGGAATTATGAAAGAGTGACAGTGACTTACAAGGGCAAAGAAGTCAAAGAAAAAGTCTATGAGACCCATGGATTGACTCGATCGGGGAGATGCTTTGCCCCCGAAGAGTTAAGAAAAGCTAAAACCTCCAAAGAGAACCCAGTGCTAGTGAAGAAAGTTGTGACCGAAGAAGAGGCAGAAGAGTTTTTGAGAAAGATGAAAGTGTAGGACTATTCCATTGTGGAGCAGCTGAGGAAGACACCGGTTCAAATTTCACTATTGTCATTATTGACCTATTCAAACGAGCACCGTCGGGCTTTGATGAAGATCCTGAATGAGGCCCACGTTCCTTACAAAATCTCAGTAAACCACTTGGAAAAGATAGCTAACAAGATATTTGAGGTAAACAGAGTCACTTTTTCTGATGATGAGTTGCTTGTGGAGGGTACTAAGCATAATAGAGCCCTCTATCTTACGGTGAAATACGAAGATTCCATGGTTACCCGTGTACTGGTCGATAATGGTTCCAGTGCGAACATTTTCCCTCTCTCCACTCTGAACAAATTGAAGGTGGATGATGAAAGAATTCACAAAAACAGTATCTGCGTTCGGGGATTTGATAGCGGAGGCAAAGATTCAGTCGGTAACATAGTGCTTAAACTCACAATAGGGCCAGTTGAATTTACCATGGAGTTCCAGGTGCTCGATGTGGCTATTTCTTACAATCTGCTATTAGGTCGACCCTGGATTCATGCTGCAAAAGTGGTCCTGTCTACTCTGCATCAAATGGTCAAGTTTGAATGGGACAGACAGGAAATTGTTGTGCACAACGAGGATAATTTGTGTGCCCACAGTGATGCCATTTTTCCATTCATAGAGTTTGAAGACGACAAGGGGCCATGGGTTTATCAGGTTTTTGACACGGTATCGGTAGAGAAAATTCCAAAAGGGAAGTGCGTTCCAACTCCGAGGGTATCTGCTGCATCAGTCATGGTAGCCGTTGAAATGTTGAAAAATAGTTTTGTACCTGGCAAAGGTTTGGGTGCATCTCTGCAAGGTATCGTACAGTCGGTGTCCCTCCCCAAAAACTTGGATACATTTGGTTTGGGGTTCAAGCCCATAGTTGCAGACATAAAAAGAGCCAGAAAGTTGAAACAGAGGGCATGGGTCCTCCCAAAGCCCATCCCATTGCTCTCCAGATCATTTGTCAGGCTCGACACCAAGAAACGCCCAGCAACAACAGTTCCCAGTTCTGTGGTTGGTCCTAATAAGGAGTTTCTTGAAAGGTTTGAGAAATTATTCGATGAGGTGAACATGGTGGAAGCTGGAGAGGGTTCTAGCAAGGCGGATGTGCAATTTGTTGGTCCCAGTGCAAAGATTAACAATTGGGAAGCTACTCTTCTCCCCACCAGGAAGAAGTTTAGGTAGTTTGCTTTGATTTTCTTTTAGTTTATCTGGATTATTCCAGGGTTGTAATTCAGATTCTATGTTCCATCCATTTGGATGTATAAACATTGTTATCTTTCAATTTCAATGAAATGCAATTTCCCTTTTTCTTCCTTCCTGATGGTTTTATTTTTGTTTTTCTTTTCTTCCTTATACAGTTCTTTTTATGTTGGTTTCAATGACATGCATGAGGAATCTTCGGCCCAGTCTTAAAAGTCAATCCAATTCTGAGATAATAATTCAAGAAATAGAATGTGATGATGAATCAAAATATGATGAGGATAAGGCCTTTGAAGAAAATAGTAAAGAATTAAGCCACTTTGAAGAAAAACCCAAGCCTAACCTGAGTGATACAGAAGCAACCAATTTAGGGGACCCAGATAATATTAGAGAAACCAAGATAAGTGTCCATCTTGAACCGCAAATGAGGGAAGAGATAATCAAAGCATTGTTTGAGTACAAAGATATTTTCACATGGTCATATGACGACATGCTAGGTCTAAGCACTGATTTGGTGGTTCACAAATTGCCCACTGACCCGGCATTCCCTCCTATCAAGTAGAAGTTGAGGAAATTTAAGAGTGATATGAGTGTGAAGATCAAAGAAGAGGTCACCAAGCAGTTTGATGCAAAAGTCATTCAGATCACTCGGTATCCCACTTGGTGAGCCAATGTAGTACATGTGTCAAAGAAGGATGGCAAGACCAGGGTGTGTGTTGATTACCGTGATCTCAACAAGGCGAGTCCCAAGGACAACTTTCCGCTGCCAAATATCCACATTCTTATTGACAATTGCGCCAAGCATAATATTGGGTCTTTTGTGGATTGTTATGCGGGCTATCATCAGATCCTAATGGATGAGGAAGATGCAGAGAAGACAACATTCATCATGCCATGGGGAACATACTGCTACCGGGTCATGCCTTTCGATTTTAAAAATGCTAGGGCAACTTATATGAGGGCAATGACAACCATATTCCACGACATGATACACAAGGAGATCGAGGTTTATGTGGATGATGTAATCATAAAGTCTAAAAAGTAGTATGATCATGTCAGAGATTTGAGAAAATTCTTCCAAAGGCTTCGCAGGTACAATCTTAAGCTCAATCCTGCAAAATGCGCATTTGGTGTACCATCTGGAAAATTGTTGGGATTCATAGTCAGCCGTCGAGGTATTGAATTGGACCCGTCAAAGATCAAAGCGATCCAAGAACAGCCACCCCCACGGAACAAAACTGAGGTGATGAGTTTATTAGGGAAGTTGAATTACATCAGCAGGTTTATTGCTCAGCTTACGACAACTTGTGAGCCTATCTTCAAATTGTTGAAGAAGGATACTGCGGTCAAATGGACAGATGAGTGTCAAGAATCATTTTATAAGATAAGGGGGTACTTGTCGAACCCACCTGTGTTGGTGCCACCTGAACCAGGGAGACCTTTGATTCTGTATTTAATGGTTTTGGACAACTCGTTTGGTTGTGTGCTGGGTCAGCATGACATCACCAGCAGGAAGGAGCTGGCCATCTATTATCTCAGCAGGAAGTTCACATCTTACGAGGTTAAGTACACTCACCTTAAGAGGACATGTTGCGCCCTAACTTGGGTAGCACAGAAGTTGAAGCACTATTTGTCATCTTACACTACTTACCTCATCTCTCGTTTGGATCTATTAAAGTATATTTTTCAGAAGCCTATGCCCATAGGGAGGCTTGCAAAGTGGCAGATTCTGCTCACAGAATTTGACATCGTCTATGTGACCCGGATTGTGATGAAAGCCCAGGCATTGGCCGACCATTTGGCTGAGAACCCAATGGATGAAGAATATGAGCCTTTGAAGACTTACTTCCCTGATGAAGAGGTAATACACATTGATGAGTTGGAACAAGTTGGAGAGCCAGGTTGGAAACCTTTCTTCGATGGAGCTACTAACATGAAAGGCGTCGGGATAGGGGCTATACTTATTTCTGAAACGGGGCATCACTACCCTGTTACAGCTCAGCTTCGTTTCTACTGTACTAACAACATGGCTGAGTACGAGGCATGCATTTTGAGCTTGAGGTTAGCTGCAGACATGGGTGTCAAGGAAGTTTTGGTCTTGGGGGACTCGGACCTTTTAGTGCACCAGATTCAAGGGGAATGGGAAACACGAGATTTAAAACTCATACCGTTCCGGCAATGTTTGCATGATCTTTGTCAACGGTTTCGATCAGTAGAGTTCAGGCATATTCCAAGGATCCATAATGAAGTTGTTGTTCTTTGGCTACCTTGGCGTCAATATTACATCATCCGGATAAGTCTTATGTTGACCCGTTGCATATTTAGGTCCATGATCAGCATGTTACTGTAATGTGGTAGAACAAGAGCTTGATGGTGAGCCTTGGTTTCATGATATCAAAGAATATATCAGGATGGGGGTGTATCCGGTACAAGCCACAAGTGATCAAAAGAGAACAATTCGGCGGTTGGCGAGCGGATTTTTCTTCAGCGGAGGGGTTTTGTACAAAAGGACTTCGAATCTTGGATTATTGAGATGCATAGATGCTAGACAGGCCACAACTATCAGGACCGAGGTACATTCTGGAGTATGTGGACCATACATGAATGGGTACATGCTGGCAAAGAAGATTCTCCAAGCAGGTTATTATTGGCTCACTATGGAGCGAGATTGTAACAGTTTCGTGCGCAAATGTCATCAGTGCCAAGTGCATGGAGATTTGATCCATTCTCCACCATCGGAATTGCACACAATGTCTGCACAGTGGCCTTTTGTTGCATGGGGCATGGATGTCATTGGTCCAATTGAGCTGGCAGTATCAAATGGGCACATGTTCATTCTAGTGGCCATCGACTATTTCACCAAGTGGGTGGAGGCTAAAACGTTCAAGTCTGTAACCAAGAAAGCGGTGGTTGATTTTGTGCGCTCAAATATCATTTGTCGGTTCGGGATCCCGAAGGTAATCATCACAGATAATGGTGCTAATCTTAATAGTCATCTGATGAAAGAGGTATGTCAGCAGTTTAAGATTACACATCGCAATTCCACCCCATACCGCCCCAAGGCGAATGGAGCAGTCAAGGCAGCTAATAAGAACATAAAGAAGATACTTCGGAAAATGGTGGAAGGGTCCAGGCAATGACATGAAAAGCTGCCTTTTGTATTGTTGGGTTATCGCACTACTATTCGTACTTTAGTAGGGGAAACTCCTTATTTGTTTGTATATGGCACTGAAGCAGTAATACCGCGGAAGTTGAAATCCCGTCCCTTCGGATTATTAATGAGGCCGGAATTGATGATGATGAATGGGTCAAAACCCGCATGGAGCAACTGAGTTTGATTGATGAGAAAAGATTAGCAGTGTGTCATGGCTAGTTGTATCAAAAGAGAATGGCAAGAGCATATAATAAGAAGGTGCGTCCACGGAAGTTTGAAGTAGGTCAGTTAGTATTGAAACGCATCCTTCCATATCAGGCTGAAGCAAAAGGCAAGTTCGCCCCAAATTGGCAGGGGTCGTTCATCGTAACTAGAGTGTTGTCCAATGGTGCTTTGTATTTAACAGGCATAGAAGGCAAGTGTGTAGAAATGTCCATCAATTCCGATGTGGCCAAGAGATATTATGTATGATTTTCTTTGGGTTAAATTGTATTTGTTTGTACTTGGCATATTTTGAAGATTGGAATGACAAAGGAATTTTTGTTCTGCTATCTAAACACTTTATATTTTGTTACCCCTTTGAGCCTTACTTATTTCCTTTCATATTCCTCTTTCAGAATTAGTAGAAAAGATCAGAAGCACAAGTGCGAAAGATAAGTAAAGGAAAAAGAGAAAAGAAAAAGAGTGAAAAGAGAAAAAAAGAAAAAAAATCAGGAAAGAAAAAGAAGAAAAAAAAGAAGAAAAAAAAGAAAAAAAAAGAGAAAGAAAAAGAAAAAGAAAAAAAACAACAAAACAACAAAAAGAGAAAAAGGAAAAAGAAAAGAAAGAAGAGAGAGGAAGAACAGAAAAGAAGAATCTCAACAACAAAGCAATTTCTACGACATGAACTACATTTGACCTGATTCTTTTTAAGGATATGTAGGCACCCTCGCGGTTCGGTCCCATCAAAACAAAAATCCAAAAGCACCCAAGCAAAGAAACTGAGGCAGAAGTTGTGATTGTTGTGAGAAAATCTGGTTCCAAAAATTGTAATTTTTAACCCATATGAATTGTTTTGAGCCTTTGATATCCTTTCTTTTTAACCCTATCCAAAATCCCATGTTACGGTCCAAAGAAAGACCTTCCGATCAGTCTTTAAGAGATGCCAAGTCGAGCAAGTAGAGGTGATTCATATCAGGGGCAACACTCTGGTCCAAGCAAGAAAATGAAAAATGAGAGAGTCTTATTGGTGAAAACCCTCACGGGCACCGTAAGGCACCGGGAGCTAAGAGAAATAAAAAATGAGAGAGTCTTATTGGTGAAAACTCTCACGGGCACCGTAAGGCGAAAGTGAGTTGAGAGATGAACAAATGAGAGAGGCTTGTTGGTGAAGACCCTTCAGGGCACCGCGAGTTGAACAATGTCAAGGTTTTGGTGAAGAAGTCAGGTTATGGAAACTCCGGGGCAACAAAGTATGGCAACTGAAAGTTGATTGGTTGGACAGATTGGGCCGATTAATCCGAAATGCATGTCATGATCGTTGGTGCCGGCTGCTCCACTCAGATAAGTCTCTTTTCTTTTTCCCCTTCAGATAGTCTTCCAGTTTTGGATTTTTCTTATCCTTAACTCTGAAAGTCATTGCATTTCATTTCTTTTGGGTTTATTTCTCTAAGATGTTCCCAATGTCAGTTCTGTTTAAGCAAATAAGAAGGAATTTCAAATCTTACTCCCAACTTCCAAAGCTGCACAAGGCACAGGACGGCCAAGGCATTGCTAGAGATAGTATGATGTGAAATGGGGTATAAAAGGTCAGAGGAAGTTCCATCGTTGAAATGGTTTGGTAATTTCGTGGGAAATGCAGAAGTTCAAACAAATAGGGGCAGAGATGTAACACAACGGCTTGGGTATAGAACACTCGGGTCATCCAATGTCATGGGATTTGAAAGTCAGTCGGGAGGTCAAGCGGCTCTTGGCCAGTTCAGGAGAAGTCAATCAAAACAAAGCACGACAGCGGGGAGGTCATTTCCAGCAAGAATGCCACAAACTAACCACTACATTTTAAACTGACAAGATTTTTCTTTGATTGAAATAGGGGCAGGAAATTTCGATTGTTTCGGAGAAACCTACCATAAGGAAAGGCAAGCATCAGACAGGTTTGACTGTAAATTCTCAGGACCCTCCTGAAAAATGGGACCTAGTTTAAAAATCGAAACAATCATAAGTAGAAAAATCTAGCATAAATGTACCCCAAGGAATATAAGTTGGTTTTCAAAGTTTGCATGTTTAAGATAGGATTTAATTAAGAGTTGTCAGGACCCTCTTGAATAATGGGACCTAGCTTTAAAATTTCCATTGGATAACAAATTTAGCGTAAGTTCTGGTGTAGGGTAATATAATTTAGCCGTAAAATAGTCACTCTTAAGATAAAACTTGACTTTTGATTTTCAGGACAATCCTGGATAATGGGGTGTAGTTTTAAGACCTTCTTAGATAACAAGATTTAGCGGAAGTCGCACCTTTAAAAGACATAACTTAGATTTTAAAATTGTTATTTAAATAGGAGTTGTCAGGACCCCCTGGATAATGGGACCTGGCTTTCAAATTCTTAGTAATATTTGGTAACATGATTCAGTTTAACACTCACATATGCGCCCAGCTACCAAACTGTGGCAGAAAATTTTATTTGTTTTGTTTATTTTTGTTGAAATCAGGTACCCACCTGGAGAGCACAGGAATACAGTTCAAGTTCAGCAATCAGGCGCCCACTTGGAGAGCACAAGAATATAGTTCAAGTTCAGCAATCAGGTGCCCACCTGGAGAGCACGAGAATACAATTCAAGTTCAGCAATCAGGCGCCCACCTGGAGAGCTCGAGAATACAATTCAAGTTCAGCAGTCAGGCGTCCACCTGGAGAGCACGGGAATACAGTTCAAGTTCAGCAGTCAGGCGCCCACCTGGAGAGCACAGGAATACAATTCAAGTTCAGCAGTCAGGCGCCCACCTGGAGAGCACGGGAATACAATTCAAGCTCAGTAGTCAGGCGCCCACCTAGAGAGCATGGGAATACAACTCAAGTTCAGCAGTCAGGCGCCCACCTGGAGAGCACGGGAATACAGTTCAAGTTCAACTGTCAGGCGTCCACCTGGAGAAAGGGAAAGCATCTCAGAGTACAATTCGAGTTTAGCAATCAAGCGTCCACCTGGAGAAAAGGGAAAACATCTTAGATTACAATTCAAGTCGGCAACAAAGGGACTTCACCGGGAGAATACAGGTCAACAAGGCAACAAGGATCACAAGATCAAGTTTGAAGATATAGATAGGACTTTTCTAATTCATAGATCATAGTTTAGTCTAGTTTCCTTTTATTTTGTCATGGTATAATAAGGGGTTCAGTAAGCAGTAGCAGCAGCAACAACAACAGTGAAATCACAGCTCCATGGTAGTCCCAACTACCAAAACTTTCCGAACTACACTGACCTGATTCATTTATAGCCAAGGATATGTAGGCAGCCTTAGAAGCAGGGTGCAGTCAAATCTTTCAAAAAATGCTTCACACGGAGTATTCAAACGGGCAAAAATCGCTCGTATTCGCTCACTTTATCTTTGCACGAAAACTCTTCGTGTTTCCGAGCAAAGAGGGGCAGCTGTGAGCATGTGAATTACTCCCTTCGTGTTTTCCCTATATGAATTACTCCCATAAATTCAAAACAAAATAATTCTTTTTCATTGGTTTGCAATTTTGTAGATTTTTGTAGCACTTTCTTGTTAATTGTATTTGCTTGTGCGTGTTTAATTTATTTAAATTAATAAAAAATACAAAAATATAGGTTGCATTTGTATTTAGGATTTGACTTTGTATTTTTAAGATTAATTAGCAAATTAGTTGTTTATAAAAATGGAAAAATTACAAAAAAATAGTTTAATTTGCACTTTTTAATTTTAGTTTTGAATTTTGAGTAGTTTTCTTTATTAATTTTGGTAATTATTCTTTAGGTTTAATTTGTGTTTTTGATAGGTTATTAGGTTTTAGGATTTAATTTAGATTTAAATTTAATTTTGGAAAAAAGAGGAAGAAAAAGAATTTTTGGAAAAATTGATTTGAAATAGGAAATAAAAGAAGAAGAGAGTTAGTTTGGGCTACTTCTATTTTTCCCCTGGCCCAAGTGAAATCCAGCCCCAAGTCAATCCCCAAATTTGTCACATACCCGGCCCAGACCTCTAAGATGTCAAGGCCGCCAAAACGTCGCCGTTTAGAGTTTGGCGGGTTTAAATTAATCTGAGCCCTTAATTTTGGCTCATCCAACTGTGGGGGTTGCTTCTTTGTGTTAACTAAATATGTCCTAAGAGTTGAGATCAGTTCAGTTCCAAACAGACCCCCTCGTCCATCTCCTTCACCTCTCTAATGAAAACCCTAGCGTCGCCTTCAACCTCTTCGCCAATTCCGGCCGGCGGCGGAGCCTGAACACTACTCAGAATCCGTCCATGCAATCATCACCCTTTCCTCAACCCCAATCCACCACTATTTTCCCAAGTCCTCACCAAATCAGTCCAGTTTGGAGCTAAAAAAATGAAGAAGAGTAGAATCTATCAAACCTTCGAGTCCCCTTGAATGATAGGGTTTGAAACAGGTATTGCCCATTTGTTTTATTTGAGAACATATGGCTAATACTTGTTTCAAATCAAATCGAAGTTGTTAAAGTTCATCAAGCTTTACCCGTGCGAACTTAGAGGTATTTTTCTTCGTCCTTTCTAAGTCATCTTCCTCGTCCATTCGTTATTAAATTCATTTTCTTCTGTTTCTCCTCCATCTTCATTCTTTCTTTTTCTTTTATTTTTCCTTCTATTTCTGCTGCTCATTAGTTTAAAATTCATATAGCAGTAGCCATGAGTTAACTCTGGATATTTTTGTTAGAGGGATAGAATTAAGTCGGTTTGTTAGTATTAAAATTGATTGAGTTCTTTGGGGCCATCGTTTGAATGCCAACTTGTTTGGGTCAGAGTTTTGGGTCTCAGAATATGCATGGGCCATGTGGAATTCTTAGGCCCTTGATTTATTGTGACCCGTCCCAACAACATCCCCAGAATTTCGGTTGTTTGGGTTGGCCTGACGCATAGTTAGTTTAGGTTGGGAGGGTAAATAACAGTAGCTAAAAAGGGTAATTGGGGAAATTGGTATGGGGAATCTCTTGGTAACAGAACTAGGAAGCTTCTAGGAAGCATGGGGTGGGGGTCATTTCTTAATTTCTGTTTTCTAATTAAGGTGCATTAAGCAAAAATGAAAATTGGCTAGGGATTTTTAAGCTAAAATGAAAATTGGAGGAGGGTAGAAGTGCAAATCTAATTTCTCTAGTGTTGCCCTACTCCCTTGCCTATAAAGGCACATTTTCTTTCTATTCAAGGGAGGAATTCAGAGAGAAAAATCCAGAAAAATCATAAACAGCTGAGATTTTTTTTATTTTATAAAAACACTGTTCCATTGATCTTGTTTGGAATTTTGAGGTTTTGAATTTCTGAAACCATTTTCTGATTCATGTGAGGTTTAAAATAGATTGAATTTGGTTTTAAAAGTTTGGTTTGAAGATTTGCTTGGTTACTGTTCGATTAAAGTATTTTTGGACTATTTCACATAATTTTCTGTTTGAAATGGGTTGTTGGTGTTGAACCCTGCTGTGTTGCTGCTGCTTTTTCATCTGCTGAGCCTTATTCTCTTATTGTTTCCTCTTATTTCCAAGGTATTTCTTCAAATTCTTGTCAACGAGTGACAAAGAGCATGTACTTTGAGTTGAGGCCCGACTGAATATAACTGTGCTAAAGCTCTCACATCTTTTATGATTAGTATGTCATAGAAATGAACTTGTGCTCTTTAAGAGTTTTGGGGCTGATTTCTGAATTCAAGCAAAACTATGCTAATTCTCTATAAGTTGTTACTGTTTCGTATCAAGGGAAAAAGATTGGTGGAAGTTTGGGGGCTGGTGTTTGTAAGTTTAGCTTAGGATCGAATGCAAGCCTGAATACTTGTTGATTTCATTAGTAATGTAGTTAAATTTAAGCATTGCATCTGTTGGCTTTTGAAATTTCCTTACAACTCGTTTACTGTGGAATGTTGTAGTTCATTGTGAGTTGGTTGAGTGCAATTATTTTTAGTACTGGTAAGGATTCGATACGGAGGCCTGAACTTCATTTTTAGCTTTGGCAAAGTTTTGGATCTCTGGAGCCTGGGCTTTAAAGCCAGTAACAAGAGAGGGGTAATGCCCTTACTATTTGGGCTTAGTTCGTGAGCCCAGTAGATCGTTTGATTATTAATGGATTCATCCTATGGCAGGTTAGGCTTAAGAAGGCATAAAAGATAAAATCAGAAGTTTAGTTAGTTGATTTGTGCTAGATTAGTTAAATTCAGAAATTAAAAAAAAAACAATTTATTTTATGTTCATATAGCCTTAGCTGATTGGCAGTCGATCTCACTCAATCCTTGGTTCAGAAACTTTGGGCTTAAAGCTGGCCCAATAACATGTAAATGGTTGTTAATTTAATTATCACATTTGGTACTTGTATTTCTTCTCATCCTTAAGAGCTGGGTTCATTGGAGCCCATGCTTGGAGGCAATTTGAATGAGTTTGATTTTTGGTTGTTTTGCAAAACGATTTGTTTTGAATTAGCTGACCCTCTTAATATGGTACCTTTTTAAGCCATTTAATAAGATTGAAATTTCTTTTGAATGAGTAGACGTTCCCGAATTCTTCTTTAATTAATTGGTTTTCTTTTTCAAAATAAATCGAGGTGCGCCGTGCCAAACAAAAATGACAACTGTGTGGCCCTCGCTTAATTATTTCTTTTAAAATTCTTAGAACTAGAGGCGCGCCATTTAGCGAATTTTCCATGGCCCTCGCAAAGTTAAAAATGTGTAGTTGCTTTAGGTGCGTTATTTTAATAATTTACCTTCCTAAACTCGGGTGTGCATTTCATGTAACCCAAATCCAAACCTTAATAGCGTTGAACAAAATGTGTTTCGAATTGCGGGTATATTTCATGTGGCGCGGTCCAAAGACATGTTTTAGACGACGCTAAAATCTTCCTCAAAACAAATAAAAGTGGTTTTAAAGTTAAAAATGCACATAGGTTTAAAAGTGTTTTAAATCAGATAATTAGGCCAATAATAACATTTGAGCGACCGTGCTAGAACCACGAAACTCGGGAATGCCTAACATCTTCTCCCGGGTTAACAGAATTCCTTACCCAGATTTCTGGTTCGCGGACTGTAATACAGAGTCAATCTTTTCCTCAATTCGGGATTTGAACCGGTGACTTGGGACACCATAAATTATCCCAAGTGTCGACTCTGAATCTTTAATAAATAATTCCATTTCCATTGTCCTTTAATTGAAAAAACTCCCCTTATATACCCCTTTACGGGGGGTGTAGAAAAAAATGAGGTGTGACACAAAAGAAAAAAAAACAAGCATGAATAAGACTAGTTCTACCCAAGCATGATGTAACCCTGGCAACGTGTACACACTAGTCACCATGCTTATATGTACCCTCAGCACATATAGCATGTATAAGCCATTTACAACTTAATTCCCTCAATTTAAGTTCAAAACTACAATACCGTGTTTCCTTTAAAAAAAAGCCTCTAAACAACTCAATCTAGTAAAATAATACATAAATAAGTCAAAACAAGCTTTATAAACGTTTCCTAGTAGCAAAAAGGTTTGATTTTATCCTATCTAGAAAAGTCAATAAAAAGTCAACTCAAGCCCTATGTGGTTGAAATTCGAAATCATAACCGAATGTGAATTATCCATTTATCCTCGAATCCAAACATGTGATTAGTTTCCAGATCAACCTCAAATTGAGGTTTAAAACTCAAATATTATCTTCTTAAGTTTCTACCCAAAACCCCATTTCTACTCTTTGAAATTCTATATTTAAGGGTGAAAATCTATAGAAAATCAGGAAAATTAATCAAAAGTAAATTAAAATTACTAAGCTTTCAAGTTGGGTGAGAATCCTCTCAAAAATTGCCTCCTTATGTAGTCTAGATCTAAAAAATAGAGGAAAGGGAGCTAATCTAGCAATTCTTCCACTTTTTCAGGCCTCAGATACCATAGGTGCGATACCGCAGGCGCTGTAGATATGGCTCACAGGTGTGAGCCTATGTTGGTGTATATGTAGCAGACGCAACCACAAATTGCAAAGGCGGCCACTACATTCACAACCAAATTCGTGCAGGTGCGACATTCTTTCAACCTTGAGCCCCTCCGCAAATAAAAATAAGCATCATGCATATATGGCCTCGCACCTGCGCACCTGAGCATCATAGGTGCGACACTCTGCCTGGATCCCCTTTCATGCAGATGCGAGCCAACCCAAGCAGGGACGACCTTGCACTTGCCTACCTGGTCATCGCAGGTGCGGTAACTGTAGGTTCAGCGCACCAACAACAAAAAACCTCATCCGAAACCAATTCGAAACTTATCTGAGCCATGGGGTCCCAGTACAAACATCCTAACAAGTATATAGACCTTACACAAAGTCGCTTGAAGGCTCAAAACATCAAAATAATATCAAATCAAAGAATTAATTATCAAAACCAAAAAATTTCAACTGTTCATATGTTCAAATTTTCCACCTTTCAACTATAAGTACCGAAACGACATCGGGTTATCCGGGACCCAACTCAAACATATGTACAATCCAAAATCATAATATGAACCTATCATAATCTTTAAAATACCGATCCGAGGTCGATTACTAAGAATGTTGATTGTGGTCAAGTCCAACAATATTAAGACTTTAGAGTTAGAATTTCTCTTCCAAAACACATCTAAACATTTTCGAATTCAAAATGCATTATGCACACAAGTCATAGAACACCAAACGAAGCGATTCAAGGGCTCAAATCATGAAATAGAGCCATAGAACTCAAAATGACCTATCGAATTATTACAATCACTACCCCAGACTTAAACATTTACTCATCCTCGAGCAAACACAAAACCTTGCACCTAAATCACAACTAAGCAGTTAGGATTTTTCAGACTTCCTTTTCAAGAAAGATTATTTATTGTACCTTGCAATCAAATAAGTGTCCAAAACACACATCTCCATGAATAAATCATAACACAACAGGGCATATAGAATGAATCACTCTCACTCAACAAAGAATTTTTCACTTGCACACCGATAATACCATAAGTATGCACACTCTGTTGCTATCCACCAATATAGGAGTCTTAATCCCCAGTCAAGTAGGACTTTTCAAAGCTTGTAATATTGTCTTGGGATAAGATATGGTATACTTTAAGGTGTATAGAAACTAAATCTTCCCCGAATATTTGTTTTTGGTCGTATTTAAGTACAAAAGTCTTATGTTTAGCCTCCTAACATTGGCATCAATTTGCCTCTCATTGGTTTTCCTTTTTGACTAACTCTCCAAATTCCATTTTTTTTGCAGAATCTCCTTTGTAAATAGGACTATCCCAAGATTTCTACCTATCAACAATCCACAAAAATAAGATATACATAAAGCAAAACGGCTCCACGAGGCTCACATTCAATACAATGCACTTCTACATACCAACAAAAGCTCAATACACTTTACAAAAACACAAGTGATTATAATGCAAGTCAAAAGGAAATATAAGGCACATTAGTAAAATATCCAATCCTAAATTTCATTTTCTTGAAATGAATAGGGATATGTTTTCTTTATGTCCTGCTACGTTTCCCATGTTGCTTTCTCAACATCTTGACTATGTCATAAAACATTAACCGATGCTACCTCTTTGTTATTAACCTTCAGACTTGTAATCAAGTATAGAAACCGAGAGATTTTCATATGTTAGTCACTTGTCTATCTCAATATTTCCCTGGAAAAGGACATGTGAAGGATCTTTTAATGTCACGACCTAAAATCCCAATCTGTCGTGACACCTAACTCAACCTGCTAGATAAGACAAATAACACAAATCATAAACCAAACCAAAGATCTTCAATTAAGGGAGAAATATGAAAACAATTTAGATGCAACTAAACCAAGATCCAAAAGTACAAGTCATGAGCAACTTATAAGATTTCCAATTTACAACATTGGCGAGAAGAAACTACATCATATGTTTGGAAGTTACATAAACGAAAATACAAATCCTGTACTACCATGTAACAAGATGATAGTAGACGGCTGGAACATTGTAGTCTTGAACGCTTGCCCTCGAACTCTGCAACTGCTTAGCTCCAAATACCTGCATGCAAGGTGCAATAGTGTAGTATGTGTATAATTGATCCCAAACACTCAGTTAGTATCTTGACTAACCTCAGTGACATGGTGGTGAGGTTTTCAAGTCAAAAGATACTCACTTAATATACCTATGCAGTCTATAATCATAAAAATAGTAAGAGAAATAATAATAGTAATAACAGAATATAGACGGAAAACCATAAATGGACTTTCTTCCACCAAACTTAATAATTTTATGTTTTTTTGGATGATTTGTTATTTGGATACCATGTCCATGTGGAGCTAAAAATCTACGTTCTAGGGTTGTGATTCTTTCATGACTATTGTTATTCGAAAATTGATTTTGATTTCTTGTTTATCGTATTGGTTTATTTATTCCATCATGCACTTAGTTATTTAATTATTTGATCACTAATTGAATACTATATAGGAATCTAGAATTGAACTCGAAAGTGGGAATTCTTGATTATACATAGGATTAAATAGAGCTAGTTCTTCAACCTGGGCATCGACGAATAGATTTGGAGTTATGATAGACATATTCTAGTTGTCTTACTTGGTTATTAAATGAGAATTATAAATGCATTCTTGTTAATTCTAAATCTATCGGCATATAGACATTAGGTTAGCTTCAATAGGCGAGTAAGAACTTGATAGATTCATGTAAGCAATATTAACCCTGTCAACCAATAAATCAAATAAATTAGTTAGTCAATTTAAGTGAAGAATACAATAGAATTGTTTGATAGCCCATAACCCTAGGTTGTTTTCATCACATTGATAATATAAATATTTGCTCTTCCTTTGTTTAGAGTTCACTATTTTTTTTATTTATTGTAGTTGGTTTAGATTCAAATATTTCTTGGTTCAATTCTTGTTTAGATAATTAGGATATCATAATTTAGTTAACAGTTAATAATAGGTCCGTGCGGGTTCGACATCTGACTTCTAGTCACTTTATTACTTGACGTTCGTGTATACTTGTGTGTACGTTTTGCCCCAATAGCCTATCCATCTAAGAGTGGAATACAGTACTCAGCTCCATCTGCATGCCCAACTCATGCTGAATAGCTACCCAAAAGTCTGATGTAAATTAGTGCCTTGATACAATATAATAGAAATTGGCATACCATGCAAACGGACAATCTCTTGATGTAGATATGAGCCAACTTTTTTGGAGTGTAAAAAGTCATGACCGGAATGAAATGCATAGACTTGGTCACTATGTCCACAATGCCCCAAACAATGCTATCACTTCGAAGTCTGTGGCAATCCTACCACAAAGTCCATCGTAATACGCTCCCACTTTAACTCTAATATCACCAATCTCTGAGTCAAACCGCCTAGTTTTTTATGCTCATACTTGACCTGCTGAAAATTCAAATACTGCAAAACATGCCCAACAATGTCTCCCTTCATCCTCCACCACCAATAGTTCTTCTACAAGTCACGATACATCTTCGTAGCACTTAGATGAATAGAATACTGCGAACTATGAGCCTCCTCAATAATTAACTCTTTCAAACCATCCACATTAGGAACTCAAATGCGACCCTAAAGTCCCAATACACCATCATCACCAATAGTCACCTCTTAGCACCACCTCGCAACACCGTGTCCTTGAGGATAAACAAATGGGGATCATCATACTTGTGAGACTTAATGCACTTAAAAAGGATGATTGTGCAACAATACAAGCAAGAACTCTACAAGGCTCAGAAATATCCAGTCTCAAAAATCTATTGGCTAAAGCCTGAACATCCATAACCAAAGGCCTCTCCATTGATGGTATAAATGCCAAACTCCCTATACATTCAACCTTTCTTCTCAAGGCATCCGCTACCACATTTTCCTTCCTCGGATGATACAAGATAGGGATATGTTTTTTTATGTCCTCCTCCGCTTCCCATGTTGCTTCCTCAACATCTTGACTATGCTATAAAACATTAACCAATGCTGCCTATTTGTTCTTAACATTCAGACTTGTCAATCAAGTATAGCAACCGAGAGATTTTCATATGTTAGTCACTTGTCTATCTCAATTATTTCCCAGAAAAGGACATGTGAAGGATCTGTTAATGTCACGACCCAAAATCTCAGTCGTGATGGCACCTAGCCCAACCTTCTAGATAAGACAAATAACACAAATCATCAACCAAACCAAAGATCTTCAATTAATGGAGAAATATGAAAACAATTTAGATGCAACTAAACCAAGATCCGAAAGTACAAGTCATGAGCAACTTATAAGATTTCCAATTTACAACATTGGCGAAAAGAAACTACATCATATGTTTGGACGTTACATAAACGGAAACACAAATCCTATACTACCATGAATAAGATGATAGCAGTCGGTTGGAACGCTGTAGTCTTGAATGCTTGCCCTCGAACTCTGCAGATGCTTAGCTTCAAATACCTGCACGCAAGGGGTAGTAGTGTAGTGTGAGTATAATTGATCCCAAGCACTTAGTTAGTATCTTGACTAACCTAAGTGATGTGGTGGAGATGTTTTCAAGTCAAAAGATACTCACTTAATATACCCATGCAGTTTATAATCTTAGAAATAGTAAGAGAAATAATAATAGCAATAGCAAGAATATAGGCGGAAAACCATAAATGGACTTTCTTATCAAACTTAATAATTTTATGTTTCTTTTGGATGATTTGTTATTTGGATACCATGTCTATGTGGAGCTAAAAATCAACGTTCTAGGGTTGTTATTCTTTCATGACTATTGTTATTCAAACATTGATTTTAATTTCTTGTTTTATCGTATTGGTTTATTTATTCCATCATGCACTTAGTTATTTAATTATTTGATCACCAATTGAATACTATATAGGAATCTAAAATTAAACTCGAAAGAGGGAATTCTAGATTATACATAGGATTAAGTAGAGCAAGTTCTTGAACCTGAACATCGGGGAATAGATTCGCGGTTAGGATAGGCATATTCTAGTTCTCTTACTTGGTTATTAAATGAAAATTATAAATACATTCTTGTTGATTCTAACTCTATCGACATATACGCATTAGGTTAGCTTGAATAGGAGAGTAAGAACTCGATAGATTCTTATAAGCAATATTAACCCTGTCAACCAATATATCAAATAAATTAGTTAGTCAGTTCAATTAAAGAATACAATGGAATTATTTGATGGCCCATAACCCTAGGTTGTTTTCATCACATTGATAATATAAATATTTGCTCTTCCTTTATTAAGAGTTCACTATTTGTTTTTATTTATTGTAAATAGTTTAAATTCAAATACTTCTTGGTTCAATCCTCGTTTAGATAATTAGGATATCCTAATTTAGTTAATAGTTGATAACATGTCTGTGTGGGTTCGACATCTAACTTCTAGTAATTTTATTACTTGACAATCGTGTATACTTGTATGTGCGTTTTTCCCCAACAGCCTATCCATCTAAGAGTAGAATGCAGTACTCAGCTCTACCTGCATGCCCAACTCATGTTGAATAGCTCCCCAAATTTTTTATGTAAATTAGTGCTTCAATCCAATATAATACAAATGGGTACACCATGCAAACAGACAATCTTTGATGTAGATCTGAGCCAACTTTTCTGGAGTGCAAAAAGTCATGACCAGAATGAAATGCATAGACTTGGGCCAGTTTGTCCATAATAACGCAACAATGCTATCTCTTCAAAGTCTGTGGCAACCCTACCACAAAGTCCATCGTAATGCGCTCCCACTTTTACTCAGTTATCACCAATCTCTGTGTCAAACTGCCTGATTTTTGATGCTCATACTTAACCTGCGGAAAATTCAAACACCGCAAAACATGCCCAAAAATATCTCTCTTCATCCTCCACAATTTTGTGATCAATTGTTAATTGCTTTAATTTTAATTGTTAACTTTAGTTCATAATCATTCCAATCAAACTGTTAATCACCCTAAATAGCGTTCAACTAGAAATTACTTGAATATTATTTAATGTCAATCCCTATGGAGACGATAATTATACTATACTATCTTTAGCTAGCGAGCATCAATTTCATGCTTGTTTTGCGCTCATCAAATTTTGGCGTCGTTGTCGGGGATTGGCAATCAATACTGTTCAAAATAGTTTTTGGTGCTAATTCAGGAATCAATTTTATTTTATTCTTCATGGTTTTCTCTTCCATGTGCATGTAACAAGTTAAGTTCGTTGGTGTATGAATCGATCTTCTTCAAAAAAAGTAATACCCTACACATCAGAGTTGGAAAAACACGTGCGACAACTGAGCAAGAGAAAAACCCACCAGGGAATTCTTGGGGAAATCTTCAACCCAAGAGAACATGGCTAAGAACGATGAGAAGATAGTTGATTTGGTTGCATGGGAAGTAGTTGCACCGGCAGCTGCTAAAGCAGCTCTCAGAGTAGATGAAACTGTTGACGGGAATGGAGGATGAAGATTCAACCTGAACCGACCTCTGTTTGAAGACTAATTTGAAATAATATGCCCAAGCCTGGTCAATCACTAGGAGACTATGCCAGGCCAGTCTACAACCAAGGGGTATCTAGTGTACGCCATCATCCGATCGAACCCAATAATTTTAAGATCAGGCAAGGGCTACTTCAGACCATTTAGAACAATTGTGTTTTCCAAAGCAAACCCAACTAAGATCCAAATAATCATTTGATGGATTTTGATAAGATTATGAATACCTTCCAGCACAGCGGGGAATCGAAATATGCTATCTACTTAAGAACCTTTTCTTTTTCATTGAGGGAAGATGATAAGCATTGGTTGCGAAGTTTGCCGACTGGATTAATTCAAATATGGGAAGACATGACAAAGAAGTTCATTGAAAAATATTTTTTAGTTGTTAAAACAGGGAAAATTTGAAGAGAGATCCACAACTTCGAGCAAAAGATACAAAAACATTGTTTGAAGCATGGGAAAGGTTTAAGAACATTTTGAGAAGATGTTAGCATCATGGAGTAGATTTATGGATGCAACTCCAAGATTTTTGGGATGGGCTGACACCCTTTGGCAGGAGGACGCTAAACAATGCAGTGGGAGGTCCTCTTATGAAGAAAACTCCTGAGGAAATTGTTGCAAATTTGAATGAATTATCTGAAGATGCAAATAATTGGTCTGCAGAGGATAACGAGAGAAGGAAAAGGGTTGGGGACATCAAGTGGATTCTAATACATCAGTGTAAGCCTAGCTAGACACCACGACCATAGAGATAAGAAAGTTAAACTTGGCCAAGGTCTAGAGCCAGTCATCCCCGGTTTACGATTTTTGAGGAATAGGTCATCCAACGCATGAGTGTCAAGCCTCGACTGCATATAAAGTGGTAAATGATGTGGGGAGCTTTGATAGAGGCAACTACCAAAGTGGCAATAATTTTAACTCTATGGGGCAGAGGCACCTAGGCCTTTCTTGGAGTTCACCCAGTGCTAGTGCGAATGCATGGAAATAGAATAACTCCAGACCCCAGGGACAAGGAACTTCAGGTTTTCTAAATCAGCAGAGGCAGCAGTACTAGCCTCAACAGTCCAATCAGTCTAGAATGGAAGATCTAATAAAGACATTTATCATTAAGACAGATGTGAGACTTGAACTTCACGACACAACCATCCAGAACTTAGAGAGACAGGTGGGACAACTTGCGAATCTATTATCTGAGAGGGTTCCAGGAACTCTCCATGTTGATACTAAAAGAAATTTAAAAGAGAAAATAAATGCAGTGTCTCTGAGAAGTGGGCATGTAGTGAAGGATCCCATGGCAAAACAACGGAATGAGTTGATTAAAGGACAAGTAGAAATTGTGGAGGAGCAGATTAATAGCAACATTCAAAAAGTGAGGTGATGGTAGATGATTGTCTGAAGAAGAAGAAGGGGAAGACTAGAGCTCAAAAGAAGAAAAAATATAGGAAGGAAATAAATGAGGAGATTGAATAAAGTAAATATATGCATGTTTTACCTTTCCCTCAGAAGCATAGAAGAGAGAAGCTGGACAAACAATTTGGGTGTTTCCTAGATGTGCTCAACTAGGTGAATGTTAATCTACCATTCACAAAGGTGCTCTCTCAGATGCCAGCTTATGCTAAGTTCTTGAAGGAGATATTGTACAACAAGCGAAAAGTGGAAGAGACACCGGTTTACAAGCTCACAGAGCACTATAGTACCATTCTGCAAATTAAGCTCTCTCAAAAGTGTAGAGATCCAGGGAGTTTTACTACCTTGCTCTTTAGGAATTACTAAATTTGAAAAATCGTTGTGTGATTCAGGTGCTTTTATTAATCTTATGCCTTTTTATATTTTCAAGAAATAGGACGGAGAGATTGGAGAAATCAGGTCGATACCTATGTCTTTGCAGCTGGTGGATCAGACCACAATCATACCTGAAGGAATAGTGGAAGATGTGATAGTTATGGTGGATAAATTTATGTTCCATGTGGACTTCATCATGGTGAACATGGAAGAGAATAAAGAGGTCTTTTTGATTTTAGGGAGACCCTTCTTGGCTGCTGGCAGAGCAATTCTGGACATTCAGAAAAGGTAGCTCATGTTCAAAGTAGGGGAAGAAAGGGTAATCTTCAAGATGGAAGGAGAAATGGGGGCCCTAAAGGAGCGAACTGGAGAGAGTAAGCCTGATAAGTGTGGGGTGTACCTAAAGAAGGCAGAAAAAAAGCTCTCAGCATGGATCTATGCACTAGGTTGGGCTTGTAAAGGAGATCTCGACTGCGATTCAGACCCCAACTAGATGAATTAGGGGAGTTTCCTTTTTATTTATGTGTCATAGGGACATGACACAATTTAAAGTGTGGGGTGGGGGATGTAAATATGTACATGCATGTTTGTTTTCTTGTGTTTTGGTTTGAATTTTTTTTTACTTTACCGACGATGGCTTTCCTCGACTGTTTTTTTGAGGGATCAAAGTAGAAGAAAAAAAGTATATTTTTTGTTTTTTTAGGCAGTGTAACAATTCCCCCTTGATTTTTCTTTATCCGTGGTTCTTTTCCAAGAGTTTTTCTTGAACCGGATGTAGTTAGTTTTTCTTTTGCTAGGAATAAAAAAGTCTTGTGCTCTAGTGGTAAATGGAGACGACTTTTCCTAACTTTGTTGTGACTTAAGAGTAGTGAGTACCTTAGTTGTGATGCCTAGACTCAGTTCTTGACTCATGTATAAGTGCCTTAAAGTATTTGATTTAGACGCTGCATAATTGCTTTGATGAAAGAGTCGAGATAGATGCGATCCTAAGTGAGTTATGTGCCACAGTGTGTGTGAGGATTTGGTTGATATATTGTGCATGTAAGTTGATGTCTAGAACTTGCTTAGTGTATTTGAAAAGCGAAATGGTAGTCTTGTTTAGTATAGGAAGTGATATAAGTATTTTTTTTGTTGAGCCAGATATATGTTTTTACCCAACCAATTATTGTGTATCCTAGTTATCCCCTTTGAGACTGTAACCCTATTTATTTGGCAACCATATTACAAGCCTGACCCCTTTATTTGAATGACGATCTGTTTGAACCTTTTACCTCTCATGAGAACTTGAAATATTTATAAGCTTGATAAAAGCTAAGTGGAGGTATGATTGGGTTTTTGAGTAGAACTATTGAAAAAGGAGAAAGGTACATTGTTTGAAAATTTGTGAGAGCCACTTGTAGGAATTGGAAAAAAAAAATCAGAACTTAGAAAAGAAAAATAATTGATTCCTTGCTAGTGGTAGTTCTAATTTTGTTTGAGCTTAAAGATATTAGGAGCTTGATGCTACTATGTGTGAAGGTTGGAGTTTGGTTCAACACAAGTGTGGGGTTTAAATTATTAATGTATATGTATTAAAGTACTTAGGGAGGTGTAGTCACTATATCCAAATGTATCATTCCCGTCTCGTAGCCTACATTACATCCAAAATAAAGTCCTACATGATCTTTGATAAAATGAGCTCAATTAGTAGAGGATTACACTACAAGCAAGCCTATGGTACGTCTTCTATGGCATAAGAATTTTGTTCTGAGAGTGAGTTAATTCTTTTTCTATCTTGAGTTTTTAATTGTTCTTGAAATTTATTGTGTGTGGAATGCCTTTCTATGTTTGGTGTAAGGGCACATGATTTTGCGAAGGAAAGGTAATGTCTTTGGCCTCTGAGTTAGAGTAAGTGAGTAGGTTTTTGAAATACGTGTCGCATGTGAGTCGAGTCTTGAGGCTAGGATGTTATGATAAGGTGCTTAATCTGCTTTGAATATTCTTGGCGTGATGCGTTTGAGAAGTTGTCTGATAAGAAGGTTGTCTCTATATGAAGTGCAATTTGATTGCTCGAGAATGAGCAATAGTTTAAGTGTGGAGTGTTGATGGTAGGCTATAAATCCGTGTTTTAGTCATAGTTTGTACTCTAATCACTGCATTTTACTTGTGGTTGAGCTTAAATAATGGTGATTTGCACTTATTACGTGCTTTATGCCTTGTAGGAAATAATTCCGAGCTATTAAGATAATTTGGAGCTAATTGAACAAGTTGGAGCTTTTACGTCTGAGTAAAAGGCCAAGAAATTAAGTCGGGATCATGTTTGGTGGTCAGGAGTCAAGTCTAGATATAACAAATGGACGAAAATAATTTACTTTATAAAAAGTGCATAGTCGCACAACCCGGCAGTGCTTTTGTGCTGCTATCTGTCAAAAACTACTCTATGAACTTTCCCAATAGCACGACGCATCGTGCGGTGCTAGGTGCGGCACTCCAGTACACTTTTCTCAGAGTATTTTTATGTTTCGTCTTGGAACTGGTAGTTTCGTTTGGGACTACTCCTACATGATATAAATACACTAAAAAGATGTTTTTGAAGAGACTTTTGACTTTGGGAGCTTTTGGAGAGCATTAGAGGCTTAAAGACACAAGAATTCATCTTCCTTCAACCAATTCAATACACGAGTTTGGATTGTAACATTGGATTAATGCTTTCTTATTCTTTAACTCTTTTTGAGATAACTTTCTCCATATATATGGAGTAGTTTGCCTTAGGGTTTGAATGATTTGGTGATTTAGTTGTTGCTTATAGATTTGACTATTGTTTAATTGCTTGAATTTATTGGAGGAGCTTCAATATTAGTTGTGATTTTATTCTTTATAGCGTTAAATCAAAAGAGGAATATCTTATTGAATATTATTGCAGCATATGCCTTAGTTTATTTTGGTGATTCTTTGAAGTAATCGAGAGAGCTTTTTGAGTTACTGTTTAAATTAAGATTGAGAAATATTCGCAAGAAATTTCTCTTTGATCATTCCTACCAATAGATTCATACAAGTTTCATTGCACTTCGCATTAGTTTATTTGAAAGATTTAGATTTAATCGGGAGAGGAGTCTGAATCAGAAGTATAAGCTAATCACATAATGAATTCGTGAGATTCAATAGAACCTCAAGAGTGAAATATAACAACGTCATATCTAGGATAACAGTCTTGTACCTATCATGTCAAAACCCTTATTCTTCGTCTTGATAATAACCTATTGCTTTACTCTCTAGTTCTCTGTGATCAATTGTTAATTGCTTTAATTTTAATAGTTAACTTTAGTTTATAATCATTCCAATCAAAGTGTTAATCATCCTGAATAGCGTTCCACCATAAATTACTTGAACATTATTTAATTCCAATCTCCTTGGAGACGATAATTATACTATACTATATTTGGCTAGCGAGCATCAATTTTCTATAGTGTTTTACGCTCTTCAGGTGTGTGTTGATGCAGGGTGTAGAGTGATTGCTTATGCTTCACGTCAGTTGAAGCCCCATGAGAAGAACTACCTAATGTACGATTTGGAGAGCTGCCTTTGTTCACGCGCTTATGATTTGGAGGCAATATCTTTACAGCGTGTCTTGTGAGGTGTTCACGGATCAGATGAGTCTCCGGCACCTATTTAAACAACAGAAACAGAAGTTGAGGCAACAGAGATAGTTATATCTACTAAAGGACTATGATATCACCATTTTTTATCATCCCGAGAAGGCCAATATGGTGACCGATGCTTTGAGTAGGAAAGCTGAGAGCATGGGGAGTCTTGCTTTTATTCCAATTGGGGAGATACTGTTAGCTTTGGATGTTCAGGCTCTGGCCAACAGGTTTGTGAGTTTGGATGTTTCGGAGCCTACCAGGGTTCTTACTTACGTTGTATCACAGTCATCCATGTTTAAGCAATTAAGGCACGTCAATATGATGATCCCCACTTGTTGGTCCTTAAGGACACGGTGCAATATGGTAATTCCAAGGAGGTGACTATCGATGATAATATAGTATTGAGGCTTCATGGCCGAATTTGTGTGCCCAGTGTGGATGGGTCGTGGGATCTGATTATTGATAGGCCCATAGTTTGCGGTATTCCATTCATCCAGGCGTCGCGAAGATGTATCATGATTTGAAGCAACACTACTGGTGGGAGAATAATGAAGAAAGATATTGTTGAGTATATGGTATGGTGTTTGAACTATCATCAAGTTAAGTATGAGCATCAGAGGCCGGACAGTTTGCTTTAGAGGCTAGATATTCTGAAGTGAAAGTAAGAGCATATCACTATGGATTTTTTTGTTGGATTGCCACGGACCTTGAGGAGATTCGATAATGTGTGGGTCATTATGGACAGACTAACTAACTCTGCATACTTTATTCCAGTCATGACTACCTACTCTTCAGAGCAACTGCTTGAATTTATCTTATAGAGATCCTTCGCCTCCACGGTGTGCTAGTGTCTATTATCTCGAATCAAGGCACATAGTTCACATCATATTTTTGGAGAACCGTGCAGTGTGAGTTGGACACACAGGTTGAGTTGAGTACAATATTTCATCCCCATACAGATGGACAGTCTGAGCGCATTATTCGTATCTTGGAGGACATGTTATGGGCCAATGTAATTGATTTCGGGGTCAGTGGGATCATTTCCTATTGCTAGTAGATTCCCCTACAACAACTACTAGTCGAGCATCCATATGGCTCCATATGAGGCCTTATAAGGGAGGAAATGTGTTCTCCGATTGGTTGGTTTGAGCACGGGGAGGCTAGGTTGTTGGGCACTGATTTGGTTCGTGATGCTTTGGAGAAGGTGAAGTTGATTTAGGAGCAGCTTCGTACTGTGCAGTTCAGGCAAAAGCGTTATGCTGATAAGAAGGCCTGTGATGTGGCGTTCATGGTAGGTGAGAGGGTTCTACTTAGAATTTCGCCCATGAAGGGTGTGATGAGGTTCGAAAAGAAGGGAAAGTTGAGCCCTTGGTATATTGGTCCTTTTGAGGTTCTTGAGAGAGTTGGTGAGATGGCCTACATGCTTATTTTTCCACCCATATTGTCAGGAGTTCATATGGTGTTCTATGTTTCCATGCTCCGAAAGTACTATGTGGATCTGTCACATGTGTTAGATTTCAACTCGGTGTAATTGGATAAGGATTTGTCTTATGCTGAGGAGTCGGTGGCTATTTTGGATAGACAGGTCCGGAAGTTGAGGTCGAAGAACATTGCATTGGTGAAGGTTCAAGGGAGAGGTCAACTGATCAAGGAGGCAACTTGGGAGACTGAGCATGATATGTGGAGCCGATATCCTCGCCTTTTTGGCACTTCAGGTATGTTTCTATACTCATTTGAGGATGAACGTTTTTTAAGATGGGGAATAGGGTCATTTGAGTCTCATTTCCCCATTTGAGGCTCCACATATGTCTATTTGTTGTTATGTCACTTTCGGGAATAGTTGGTTTGGTTTCGGGGAGGTTTTGGATTGATTTGGAATATTTGATTTTTAATTTGGAAGCTTAAGTTGGAAGAGTTGACCAAGGTTTTACTCTTGTGAAAATGACCCTAGAACGATATTTTGATGGTTCCAATAGGTTTATATGGTATTTTTAGACTTAGACATATGCTCGAAATGAAATTCGAAGGTTCCTAGGATTAATTAGCTCTTTTTGCCGGAAGTTAGAAATTTAAAAGTTTAGAAATTTTATAAGTTTGACCATGGGTTGACTTCATGGTTATCAAGTTCATGTTTCGGTTTCGGGGCTTGGAATATGTCCATTTTTCATTTGGTAATAGAGTGCAAAGTTTGGTATCATTCCGAGTTGGTTTGGTAGGAATCGGACGCTTGGTTGTGATTTTAGAAGTTCTTGAGTTTTATTGTGATTTCTATGCGTTTTGGTATTCATTTCGTGGTCCCATATGTTATATTGGTGTTTTGAGCTTGCGAGCGAGTTCATATGTTGTTTCTAGACTTGTGTGGCTCGGATGAGTTTCAGAGTATTTTGAATTTGTTTCAGATTTGCTGGTTTTGTCTAGTGTTGCAAGTCTCGCAAATACAAGCACCAGTTCGCATTTGCAATGTACATGTCACAATTGCGAAGGTGGTATGGGAGTGGCAAGCTTTGCATTTGCGAAGCCAGCCTCGCAATTGCAAAGGGGGACCTGGGCAAGAAAGATCGTTTCGCAATTTGCGACACTGCCTGGGCTGGGTAGGCTTGGCAATTATGATGCATGTGTTGCATTTGCGAAGGTCGCATTTGTGAACCTCTAGTTGCAAATGCAATATCTACGAACCTCCGGTAATAAATGCGACATCTGCAGTTGCATTAATAAGTGAGATTGTGGGACTTAGACTCATTATTTTATATTTTGAGATTGGGAGCTCGGTTTGAGCTACTTTTTGAGGCATTTTTCATCCACTTGGATTGAGTAAGTATTTTTTTTTTACTCGAGTTTGATTATTTTTCATTAATCTCGTCTTTGATTTACCATTTAGTTGATGAATCCATGAATGAAATTGGGATTTTTTATAAAACTTTTCCAAAAAAAAAAAAATTGAGATTTGAGAGTCGATTTGGACTTGATTTTGGAAACCAATCATATATTTGGACTCATGGGATTATGGGTAGTCGAAATCTACCCTTCGACTTGGGTTTTGATCGGGCATTCCCGAGGTTAAATTTTGTTGGCTTTTAGGGAATTAGGCAAATATCTCAACTTTATTAATTAAAATTGAATTCCCTTCAATTATTTGATGAGACTGAGTCATTTTTGGCTAGATTTGGGGCGGACGAAGATGAACTGTAAAGGAAAAGTATTTTTTGAGTATTGATTTAACCTAATTGAGGTAAGTATCTTGCCTAACTTTGTATCGGAAAATTATCCCTTAGGATTTGGTCTAATTTGCATATTTGTGTTGTGTGAAACGACGTGTACACGAGGTGATGAGTGTGTACACGGACATATGTGTGGTTTGTAAACGGATTAGGCCTTAGGCTATTAATATGCCTTGAACTGGGGTTGTTTTTCATTTGAAACATGCTTTATTATTGAATACTCTTATTGTCATATTATTGTGCACCTTGTTGTTGAGTCGTTGGATACTTCTTGATGAGACTTTAGGTATTGTTGTTTTGTGGTATTGTGGCACATATTGACATGATATACAAGTTGATTTTTATTGTGTGGAGTATAAGAGTGGCGAGATACGCATGCGGCGACATAAGGGAGACATTTTATTGTGATGTGCATGAGGCGAGATAAGGGTGGCTATTTATGTGCATGTGGCGACATAAGGGAGGCGTTCCATTATTTATATGCATGCGGCGATATAAGGGTGACTTTGTTGGGAATGTTATGAGATAAATCGGGGTATTCCTTTGTTATTGATCATATGTTGGAACCGAGGTTGATGTTTTGATCTCAAACGTATTTCTTAAATGATTTCGTCTTGTGCTTTATGAGTTGTTTGGTTAAATTTGATATGTTATCACATGACCCGTTGCCATTGATATTTTGTTGGTAAAAATGAATTATTCTATATTGAGTTGTTGTTACACATTCTTTGAGGTTGTTGATATTGGTTCTGTTATGCTTTCTGTTGTCAGTTTTCTATTGATATTTCACACAGGTTATTGACTAGTGAGTATTATGACTTGAACCTCGTCACTACTCCACTGAGGTTAGTCTTGATATTTACTGGGTACCAACTGTGGTGTACTCATACTACGCTTATGCACATTTTTTGTGCAAATCGAGGTACTTTAGATCAAGCTGATCAATAAAGAGTTGGGCTAGAGTTGTTGGACACTTCAACGTATCCCTCTTGTTCAGTTCACAGGCCTTGGAGACACCCTCTTACTTCATTTTCTATTGTTTATGCATCTCAAATAGTGATGTATTTTTTAGACTTATTATGTATTTCATGTAGAGCTTATGACTTAGTATTTCCGTGTTTTGGAAGATACTATTATATCTCCGTTTTGGTTGTGTTATGATATTTCTCAATTTCCTTTTTGAGTCGTGATAAGACTAAAAAGGAGTGGAGTAAAACAAAATTTCCAATCTGCTTGACATGTGGTGTTAAGAGGATAGATTTTTAGAGTTGATTTGCCTTCTCACGCGCTAAATGAACGTGCATACACTGCTATGCCACGTTACTGCTTAAGATGATTTCCACTTCAGTATAGTTCTGAGGTAATAGGCCCCCAAAAATTATAGGTCTTTAACAGCAAATCTAAGTTAAATTTGAGGGATACTTATGTCTTTTCACAAAAAGCGTAGTTTATACTATAACATATTTGTACTTTCAATTGCACACACATTTCATATTACCTAAATCTATGGCTGTCCAACGGGACGGGACGGGACCAAATTAACGGGATGGAACGAAATGACATTTAAGCAGGATGGTGGCGGGACGGGACAAAACGTTTGTACCATCCCGTCCCGCTAACAAACGGGATGGGACGGGACAGAACGGGACGAGACGGGACGAGTTCGTGGGCCTTAAGTGTATTTTTTTAAAAAACGTCTAGTTTTTTGAAAATTACTATGTTTTTAAAGTTTGCAACGGCTAAATTTTTAACTTATTTAATAAACTTAAATGTTACTATGTTAAAATGAAAATTAGATCTAAGTAAAGAATTATAAAATATTAAAACAAAAGACTTGTAATGAAATATTCTAGTAATTATAAATTTATAATAGAGTTAAAATTTATATAATATAATTTCAAAGTATTAACTATTAAGTAACTAAGACAATTCATAAATAAAATTCAACGCTTAGAGCCTTTTATTTTATTAATATAACTTTCAAATCTCAAATATAAATATAATTCTTTTGAAGAACACCTAATCTACGCAGCCACCTTCTAGGAAGGGTTCTGTTTGAACTAGGCCTTTTAGTAGCCAATTACAAATTATCATACTAATATTTGTAAGCTCATATATAGCTTCTTTGTAACTTATCAATAATATCTCTCGGACATTCTGCTGGAATTGGCAATGTTGATTGATGTTCCATGAGCTCCATGCCGTCATCGCTCTCAATGGTTAGTATCTCATTGTATTCTTCTTCTTCTCTAGTAGTTAATTTTTCAAAACCCAGATTTCTTCTTTCTGAATTAATCCAATATCTGAATAATACGGAAATCTCTAGACTGTCCTCCGCTAATGAATGTCTATGATCTCCAATTGGAAATCTTGCCGCGCTAAAAACACGCTCTGATGCTATTGATGATGCTTGAATAGCCAGGATATCTCGGACCATAATTGAAAGTGTTGGAAAAGTCTTGCCACGCTCCCTCCACCATGACAAAAGTTGTTCCTTGCCTTCTTCGTCTTTAATATTTTCCAATCCTTGATTAAGATAAGAACCAAGTTCATCATCAATAGAGGAATCAAAACCTGTTATATCATCCATATCTTCCCATAAAATTTCTGCTCTAGACTTAGAAGTAGAAGGGGCAGTTTCACAACCAGTTGTATCCATAGATTTATATTTATCAAACATTGATCTAGCATAAGAATATATGCTAGCTTGGCAGTTTTCGAGAGATGGTTGTTCATTTTCTTGAATTTCTAAATTCTCATAAATTTTACGAACAAGTCCCTTTGCACCTCTTAGTTTTAAAGATGTGTTAAGTAGAGTAGAAATTAAATAAACTTCGGGAATAGGAAAAAAATTACTTTTTAAATTTTAAAATCATTTCTTTAATGGCCGGCGCATAAGTTGGATTTATTTTATACTTACCAAATACAACGGAAATTCCACAAATATACCATAATATTTGTGTAACAGTAGGATAATATATACCAGAAATTATTTTGTAGCATAATAAAAAATTTCTAAAAATTTAGTAAGCTCTCTGATCTCATCCCAATCAGAATCAATAATTTGATCAACAGGGTGAGCATTATGCATATTAAATACCTTTTGGATAGGCACCCGATAATCATAAGCAACTTTAAGCATTTCATAAGTAGAATTCCACCTAGTACAAACATCTTTTGGAACTTTTCTAAATGGAAGGTTAGCACTAGCACATTGTTGAGCAAATTCACGAATTCTACTTTGTTTATGAGCACGAAAAATATAGCCACAAACATGTTGTATTTTACTACAAGCATCAGAAAATAAATTAAGACCATCTTTTACAACCAAGTTAAAAATATGGCATGCACATCAAACATGAAAAATTGTTGGATTAATTGAACAAAGTCTAGATTTAAGCTATTTGTTGTGGTTGTGTTAGCAGAAGCATTATCTAAGGTGATAATTAAAACTTTATTAATGAGTGCATAAAAATCAAGTATTTGTAGAACAATAGTTGCAATATATGCTTTAGTGTGTTTTGAATCAACAAATTTATAACCAATAATACGTTTTTGCAAGTTCCAGTGATGATCAACCCAATGACATGTAACAGTTAAATAATCACAACCATTAGGACTACGACCTATATCAGATGTGATAGACACTTTACAATCTAAGTGAAAAAATACACAACGAATATACTGAAGATATTCGGTTTGAAATTTAAAAAACATCATTTCTAACCGTAGTCTTAGGGAAACCTTGAAAAGTAGGGTTATAAGTTTCTTGTATATAATGCACAAAAGCAGGGTGAGAAGGGAAAGTAAAAGGTAAGCCACAGACAACCACCATTTTTGCTAAATTCTCACGATCTCTATCTTTGTTATATTTGCGTAAAACATGACCAGAAGCAGGGTCACGTTGTTGTTGAATTTGATTAGAACCAGATCCACTAGGAGTGTCAGTACTGATGGTAGGATCTATAATTTTTCCGGCTTCTATGTTAGCTTGTATCTATACAGATTTGTGATCCCTTATTAAGTGTCTACTTAAACCCCCCATCCCACCACTTGTTGTGTGTGCAAATACTTGCTTATATTTTTCACATATAGCACGATGATTGACTTTATCATGTTTAAAAAATTTTCATACAAGTGATGTTTTGGGACGTTCAGCCTTAGGCTTACTCCTTACAGAAGATTAATTTTTTGTGGGAAAAATGGAAGAAGAATGGGGTGTATTTATAGTAGAAAATAGGGCCAAAGTATAATTTAATAAACTTAGGGGTTATATTAAAAGTTTAGGGGGAGGGGAGGGGGGGATAGGGGTGTTTCGGGGGGAGGGGGTAGGGGTTGTTTGGACCGTTGGCAACAACTATTTTTGCAATTTAAGTCGTTGCCCAACGGCTAGGTTTTTTAAAAACAAAATCTGGCGGGACGCAGGACGGGACGAGGGACGGGAAGGGACGGAACGAAACGGGACGGGACAAACGGGACGAAATGGCTGTCCCGTCCCATCTCATCCCGTGTCTCGTTTAACATTGGCCCATCCCATTTAACTTGAAGCGGGACGGGACGGCCCATCCCGTTGGACAGCCATACCTAAATCTAACACTCAACCTCCCTATATATTATGATTTTTACACAAATATACGAATAATTGTTATATTTGTGTAGAATTTTAATTTTTAAGAGGTTTAAGTGATTTTGAAATATAAGTATGTATTCGCAACCAAGTTTTTATAGGAGTGTCTAGAGTAATTTAATAAATCAAAAAGAAGAAGCTTCTGGGTAGTGTACAATGTACATCAGTATATGCAATGTAATATGAATCTTTGAAATGGCCCGGTAAAAATGGTATTATCAAAAAGTCAAAGGGACTAATATATATACTATTGGAAAATGCCAAAAATAAAGGAGAAAATTATCTTTATAAAGCTCTGATTCGACTTTCAGATAGTCTTTTGGCGTGCAATACTCAGATATATATGTCCTAAAAATTTTAAACTATGTCAGGCACTACTTTAATTTTGATTCTGTTTAGGATTTAAAATATTTATAGGAATATATTTAAGTGCAAAATCTATGGGGTAGAAATCATTCAAGCGTGAGTCCATATATTTTCTTAAAGGAATTTTTATATTTCTATGCCACGTAGGAAACTTTATTACTCTCAATGTTTAGGGTTTGACTTAATTACACTTAGTATACTAAATTACCAATTCTATACCATAGTGTATTTTAACCTAAAAAGCTAGCATCCTTACCTTGAGCAGTTTTTGTTAACATATTAAAATATGTCACCTAATTGAGTTCAGCTCATAAATTTTTTTTATGATACAGATTGTTTGAAAATATGCATAAAATCATAATCATTTAAAACCAACGGCGAATAAATTTTTGTACTTAATATGGTTTTAGGAATAAATGGCGAGCAACTTGTTGGTACTAGTCAAATTACACAAAGCGTGTGAAAAACTTTAATTTTGTTAGTTAACAAAAGCTGAATTCAATTAAATTTTGCTATCTATCTAATACAGATTGTCAAGCATATTTGGATCGTGCAAATATGTTCAATTAAATTAACATGCATTCACCTGCCGCTAGCATTCAAATATATTCTGCATGTTGACACGAAAGCATAAATCTAACCTGCTAGTGTGTGGGATTGAGGTTCGATTGTAGCTTGTAGCTTAATTGGTATTTTCGACACTGGTACAATTTCTCATTCAAGTGTAGCTTAATTGGTATTTTTGACATAATTCCGTTTTTTGCAGAAGATTTGTAGAAGTTTTAGTCGTTTTTTATTTGTGAAAACAAAAAACAAACATCTACAATCAGAATACAAATAATCTACAATTTATCTACAAAATATCTACAAACTGGGTACATTAAATTTTAATACCCTAATTCCCATTCAATTGTAGCTTAATTGGTATTTTCGGCATAATTGCGTTTTTTGCAGAAGATTTTGTAGAAGTTTTAGTCATTTTTTATTTGTGAAACAGAAAACAAAGCATCTACAATTAGAATACAAATCATCTATAATTTATCTACAAAATATCTACAAACTTGGTACATTGAATTTTTATATCCCAATTCCCATTCAATTGTAGCATAATTGTGATTTTTGACATAATTGCGTTTTTTCAGAAGATTTGTAGAAGTTTTAGCCATTTTTTATTTGTGAAAACAGAAAATAAAGCATCTACAATCAAAATACAAATAATCTACAATTTATCTACAATTTCTGCAATATGTCTTCTTCTTCTTCTTCTTCTTCTTCTTCTTCTTCTTCTTCTTCTTCTTCTTCTTCTTCTTCTTCGAGTTTCAATCTGAAATTCAGTCAAAACCAAGTCTAATCTTCACCAAAACCACTCAAAATTGAAATATAAACTCCAAACCATATTCCTGATTATTTTCAACAACACCCAATCCAAACAAATAATGATTTTTGAAAACCCAAATTTGAATTCAAATCTTCAAGCTTTTTAATGGTTGTCAATGGTGAAAAATATCTGGAAGAATATTTACTTCCATAATTGTAGCGTGCCTAAATAGGAATATCTGGAAGAATATTTAGTTCCAGATTTGTAGCGCGCCTAATTAGGAAGGAATCGGCTCCTAATAATTGGCAATGATCAGCAATTCTTTAATTTTTTGCTTATCCGTCTCTCGATTTGTATTTTTAATGGAGATGCTAAGTGAGTTCCTGTGCAAGGAAAGGAGTGGCAAGGTCTTAATAAACTTGTTCAACTACTGTAAAGATTGTAGGATATGATTTCAAGGAGAAGAGATTTAAGCATCTGCATCGGTCTGCAATTGGATTCCTAGAAACAATATTCTTTTATTCAGGGACATCATCTTCCCAAACTTCAAGGGAAGCACCTTTAAAAGGAGAAGCGCTGGTGAGAACACAGTTTCAAGAAGAACCTTAAATATATACCATTCATAATTAGTATTTAATGAATGGTATATATTTTGTAGAATAACTGTGAACATGGCGGGTAAATATGAAACTATGCACATTTTTAATAATAAGGTTTCATATATGGTATAGGAAGGAAAAAGTCTCTTTCTTAAATCATTCAGGAAAATCGGCCCTTTATGTTTGGGTAGGTCTAAATTGGTCCTTTATATTTATCCTTGAGCACTTATATTACTAAATTTGTAAAAATGAGCACTTTTATGTCTCCGCTAAAATCTAAACTAATAATATCAGATAATTTTAAAGGATCATACGTAATCTATACTATATTAAAAGCACGACGGCCCTTAGCGAAATATTATTCGCCTTTTTTACCCTTTAAGAATATAATTCACATTAGACAAAACAGTCATTTAACTAATATTTAGGAATTTAGAAAAAAAACTATAACTTTATTTAATAAATCTTCCCTTATTTGAACTATATAAGAAATCCTAATATTTAGGACTTTAAGTTCAAATACGATTTACTTTCTATAAATCATTTACCTTTTAAATTAATGAGCTTTAAGTTACACATAATTCTAAAATTTGAGAATATTGTTATTTGTGTATTTGTTTTTATTTTATTTTGTTAGAGTTAGAACGATTGTGTTCTATAATTAGATATCACAACTAATTTGTTTAGTGATTCAATTATCACGAACCAATACTTAGGAGTTAGGACAAGGTAAAATATGATTCTACCACTTTAGTTAAAAGATTTTATGATCCTTCGGTTCAAAGAATAATGTTTTAAATTTCCTAGATTATTTAAACTGTTAGTATTTCTTTCCAATACTTTATTTCACAAAACATGGGGTTACAACTTAGATATGCTTATTCTATTTTCTTTGGAATATGATTGCTTGAGATTAAGCTTTTGTTCGAATATTTAGTACTTCCTCCGGTTCAAAATAAGTAATTTTTTAGTTGTTTTCACACAGATTAAGAAATCCATCTTTTAACATTAATTAACAATGAAATTGATCATATTAACATTTACTATCTCTTCACATAAATATTCCTAACACATACTCCAACATTATTTATTCCAAGGGCAATGTAGGAAAAAAACAATTAATTCATTCTTGAAATATGGAAAAATCACTTATTTTGGACCACAAAAAAAAGGCCAAAAATCACTTATTTTGGACCGGAGGGAGTAGTTTAAATCAACTAAACTTTTGTGCATTAAATTCTTCATTATTTGAATATATAAAAGATTCTCATATTAAATACCTTGTATAAAACTGTTTCTTATTTGAATTATGTAATATAACTTTTTTTACAAAATATAAAAATAATCTAAAATTAAATGGCAAAGTCCACGAAGAATAAGTAAGAACTAACTGTTATTAAAGTCGGTAATATTAGGCGACACTCCTTCAATATTTAAGGATATTTAGTTCTCAAACTCTAAGTCTTTTGCTTTATAAATATATATAATATCTAAATTTCTTTTTTGGAAGGTGTTCTAATACATATCAATTATGGATCTTATTAGTTCATATATTTTTTTTTCCCTATGTTTTATAACTATAATTACTACAGTAATAATTATACCAGCTCAAATGGCTAGCCACCTAAATAGAATCGATATATATCATTTTCAGAAACTTATCTTAGTTTTAGCTTATATTTAATAACTTAAACATACTAATTAATAATATATGTATAATTCTAAAAAATGATGCTCATCGATATAGGGTACACGTGCAACGCGCGTACCCTAAGACTAGTATGCTTTAAACATACATGAACACCTCAAGTATCCATCTTTTAATACATTGCAGCGAGGGGCGGAGGCAGAGTGCGCAGTGTCGGATGCGGGTTCAGCCGAACTCAGTAACATTTGTTCAAACTATGTATCCGTAATTTTAAGAAATTCATTGAATATATATAACTTATTAATTTAGAACTCAGTAAATTAAAAGTATTACAATCCCGAACCCATAAAGTTCAAATCCTGGCTCCGCCTCTGATTGCAGTATATAAATGTTATGTCATTGCAATGCAAAGCTGGAATGGGATATATTATTACAAGCTTTGATTAATTTCCAGTTTATTAAGGAAATAATATAATAAGTTCAGCAAATCTGGTGTTCATGATTCTTTTTAGAAAGTCACTAAATTTTATACTCTCCATAGTATGTTGTTTAAGTTCTTGCTTAAATAAGCCATGCGCTATAGCAATATAAAATTGAAGTAATTAGGAACACAGTTGAGTAGTAATGTCATTATTTTTACGAATAGTTCTATTTCTTTATAGATGGCTTATTTTCTGATGAATATTGTTACTAGTCTTATACTTCTCTTTATTGTGGGGCTTTCTAATGCTGATATTAGCTTCAACAACAGTTACGAACCTACATGGGGAGAAAACCATTTATCCATCATTAACCAAGGAACTGAAGTAACACTTCTTTTAGACAACTCCTCAGGTTTATTCTCACTTCTTTTCTCTCTCTTTTTTTTCTTTTTCTTTTTGCTATGTCTTTAATCACTTTGAAAAAAAAGAAGGAATAGTATGATTTTATATAGCCGATTCCAATTGGCTTGAAATGTTAGAATTGTGATTATTTCTAACTGTGGCTATACAACTCATGTTAGTTTAACTTATACTAACATATAATTTTTGTGTGTGTATGTAGGAGCTGGTTTTAAGTCCAAATTCCTATACGAATCTGGCTTATTTGTAATCAGGATGAAGTTACCAGACAAGAAAACTGGAGGAGTTATCACATCTCTCTACGTATAGAATTATAATACTCAATCTTTTCTTTCTACACTCAAAATTACATTAGAGTAATTATTGGTACATAAGAATTTTCACCTTTTTCTCTATTTTTGACTTGACAATTGGTTTTTGGCAGCTAACCTCACAAGTAGATGGTTCACCACCAGGGACCCACGATGAGATCGATTTCGAGTTTCTGGGTACACAAGGGAAACTACAAACCAATGTATTTGCTAATGATTGGGGTTTTAGAGAACAAATATTCCAACTTCCCTTTGATCCTTCACAAGATTTTCATACCTATCAAATTCTCTACAATCCATTCCAAATAGTGTAAGCAAACTACATCCCTTTTTATTTAAGAATAAGCTAAGTGGTGTTCAAATCAGCTGTCACTCACCTTAATGGTGTTCAAATCAGATGTTGGAGGCCCACATTGTTTGAGGGTACGGGTTACCGTCTCTTTATATGGCCTAGGCACATGAGTAGGGCAGATCATTTTTCTTAGCATGACATCAAAGGCTGACCCATCATGCATTTTCTTGGTTTACTCAATGTTGGGCTTCCATGTTACTTCATGCTCAAGCGTTCAACCCTGGGCGTAAGGTGTTAAAATCTCACATTGGTTGAGGGCATAAGTTGTTATCTATCTCCTTATATGTCTTTCCGCAATTTTCATCTCATGAGTTAGTTTTTACGATTGAGCTAAGTTCAAAAAGTCTATATTCTTAACCTTGATCTTTTTTGCAGTTTCTTCATAGATGATATACCAGTAAGGGAATTCATGAACCTCAAAGTGAAAGCAAATGTAAATTACCCGACAAGTCCAATGCAGATAGAGGCAAGCGTATGGTACTCAAACAGCAGTGGTTGGGCTGGAGATATTGATTGGAGTTTAGCACCATTTATAGCTCATTATCAACACTTCAAAATTTCAGGTTGTTTTCCACAACCTGGGAATGATTGTTCTTCACCAGTTAACCAACCATGGAACAGATTTAAGGTTCTCAGCCCTCTACAGAGACAAAAAATGGCCAATTTTAGGAAACAGTATATGACTTATGATTATTGTGTCCCAGGCTTTGTTCAGTTCCCAGAATGTTCTTATAATAATTCTTAGTTGTCTTGTTTCATTGGATCAGTATTAGAACCAACACAATAATTAATGGAATAAAAAACGAAGGGAATTTGGACTTCTGATTGGTAACATATATGAATATATATTATATCTTAATACCGCAAGGATATCCTTTGGAGTACTAGAGGTTTCATCGTCCAACTGTTGAATAACAATTTAGTGTCCATCATTTTTGTCTTTGAATATCTCAATATACTTGATTTCTGATCTAATATTGGAACACAATTTTTGTCTTTAAGTGCAGAATGATTATCCTCGTTCTTCACCTAGGACTAGGGGTGGCAAAATGTTTACATGAAAAGTGGCTAAATTTTGATTACTTTTGAAACCGTGGCTATTTTTGAATGATCACTTGTAAATCTGGCTATTTTTGAATTTCTCCCCTATATCTTCTATTCGATCATGGGACTTCTTTTTGGACACTGAAGCCCATTAAAATTTGAGTTTTCTTTCGAGAGAAATTCACTTTTAGCCGGTCGGAGAAAACAAATATCATCCAGTAGCCATAAATATTAGTCAGACAACTCATAACCCCAAACTAATTATACCGGCTAGCCCAAACTTACCGTATGCAAACTATTTTTACTCCTCTTTCTTTTTTTCACGGTTCAAATATTCCATAAGTACACGATTTGTTAGGTGCAGAAGAATTAGATGAGCAAATTAAAGAGTTGTAGTCGTTGGACGAGAGAAAGTGATTACTAACACCTAAGAATTGCAACGTACCTATTTGGACAACAAATATACACAGTACAGTGTGCCAACTGTATTGTCCCCAAAACAAATACCTATCAAACTAATAGAGCTACACACTGCAGAAATTGCAATATTGTGGTATCATGTATGACTTCTTCTACCTGGCATATGTAAGCTCAATTTTCTTTATTCTTATTTTTTCCCCCAGTTTCGAAGCTTGAAAGAGAAAAGAAGATCTTGAAATTAGTGGTCATGAAAAAGGTTTTGGTATTATATATATATATATATATATATATATATATATATATATATATATATATATATATATATATATATATATATATGGAAAAGATATACTAAAGATACATTAGGATTTAGGGGTACACTGAAAAAAATATAGGATACACTTTATATAAAAAAATTATACAATGTAATAGTGTATATACAATTCCATCTCTTTTTTTGCTCACCAAAAATAACCCAAAGACTGGAAAAATTCTCGTAGTTACAATTGTATAATTAGTGTATATATATTGTATAATTAGTGTATACTGTATAAAAACTCAAAGTGTATACAGATACATAGATATTATACATAAAAGATACACTAAATATTTATTGTACATGTATACACAAATTATACATCTCATATTCAAGAAGAAGAAGAAGAAGAAAGCAGCAGCAATAACCACCTCCACAAATACACTTCACCTTTTACTTCTTCTTAGGAAATGCACATAAATGCATCCAAAAGATTCATGAAGCCCAACCTCCAAACGGCTCACAAAGCACCGACAACCCACCAGCGACATTATATATTGTATAAACAGTGTATATAAATTGTATAATAGTACATATACACCTATTATACAACATATAGACATTATATATACATTTGTAAGGTAGCTGCAAAAAAGTCGGAGCCGAAAAGGAAAGCAAAAGGGAAGGTCACAGGAGTCTTTATCTGATCGCAGCCATGACCGATAGATATCACTAGCCAAGTATTTGCTATAATTCCTTAAAGATCTAGAATTGCATGACTTTTATAGAAGAGGAAGGAAGCAACACGGAAGATAATAAAATTATCATTGGTTAGAGGTAGTGGTGGAGATTGTTTAGGCAAAGAAAAATTATGTCTATAAATTTTCGAATCACAGTGGATGATTGTTGGTCTCGATTTGATTTTGTGGTTGAGATTTAAGAGTGTTTTGAGAGGGAGATGAAGATTTACTTATGGAAATATGGTGAATCGGTGGTAGTGAGATCAGTGGTGGAGATAAATTGGAGCGGTGGTGTGAGGAAGGCGGTGGAGATAAGCTGGATTGGTGGTGATTATATCGATGATGGAAGTGGGAGGAGAATAACAAACAACTAGAGGAGTAGGAAATACGAATGAATTGGAAAGAGAAGTGCATTGGAAATTGTGACTACAACTTGCAAAAGAATTGGGCCTAAAGGCCATTTCGGGTCAAAGATGAAAATATGGGCTATTAAAATATTTGGACGGCCATACAACGTCATTTACTCATAAGAATTTTCCAAAAAGTGATCATATACAAGAAGTCATGAATAATATGGGTAACTCATATTATCCGTCGGTTAACCCATTTTTTATCCATATTAAATATGGGTCGGGTCGGATAATTGATCCATTTTTTCATTACACGTTTTCGACCGAACCATATCCGACCCGACCCGCCCGTTTGTCACTCCTACCTAGGACTCATCACTAATGGAGGTGAGTTCATTACTTAAATGATCACTCAATTATTTGAAATTATAAGTAAAGTCATTTTTTTTTAGTTTGTAATAGAAAAGTCACTTAGCTATGTCTATAGCATTCAGAAGGTCTCTTAACCAGATTTCTCAAATTTTTAATTGTCAAATACCTATTTACCCTCTAAAATAGGTATTTGATATTATGGACTTACCTATAAAATAAATAAATTTTATCTATAAAATAAAAAATAAAAAATTAATTTTCTAGCATATATACTTTCAGAATAATAATAGAATTGAATATAATTTTCAATAATATATAATATATATTATAAAACTACTTTTATTTTAAATATTTATTTTTATTATAGTTCGATGACCTACTCTGCAATTAACCCTTATTTCTTAGGTAAAAGAAAAGAAATTGCTATAAATATATACTAATATAAATATTTTTGAACAAGGTACTTTAAAAAATAAACTAAAAAATAGAAGCCAAACAAAAACTGGTAACGTGTTATAAAATAAAGACTGTAAAGTAAAGACAAGTATATAGAGAAACTGTTATATTATTTGAATTCAAACTGATGTATATAATGAACTGAAATTTCTTCTATTTATAGAAGAAAAGAAGATGTTGTGTAAGCTGCTACTATACCAGATATGGATAATCTTCTACTGAGAGCAATGTTTATCCATAACGGAGTACTGAAAGGATAAGCTTATTATACCTGATATGGATAATCTTCTACCGGGGGTAATGTTTATCCATAATTGGGTACTGAAAGGATAAGCTTATTATACCCGGTATGGATAATCTTCTACCGGGGATAGTATTTATCCATAACTGGGTACTGAAAAGATAAGCTTATTATATCCGGTATGAATAATCTTCTATCGGGGGTAATATTTATCCATAACTAGGTACTGAAAGGATAAACTTATTATACCCGGTATGGATAATCTTCTACTGGGGGTAATGTTTATCCATAACCGGGTATCGAAGTGATAAACTTCTTCAGGAAGCTTATTTCCAATAGAATACTTAAATAGATAAACATATTTACGGTGGAGTCCCATATGGATAAGCTTCTTCAGGAAGCTTATTTACAACGGAGTACTAAATGAACATTCATAATATAATATATTTATAATACTCCCCCTTGGATGTTCATTAAAGATAATGTGTCTCATTAAAACCTTACTAGGAAAAATCACGTGGGAAAAAAATCCTAGTGAAGGAAAAAAAGTACACATATTTAGTAATACGCATTGCTGGCTGCCTCATTAAAAACCTTATAAGGAAAACCCTTTGGGAAAAACCTTAGTAAGGGAAAAAGAGTACAACACGCATTTTACTCCCCCTGAAGAAAACCTTATTTCAAATATTTGAGTCTCGCATTCCAATCTTGTATACCATATTCTCAAAAATTGATGTTGGTAAAGACAATCTGTTGGATTGTCACTTGAACTAATTTGATGCACATCAATGTCACAATTTTCCTGAAGATCATGTATGTAGAATAATTATGGTGAAATGTTCTTCGTTCTATCTCCTTTTATAAATCCTCCCTTTAATAGTGTTATGCATGAAACATTATCTCCGTATAATATTGTGGGTCTTTTATCACATTCCAACCCACATGTTTCTCGAATGAATCACTGATCTCAATCATATGCCTCCCTGCTTGCCGGTTTGAAATCGAGCTTTATGGGTATCGGATAAATAACATGCATCTGCATTACCAATACGATCTGCACCACTTTTGTTAGCATTAGCAAGATAAATAAGTGCACCATCTACACCGAGATAGAGTATTTCAGGACCAAGGAGCTCCTCATCCTCTTCTAGAGGTTGGAACGGATCCTTATTCACTTCAAGTGATTGAATATTCATTGGTGTACTTAATGGGTACACTTTGTCCATATAAAAGTAATTTTAAGACCCTCTTGGAGCTCTTCCGGAGTTCCAATAAGATTTATGTCACCAACATAAACAGCAAGTGTAACAAATTTTGATGACATTTTCTTTATAAAAATACATGGACAAATTACATAATTTATGTAACTTTCTTTCAGCAAATATTTACTGAGGCGATTATACCACACGCGCACAGATTGCTTTAAACCGTATAAAGATCTTTATAATTTGATCGAGTACATTTCTCAAGACTTTGAATTATATGCTTCGGGCATTTTCAATCTTTCAAGGATCTTTATATAGATTTAGCCAAATAAGTCATATAGGTTAAGACTTGTATTTAAATGGTATGACATCTTCAAGTGTCTGGACTGCTAGTCCGATCCTCACAATCTTTTACTTGTGCACTATATTGTATTAAATATATCGTCGACAATCATTTTGTGTCAGTTCCGAAGCGACATAACTTGTGGAAATCTCATCACTTTCTTTATTTTCAGGTACCTGAATTTTTTCGGGAGTTTCATGAAATGTTATGTCGTGGGCTCTTCTAGAGCTTATTTCCTCCTCATTATGATCATTAGCTCCTACTATTTTTCAAGGATTGTTACCTTTGGAACCGATTGGTCTACCACGCTTCATGCGTACAGTAAACTCTATCCTTCAGGGACTTTAATTTTAATAGGAGCATTTGCAGCTGAAATATGATATTTAATTTTGGATCAGCAAATGCTTCTGGCATTCGACTTGAATTATCTTCTAAGTGAGGATCATGATAATTCGATTCATATAGCATATTTTTCAACTGTTTATTCCATCCCCCAAATGTTAGAAAAACTAACATATATCCCCAATCATCTTTGGGAAACATATCTTTGTGTATTATGGTAGAGAAATTAATCATATACCACGCAACAAAAGATAGTAAAAATATTTGGTTTCTGATCCTAAACCAATTGTGAAGGGAGGACTTATCATATATTGTTGATCTGATGCATACAAGTGCTGCTATATGCAATTTAGAAAATCTTAGACCAACACATGAAGCTTTGTTCTCATAAGCAATGGTTTAACCATTAATAGGAGGTATTCAATGTTAAACCAACTTGGATATAAACCAGCATTATCAAGATGAACTGTCTTGATTTCATAATCTGAAAATTATGCTCTTAATTGAGAAAAGCAATTCCAAATGCCAAACTGCAGGTTGACAATAATTGCACATGTAACCATCTCATATATGCACCTATAAGTGGTTCACATGATAGGTGAACGGGCCCATATTCACCTTTTATATATTTCAGAATCAGGGGTCTTAGTCCCAACTTTAGCTGGTATAATCAATTCATTATGAGAACAAGCAACACATGAGAATTCCTGAAGAATCTTCTAGTTCTTTAGTATATGCTTATCTGAATTCTCAAATAGCTCATTTAAAAATGGCAAATGAAAACTTCAAGTTTATCATGTCATGTGCTATCTCTTAGTAAACTTCTGGTTTACTATGGCATAAACTTTTGTTTTAGTAAACTTCTGGTTCACTGTGATATATGCTATAGTACAAATTAAAGAATAAGGCGGGTAACTTCTCACATACATATTATTTTACCCCTATGATTGTAGAAACATGAAGATTATCAATCTTCCAATCATTTGTAGTCTCAATATGATAACCATTTGTATTAGTAAACTTCAGGTTTACTACAACATATGTTTACCATAATCATATAATATAATCTCTTCGAGAGCCTTCATTTATTATCCACAATCTAATATTTATCTGGCACTACTGGTGTCATGTATTCTTTAGGCAAACATTTAGCTCTTCAAGAGTTGTTGATACATTTTGTACTAACAAATATTGCTCAGACACTACTGGTGTCATGAGAGAAAATCACAATCAAATAAACAATGTAAAACAATTGTTTAAGCACACGAAAACTCCTCTTCATAATATTTTTCCACTTCAGGAGGCAATTTCAATTGTGTTACTTCTTCAGGAGCAAATTTAAAATACGAAATATTGAGTATATATTCTCTCAATTATATTAACTCTTCTGGAGGTGAATTGTAATGTATTCACATCAAGAGCGCGTTCATATTTACCCAACTTATTAGTATTGTCACATTCACTTCAGGGAATGGATTAATATTATCAAAAGTTCTCATTCTTCAGGAAATCGAACATAATTATCTGAATGCGCATTAATCACATCAAATTGTGATGCCTCTTGTGTGGGGCAAATCCCCTTAGGATTTAGTATTATTGTAACAATTCTGTGATATGTGAGTGCCGTGTATGCGAGGTGACGAGCTCGTACATGGGCTAATTGTTGAAAATCCGATTTTTACTGAACAGTAACCGGTTATATCTTAAATGAGTCATCCCAACATGTGTAGTTATCCTGAGTAGAAAATCCAGTCCGAAGTAACAGAGATGAAAAGCTCGTAGCTAACCTAAGGCAGAAAGTGAGTAACTATAGTTTCTATTTGAACAAAGCAGAAAGTGAACTAGCCGGGGCTCAAAAACAAAACTTCTTTTAAAATATTTACTACTTCAGGAGCAAATCGAGACGTGCATTTAATATAGAGAATATTTATGTAGCTTATCTTCAATTGTAACCATAGAAAGCCTAAATTATCACTTCTGGTGATCATAGGCATATACCACTTCTGGTAGTTAACAAAATATAATTACAATGAGATATACGAAATATAACCACTTCTTGTGGTTGTATATTTCTTGCAAACTCTGCTAGAGTTTAAGTTGATCTAATAATGTTATCCATATTCTTCAAAATGACATAAACAAGATATATTATAGTAAACATCATTATCAAATCATAATTTTTCTTTATGTACAACAATTACATAACCATACTATCTATTACAAATAACAAAAATTAAAATATTTACATTTCTACATATTCACCACCGATTACATGGCTTGTTTCTCCTTCTGGGAGTGCAAGGTAATCAGTTACATCCAAATGCATGAAGTCTAAATTATCTTCAGAAATAAAATTTGCTTCAACATTTTTCTCTGTCTTCTTTAGGGAGGCTTGATAAAGCTCAACCAGGTGCTTTGGCGTACGACAGGTACGTGACCAGTGCCCTTTTTCTCCACATCTATAGCATGCATTTTCTGCATTTGGTGCTTGCACCGCTTCATGCTTTTGTTCCTTCCTTTTCCACTGCTGGTGGTGAGGAGTGTTCTTTGGTGCATTATTATTACCATGATTAGAGTTTCTTTCCCGACCACGACCATGACCACGACTGGAGCCACGACCTTTTCCACGTTTAGCCTGGTGGAAGTTCGTCTCATTCACTTCAGGGAATGGCAAGAACCAGTAGGCCGGCTTTCATGATTTTTCATTAATAGCCCATTATGTTGCTCGGCTATAAGAAGATGTGAGATAAGTTCAGAGTACTTTTTAAATCCCATCTCTCGATATTGTTGCTGTAGGAGCATATTCGAGGCATGAAAAGTGATGAAAGTTTTCTCCAACATATCATGATCAGTAATATTATCACCACATAACTTCAATTGGGAAATAATTCTGAACATAGCAGAATTATACTCACTGATAGATTTAAAATCTTGTAGCCTTAGATGAGTCCAATCATATTGTGCCTGTGGAAGAACGACCATCTTCAGGTGGTCATATCTATCTTTCAAATTATTCCATAGTATGACTGGATCTTTAACAGTAAGATATTCCATTTTCAGGCCCTCATCAAGGTGATGGCGTAAGAATATCATTGCTTTGGCACGGTCTTGGTTTGATGCCTGATTTTTGTCTTTGATGGTGTCTGCCAGACCCACCACATCAAGATGAATTTCAACATCAAGCACCCAAGACATGTAGCTTTTGCCCGATATATCCAGGGCTACAAATTCAAGTTTAGAAAGATTTGACATTATTTAGGAAAAGAAAGTTCTTACCTCAGATACTCTCAAAATATTTGCTCGAGATGGCAGAGTCTCGTGCTGATAACGTGTTATAAAATAAAGACTGTAAAGTAAAGACAAGTATAGAGAGAAACTGTTATATTATTGTAAGCACGTGATTTTTTCCCAATATGAGAATTACTCCCAAAAAATCCAAAAATAAAATGATTTTTCTTTGGTGTGTAATTTTGTGATATTTTGAATAATTATTTGCATTTGTCTGTGCATGTTTATTTGCTAAATTAATAAAAAATACAAAAATATGTCGCATTTTGCATGTAGGATTTAATTCTACAATTGTTAGTAATTGAATTTGTTTTACAAAAATTAAAAATTACAAAAATAGGCATCGTTTGCATTTTTAGCATTTAATGTCCAAATATACAATTTTATGCTTAATTAATACTTAATTGTGCGTTAATTGTTATTGGGAGTTAATTTGTGCTTTTATAACTTAATTTAATTCTTAATAATAGTTTAAGTATTTTTATAATTTAGTTTTAGAAAAATAAAAGAAGAAAAGAGAGCGAAAATATAAAGAAAGTCGGAATTGGGCCTCTTCTTCGATTTCAAGCCACAGGCCCAAAAATGACCCAATCTTCCCTACGACCCAGTCCATTTCGAACTGGGTCGACCCAGTCCATAACCCAAAAGACCCAAACCCCTTTGTCTTACATTTTACAAAACAAAACAAAACAAAAATAAGACAAAAACCCTAAAAGTCTAAACCATCCGCCAACGATGTTCACACTCTTTAAAATATAATAATAACAATACAAGCGGTTAAAAGTTAAAATTGCACTATAGTTTTTTTTGAACATGTATTAAAATCAGATATTTTAGCCATTACAATAGTTGAGCGACCGTGCTAGAACCACGGAACTCGGGAATGCCTAACACCTTCTCCCGGGTTAACAGAATTCCTTATCCGGATTTCTGATGCGCAGACTGTAATACAGAGTCATTCTTTTCCTCGATTCGGGATTAAAATTGGTGACTTGGGACACCCTAAATCTCCCAAGTGGCGACTCTAAAATAAATAAATAAATCCCGTTTCGATTGTCCTTTAATCGGAAAAAACTCTCTTGTACCCTCGCGGGGGCGGAAAAAGGAGGTGTGACAATTATTCGAATTCAAACTGATGTACATAATGAACTGAAATCTCTTCTATTTATAGAAGAAAGGAAGGTGCTGTGTAAGCTGCTACTATACTAGATATGGATAATCTTCTACTGAGAGCAATGTTTATCCATAACGGAGTACTGAAAGGATAAGCTTATTATACCTGATATGGATAATCTTCTACCGAGGGTAATGTTTATCCATAACTGGGTACTGAAAGGATAAGCTTATTATACCCGGTATGAATAATCTTCTACCGGGGATAGTATTTATCCATAACTGGGTACTGAAAGGATAAGCTTATTATACCCGGTATAGATAATCTTCTATTGGGGGTAATGTTTATCCATAACTGAGTACTGAAAGGATAAGCTTATTATACCCGGTATGGATAATCTTCTACCGGTGGTAATGTTTATCCATAACCGGGTATCGAAGTGATAAGCTTCTTCAGAAAGCTCATTTCCAATAGAGTACTTAAATAGATAAACATATTTACGGTGGAGTCCCATATGGATAAGCTTCTTCAGGAAGCTTATTTACAACGGAGTACTAAATGAACATCCATAATATAATATATTTATAACAATTAGAAAAAAGACGGGGAACATTTTAAATGGAAAAAGAAAAAAAGGAAACCAAATGGGATCGGATCCCAGGTCTAAACGGGTCAACCAGCCAAAACCCCAAATGTATCCAAAATTCTTCAAACCATTGATTTAAGTTTTAACACACGTTGAAGCTCTTCTAATGGCGGAATTGCTCTTCAAATATCCCCAGTACTAATATCAGCGGTAACGCTCATTAGCAAGAGGCCCATTATTAATGGTTCGATTAAGATCAATTTTGCTATTTATTCTGCTCTTTAAGAGCTTCGGGTCAATTATTATTGCCGAACAAAGTGAAGAAGAGTTCTCAGAAGCACTGTTGTTGAGGCCATTACCAGATCGTAAAGTGTTGGCGCATTTTCACTTCGAAAGTAAAATCCCTCCAACTCGCACTCATGGACCCCACCACAGTCTCTTCCCCAAATCCATTTATCAGCTGGTACACTTTCAATTTGGGCTTCTTATTATCTCAATGAATATTTTTTGATTTTATTTAGTTTCGTATTAGCATTTTTTTTTAGCTCTGTATATGGTAGGGGACGAGGTGGAAAAATCATATGCAATTAGATAGAATGCTAACATAGCACAATGAAAGTAAAGTGTCTATATAGGAATACTAACTAGTCGAGATTAAGGCGTAGTTGTTATCGTTACATTTGCATTAGTTCTCACATTTGTCAGTTTTGTTTAGTTCTAAGTAAGCCATGCGGAGATAAGCGTGAGATTTAACAACTTTTAACTTTAAGGAAGCCTTAATTTACCTTGAAAGACCAAATATTTTAGTATTAGAATGAAAACGGGACCAAATAGAGCTGAATGGGTACAGAGGATTCACATGGCCAGTCCCAATTAGTTAGGATTGAGGCGTAATTAATTAATTGATATTCTAGAAGAGTCGCATATGTAGACAATTAATATGGAAGATGGGTACCCTTCCTTAAGGGATATGATAACAAGTAATCGGATGAAATCTGACACCAAGGAAACATGCAATTCGTGTTTTATTCCTTTTTTATTCTGGAAAGTTGTAAGTGCTGAAGTGAGGTGAGTTTGGACTGAATTATGCGTGCATGAGTAAATTGAGCAGTTGATTCATAAAAATATAATACTCAATTGTGTGATTAGGTTCATAAATTTAGAGTTCGAGAAATGGAGCTGTCCTTCACACAAGGTCGCTGGAATTATGGACGCTGGGGTGGATACGACCCCATTTCAAGTAGAAATGCGAAGCCACCTGGAGTTGAACTGTGGGCTAGTTTTGATGTTCCACAACATCAGGTCGACGCTTCTTGGAGAAATTTAACCCATGCTCTTTCAGGGCTCTTTTGTGCTTCTATTAACTTCCTAGAGTCATCAACTGCATATTCTGCTCCTCGGTGGAGCTTCAAGTCATTTACCACAAATGTCAGGTACGGCACATTGCCCCGTGAGGCTGTTTGCACAGAGAACCTCACTCCATGGCTAAAGTTGCTTCCTTGCCGAGACAAAGCTGGGCTTTCTGCATTGATGGACAGACCTTCTATCTACAGAGGATTTTATCACTCTCAGAGATTGCATTTGGTCTCGAATGAATTTGATCTAGCTGAAGCAATTTCCGGAATGGTGCTTGAACAGACACTTACCGTTGTTCTTCAACCGGTTACTTTAGGAAGTGGCATGACATTTGGCTCAATACGACAGCCAAGTTGGTCATTGAGCTCGTTGTTTGGACGAAAAGTTAGTGGAAGGTGTATTCTTTCAAATACTAGTAACGTGTATGTCCAATTAGAGCCGAATTTGGTGTCAGAATTGAAGAGTACTTCAGCTATGCAACAAGAATCTGATGTTAAGAATTTGGTATCTCAAGCTTGGAGAGATATGAGCTTTGAAATGTCTGATTCCCCAGTTAGGGTAATTAAAGAAGTTTATGGCTTTCACAAGGAGTCATCCCTTCTATATGAATATTCTCTAGCAAATAGCAGTGATTCAAGGCCATTTGACTTGGAGTTCAGGTGGAAGCATCCCGTGACATGGTCATCTCAACTGGCACCTTTGCAGGCTAGCAGGTTCCTTATGGGAAGTGGGAATGAAAGGGGTGCAATAGCCATCTCCTTGAAATCTGTAGGAAGAAGTGAGTATACGGATTCTTCTGATGATGAGGACGGAAGATGCTCGTTACGGGTTGATGTGTTCCAAGTTGTGCCTTGGTATGTCAAGGTTTATTACCACACACTCAAAGTGTATCTTGATGAACGTCTGCATAGTTTAGCAGATGTCATAGAAAGGACAAATGTCTCGCCTTCTGAAGACAAGGTTTCTCCTGGGCTAATGGAAATAGCATTGCGATTACCCTGTGATGTGAACTCGGTGATATTGACATTGGAGTTTGATAAGGTATGTATTGCCTTTTCCAGTTTATCTAGAATAAATTTGTTGATATGTAATTTTGGGTGTACTAAAGAACAATGGTCAGCTAGGATGGCTATCTAATTATCTCAATATATATATTTTTTATTTTCTTGATAAGGAGCTATCTAATCATCTCATTTTGATTTTCTTGATAAGGAGCTATCTAATCATCTCATTTTGGGAGTTATTGATAGGAGATTGGTAATTATAGAGTATAAACATAACTCGTTTGGAGTTTCTGTATAGAAAATTTGTAAGTATAGACATAATTCAGGCTTCACATGAATATTTGTACTTGGAGTAAAGACAAAATACCTTATAAGTTGATTTGATGTCAGATGCTGTGCAGCCTTTCTGTAGTCTTAAATTTTTAAACTACTTTTTGTCTGCTTGTATGATTATCTTGTAAAGCTGTTTGGGCCAGGGATGGTTATTTGTAAACCGATACGGTGATATTTCCAATTTCTTGTTCTATATCTCTGTGGAATTGACCGAGGTATCTGTGAGGCCTAGATTATTTTGAATCTAATGGAACAGGTAGAAAGCAAATTGATGTATATTAGCACCAGTGATCGACCGGTTTAACTTTACCTTTATTTCTTTGGATTTCTTCACAGGGTTTTCTGCACATCGATGAGTATCCTCCAGATGCTAATCAGGGTTTTGACATTCCATCAGCTTTAATCAGGTTTCCCGAGATCAAGACAAAACTGCATTTATTTGAGGATAAATCTTCTTGCAAGTCACCTCTCTTATCCAAGCTACAGGTACCAATTGGTATTGTTAAACAAGTGAAGCTCTTATGTAATATGATATTGTATTGAATATGCATCCTATTGAGCATCTGCTTCTTTCCAGGAAGAAAGCCCTGTTCTATGGTACACAGAAGTATTGCTTGTACCCTTGACCACTCCTGATTTTAGCATGCCATACAATGTCATCACAATTACATGCACTGTATTTGCTCTATATTTTGGATCACTTCTTAACGCACTACGTAGGCGTGTCGAAGAGGAGGAGAGGCTTCTGAAAAGTAAAGGTAAATTTCTCTCTGGTAATATAAGTATCATGTTGCTTTAATTCTGATAAGTAGAGTGCACACCTCACTGGGATTCTACTGGATGGTGAAAGTAGTCTTTCTCAGTTGGATTTGCATGGATGTATATTTTACTCCACTCTGTTGTTTTAATATCTTTAAAGTTTCTGGTAATGAAAGCAAAAGATACTTACCAACTTGCTACCTGATAAAAAAGGATATATTACCAATTTCCTGGAATTAAGGCTTATTGTTGTTGTTTCATTTACACCGTGCTGGTGTTTGCCAAACTTATTCTTACTCTGGTCAATATTTATATGTCAGTGTAGGGTTAAAGGGTGGGATTGGAAAATCTGTAGTCCTAGAAAATCCTTATTTTCCTTAAATGACAAACTATGTAGTACTGGAATGTATGTGGATACAACATAATGAACACAGCGCATTCACATAGCTTACCACTATTAATTTGATGTGGGAACGGGGTTGATATTGGTCAAGTTCGAGTTTCAGATATTGATCTTGATGTTTATTAGCAGCAAAATGAAATGAACAAGAAAAGAGACAAATGCTCCATATTAACTTGCACCAACTAATTTAAATGAAGTTGGTTGATATAACAATTGGGTAATAAAGTGTGTTTCAGATGTTGATGTTTTTCTCTGCCTGCTTGCAGCTACCAAGGACAGTAGTCTTATAGGCGTGCTACTGTCCAAACTATCAGCTAAATTGAGGGGAAAACCGTTGGAACCACCGAAATCGTCCGCATCATCATCATCAAAAGTCAGTTATAAGCTGATTCTCAGAGTGATACTGGTGGCGGGTATTGCTGTTGCTTGGCAGTACTTTGGATAACCTCCAAATGAAGCTACATAAGGGGTTTTGTACAATATGTTACCTGATTCCACGGACTAATTGCATAGATTTTATGAATCAACCTCAAGCTTCCTTATCTAGGATTGAGCATTGTATCATTCAATTAATTGTCAACCGCATTTGTGTACAATTAGCTCTTAGCTTTACATGTCCCTCTGAGTGATTGCTGAAGAATTTAAAACCGTAGTGCTAATGAGGCTAGGATAGGTCTACTATGTCGAGTTCCTTTTTTTCTTTTTTCTTTTTATGTCTGTTCCCGTATCTCGCATCCCCTACTTTTTTTATTATCAGGTACCGGTATCTTCAACTCTTGTAATTAGGGGTGACAAACAAGCGGGTCGGTCAGATATTGATGGGTCGAGAATGGTAACTCAAAAAACGGCTAAAATATTCGGTCCGACCCATATTGAAACAAATGGAAATTTGGTTAACCGACAGATAATATGGGTATTCATATCATCCATGACTTTTGGGAGAATTTTTAATCTTCTAAATTTGAGGCATTTTCAATTTGAGTCTTTGCAAATGTAAAAGTTAAATTAATTAGTTATCTATTTTTTAAGTGGATACTATGAATCTTATCCATATTTGATACATTTTAAAAAAAATTTATTATCCAACCCATTTCTTAATGGATAAAATGAATGGGTAATTATTTTTTAAATCTATTTTCCACCACAACTTTTAACTAAGAAATGTTTCGAAAGGTAGATTAAATAGATAAGTACCCTCTCGCTCTAGTAAATAAATTTAAACTTTTGAGAAAAAGAAGAAGATACAAACAAATATCAACAGCCCAGTGAAATTCCACAAAAGGTCTGCGGACGGTAGTGTGCACGCATTTCTTATCGGAGTAGGAAAGTTGTTTCCGATAGACCATCGGGATAATAAGATGAAACGAGACAATGTAGCAGTAACAACAAAGGAATCCAGAAAGATAACTTCAGCAACATAATAACCAGAAAATAGAGAGACAAGTAATAACACATACGCGATGGAATACTAAGGACACAACAAGAGCCACTAACATCCTAGGACAAAATACTTCCACACTATCCTCTTACAACCTAACCGACAACCCTAATGAAGTACTAAGGACACAACTAGAGCCACTAGCAGTCTAAAACAGAACACTATCAGACTAGCCTCCTATCTCCTAACCTACAACCTTAATGCTCGACCTCCACAATTTCCTATCAAGGGCCATGTCCTCGGAAATTTGCAGCCGCGCCATGTCCCGCTTGATCACCTCTCCCCAATATTTTTTGGGCCGCCCTCTTCCTCTCTTCATACCCGTCAATGTCAGCTGCTCACACCTCCTTACCGGAGCATCCAAGCTTCTCCTCTGCATGTGCCCGAACCATCTAAGCCTAGCTTCCCGCATTTTGTCTTCAATGGGAGCCACGCCCACCTTCACCCCAGATATCTTTATTCCTAATCTTATCCATCCGAGTGTGCTCGCACATCCATCTCAACATCCTCATTTCTGCAACTTTCATCTTCTGGATATGGGAATTCTTGACTAGCCAACACTCTGCACCATACATCATGGTCGGCCTAACCACCACTCTATAGAACTTACTTTTAAGTTCCGGGGGCACCTTCCTGTCATACAAGACGCCAGGCGCTAGCCTCCATTTCATCTACCCTACCCCTATATGGTGCGTGACATCCTCGTCAATCTCCTGATACCCTGGAAAACCGATCCCAGATACTTGAAGCTCCCTTTCATGGGGATGATTTGAGAGGCAAGCCTCACCTCCATGTCTGCTTCTCCCGACACGCCGCTAAACTTACACTCCATTTATTCTGTCTTAGTCCTGCTCAACTTGAAACCTTTAGACTCAAGAGTCTGCCTCCAAACCTCCAAGCTCTCATTAACACCACTTCGCGTCTCATCAATCAGGACTATAACATCGACGAATAACATACACCACGGCACCTCCCCTTGAATATGGTGTGTCAGAGCGTCCATCGCCAGAACAAATACGAACGGGCTAAGCACACATCCTTGGTGTAACCCCATAACAACCGGAAAATGCTCTGAGTCGCCCCATTGTCCTAATCCGAGTCTTAGCTCTATCATACATGTCCTTAATCAGAGGCGGAACCAGGATCTTGGCAGGATGGGTGCACTATTAAGAAGGTGTGGATCCAGGATATACATTTTACATGTTCAACCTTTATTTCTTACTATTGCGCACCCGTTACACTTTTGAATTATAAGTTCAAAATTAAAACTTTAGAAAAAAATATTTCTCTTGCATCTATATCTATTATCCATGTTAAAAATATCGGGATCAGTTGAACCCATTAGTTATATGCTACATCATACAATGTTACTAGTTTTAATATACATATTTTGTTTAATCATATAAGATTTAACGGTGACAAAAGAAGAATAGAAATTTTAATGTGTGAAAATTTTGAAAAAATAAATCAAACAAAAAAAGAAATAAAAGAAAAAGTACTTAATTAATACGCAAAAAGTAACAAAAGACATGCTTATCTCTCGTGGGTATCTAGTTCTAGGGGAAAAAGAAAAGAAAAAATAACAAGATTGATATAAGATTTGACCTTGCAACCTCACTTAGAGAGGTAGACTCAGTAACTATTACATCACATAATACTTTGAGCATGGATGCACGCACATATATTTAAGTATTTTTTTTAAAAAAATATAACATTATTATACATGGTATTGGGAAGGGAGCATGGGTCCACGTGCCCCATGGAACCCCCTAGATACGCCCCTGTCCTTAATGACCCTAATCTAAGCCATCGAAACACCTTTCACCTCCGGACATTTGTCACGCCCCGAACCTGGGGGGCGAGACCGGCACCCGATTCCTCACCTATTATTGCGTACCAATTTGCGACTAAGGGCCTCTGAACATATAATGTCATACTTTGGCCATGAGCCACATTGCAAGACAATTTACGAAGCAAAATATAAAATTGAACGGAAATTAACGCTGACTAAACATTAATATAAAATTGGGCCGACAAGGCCGTGATAACTACTACAGCTGACAAACCAACAAAATATACATACAAGGCCTACAAGTCCGACATACTGCACTAACTGATAGGATATATCTACAAACCTTTACTGATGGATGTACTGTGATCGGAATAGGACCATGACCTATCCATAACCTATATACATATATAGACAAGATGTACACAAAACTCTAGACCCGACAACTCCGAAGGACGTGAAGCTAACCGATAAAGATGAACTCGGGCAGCACCTACTGATGAGGTCTACCCATCTGTCTGTCTGAACCTGCACGCATGAAATGCAGTGTCCCTAGAAAAGGGGACGTCAATACAAAATAATGTATCGAGTATGCAAGACAATAAAATAACTGAAAGCTGAACCGGAACTGATAATATAATAACTGAAAGTAACTGGGAGTCAAAAATGACCTGGACTTATACTTACCTGCTGATACTAACTCAACTCTCTCAATATAGTAAGTAAAATAAATGTCCGGCCCTATAAGGCTCGGAACGTGTAACTGCTCCGCCGTAGTAGGCTCGCTCATAGGCACTCAACCATACTAGGCTCTGTATCTCGGCAATACTGGGCTCGCTCATAGGTGCTCTGCCACAGTAGGCTCGGTATATAACTTACCATTTGATCAGAGGTTGCCCAATAGGAACCTGCCCATCGATTATAGCTCGATGGTGGTAACAATATTATAATACTGTATATATATAGACCCTCTGCTCTCTTGACTGGAAGTAGACAATATTTAACTGAACATAAAGTCCTGATAAGGGAAAATACTATAATTTATGAGACTAGGATAATGTACATAAGTTCAGGAATACGAACTTCTCTTTATGCCTCGTTATCAAACTCATGTAGTTACGTGATCATACCAAAATGAAGGAAGGGCTTAACCTTAACATACCTGGAGTAGGAAAAAATCCGTATGATATTCTTAAGAAAAATTGCACCGTACTCCCTTAGAATCGCAAAATCCCGTTGCTATTATAATATTGAGTCTTGTATGAATTTCCAAATCCCCTCACCTTTTCGTCCCTGGCTTTTCCCTTTCTATAACTCCCCCAAATGAATTTTGATATCAATTGAAGATAAAGTGTAAGAATGACTAATATAACTTCCCTTTCTACGTGTTTGTGTTTGTAAGGAATGCATGTGTCCTCCTAATTTAATTGCCTAAAGTCAAGAGTCACTATTAGATGAATGCATGTGTCCTCCTAATTTAATTGCCTAAAGTCAAGAGTCACTATTAGATCTTTCTCCACTTGCTGTCACGTGGGGTTAATTTTCCATTAAACCAATAATTAATCAATTACTCACATAATTAAAAATTATCTCAAATTACTTAAAATACTACTTACTTTTAACACACTTTATGTATCCTATTATCGTGGTTATAGAGTACTTTGTATGGCACTAGTCCATAAATATCGGGTATTGTAGCTCGGGCCGCATTTTATCCCCAATCGACAACCTTCAACGAAACTCATTTTCTTTGATTCGTTTACCCTTTATCTTTCACGGCACTTACTTATGGCTTGTTATAAATAGCATAAATGCTTATAATCTCAATATAATCTCATCCTCAAATCTACGTCAATTAACTGAAGACGAAATTTTAACGTACGAAAACGCAAGATGTAACATCTCATAGACTTACCTCTGAAATGGAGTGGCTAAATACCACAATGTTAGGTGGTAATGTGGTCTTCAAATACCACAAATTTAATTATACGGTGAATAATGCAGGCATCGAAAAAAGGAAAAAGCCATCTTCTCACCTATCAGAAACTACAAAGGGCAAGTCATATAATCTACGTTGACAAACTCAAGAAAGGCTTTTCCCACATCAAAATTCTGTCATCAACTACTTTAACCCACTAGCAAGGATTTACAGGTGAGTACAATGGTAACAATGCCTTCAATAAACAACCTGCTAACACAGTCAGTATTTGGTTAATTATCTTATTCTCTTGAAAGAGGCAGTTACAACCATCTCATCATCTCTAATCCTTTTCAGATTTTCACTAGCCAAACTGCATACAAGTGGCTTATCTGAAATAGCTTTTTGAAAATCAACTTCCCTCTCTCGCATACCTGAAATTATACCAGAAACAACCATTCTGAGTAGAAATGAAGAGATACAACACTACTGCCCAAGGAATTGAGATATAAGACACCAGTAAGCCTATTCCATTGTAGCAAACCTGAATCACATTTATTTGTTCTTGTCCTCTTCAAGAGACCAGAATCTTCCAAACACAGCTTCCTTTTTAGGTTCAATCCAACTCCTGCACAAGCAGAGGTATATAAGATGGATAATATAGCTTACTTCATGGAGAGGAATGTCTAAATCTTTCATTACCTCTATTCCTTTCCTTAAATTTCTTGTTACTGAGGGAGGTGGCGTCCTCAAGATGTTCTTCTCTCTCACCATTGAGTTCCTTCATGCAGAGCACTCCTTTTTCAACTTCTATTGGACTACGTGTTCCTGCACGATAACATTCACATTCAACAACAAGTACTTTAAATCACGGTTCGTAACCTGAGGGAAAGCAGGAGAATGGTGGTGGGAGGTGAATAAGCACACACATGACTTCTAAATAGCTTCAAAATGATATCAAGTCTCCGAAACCTACGACCCTTGATGATTCTTTTTTTTTTTTTGGGTCACATACATTTACTCACCTGTCAACCTTCAACTTTGAGGCAGTAGCTGACAGACTAATAGCTTGGAAGCAGCACTTCACAATGACATGCAACATTTTTTTTATTTTTTGAGAATTATAACATTTTATAAATGAAAACAGCATAAAGTTTGTGCTGGTAGAAGTGAAAATACATATCCCAAAAACAGTAAAGAATCCCCGCACGACGAAAACTTACAAGGATTCTATGATATCAAGTACGGAGTCACTATCATTTACAGGGCTTCTTTACACCAAAAAAGAGAAGTACTAAACATTTCATTTGATTCTCTGAAGGGGGTTCCTAACATCCTCAAAACATCTGGAGTTCCTCTCATTCCAGACTGTCCACCAAATACAGGATGCGATATTCTGCCACCATTTATTCAATTCTGCAATTTACTGCATAAGATGTGCTAGCATTTTGTTTTGCGCACACTCAAGCCAGGGAGGGAGACGCTTACGGAGTAGCACACTTAGGAAACGTCAACTTGAGTGACATTCAATCGAACCCAGGTAGCTGGACCGAAACATAATATATTGTCATATTTTCTTAATATCATCCATTAGTTATTCATTCATTTATTGATGAATAAGAAATGTCAACGCATCATCGCCATTGGTCTGTAATCCTTCAATCTAGAAGGTTGTGGGAACTATCAGATCTGCATCTTATGTTTTGAAGTCACAAATAAGAGAAAATGCAAAATCAATAGATCTGTATATCAGATCTATAAGGCTATGGATGGATTAGAGTAAAAGAAAATCATAAATTATCCCGTTAGGTGTTATGTACATACATATAAAGCTTGAAAACTCATCTGACACCTTTTTTCCGTTTCATGTTCCAGACCATTTACATCACCAAAGCCTCGTAATTTTGCAAAACTTAAACCTTCCTGAATAATCAAATTGAACTTTTGAGCAAAATGCAGGCTATAAATTCACGGTTTTACTTCTGCACAAAAGTTCCAACACTAACACAAATTTACTGCTTGTATTTACACGTAACATTAGTAGTCCTATAAATCTACCGCCATTTGTAGATTTATCTTATTTGTGGTTTCTCCCAGCAAAACCTAAGATGTCTATGAACATTGAAGCAGAATTTTTATCTACGGCAATCAATTTTTTGAGGATTACATAATCCAACCCTGCATATTCTCAACAATCACTGCTTCCATAAAGCACAAGTAAACATATGTCTCTTTGTGTGTGCGTGCGTATGTTGTGTGTATCAACAACACAGAAGCCCCGTCAAATTGTTTGATAAAATTTGGCATGGTTATATATTGAAATGGAAAATATAACAACGCAAATCTTATCAAACAATTGGTGTTGTTATATATAAGACTTGCTATACTGTTTATAGCCTAAAATATAAAGTAATAACACATTCTCATGATTCCCATATAGACCCTATCCTAGTTCAGCCTAAAAATAGAACTCAATATTTGATTTTCCATTTATTATTTTTGCAGAATTAAACAATATGTGTTTCATCTATCCAACAATTTAAGCTTTTCAATGAAAAGTTCACTCAGTTTGATCTGTTACAGGAGCTGGTAAAGGTTTGAACTTACTGCTACCCATTGCCAAAAATATTTTGAACTCAACCAACCTCCCCCCCACCCCCCACCCCAAAAAAAAAAAAAAAAAACCGCCCCAGCCATAATCTTCCAAAAAAACAAAAATAAATAAAGTCTAAGCGTTGAAGTGCCAAAATACAACAGCAGCAGCCCAGTGTAATTCCACAATTGGGGTCTGGGAAGGTTAGTGCCCTTAGCTTGCGAAGGTATAGAGACTATTTTCGATAGACCTTGCTCGAGCATCAACTGAAAAGCCCCCCCCCCCCCCCCCAAAAAAAAATCGAAACTCAAACAGTCTAAACCTTTAGATGATTTGATCATAACTCATGATTATATAAAGGCGAATTCAGGATTTGAACTCTATGGGTTTGAGTTCGAAATACTACCACAGCTCATTTGATTTACAGGTACAAAATATTATATTTGTATTTATTTAATAAATTTTTTAACGCAGACAAAATTTGAGTCAAAGTTACTGGGTGGGATGAACACATAACTTGTACACTACGTCCGCCCTTGCTATTATATAAAGCTATAGTTCAACAAAGAGGAAAGAGAAAAAGAAGCAAAGAGATAACAAAGGGGGCTTACTTTTGGAACCAACTTTAGAGAGCTTTCCTTCAACAATGAGAGCGCGAGAATCAGAGTCACCAATGGCCAACCCACGAGCAGAGAAGAACGAAAGAAGGGACTTCCACGTAACAGAGGAAGCAATAAGATCAACCCCTCTACTAATAAAGTGACCATTTAGCTTTATAGTTGCTGGGTCAAGCCCAAAAACACGTGCAATGAAACCAAGATCAAGTCTTTGGTCTTCCCAAGCAATTATTGCTACTATCTTTGGTAGTGAAGGACATAACAGCTTTATTACTCTCTTCTTATCATCCCCTCCACTCATCTTTCTTGGAATTTTTTTATTTTATAATAACCCTTTTCTTCTCTGTATTCGTTTCTGCAGATAGCTAAGCTTTGGTGGGTAGAATTGTGGATGATGAATGTGTAGTGAGTGAACTTGTGTTTCTCTTTCAAGTTCTAACGGACCTCTGGAAGTGTCTGAAACCTTTGTTAACCCGGATTCCGATCCGCGGGTCGGATTGGTGTTTGCGGGTCTTCTTTTTTCCTTCAAAATATTAAAGTAATGGCGAAATGGTCATTTATGTTTCAGATAAGTCTAAATTAATCCCTTTAGTATTATCTCTAAGCTGTTCTAGTGCTTAAGGTTTGTAAAAATGAGCACTTTTGCCTCCGACAATTATCTAACAAACCTTGGCTGTTGATTTAACGGGAACTATATAAAATAATAATAATTAATGGGAACTCACATTGTAACTTTTGCAGTTTCTCTTATTTTTGGTATATTTCTAATGTTTGGATGCAATTTTTCAATGTGTAATTTTTATTATTTTGCTCTAATTCTAGTATGTGATATAGTTTTTGGTATTGCAATTTCTAGAATTTGACGGCACTTTCGTGATGTTTCATAAGGTGAGTTATTTATGGTGATTTTAACTATTTAATGCATGTTGTAACATTCACAATTCATAAAATTCTCAGATTTTTAAGAGATCACCAAGAACACAATTTTTTTTCAAAGTTAAGGTTTGAGCCAAAAGAGGTAATCTCACAACTAAAGTTTTGTTTATGATGATTAAATAATCTTAATAGAAATTACGGTTTGAATATGATACTGAACTAAGCCTAAAAATGAATTTTGTGGGAGGAAATGATTAACAGTAACTTCAGGTTGGAGAATGAACGTGATGCCAGGGTCATATTTCGTTTTAGAATCCGAATTCGTATTCCGAGGATTTAAAAATCTCATTTTCATTCTACTCGATTTGTGTGCACAGTCCGAGCGCGTTTTCGTAAAGTCTTTATGTGAAATTTAAGAAAAATATTAAATTGTGCTTTTAAAATTGATTAAAGTTGACTTCAGCCAACATTTTTGGCAAACGGACCCGGACCCGTGATTTGATGGTCCCGTAAGGTCCGTAGTAAAATATGGGACTTAGGCGTATGCCCGAAATCGAATTCCGAGGTCCCTAACCCGAGAAATAAATTTTTGAAGAAAATTATTAACTGAAAAATATAATAGTTTATGGAAATTGAATATTATTGGAACTTGATGGTATCAGACCGATATTTTGGTTCCAGAGCCCGGTACAGGTCTGTTATAATATTTAAATCTTATCTGTAAAATTTGGTGAGAAACGGAAGTAATTTGACGTGATTCGGACCTTTGGTTGAGAAAATAGGAAGTTTGAACTATCTTGAAAATTTCATGAGTTTTGGTATTAAATCCGTTGTTTAAGATGTTATTTTGGCGATTTGTCTCACGAACAAGTTCGTATGATATTTTTAGAATTGTGTGCATGTTTGATTTGGAGCCCCGAGAGCTCGGGTGAGTTTTGGATAGGCTGCGGAGAGTTTTGAGCCTTAAGGAATTTTGTTGGTGTGTTACAGATCTGCAGATTTCGCAATTGCGAAGTCAGGCTCGCAAATGCGAGCACTGCAATTGCGAAGAATCATCGTATTTGCGATGATTGGACTGGGCAGGGGACCTTCGCATTTGCGAAGTTCATCATCGCAAATGCGACTAGAACAGTGGCCCGCAATTGAGAACATCTGTTCGCATTTGCGAAGGCAGCATGCCAGTCCAATCTTCGCATTTGCGAAGCACTGGTCGCATTTGCGAACCTGTGATCGCAAATGCGATACCTGCAACTATTCAAAAACATGTTTTGACGGGATTTTCACTTCACTTCTCAAATTTTCAAACCCTAAGCTCCCATAGGCGATTTTCTAAAGAAGAGTTCTTCCCCAAATCATAGGTAAACAACTTCTACCTCATTTACTTCAATCTATTTCATCTTTTTACAAAATTTCTTCACAAAATCTAGGGATTTTCATAGGGGAATTGGGTATTTTTGGGAAGAATTTAGGAATTTTAAAATTTGAGGATTTAGACCTCAAATTGAGGTCGGATTTCAAAACCAATTGTATATCCGGACTCAGGGGTGAATGGGTAATCGGATTTTGGTCCGAATTTCGAGTTTTGACCAAGTGAGCCTCGGGTCAGGTTTTAACTTTTTGGGGAAAATGTTGGGAAACCTAAAATTAAGCATTAGAATTGTTTTCTCTAGCATTTATTGATGTTATTAAGTTAATTATGACTAGATACGAGAAGTAAAGCGGTAATTGAGGTTTTGTTAGATTATATGAGTCCAGCAAACAGTAGAGTACCTGGTCCTCTATAAGGTTATGCTGAGAATGCTAGTAAAACTGCAAGTAAATGAGACACAAGTTTTTTACGTGGAAAAATCCCACACAAGGGGACAAAAACCACGACCTACCCTTGTAGGCTTTTAACTTCACTAACTTGTAATCTCATTATTACAAGTCACTTTGTAATACCTCTACTACAAAGGATTCAACTTAGCTAACTTGTGATACTCTTACCACAAGCCACTTTGTGACTCTCTAGCTACAAAGGCTTTAAACTTATGACTAAACCTAGTCACAACATAAACTTAGAAAGTGTACGGATTTTGGGATTCCTAAAACAAAGCTTCTAAAAAGCAAGATAAGAGTTACAATGAAGTACAAATAATAAGATTACAACTTAACTACGGATACACATAGACTCATTGTGAAACTGATCCTTTAGTTGAGTTGTCTTCTTGCTCTTGACACACCAGTGACTTCAATGCCGGATGAACACTTTAATACTTGAGAGAATATCACTGAATACTCAAGTGAGGTGTTGTGCCTTGCACCAAGTTGTTATACTACAAAAGACATCACAATGGTAATGTCAAATCTTGGCACACGCTTCTTCCCAATTAGAAGTAATTGCTGCACTATCTGCTGCATTATCGCGTGTATAGTTGCGGACAGTTACTTTCTGCAGTTGCGTTCCAGCTGTATAGTTGACTTGTACTTCTACCAGAGAACCCTAAGGGACCAGGTCCCTGTTGTGTTCCTCTTTGTAATCACTTGTGGATAGTCACTATCTACTGTTATGTTCCATCTGTACAACTGACTTGTACTTCTGTCGGAGAACCCTAAGGGACCAGGTCCCTGTTGTATTCTTCCTTGTGGTTGTTCACTCATTTGCTGGAGATCAGACTGAGCATTGTTCATTTGAAGAGTACACTAGGTGGGTGATGTTCTTTATCTGGTTCTAGACAATAAGTTTATTAGATCATCAAAATATAAGACAAAGACATTGAAAACCCATCAATTTTCCCCTTTTTTATGATGACAAACTTAGGCAGTGATGGTATTTGTTTAGAGTAGAGATAACCAGATAAGGTACCAGAAATTACACATGTTCCCCCTGGCCTTCTTCTTTTGATTCCCCCTTAATCAGATCTCTTATATTTGTAGCAAGAAACTATACAAGTTCCCCCTGACCCCTGACCTTACTCCCTGACATTAACTCCCTGTCCCCTGACCTTACCTTGACTCCCTGACCCCTGCCCTTACACCCTGACACCTTTCCCCTTTGTGGCATCATTAAAAAGATACACAAGCAGGCAATCAGCATAAAGAAGTCTAGCATAGCCAACTCATGCCACATATGTGCACATAGCATGATAGAAAAGAGAAGCCAGAGGAAAACAATATTTTACATGCAAAAAGAAGAGCTGTTTCATTAATATTAACAATGGACTAAGCAAAACAGGATCAGTAGTGGTGAAATCCAGCATGCCTATCACAAAAAGACAAACAAAAAGAAAACAACAGCCACAAAACATTAGAGCAAAAAATAGTTGGCCATTGAGAGGATCCTAGGGGGCACTAAAAGAGGGAGGCTTGGAAGAAGAGGCAGCAATGTTCTTGAGAACTAGGTCCAGTCTGACATTCTTTAAGCAGTTTTGGGTGAAGCTTATCATTTTCCTTTGTCAGGCGGGCAACTTCTTCATTAATGGAATCGGGTCCTTTAACTGCTTGACTGAGCTGAGTTTCCAGTATGGCATTTTGAGCCCTCAACCTTCTGATCTCTTCAGAAGCTGCATTTTGAGCATTGATCAGCTGAGAAATGGTCGAGATGCTTCCACCAACTCTTTCTACGCACTCACATTCTTCTAGAGCAGTTTTAGAGAAGGTTTGCTTGTGTGTGCCTCCTCTGGGATTACCCAAGGGGACCTTGTAAATCTGAACATTTGAGTGAGGAGAAAACCATATGGTAGCCCATGATTCCCACCTTTAAAGTTTCCCACCTTTTGCATATGATCTATTATGATTGCTGGCAGATTGATCAAGACAAACTCATCGAATGCCTCCATTAAGACCATATCTAATTTTGTAGCAATGGACCGTCTCTCAGAACGAGGTAACAACACCTTATTGACCAGTTCAAAAAGAAGCTGATAATTAGGAAGTAATACCTTCTTATGCACCTGTTCCCCCTGCCGAATAGCTTGCTCTTTCATGATAGCTTTCCTAAAGTTGACACCACAGACACCTTTGACTGAGAACATTCCTTCACATGGAATTCTGAGAACCTTTCCCAATGCTGAAGCGTCGAGTACAAAGTCTACTCCATTTACTAGCGTACAAATATGATCCCCCTCAACAGTGAAGAGAGATGCATAGAAATTTTGTACCGTATCTTTGTACACCAGAGGCATGCTCCCCTGAAACAAGTGCTCTCATTGCTGAAATTCCACTATCTCCAGAATTTGTCTCATACCATCCATCTATGAAATTGCTGGGTCAAATGTACGACTCCACAAGACTTTCTAAGTTCTTAATCTCTGCTGCCAAAGACCACTATCACTGGGCATGGTCCTCAGAGGACCAGGTTCTCTAGAAGTTTCCCGTTTTCGTTTGCTAGATCCTTCAACATAATTTCCTTTCTAGCTTACTAGCCCCATAGTATCATCTTCAGACATGACTTGCTCAACTAGACTCTTCTTAGACTTGCTGCTACCCTTCACGGATGCACCATTTTGTTTCTCAATAGTTTCATCGGAAGCTTTATCCATAGACTTTTGAGCTTTTATAGTTTCATCGAAAGCAGGTTCCTTTGGAGCATTTTTGTCAATCCCACTTACAGGAACACTCTTGTCAGTAACAAGTTCCCCTTGATTCATCAACCTCTTTTTCCTTGTCTTGACACCCCTCCTACTTTTCTGCAATGTAGACTCAAAACCCTCTTTCTGTTGTGACCTGATAGTGGGTGACTTGGAGGAGGATTCTAAGAGCTTAAGATGATCAGGAGGTGCAGAAATGGGTTTGCCTAGAAGAGAATCAGATTCTTTAGTAGTTTTTTCTAGGAACGTCTCATGAGTCAAAGGCTCGAGGAGTACTATGGTTCTTACATCGCCTAGGAATGGAGTTTCTTCCCCCTGATACTCAGACGAGAGATATGCTCCTTCATTCATTAGACTCTCAACAGCGATAGCCATGATGTTATGCATTGCTTCCTTTTTTAGTGACTCTGTGAGTGTCACTAAGTCCAAAATGGAGGAGTTTAGATACTGATCAGGATCATCCTTAGAGACCTCTGACACTTAAGAGCTGAAATCCCCTGAGTGTTCCTTGATGAGATTAGAAGAATGACAAGACATAGAGTTTTCAATACATGGGAGGAAAACAGGATTCGTCAGAAAAGAAAAAACTATAGGAAAAGAGAATGAACCATGTGTGGATACAGTAGTACTGAAAGGAGTGGAATAGTGAATCTATAGATATGATTTTAAGGATGATAGGGAAGTGGGAGTGGTGTTAATGGTGGGAGAAGGAAGCGATCGTTTGGTTGCCATTATAGGAGTATTTGGAAAAGAAGTAGAGTGAGCAGTAAAGTGAGAGAGAGAGAGATGAAGAGAGGATCACAACTATACAGAAGAGATGAAGGTTTATGACTTGCTGTGAGGGAGAAAGAAAGTTTTATTGGAAAAAGGACTAATGATGAGAAGAGGGAGAAATAGATTCTGAATAGTTCTGAAAATGGCGGTAGGTTTGTGGGAAAACGTTATCGTGCAGAGGGGATGACGGGATTTTAAAGACAAGACATGACATACAGACTTTGAAAAGTTGGATGATGTGGCAGTTGAGTTAATTTTGTTAATATTTTTGAGAGGGCATGCAGAACAAGCACATTACTACTAACATGTGGTACATGAACCTGATGCCTGAACATTTTTTTTGAAAAAGATTTTAGAAGCTCTTCTTTCACAGTTCATAACTATACCTTTAGCTTCTATGATTGTCATGCGTGTTTACCTGCAACAGTATCGATGTGAGTTAGGCTTTGCTAGAAAACACTTTAGCTAATTTTACCTGAAGGTACTTTTCATAGCCAACTGATGAAGAATCAGGTTCTCCATTAGGTTTCAATAACCCCAGCTTCACCTTGTTTCTTCCAAAATGTTCCCTCCTCAAGGCTTTGGTGAGGATATCTGGAAATTGGTCTTCTGTGCCGTAGGACTTTCCACAGATCAACCCTTTCTCCATATTGATCCTCAGAAGATAATGCTTCACTTCAATGTGCTTGGTCCTCTTATTTTGAACTAGATAGAGAAGGTATACCATCAGAAAATACCCCAAAATCTTCCAATTGCTGCTTAATTCAAAGGGTTTGAGCATATCAGGATGCTGTTGCTACACATTCTGCTTCAGTTGTTAACGAAGCCATTGAGTTTTGCTTCCTTGTGCCCCAAGATACGAGACATGATCATGACAAGTGAGCCATTCCAGAAGTATTTTTCCTGTCCACAAGATAACCTGCATAGGTAACATCAGCATACCTAATAAGATTAAAACTATCACTTGAGGGGTAATAAAGGACCAGGTCTTAAGTTCCCTTAGGTATCTCAAACTTCTTTTGGCAGCCTTCAAGTAGGATTCCTTGGGACTTGACGTTGAATTCTATTCTGGAGTGGAAATACAGAAGGGTCAAACAAATTTATTTTTTTGATTCTTGTCTAAAACCAGAATGAAGAGAAGTGATTATGTTATCAGGTGGATGAGAGCTTTTGTGTTTCCAGTATGGGACTGAGGTTTGATCAGTAGAGGAACTTAGCAGGTTAATTGGATTTCCATGCACTCCTTGTTCTGTTACCTGTAGAATGTCTTGCTCTACATCTCCATTTTTTCTTCAGCTTCAGTGGTAGTAATTGAAGTACCAGGTTCCTTATGAGAAGTGGAAGAGAATGTTGCATTGTCTTTCACCTGTCTCCTTCATCTTACTCATCATATTAGCCTTCTTATTTGAAACCTTAGATATTTCTTAGGGGCCAGACATTGTTCATTATATTGATCATCACTGTTTCCTCCTTTGTTAGAAAAAGGTGTCTCGTTGAATAGCACATGGACACTTCCTTCCACCAGTGTGCTCTTTTGTTGTAGAATTTGTGGCTTTTGCTTTGTGGGGAGTATCCCAGAAGGATTCCTTCATCCCTTTTGCATTAAACTTCCCAAGTTAGTCCTTCCTGTTGTTAAAACTATGGCATTTTCATTCAAAAAGACTCTCAAATAAATTGTCCTTGGTTTTCTTCCATTTGGCAGCTCATAGTGGGTTTTGTTCAGGAGGGACCTGATCATACACCTGTTCACCAAGTATCAAGCAGAGTTTATTACTTTTGCCCAGATATTTTTGGCGATTACACTATCGATGAGCATTGTCCATGCCATGTCTTCCAGAGTTCTATTCTTTCTTTTAGCAACACCATTTTGTTGTGGAGTCCTTGGTGCTGAGAAGATGTGTGTGATTCCATTTTTGTTACAAGCTCATCAAATTTGGCGTTGTCACATTCAGTCCCGTGGTCAAATCTGATGCATACTGCCTTCAATTTTATCTTCACTTAGATCTTCTTGACAAAGGCCCTAAGACACCTCGAAAGTCTCATCCTTTGTTCTAAGAGCCAGTGTCCAGGTGAATCTTGAATTTGACAGACCACGAACCAGGTCCTTCTGAATCAATTTGTTCAGAAGTGAGAAGCTTGCTTGCCCCGATCTTCTATGCCAAAGTTCTGCATCATTATCAACTGACTTCAAGTATCTCATATCACCAGCTTGTAAAGATTCAAAATCAACAACGTAGATGTTCTTGTTTCTTTTGGCCACTAAGACCATTTTTCCAGTTACCAAATTGGTAACTGTGTACACTTTTGATAAGAACTGTACCTTATTCCCTTTATCGCAGATTTGAGAGACACTCAGGAGACTGTACTCCAGGCCATCCATATAGTACACGTTCTCAATTGAGTGACAAGGAGATTTTCCAACTTTTCCAGCACTGAGAATGTACCCTTTCCTTTTTCAAAGGGTAAATACCTTTCCTGCAGGGCTTTCAGTGAGAAGAAATCTATGGTGATTCCAATCACGTGCTTTGAGCATCCATTGTCCATGGTTCATTGCAGTCCGCTTCCTCTCACTGTTCCCTGCACATGTAAATTATGGGTTAGATTTAGGATCCCAAACTAGTTTGGGTCCTTTGTTATGATAAAAGGGGTAGATGAGGAATTTTCTAGTCCATGTAGGCAATATTCGTTTCTTGCGACCGACACCTGGTCCCTTGTTAGTAGTCACTTTGTCAGTAAACACTTTGTTTTTTTGAACAGATTGAACCTTGGCCTGGCAATTTCTTTTGAAGTGCCTATTGTTCCCACAGTGGGTACACAACCAGTTATCAGAAATAGTGATGTACTTGCTGTGAGGGTTGTAAGGAGTTTTCTCCTTTTGGAACCCGATTTCATGCCTGTTTCTACTATTATTCAAATACATGGCAGTGACAACATATGAGGACCAGGTCCACTACAGAGATTTCTCAAGATCAATTTTTACTTTCTCCAATTCAGTTTGAAGTTGCCGATTTTTCTCACGTTCACCACATAGACTAGTTCATGTTCAAGCTTGATGTGTGTCTCACTAGCTACTTCCTTCCCTTTCTCATGACTCACAGTCCTATGTTCTCTATTGAGTCCCTCAATGGTTTCCTCTAGGTCAGTGATTATCACTAAAAAATCATCCCTCTCTTACTCAGTGGTTGATATTTTTTCTTCTAGAGTGTGTTTCTCATTACTGAGACCTTCTATTGTTTCCTTCAAGTCAACGATCACTACCATCAGGTCATCTCTCTCATATTCTACACTAGTTAATTTTTCATTTAGAGTTTTTTTTTTCTTTTTCAAGATTAGCTATGGTCTCATTTAGGTCCACTATACAGACCACCAAATCATCTCTAGATTGTTCAGCTTCTCCTAGTTCTATGGTCGGATCTCCTTATCATTATCAAGACTATAATAAGCATCAATTAGAACATTTGTTAATGACCTTAGCTTCTTAGAAGATTAAGATTTCAGATTTCTCTGAACATCCCTGAAATTTACCTCATCATCTTCATCCTCATCAGACTGAGCCATCAGCGCGAACAGTGAGTCATACTTCGTTGCTTCAGTTTCTACTGCCATCATGGAACTGTTTTTTGCATTTGGTTCCCTTTCTGATTCACTGGAGGAGTCTCCCCAAGCAGCAAGAGCCTGCTTCGCAATGTTGTTAGCTGCACTTTTTTGATTGAATCATTTGTCTGGAACCAGGTTCCTTTTTGCTGCTTTGTCAGGATTTTGTTTGCATTGCTCTTGTTTCGTGAGTGGGCAGTCTTTGATGAAATGCCCTGGCTTTCTGCACCTGTGACATAGATCATTGTTCCTTGCCTTACTTGAACTGCCTCTCTTTGGTATACCACCATTCATTTGAACCATCTTTTAAAATCTTTTAGTAAGATAGGCCATATCACTATCTTCATCACTTGAGTCACTGCTTTCAGCCTTGAGTACTAGGTTCTTTTCTTTCTTTGGCTCTCTCCTTTCACTGTATTTCTTTCTTTTCATCTCGTATGTCTTCTGATTACTAATAAACTCATCCATGATTAGAGTTTGTAGATCTTTAGCTTCAGTGATGGCATTTACCTTACTTTCCCAAGAACCAGGTAGAACACTGAGGATTTTCCTTACAAGCTTGTTTCTGGGAATAACATCTCCAAGTGAATGAAGCTCATTTATGATGGAGGTGAATCTGGTGTGCATATCCTGTATAGACTCATCATAATTCATCTTGAAGAGCTCATACTCTACGGTGAGCATGCCAATCTTGGACTGTTTAACCTGAGTAGTTCCTTCGTGTGCGGTTTGCAATGCATCCCATATTTCTTTGACTGTATCACAAGTTGAGACTCTATTGTACTCATCGGGTCCTATGCCATACACCAAGATTTTCTTGGCACGATAGTTCTTTTCTACGGCTTTTCTGTCAATGAAGCTGTACTTTTTTCTGTCTTTCGGCACCATTGGTCCTGTTTCTTCAAGCTTCTTCATAGAAACATGTGGACCATCACAGATGATGTCCCACAGTTCTGAATCTCCAGCCATTATAAAATCATGCATGCAAGTCTTCCACCAGCTGTAGTATTGACCATTGAATTTAGGAGGTCTATAGGTTGATTATCCTTCCTCAAAGTTGGGTGGAGCATCCATTGAGATCCTTTCTAGGTGTTAGCCTTTTATAAAAAACCCGTTCTGATACCAATTGTTAGATTATATGAGTCCACCAAATAGTAGTGTACCTGGTTCTCTATAAGGTTATGCTGAGAATGCTAGTAAAACTGCAAGTAAATGAGACACATGATTTTTACCTGAAAAAATCCCACACAAGGGGACAAAAATCACGGCCTACCCTTGTAGGCTTTTAACTTCACTGACTTGTAATCTCACTATTACAAGCCACTTTGTAATACCTCTACTACAAAAGATTCAACTTAACTAACTTGTGATACTCATATCACAAGCCACTTTGTGACTCTCTAGTTACAAAGGCTTTAAATTTATGACTAAACCTAGTCCCAACATAAACATAGAAAGTTTACGGATTTTGGGTTTCCTAAAACAAAGCTTCTAAAAAGCAAGATAGGAGTTACAATGAAGTACAAATAACAAGATTACAACTCAACTACGGATACACATAGACTCATTGTGAAACTGATCCTTTAGTGGAGTTGACTTCTTGTTCTTGACACACCAGTGACTTCAATGCCGGATGAACACTTTAATGCTTGAGAGAATATTACTGAATGCTCAAGTGAAGTGTTGTGCCTTGCACCAGGTTGTTATACTACAAAAGACATCACAATGGTGATATCACCTCTTAGCACACACTTCTTCCCAATGAGAAGTGACTGTCGCGTTGTCTGCTTCACTATCGCGTGTACAGTTGCGGACAATCACTTTCTACAGTTGCGTTCCAACTGTATAGTTGACTTGTTCTTCTATTAGGGAACCCTAAGGGACCAGGTCCCTGTTGTGTTCTGCTTTGTAATCAGTTGCGGATAGTCACTATCTACTGTTATGTTCCATCTGTACAACTGACTTGTACTTCTGTCGGAGAACCCTAAGGGACCAGGTCCCTGTTGTGTTCTTCCTTGTGGTTGTTCACTCACTTGCTGGAGATCAGACTGAGTATTGTTCATTTGAAGAGTACACCAGGTGGTTGAGGTTCTTTATCTGGTTCTAGACAATAAGTTTGTTAGATCATCAAAACATAAGAAGCATAAGGCAAAGACATTGAAAACCCATCAGGTTTAGTTGTGGCAGTGGAATCGAGGTAAGTGTTATGGCTAACCTTAGATTGAGAGATTAGGTATTGTTTTCCCTATTTGCTACTTGTTAGTTGTTTAGTACGATGTATAGGTATGGTGACGAGTATCTATACGTCGTTGTCTGGTCATAGCATGCGAGTGAGTTCTATACTTATGACTGTTGCGTTTCTTTATACGTATATTTCCTGCTTAAGTTAGTTATTGATCATGTTAACAAGTTTTACTATGTTGTTTCTGATTTGGATATTGGGTGAGTATCGGCTCAAGTTGAGATTTCTATTGTGAAATTAAATGATGAAACATAGTTGTTTGATTGTGATGCCCTTGCCGGGTTGTTGTTGTTTATGTTGTTGTTATGGTGAGGAAGAGTGATAAAGCATGGAGGGTGATGCCGTACACATTCATACTTATGCATATGGTGAGGAAGAGTGATAAAAGCACAAAGGGTGATACCGTGCACATTTACATTCATATTGATGCATATGGTGAGGAAGAGAGGTAAAGCACGAAGGGTGATACCGTGCATATTTCTATTATTCATATGGTGAGGAAAAGAGATAAAGCACGAAGGGTGATGATGTGCACATTTCTATTATTGATTGCATGGTGATGATTGAGAGTAAAAGTACGAAGGGTGATGCCGTGCATTTTATGTTTGTTGTGATTATTTGCTGTTATCGGTTCAAGTGCATTAATTGTTTAATTCCCGTTATTACTATGATTCCTTATTCTGATGCCCCTATAGCATGTTGCCCCTTTCCGTTAATTTTTGTTTAGCTTCTATTATTGTTATTTTATTAGTATATTATTTAACTGCACAGGTTTATGTTGTTTGTCGTGTCCTAGCCTCATCACTACTTCGCCTAGGTTAGGCTTGGCACTTACCAGTACATGGGGTCGGTTATACTGATACTGCACTATGCACTTTCTGTGCAAATTTCGGTGCCAGACCTTGTGAGTAGAGTTCGAGGTTGCTTCCTTCAGTCTACAGGAGACCCACTGGCATTCGCAGACCCTGGAGTCCCCTTCCTTCTGTCTTAGATTTCCTGTCTTTTTTCATTTTGAGAACAACTGTATTTGTTTTAAACCAGTGTTTGTAGAAATTCTTAGATGTTCGTGAAATTGTGACACCAGATCATTGGGGTAGACTTATTTTAGAGTTTTGGATCTGTTATAAAATTTTCACATTTTATATCTGTTTAGCTGTAGTTATCATTATCTTTACTGTTTGGGTTAATAATAAATGTGTTAGAACTCTATCTGTTTTGCTTGCCTAACTTTCAAGAGTAGGCGCCATTACGATTTCGACAGTGGGAAATTCGGGTCGTAACAATGAATTGAGTAATTATTCTAATAACAACCCAATGACTTGAAACATACCCTTGTAGACCATTAGATCGTTTATAATATAGGGTCATTATGAGCTTTTCCTGTAATCGTGCAATGTAAAAATTACATGGTGCGTCCTATTAGGTCGCCCCCATTTAACCTATACCCACTTTTTAAAAGAGTTTTAACTTGTATCCACTTTTTAAACAACTTCAGCCCTCTTTATCCTACTCCTTCTCCTCATTCGTTTTCTTCTTCTTCTTCAACAATGATTTATATGGTGGTTGTGAATATATTTTAATATAGTTTATGTATTTTATAATGGTTAGTTGTTATGATGCTTTATTTTTTTTACTATTACTTAGGGTTTCTTCTTTTTATTTTTCTTAATTGCAAAATGGGTTCATTAGATTTATTGTTGTTTTGAAAAATTAATGATTGGGGTTTGTTCCTCATGATATTTGGACGTTATGTTTCAAATTTGAGCTCATTTGGAGTAGATTTAGGTATTAAGTCGTATGTTGGATTGTTATAATTCGAAGAATAAATTTCTGTTTCTGGGCAATTTTCACTTCAAGCTTATTGGACTTAAGTGAATGAAAACGTTTGTTGCACTTTAGACTTTTTGGCCTTAAGTGCATCTGAAGTATAATTTTTCACTTCAGACTTATTGGCCTTAAGTGCATGAAACCATTAGTTACACTTCAGACCTATTTGGCCTTAAGTGCATCTTAAGTGCAAATTTTCACTTCAGATTTATTGGCCTTAAATGAATGAAAACATTTGTTGCACTTCAGACTTTTTGGCCTTAAGTGCATCTTAAGTGCAATTTTTCACTTCAGACGTATTAGCCTTAAGTGCATGAAATCATTGGTTGCACTTCAGACCTATTTGACCTTAAGTGTATTACTGCAATTTTTTCACTTCAGCCATTCTTTTTAACTTCAGACCCAATAAGTCTGAAGTTGATCGTAACGTGGGTACGCTTGCAAACTTTTTTGCAAAGTGGGTTAAGGTTCAATTGTGACCCCAAAATCGGGTATAGATGCAAAAGCCCCTCGTGCAATCCATATATGAGCCCGTTTGGCCAAGCTGTCAAAAATTGTTTATTTTGAAAAGCACTAATTTCAGAATTGTTTTATCCAAAAGTACTATTGAAAAAAACAGTTTGTGTTTGGCCAATTCATTCAAGAAGTACTTTTTGCAACATTTGATAAACAAATTATATTTGGTCGATCTTTCTAAAAAGTACTTTTGAGTGTCAAATTACCTAAAAGGATCGTACTAAGGTCTAATTATTATTTTAAATAGAAAAATAAACTTAAATATTCATAGAAGTTTTACTTAATTCAGATATAAAACATAAAGTAAACATACATATTAAAGATTTAATTCAATATAACATATATAGTTATACCAAAGCATTTAATATTATCTAGTATAATTACTTATTATTTACATGATGATTTGAATAATCAAAATACATCATTCAGTATGAATTAGAAGGCTATTCCATAAATTACTATATATTGATAATCCACCGTGAAATGATAAGCAAAGTCATTCACACATGATAACATTTCTCAATAGCTTCATCCTTAATTCTATCACATAACGCCTCTATATTATTAGAAGACCTGACTTGCATTTCTAAAGAAATACCAGAAGGCCCATATCATTCCTCAATTTCTGCTGTAATGTCTTCATTAGCATAATAGTTGAATTCCTTATCGGTAGAAGAATGTCTTCGGATGAAATTTTGTATAGCTATGGTAGTTGTAACAAGATGATTCTGTGTGTCAAACTTGAAAGATGGCATTGAGCGTAAAATAAAAATAATTTTAAATATATATAAAAAATTATTGTTTTTGTAAAAAATATGTTAAGTATATTTAAATTCAAAATGCAAAAAGAGTAACTAATTATTAACAACACATAATGCATAATTTTTTTAAAGAAAAATTTAAATTCAAAAAGAAACTAATTACTCCATTCGGTCCACAATAAGTGACCAATTTGCCTTGGGCATACCCATTAAGAAATCTAAATTCTAGATAAAAATAGTTAGTGTGACTAAACTACCCTTAATTAAATGTTGCAGCATAATTTAATGTGAGTAGTAACGACTTTTTAGGGATATGTACATAAGAGTAATTTTGAAAAAATAAATTAATTTTTTTCTTGATTATATAAATGAATACTTATTTTGGACCAAAATAAAAGGACAGGTCACTTATTGTAGACCGGAGGGAGTATTATCTATCCTAACTAACTTTGCCGTGAATTGCCAAGTGGTCTATTATAAGGCTTCCACTTGGCTTAATATGGAGGCCTTTTCTTCTTCTTTTAATACTATATATATGTATTATACGATGCAATTATAAGTTTATTACCTATTTGTAGGTAATTTCCATAAATTAGATTTAATAACTGTTTTAAAAATTCGGGAATTAATATCTTATAAGAGAAAAAATTATAAATAATTATTTTTAAGAAGAGAATTGATAATCCAAAGAAGGATGTAGATAATTTGCTTTAGTGTGGAAAAAGAAGAAGATAATTTGAAAAGTTACAAAACATAATACAAAGAAAAAATTTAAAAATAAAAAAAGTCTATAAAGAATTTGAAAAGTTACAACGTGATCATATATATGATATCTTTAAATTTAAAAGAATGGGAAAAACAAGAAACAAAAAAAAATAATTCAATAAGGGATAATTTGGAAAATATAAATTTATAGTGAGGAAAGTTTTATCTTGAATAAATTAATTTTCTGCTTCTACTTCTGCTTCTTTGTCACGAACCAAATCGATGGGCCGCGATGGGCACCCGGTACCTTACTCAATCGAGTACCAACGTAACGTATCTTTCGTATCATACGATTATAGGTAAATGAAATAGAAAGGCTGTTGTGAGATAACTAGAATGTAACATGAGGGAACACTCGACATAGGACGACCCAACATGTAATACAAACTTATACATATGACATACGGGCCTATAAGGCCAAAATGATCACTCATACACTAAACATAGGCCGACAAGGCCATACAATCTTTCATATACATGACATATGTCTATAAGCCTCTAAGAGTAGATCAATACCATAAGTTCGGGACAAGGCCCCGCTATACTAATCAATATACATCCAAATTATACTGACCAAATAAACAACTATGGAGCAAATGGAGCGCACCAACACCTTTCGCTAAGCTAATAGCCTACTTGGAGCACTCTTGACCTGTCTATCGGGACCTGTGGGCATGAAACGCAGCGTCCCCAAGCAAAGGGACGTCGGTACAAATAATATACCGAGTATGTAAGGAATGAAAATCAGTAAGTAAAAGACATGAGAGAAACACGGAGTAAAAGACTCAACATATATGTCTGAATAGCTCTGTTAATCATTTAATACTTATAATATCATGCATAAGCATATAAATGTCATACCATGTATGAGTATATGCGTTCATAACTTCATCAAGCCTCTGAGGGCATCCCATCATATCATCTCGGCCACTGTGAGCAAAATCATCAACTTATACCAGCTGATCAGGTGGTGGTGCGTATATAACATCGTAACCTTTTCCCATATCCCATATACATATATATAATATACATATAATGTCATCTGGTCATGGGTCAATATAAATGAATGCAATGCATGAGAAGTACGTCAATAAAATCTTTTAGAATGTCATAAGACCTTTGTGCCTTTTATCAATATCATGAAACAAGCTTTATCAACTTACGTATTTTCTGAGACCCATGAACAGATGCTAGAATAATAGGATACATGGAGAATGAAGAACATAGGCACTTCTAGCACTTATATGAATAGAGTCATTTACGAAAGTTGTGCATTTGCTCGTTTCGTTTGTATCGTATGGATCATACCAAAAGGAAAGAAGGGATAACCTTAACATACCTGGGTCGATTCTCTTGATAATCCCTCTAACATATGTCAATTGCGACGGAACACATAACGACAGATCGAAATAGAAAAAAATTCGTTTGATGTTCTTGAGGAAGATTGTACTGTACTCTTTTAGAATTGCAAATCTCATTGCTATTACACAGTATAACTTAGTGTGAAATTTTTATTGAAGCTATTTATGTTGCCATAGCAGATCCATCTCATTCCTAAAATGAATGAATGAATTAAAAAGGTCCCTTTTTATAGTGGTGTGGGCCCCACTTGATAAGGCTTACTTTAGCCATCCAAAAATCTCTTAAAAAGCCACCTAATTTCCTAAACCAAGAGTCATTACTTGGTTTTCTTATCCAACCTCATGGGCTGCCATGTTGGGAGCCCTTAACCTTATCCAAATAATTCATTAATTATCCACTAATCTCTTGATTAGCTTAGTAATCCCCTACTAATCTAATAATTAACCAATTACCCACATAATTAAGAATTATCTCAAATTACTTAAAATACTACTCACTTTTAACACACCTTATACATCTTACTGCCATGGTCATGTAGTACCTTGTATGACACTAGTCCATAAATGCCGGGTGTTATAGCTCGGACCGTATTTTATTCCAAATTATCAAACTTCGACGAAACTCATTTTATTCCTCTAGCTCACCCTCTCACCTTCAAGAATTTACTTATCACTTGTTTTAAATAACATAATACTTATAATCCCAAAATAATCTCATTCCCGAATTTACGTCGAATAACTTATGACGAAACTTTAATGTACGAAAATGCGGGATGTAACATCTTATTTCCGAGCTTTCATAAATTTACTTATGGCGTACTTTCATGTACGAAAACATGGGTGTAACATCATTCCCCCCTTTGGAATGTTCGTCCTCGAATGTTGACTGATGCACTTATCATTTTCATAACTTATGTCTTTCAAATACTTTAGTACTCTCCTTGCCATCTAGGCAACTGTTCTATGAATAATTCCAAAAACCAGGGCATTTCCCCCCTTTAGGTCTCTTTCTCACACCATGACTTGTTGTCGGAATCCTTCTAGTCTCGTAACTATTGCTACCTTCTATAATTCAGCATGTACGACTCTGACCTTGTAAATGCGCATATGCGACTCTTCTTTCCTTTTTCCTTCAGTTTTTAGCAAATCTCTAGGCCTCACTTTGTAAACATATACAGAGCTTAGCAAGATGTCCCTCTGGACATCTATGGGTATACTGAAGTTCTTCGCTCGGTCCTTTGTCGAACTTATGAATATTGCTATATCTCATTTCATAGACCCGGTTATCTATCTGCATGACTTTACTGAATCTAAGTAGGTCATACTATACCATAACTCTTACTTCGATTTATCGTTACTGAGGTCTGCTTACCAAACTCCAAGATACTTTCATTGATTATCCTATATGTATAAATCTAAGTCCTTTAATGCTTCTTCATTACTGCTTATCTTAATAATGGTAGCCTGATCTCACCTCATACTGTTGTAACTTTTATCCATCCATTGTTGATTCACCTCAATGTTGATCTACAATCTACCACTGATAACTTGACCTCTTATTTAACACTGCCGCTAGGGCTCATGTCTCATCGAGGAACATCTGAAGTAATTAGACTGATCCACCTAGGGGCGATACCATACTTCCATAACCGTATTTTATAACATCCTAGTGTGATTCACCTTACGTGTGTATTTTAATCCCGTACAATTCATGAAATCCAAGCCCCCCCTTTTTTTTCTTTTTTCAAACCATTAATCAATCAAATGCCTAAACGACATTCTTTATTTATCACAATTACACCCTCATTCCACTACTAGGGCAGCATTCCATCTCTTCTAAATGCTACTAGTATTAGACTCCTTTGAGTTTATTCAGGCTATACTGAACTTTCTATAACTTAGAGAAACTATTAGCTCTCTTGTTTTCATGGGCTTAATCCCGAGGACTTATCCATTTTCGTCACCTCTTCACTCGCCTTTTCTTATCCTTACTCCTGTCTTCCTAAAACCTTGCTGTTTTATCATATTTTAGCTTGCGGCCTACATATATCTATTTATACTACTCGCAACCTTCCTTCAACTTGCTTGAACCATAGATTTCCTTATGTTATTATGGAACATCAAACGAGACATTACATCGTCTCTAACTCTTCTTTTACTTTCTTAACTAGACCTCTCTATACCTAGGAACTATAGGCTGGAAGATATGCCACTGACGATGCTGCTATCACTTCTGGATATTGAGTTCCAGTGCTTCTAGACTTCTATCCGAGGTATAGACTATTCACAACCTTCTACATTTGAGTATCTCGTACGTTGTTCACCATTACCTTACTTACCTTAAAATTTTGCATCACATCTTCTATCTTTTTAATGACCTCATTCATTTGTTTCTAGTCCTCCTCGGTTACCGGGCATCGAAGGTAACTGTTTATGCCCACGGGAGTGGATAGAACCCGAGCATCCTTATGGACAATATGGATAACCGCTCTCTTGAGACAGGGGTCCACACTCGGAGCGGGAAACTGATTGACCAATTTCGGGCTCGAACTCAGCCCACCAGCTTCCGAAGATACATCCTTCTTCGGGACTTCCTGGTCGCCCAGCCTGAAAAAATCTTCCAAAGTAGCCGAATCCACACCATTGAAGAAGGAATGAATGAGGTCGTCCGCACCGTGAACTCATTCACTTGACTTTTCTTTTCCTTCTTGGGCTCCACCTCGGCCTTTTGACTCAGAAGGAGGTTAGTCTCATGGATCACCCCCTCGGTTGTGTCCTACTCCCCGGCAAGAGTTGATCTGTGGGGAAAAAAATATCATCTTCTTTAGACTCATCCCTGAACTGGAGAAGCGAGTCAGAATCCGGCACCTAGGAGTTGGTTCTCTTCTTAGGCTTACGAGCTACCCTCTTCTTCGGTTGCAGCTCGTAACCCTGGCAACTCAAAGACTTTCTTTTTCTCTTCTTCTTTTCCCCCGCGGCATCCAGGGGCTGTCCCGTAATGGAGGAGTCAATAAGTAGGGACGCGTCCTCATCCCCCTTCAACGGCCTAAGTTTGATGGTCTTAGGCAAACCTGCGAAGGAAAGAGAATAGGTTAGCATTATGAAACTTCGGAGCATAATAGTAACAGTTTTGGAAAAGTACTTACCATATGAACGTGCCTCCCATCGGCCCTTCTAAAGTATGTGCCACGAGCGCTCAAAATACAACATCTGCTTGCATATCACAAATACGAATGATTAGAAAGGAAATGAAGAGAAATTTACACTTAAGGAAAGTCTCCACTTACGATATGTGTTCCACTTCTTAGGGAACGTAAGAAACTCGGGAGGCATCATATCTTCAATCTTCACCCGAACAAAGTGTCCCTGCCAGCCTCAGTCTCGATCCTCATCAAAACTTAAAAAAAGGGGCCTAGCTGGCCCGACGAGTGAGCTTGATTAGTCCCCCTCAAAAAATTTGGGGACTGTATAAACGAAACAGATGGTCGAGGGTGAACAAATATGATTCAATATGGTTCACAAAATAACGTAGGAGGATCACAATCCTCCAAAGAGATGAGTGGATTTGTCCGAGGCACACCTCGTACCTCTTACAGAAGTCCAAAATCATTGGGTCTACCAAGCCTAGAGTGAGGGGTAAGTGTAAACACTTAAGTACCCCTCCACGTAGGTAGTAATATCATCCTCAAGCCTGAGTACTACTACATCCTTGCCTTCTTATTTACAGTCCTCTCAGACCATAGGAAGGACATCTTCAGTAACAGAGTATATATACCTCGATGCTCCTTCACCACGATCCTGTTTGGATGAAGGCTTCTCGACTTTGATGTCGTCTGCGATTGAGCAACCCTCGGTATAAAGCTTTTCATGGGTGGCTCTGGGGCAACCTCGTGGGTAGATGCCACGGGGGCGACCACTTCAGGAACAACTGCCTCGGAAGTAGCCACTTCGGCATTTGTGACCGGGTGGGAATATGAAGAGGCAGCCTGTTGAGGAACTGATTTGGAAGTTTTAGCCATTGCTATTTGATAAAGTTTGAAAATTTAAAGAAAAAGTATGAAGGTTTGAAGGAATAAGTTTGAAGTCTGAAGAGCAGAGTTTAAAAATTTGAAGAAAATCTGGTTAAGAACCTAAGAACAATTATAAAGATTTGAAGATCAAAGATGAAGATATGAAGGTTTGAAAGAAGTTGGTGATAGCTAGGAAATTCAAAGGTGGAAGCTTGATCGGAAAGTGAAAAAAGAGCAAAGGGTAGAAGCTTTTATAGGGGAAGTGCGCGATGCTTCGCATTCGGAGGCAACCAGCCAATGGTTGACACGCGTCTGAAGTCAGAATGGCACGACTAATGGGACATTTCGATTACTTCGTCGTTTTGGTTGTAATGCACGAAGGAAGGAACTGGGGAACACCTATCGTTTCTCATCATTTTGGCAAACCTACTCTTTGAGAAACGAGGGGACTATCTGTATATGGGTAAAAATGGGGCTAATGAACAACCCGATTTTCCAGTGGGGCAAACGAAGCAAGGACATAACTACACGGGGTCGGAACTAGAGACCTTTCGCACTAAGGCCCGAACAAAGTGCTTACCACCAGAGCCATCGAGACAATACCCCCCATTCTGCTTCGAGCTCCAAGACCTCGTAAAGCATTACCAAACGGTTGCACACGACTAATGAAGGGCTCTGATATCCGCTCTCAACCGAATATCACAGCGTGAATTTCGGCCCGTATCAAGAGCAGATCAGTGATTAACGAAAAAGAATATTTTTACTTTTCTTAGAATTATACTAGGGATGAAACTCTCCTACTATATAAAGGGAGTGATTTTTATTCAAGAGGAACACTGTAACACGTATATTAAAGCAATATAGACTTGTTTTCTTTGCTTCTGAGCTATTCAAATGTTCTTATTTTTGGTCATAGCTCTTCATATATATTTGGCTCTCAATCGAAGGCAGAAAAATTGTTAAGCACATACCCGAGCCGGGACCTAACATATCATAACTGGTTTGATTATTTGTTTGACCTTAATTCGCTTATCTAACGTTATTGATCACTTGTATTGAATTAATTCACATATCCTTAAAACTGCATATAAATTTAATTGTTATCCATTTTTAGGGTAAACAGGTTCATTACTCCAAGAGGGCAATATTAAACTACTTTAGCAACGACAGAAATAAATTCGAAATCACATTTTAACTAAAGGCAAAGTTATTTCAAAATCGTATAGTTCATGAATAGTTTTAATCCTTTGCAGTAATAACAAAGAACTTTCTTTTCTTTTTCTACTTTTATGCTAATAATTAGTTACCCCACATTCAAGGTCTATCAGTATTGAAGAGATTAGTTGTACAAAAAAAAGGTATAAAAATAAAGTATTATTCAAATTTCAATAGAAACAAAGGTATAAAAATAAAGTATTATTCAAATTTCAATAATGATACGATAAGAAAATTAATGCGGTAATTTCTTTGCAGGATACAACATGCATCGCCAGCAACTCTTAGCTTAACTACAGAGATACAAACAAGATATCTATCAAATGTCGATTAAATACTTATTTAAGGGGGAACCAAGTGCCCCAGAGTGAATACAACAATTTATTATTTAAATTTCAATAGAGTCCACCAGTAAGGCGATAATGTGAGGTTTGAGAACTTTTTCAGGATGAGTGTATCCATCTTGATTGTGCTTGTAAGTGACATCAATAATGCGGGCGAGATTCAGAATACGAGTAAGAATCTTCGTAGATACAGGAGTTGGTCGAAGAATTCCTTCGTTTACATCCTTCCATGCTATCTCAGCCATTTCTTGAAATTTTTCCATTGCCTCTTCCGTTGATACGTCATAATCCCTCATGTAGCACTCAATTCCAGTTTCTATCTGACCTCTACTCTTCTCAACCTGGATTGGCAATAATATTGTAGTAATAAGTATGAAATCAACTGATACATTGCTTCATGATTCTTTAAGCTTAGAGAAATTTCAAAGTTTATATTTGATGCAATAATATATACCTCATAGGTGGCTATGTCATCAATGACCCGACACAAGGTCACATTGGCTTCAAGAATTTTAGGGTTCTTGTCCAACCATTCAAAATCTTCCTTGTTAGCACACTTCATCCCCAAGTAGGATGTAGTAGTAAGCAAGTAATAAGTGCTAGTAGCTAATGCATTGCTCAAATACTCAGAAACAGGTGGCATATATCCTTCAATGAACCATTTTGCTTCCACAAAATAGTTTCTCACGATTTCTTTCATCTGTGAACAACAAACAAAGTCACTCAACCATCAGTACATATTCAAAGAATAAGTTTCATTATAAGAGGAGAATAAGCCACATAGTCGATTTTGATGAATAACATGTTAATTGGGTACAAGTCACGAGTCATACTCTTTCTTTGGCATAGTGAACAACAGAGGATCTGCCATCATTTGACAATTCCTTCTCATAATCATTGTAGAGATCCAACAATGCTTTATAACTGATTTTCATGTAATCTGGTAGCCGATTGATTTGGCTAACATCCCACCTAATAAATGAAAAGGAAATCGATTGATATGTCTCGTGTTTGACATCTACGTTTGTCGTCTCTTATTATAAATTGTAGGAGAAGTAATTCATACCTCTGTATGGCATCAGTGTAGACCTCAAGTTCTTTAACAATTCCATAAGCATCAAATGTATCATCTACTATTGAAATCATTGCTATAGTCTTAGCAAGCATGACACGAGCCTGAGAATATTGAGGTTCAGAGTAAACTCCCACCGTCCAAAAGTAGCACTCAACTGCTCTATCCCTAGCATATGGAAGTGTCGTCACAAAATCCAAATCTTTCCACCACCTACAAAACAAGTAAAAATATATGTCAACTTCTAAGAAATTACTATGAGGAAAGAATTTATAAATTTTTTTCACACGTAAATTATCACGAGGTTACCTTGAAACCTCGCTGAGTTCTTGTTTGTGCAACATTTGAAGTACATTGAAATCCAATTTGGCAAATCGAAGCAAGATATCATTATTCAATTCCTCCTCTTCATAGATGGAGATGAAGTAACGTGTCTCAACTCTTGGAATGCTCTTATGCAGAGATTGCTCAAGGGCATGTGTCACTTGCTTACTTAGAGGTGACTTCAAATGTGGAGCTGCAGATTCAAGATGAGCTGTCGAGAAAGCAAGCGCCTCTTCTAAGATGTCTTCTCCATGAGTCCTTACATGTGAAGCTTCGTATAAGTTCAACAGACCCGTTACATTATCGCTAAGAGACTCCTTGAATTTGCCGTTTGCATACTGGAATCTGCTGAGAATTTCTGGTTCAGGTTGAAAACAAAAGATTAATACACTAGAGGTGTAAGTGGACATATATTAATTAATTAGATGCATGTAACAACAAAATAAGAAGTAGTGCATGTTATATTACTTGGAGAGATATTGTAACCATGTTGTCTAAGGAGTCGAAACTGAAGGGACAAAATACATAAATCATTGTATTCAAGACCCTCGAAGTTGGGATCAGCATTGTATATTTGGTCCAACATGTCGTCTATTTGTTTCTCAAAGTGATAAGCAATTCCAAGACGTTCAACAATGTCTATGAGATTCAACTTTTCAGCCAGTGTTAATGTAGTAGTTCCAGAAGCAGCGGACATTAACATACTCCTTGTTTGTTCCTTCAATGTTTCAATCTCTTGAGCATACTTTCCTGCAACCTGTAAATTAAAGGGATATATTAATTATTATGCTATATAGATAGCAGCATCACAGATAAACTTGCTGATAATAAAACAAGATGAATACCTGATTGTCGAGGGAGAATGAATGGAAACGATCACCCCAAAGACTTGGAGAGAAGTCCGCAACGGGGCGAACAATCTCCTCCTCTTCGTAGTTACTGAGTACTGCAGCAGCAGGGGCCATTTCTAATCTTAAGCTGGACGAGCTGTATGTTTGTTTGTCTGTTTGTTTGAGAGAACTGAAGAAGTGATATTGATGGAAATGGAAGAGAAGGAAATGTATATTTATAATGGTGAGAGCCTTTGATTTGTCACAGCCATCTTTCACTTTTAGAATTTTTGTTTTGTACGTTGCTGTTAGTCAGCCTCCGGCTGCACACACTGCTATGTAATACTCACTATATATGGCAACATGCTTTTTTAAAACTTATCCACTGACCGCCGGTGGCGGAACCAAAGGAGGATTCAGAAATGTGCTGAATTTGCACTTATCACCTAAATTTAAACCCTATTTCTATAGCACGTACAAATTTTCAGTAAAGAAGATCATTCAATTAAACCCCTATCTCCAAGCTAGCTTTGCATGATGTGTAAACTTTTTCAATTACACCTATGGGTGTGTTTGGTAAGAAGGAATATGTTTTCGATAGAAAATGTTTTCGTGGAAGATAGACTGATTTTATCATTTATTTTTTCTTGTTTGATTGGTGAGTAAAAAATTTTTTCCGGAAAATATTTTCTAGTGTTTAGTTGGAAAATCCCCATGTTTCATGTGCTCCCCCTTCCCCCTCCCTCCCCCCCCCCCCAAAAAAAAAACTCTAAATACCCAATATTTTTAGGACTCTATTTTTTTCAAGAATTTAATTATTCTTTTAAAAATTCGCATAAACCCAAAAGAGACTAATGTGTTGCCTTACTTTTTTACGCAAAAACAACGTTAAGGTTCGTGCTCCACAACTAAAAAGAAATAAATATTTTTTTGGTTGAAAAAGAAAGTATTTCTACAACATGAAAAGAAAGTACTCATTTTGTTGAAATAAAAAAAAAATAGTTTTCCTACATCATGAAAAGAAAGTATTTTTTTGTTGAAATGAAAGAAAACACTCTTTTACATCATAAAAAAAAATACTCGTTTTATTGAAATGAAAAAGAAAGTACTCTATTTACAACATGAAAAAGAAATACTCTTAATAATATTTCTATTAAGGGTGGAGGTTGGGGGAGGGAGTGGATGGGGGTGGGTGGGATGTAGAGGGGCGGGTTGGTAGGGATGAAGTATAGAGTGGGGAAAGTTAAAAAAAAAAGTATTGGAAAATATATTCCCTTCATTTGATAGGAAATAATTAAAAAATATTAAAAGTATTTTCCTTCCTATTAAACACACCCTATGTGTATTTAATTTTGACTTCAGGTAGTCCAATTTGTTTTATGGGTTACTCAATTTAATTTTGTTGGGTATGCGAATAAAGTCCTACATTGGTAGCTAAAATGATTGGGAGTCTACATATAAGGTGTAAGAATCTCTTAATGGTGTGAAGCCTTTTGGGGAAAACCGTGCGGGTTTGGCCCAAAGCGGACAATATCACACCATGTTAAGAGTATCTTTGGGCCATTTAGCCCAACAACTGGTATCAGAGCCCAGGTTCAGCGGAACGAGTATGGAGATGCGGAGTGATGGTGCAGGGCGGTGCACACACAAGAAGAAGCTAGTTGCGGGCTTCGGTTGCCATAATACTCTAACAATGTGGGTGGCATACAGTGAATCTCGAAAATTGACCCGTGAATCGTGGTTCTGGGCCACGTGGAACTTAGTTCGAGGGGAAGATTGTTGGGTATGCGAACAAAGTCCCACATTGGTAGCTGAAATCTTTTAATGATGTGAGGCCTTTTGGGAAAACCATACGGGCTTGACCCAAAACGGACAATATCACACCATCTTAAGAGTATCTTTGGGCCATTTAGCCCAACAAATTTATATGATATCCATATGTAAATTTTTTTAACTAACCTGATATGTACTGTAAATATGTCCCTAGTATGTAATACTCTTATATATGTAATATGGAAACGTGCTTTTTTCCCTTCTAGAAGTAATGTCATTTCTTTTTTATCCCTTGTTGCTTTATTCTATTCATTCTTTGGCGTCTGTCGTCGGGAGTCCGTTAGTCCGCGTTAGGCATCCTAGTTTCAACTATGAAGTATGAAGATGACTATTACATAAAATATTACTTATGATTCATTGTATGTGTGCATTGTCATATGTGCGAGTTAGTCTTATAATTATTTCAAGTGATTTCTAAGGTTGATTCGTGGTCTACTGATGGCACTAAGAAATTTGGATTTCGTTTGGGAATTTTTACATAAATAGCTAACCAACTTTAATATTTATTTTTTCCTAGACAGTAAACATAAGATATATACTAATTATACACAACTATATACATATTATACATGAATTATGCATAATTCATACACATTCGATGGCTGTCTTTAATTTATGCTACTTAGCAACTCTAACTTAAAAATATCCGAAGAAAAATAAAGGGATGTCCAATAACCCAAAAGGTGTTTGTACTTTTCTAAAGTACTAATCTTTGGATGCGCGTGTACTTCAGTTCTGATGAGTAAATTCAGGGGCGGAGTCAGAATTTAAAACTTATGAGTTCAATATTCTAATTCTTTTATATTATTGGGTTCTAATTAATAATTTATATAGAGAAAATCTTACTTTATACCCATTAATCCTAAACTATTTACCTTTTAATGCCCAGACCCAAACTATTTACTACTCCTACCCATGGGACCCAAATTATTTACCCATTTTTTCTTAAAACATGTTATTTCTGAATTCACTGTACCCACTAAAGGGTAAACATGTTACCCCAATTCGTATCAAAATTATTTCTGTTTCATCCATAAAAGGCTGAATTCACTGTACTCATTCAGTTCAATTTTTTTCTTATAACAGATGCATTAGTGTTTATACATAAAATCGTGAAGTGGGTATTAATCACAAATACAAATCAGCCCTTAGGAATCTGATCATCCATTCAGCTGTGAAAGCCCTTCCCTCACTCATGTTTTTCTTTATCACTTTCTTATTTTTTTCCCTCTTTTTTTAATTAAGTTTGTCCTTTTGTGTTTGATGAGTGCGAAAAATCGTAGTATGGAACTTATATCCTTAAATTTATTTTTGTTCTTTTATGCTAAGAAAGTTATACAAATTACAATTATTATTTATTACCTTAACCATATTCAAAGTGGGTGTTGTTAAATATTTCTTATAGTACTTTCTGGAAGTTCATACTGAAATTTGATAGTGGTTGGAGCTAATTTGAGGTGATTGAGATCGAAATTTTCAGTTGAAAATCGAAAAAGAATACAGCTATAGTATACCGCTACGGTATACAATATGTTGTAGGAGTATATAACTATACTGCAATAGTATACTATTATAGTTTACAATATACTGCAACGATATATTGTAATAATCGAAGAAGAACGCAGTTACCTAAGAGTATACCGCTATAATATACAATATACTATAGGAGTATATAGTTATACTACAGTATACTATTATAGTATACAATATATTATTATAGTATACTGTAATAATATGCAATAAACTGTAAAAATATGTTGTAATAGTATACAATATACTATAATAGTATACTTATTACATGTAAATTCACTTGCCTTTTCCCTTTTAATTTGCTTTAAGCTTTTACCCAGCGTGAGGAGCAAATTAAAAATGCAAAATAAAATAAAATATTAGAGTATGATATATAATGTAACGGTATATTCTTACAGTTACATCCTTTTAGAATTTTTTGAAATTTTTATTGACAACTGATATTATTTCAGTTTAATAATTGAATTAAATTTTTTTAACTCTTTGCGTACAAATTGTATACCCTATTGGTATAACTATATACTATACTGGTATCATATGTTAGTTAATATTTTTTTGGTTGTATTAGCTACATTTAATTGGTACACAATTTAATTTTTCTTTAGTAATAATATAAAAAAAAGAATAATAAAAAATAGTGAAAACAGTAAATGAAATTACATTATGAAGAGAAAAAGAATATGAAAAAAAGAAGTCAAATGAAATTAGAAAAGGAAAAAAGAAAAAAAATAAGAAGAAAACGAGAAAAAAGAAAAGGAGAAAAGAAAAAAAAAAGAAGCACAAAAATAAAAAAGAATTGGAGAATAAAGAAAAAATTTCCCACAACCTACTATGGATAGGAAATGTAATTAGTTTATGTGTAGAAAAATAAATGGGTAGACAAAGGTAAATAGTTTTGTTTTTGTGGGGAACTGTGTCAAAACCCCATTTATATATAATTCAATTCTTTTAAAGACAAATACGAACAAAAATCACTGGACCCAACCGAACCCGTATCCAGAGGGTTAACTCCGCTCTTGAGTGAATGATTTTTAAAAATCGCATAAATATGATAAAAAATTTGTTTGAGTTAAAAATGAAAGTGGGAATTAGATAAATTAAAATTGAAACTTTTGGAGTTAGAGCGCTAAAGAGATTGCGTCATGTCTTAATTTTGGGGTGTGGTGTGGCCATCGGCATGGCTGTTGGATTATTATTTTCCAATTTTGGCTTCCTACTATTTAGGACGCTCGTTAAAACCCAAAAAATCCCTTAATGTACCAGAATTTACATATTTCTACTATAAAAGTATTAGAAGAACACTCGTTCATCTTATTATGCCTACTAAACCGAAATAAAACATCCACATAAAAAATTCTTTAAAATTTTCTAATATAACTACGAAAATAAAAGGCGTAATACATACGGAGACACCTAAAGTTGGCACAATCTTTCGCTTAGACATTTAAATTAGGTATTTTTCCAATTAGACACGTTTCTTAGGCAATTTTCATACCAATTAGACGCAAAACTATGATATGGCAAAGAAAGTGTTTCTCAGTCTCCTTAAGCGCGTGAATGAAATAAACATGGCATTTCAATTAATTAAATATTAAAAATGCATTTGACCACAAAAAACCTTATTTTCACTAAATCCCCCCCTCCCCCCCACACCCAAAAAACAAACTGTGTTCCATCATCTTCTCCATTTTCCCACCATATCAGCTCCTCCACTATCTTAAACCTTCCTCCTCCGTAATAATACTCCAATAAGTCATCTTCTCCTCATAAATTACCTAGCAGCAACCATTTTTCATTTATCATCACCAGCCCCCAATTCCAAAATCCCACCAAAACTTCTCCTCCAACCACCATAATATTTCATTGCCATAACACCAAAAAGTAAATAAAGCTGCAGGAAAAAATCATCAAGCAGAACTATCAATCTCAAACAAAGACAACTAAAAAGTGGTGAACAAATGAGACCAACATCCTAATAAATAGAATAAAATTACTTGGCCATTGTTATGTAATTTTGATGTTTTTGCGGAAATTCTTGGCTTCATTAAGGAGTTTGATAATGGGTTTTATGAACTTTAGACTTTGGAGTTTGGATATGTTTGACGCTGCTTGCCAGACGAGATCAGACGACAAAAATTGGACAACGAAGAGGGAGCAGGGGTGATGTCGGCGACAGAATTGGAGACATCGGCGGGTGGGGGAACGTTGCGAGTGGGGGCTGAGGGGGTATTTGTATTTTAGTGGAAATAACACTATATAGCTGAGGTGGATAGTAAGGTGGACAAAAAAATGATGTGGCACGATTTATAATAGTTACTTTTGCCACGTAGACGGAGATTGCAGAACACGCGCTTGGTTAATTAATAAGCTAGCAAAAAACGTATCTAATTGGTATGAGAATTGCCTAAGAAACGTGTCTAATTGGAAAGAGGCCTAGTTTAAATATCTAAGTGAAAGATTGTGTCATCTTTAGTTGTCTCCGTATGTATTACGCCAAAATAAAAGTACGTGAACTCCAAAATGATGGGTTATGATGCATTAATCTTGAAATATATGCCTATAAACACCACACACAATTTAAAAATTAGGTATAATATAAAGTATTTTGGTATTATAGTCAAAGTTCTAACAATATGCATGAACTCAAAATTCAAATATTAATACAAATATGTGCATGCAAAATAAAACAGTTGATACGAACTTTTTTGCTTAGAGAAAAAGAACTTGGAACGGTGCTGTAAGAATAAACAAAGTTTGACGACTAAACTGTAAAATTGTAGCTTTTTTTTATGGAAGTATTTGGGTGTATAATTTCAAACAGAAAAGAATTTATATAAAATAAAGTTGTGTATGGATCGAATAGACAAAGAAAAACATACCAACTAATAAAAACTCTTAACAAAATAGAAGTCAAACAGCTCGTCTTTCACCAAATATTTTTTTATGAAAAATTAGTGCTTCAAAATTTTTACCAAATAATAAAGCCTCCTAACAAAAACCCAAAAAGACGTTAGTGAGAATTAGCCTAACATAGCGAGTTGAACGAAGAGGCAAAAATTTAGGCAAAAACTAATTAACTTTCCTAGACTATTAACAATAGGAGAGTAATTAAATAACTATTCCTAAATTATAGGAAAATTAATTAAATGACTATTCCTAAATATTAATGAAATACTCAAATTACTATGTTCTAAATGTGAACTCTATATTTTAAAGCGTAAAAAAAGCTAACAACTTTTCACTAAGGGATTTCGTACTTTTAATATAGTATAGATAGCTATACATATATAGATAAATTATAAAATCATTTTCAATTTTTAATTTTTACCTAAAAGTACCACTCTTTTAAGCGCGTTCAGATCTTAACATTAGTTCCCTATTTCCTCCCCAAATTTTATTACAGACAAGCTTGCCCTAATATTGACTCTATATGTGGGACTTTTCCCTTTTGTGTATTATAGGCATATTAAGGGAGAGGAAGTGTAGGGGGCGATTCGTAAGATGAGCAAGGAGCAGAACGACAAGGTCAGACAAAATTCCGATGGAATTTTTGAAGAACATGGGTCGAGCAAGCTTGGAGTGGCTCACTGAGTTGTTTAATGTCATTTTTAGGACGAAGAAGATGCCCGAAGAATGAAGGTGGAGTACGATGGTTCCGTTGTATAATTACAAGGGTGATATCAAAAATTGCAACAATTATAGGAATATAAATTTATTGAGTTACACTATGAAGATTTTGGAGAGGGTGGTGGAAGTCAAGGTGAGGAGGAGCGTATCTATTTTTCAAGAACCAGTTCGGATTAATGCCGGGGTATTCGACTACGGAAGCTATCATTTGGTGAGGAGATTAGTGGAGCAGTGTAGGGAAAGAAAGAAGGACTTGTATATGGTGTGCATTGACCTTGAAAAACGTGTGATGAAGTCTCGAGGAAGGTTCTGGTGGAGGTGTTTGGAGGTCACCAGCGTTTCGGTGGCATACAATATGATAATTAGGGATGTGTATGATGGTACAAAGACTCGGCCTTGGGTGAGTACTGTGGGAGGTGAATCAAAACACTTTCCAATTATGATGGGGTTGCACCAATGATCGTCTCTTAGCCCGTTATTATTTGCATTGGCAATGGACGTGTGCTGATGCAACACATCCAAGAGGAGGTGCCGTGGTGCATGTTATTTGCTGAGTGCTGACGATATAGTGCTGACCAACGAGACGCAAAGCTGGTTTAACGTAAGGTTGGAGGTTTGGAAACAGACTTTGGACTAAAGGTTTTCAAGTTGAGCAAGACCAAGCCAGAATATTTGGAGTATAAATCTAGTGAGAGGACTCATGAAGCGGACGTGGACGTAAAGCTTGATACTCAAGTTATATCCAAGAGAGGTAGTTTCAACTATCTCGAGTATATAATCCAAGGTAACAGGGAGATTGACGGTGATATTACACATTGTATTAGAGTGGGATGAATAAAATAGAGGCTCGCATCTTGTATTCTATGTGATAAGAATGTGCCGCAAAGAATTAAATTTTACAGAATGGTGGTTAAACCAATGATATTATACGGAGTTGAATGTTGGTCAGTCAAGAGCTCCCATCTACAGAAGAAGAATAGCATAAATGAGGATGTTAAGATAGATGGGCGGATGTACCAGGAGAGATAAGATCAAGAATGAAGTTATTCGGGACAAGGTGGGAGTGGCCTCGGTGGAGGACAATATATGGGAGTCGATGGTAGGATGGTTTGAGCACGTTAAGAGGAGAAACATTGATGCTCCTGTTATGAGGTGTGAGAAGCTGGTCATGGTGGGCCTGAGAAGAGGTCGAGGTAGGCCAAAGATGTACCTAGGAGAGCTGATTAGGCAGGACATGTTGTTGCTTTAGCTTACTGAGGATATGACCAATGATAGGAGGATATAGAGGTATTAAGGTAGAAGATTAGTAGGTGTCATGACCCGAAATTTCCAACCTCGGAACTGTGATGGCGCCTAAAATCCACTTGCTAAGCAGGTCGGCGTTAATAAAGAAACTAACCAATTTTTACAATTAATTCAAAATAATGACCTTAAACGAGAAATAAATTCCAAATTTAACATAGTGAATAAAAGTAACGTTATACTGACTACTCCCAGAAATTTGGAATCACAAGTACATGAGCAACTAGAAGTCTACACGCATAGTTTGAAATAAATCAACTACTCGAAGGAGATAACCGGTAAATATAGGAAATGGAGTGGGATTTTAAGGTCTGCGAACGCTAGTAGATCTACCTCACGTCTCCGAGGTGAATGTGATCTGTGCTGATGTAGTTGTAAGCACTACTGGGACCAATACCAGTATTTGCACAAAAAGTGCAAAAGTGTAGTGTGAGTACAACTGACTCAATGTACTCCATAAGTATCGAGCCTAACTTCGACGAGGTAGTGACGAGACACCTACGTAAAAATCATGTGCAAGTATATATAAAGCAGCAAAATAACAAGAACGATAAAATATTAACTAGGAGGGGACATGTGAAAGGAGAAATATCATAAAAACAGCAAGTACGAAATCATGAAATAACATCTTCCGAAATAACAATATAACCAAGTAAATCACCAAAACCGAAAATCAAATAAGGCAATGATATGAAAATGGCATGGAATCACCCTTCGCGCTTCTACTCTCGTCCTTACCATGTAATATCATAAATAAAATGGCACGACATCATCCTTCGTGCGTTTACTCACCAGCACGGCATCACCCTTCGTGTTTTCACTCTCAAATCTCTTAATATATAATAATGAATGTAAATAAGGTATGAAAACACCCTTCGTGATCTTCTCTCTTCCTCACCAAGCAACAATATAAATCCAAATAATAAAAATAAGATGGAAAATAATTTTACTTCAATTATAGTGCCACGATATCAAACTCAACTTTCAAAATATCCAACTAACTTTGAAATGAACAATAAATGCGAAACCTCTTTGTTTGAAGCTTTGCCAGGAAGCTTCTAATTGTTGAAGCTTTGTTTCCCCTAATTCCAAAATACCCTTGGTTTTGGAAGGCACATAATTCCAAACGCTATGTTGAATGTTCGACCGAGACTACACTACGTAGGTACCTGTGCAGGTGAGGCATCGGTTGGTCCTAGAAACAGAGGCAGGGGCACATGGAGTTAACGACCAGACGTGTTGTAAAAGAAGCAATACTCTAACCTAAGCATGTATAAAATAATTAACGAAACAATAAAACACAAAAAAAAAACAATTTTCACCACCATGCTTTAACCCAATGATAACGCATAGATACTCGTCACTTCACATATGTGTTGTCCCCACACATAAAATACATAGCAAATAGATAAACAAGTCATAATCCCTCAAGTCAAGATCAACCACGATACTTACCTCACTCTGCAACCAAATTAATGCTCAACTTTGGTTTTTCCTCTATGATAGAAAGTAAGGGTATACCAAACTATATAGAGAACCAGGTTCTTTATTAGTTCCCACATAACGCACATACAAAACAATAAGTAAATGATATAATAGAGTTTTACGTGAAAAACTCTAAGCTTGTGGGATTAAAGACTACGACCTACTCTCATAGGATTTCAACTTCACTGCTGAGTATACTAAAAATTACAACCTATTCTAGCCTAGGAATTAACCTCTTAATCCCTCACTAACTTGTAATAACTCTATCATAATCCCCTTTGTAATAACTCTATTACAAAGTTTACAACTCGACTAACTCTTGCCAAGACAAACACAAGATCTATGGTTTTACTAAAGGTTTCCTACCAATTCTTCTGACTAAGCTAAGTAGGAATTACAAGTAAATCAATTTAACAAAGGTGCAATATAACTAAGGACATATAATGACTCAATACAGGAAACTAGTCCTTCGTTATGTTGTTCTTTGTTCTTGATGCCCTTGAAAGTCACTTGCCAAATGACGCACACTTGAGAGAAAGCTTGATAAATTCTGGGATATACAAGTGTGATGTTTTTCCTTTGCTTCATGTTAATATTACATAAATGACATCACTTTAATGATGCAAGCATGTTTGGTACAAGGGCATTCCCCATAAAGTGACTGCTGCACTATTTGCACTATTGCATGTGTGTAGAGAAATAGTTGTAGTGACTTTACAGCTGTGGGAGTTGATTGGTACAGTCATCAAGGGAATTGATGTCCATTTGTTCCCTATATTAGTTCTTTGACTCTGAAATGTTGAATCATGTCCCCGACTTGAGACTCGTTATTCTTGAGTACTTAAGGATGTGGAACATGGTTCTCAGTGGTAAGTTTGTTAGATCATTAAAACATAACAAGATGCATAACCTATCAATTTTCCCCTTTTTGATGATGACAAACTTGTAATTAAAGTTCCCCTTGAGAACCAGAGTTATCATATGTATATCTTGTATCCCCCCTGAACTTGTTCCCCCATCAATTAATTTTCCACCTTTTGGCATCATAAAAAGATTAGTAGCAAGCAATAACCAAAAAGAAGTCTAGCTTGGTTAACTCGTGCCACATGTTTGCACACAAACATGACTAAAAATAGAGCAGAAGAGCAAGGCATGCATAGCAAAAAGGATGGGATATTCATTAATTTTGGAAATAAATAGGGAGCAGTTCCATTTGTTACATAATCACCCACAAAATAAAACAACAAAAAGGTACCAGCCATTAAACATAGCTAAACATAGGAAACCAAAACAAAGAACATGCAACTTGAACTTGACACTAGGAAGGAACGACTTTAAGGAGCACTGGAAGGAGGAGCATTTGAAGCAGAGGAAGAAGCAGGGGTTCTAAGGAGGATGTCCATTTGAGCATTTGCTGACACCTGCTCGTTAAGCAACCTCTCCTTCAGGTCCTCGACCTATTTCCGGAGATCAGCATTTCCTTGGTCAGACGAGCAACCTCTGTGCCTTGTGAACTACTGGAACAAGGTGCCTCCTGAGCCTGACTCAGCTGACCTTTGAGAATGGTATTCCTTGCCTTCAGCTTCCTTATCTCTTTGGTGGTGATGTTCTGAGTTTCAATCAGTTGCGAGATAGTAGAATTGCTTCCAACCCCTTCTTTCTTATCGATGCACTCACACTCTTCTAAGGTGGTCTTGGAGAATGTTTGCTTGTGAGTACCCACTTTATCATTTCCCAAAGGTGCTTTAAAGAATTCAAATACTTTAGTGAGTAGGAACCCGTAAGGCAACCCATGATTACCATCCTTAAAATTTACTACTTTCTTCATATGCTCTATCATGAGACCAGGCAGATTTATAGTAGTGTAGGCATCCAGTACTTCCATGAGAAACGATTCTGCTCTTGACATAATGGAACATCTTTCTGCGCGTGGAAGCAGAACTTTGTTTACCATTTCAAACATTAGTTGGTACACTGGAAGGAGGACATTCTTGTGTACCCATTCCCCTTGCTGCACTGCATTATCCTTTAAGATAGCATTTCTAAAGTTTGGAGACAAATCCCCTCAATGAAGTATATACCACCAGTAGGCACTCCCAAAATGGTTCCCAATATAACCCCATCCATCACAAGGTCAACACCATTCACTTTCATGCAGATATTGTCATCCTCTACTGTGAAAAAGTCAGTGTAGAAACTACGCACCTTTGCCTCATACACTTTAAGACTCTCATTTGTGGACAAATGTGTCCAATGTTGAAATTCACAGATATCAACCAGTTGGAACATCCCTGTCATATCAAGAATATCAAAGGCTAATGTTCTTCCGCACAACACCTTTTGATTTCTCAGATTTTCCCTTCCTTCATCTTTGGTCACACCCACCTTGGCCTTCTTGGAGGAACCGAGTTCCTAATTGGCGCCAACCTTCCTTTTCACTGATTTTCTCACACTTTTCCCTTTCTCGGCAGATTTCTCAGACACTTTCTCACCAGACTCCTCAGCCACTTTCTCACCAGACTTTTCCACCTCAACATTGCTAACATCCATCACACTCACAGATGACTCCTTCCTAGGTCTTGGAACTGTAGGTTTCTTGGAGGACTTACGAACTAAGGAACCTAGTTCCTCATTCACCTCGGCATCAATATTAATAACAAGTGATGAAGGTACTACTTTCTCATTCACTACATTTGCACCCTTTACCAACCTCCTCTTTTTCTTTTCTTCTTTGTTTTTCTTAAGAACTGACTCAAGAGCTTCTATTTTTCTGCAGCCTAGTAGTAGGTATTTTAAGAATGAGATCCTTGGGAGTTACCTTTCTACTCCTAGCACTGATAAAGCATGAAAGAGCCACATTGTCATAGTCTTCTTCACTTCTCATTCTCTTCCTCAGAAAGAGATCTCATCTCAGGAACAACAATTGTCAATGGCTCAGCATAGAAATAAAGAGAGGGATTGATATCAGTACTGACCTAGGGTTCTTTTGAGGAACAAGGGGTTTTATCCCAAGTAGGAGCATAGGGCTCCTCTTGGGCTGAGGAATCAGGTCCCTCATGTGGTTCCCCAATAGTACTTTCAGGTGCCAGATTTTCGACAGGCACTAGTACCCTACCCTCTACCTGTATACTATCACCTTCCCCATGAGACCCATTGGTTTCAGACAGACCCTCATAACCACCAACCAAACTTCCCTCAACAGCTATTGACAACATATTCTCTATATCCTCTTATTCTTGAAACCCCAAAGTAAACTTAGAAAACATAGTAAGAGTATTACCTGTAGAATAGGAAACATTCAAATCAAGACTTGGGGTAGTTATTGTTGATTCATCACCATTATAAACCACACCCTGTTGTATCCTCAGAACTTTCTTCCACTTGCAAACTAGAAATTTCTTGATTTTCTTCTCCCTCAGCCATTTTTTCTGATGAGCCAGAAGGAGAGATCGTAGACACAACCTTCTTGGGATTCGAAGTTTTGTGACTCCTATGAGAACGAGTACTTGATTGGGTTGGAGAAGAGTAAGTGGGTGGTTAGGACTCTTGCTTAGGGTTTGGACTGGGTGGCATAAGGGTCGTAGACTCTGTCACTGGTGCTTCAATAAGTGAAGACATAGTGGGGACGATGCTAGGAACATTTTTTGCTTCGAGATTCTCAGACATGATGGAGTGTAGTGAGAGTTTATGGAGGAAGAGAGTGTTTGGTTATTGAGAGAAAAAGGGAATTTTGGCTTTTGATGTGAACAATTATGAGGGTGACAGTGTTTGGATTTATTTAAAGGGGATGAGGGACCGATTAGGAACAGGTATTAATTTTTTTGGGTAGATAGGTCATTTCATAACGGAAAGGACGCTTAGATTCTAAAAGGAGAAAAAGGAGAAACTGACATTTTAATGACGTGGCACCTTTTTACAACAACAACAACAACAACAACAACAACGACCCAGTATAATCCCACAAGTGGGGTCTAGGGAGGGTAATATGTACGTAGACCTTACCCCTACCCCGAAGGGTAGAGAGGCTGTTTCCAGGAGACCCTCGGCTCAAGAAAGAAACAAGAGACGATATATTAGTACCATAAAAATGCATAATAAAATAACAGCAATATAAGAGATATGAAATATAGAATACGAAATACGAAATAGATGGCTGGTATAGTAAAAACTAGCACGTAAAGCCCTGCATCAATAGACGACCAATGGCATTCTTAGTCTAACTCATAACTGGCTAGTCTCTCTCTATTGTGCTATAGAAATATTCACAACTTCCCCCTAACCTACAACCTTAATGCTCGACCTCCATAATTCCCCGTCAAGGGCCATGTCCTCAGTAATCCTAAGTCGCGCCATGTCCTGTCTAATCACCTCTCCCCAATACTTCTTAGGTCGCCCTCTACCTCTCCGTGTGCCCACTACAGCCAGTCGCTCACACCTCCTCACCGGTGCATCAGTGCTCCTCCTCTGAATGTGCCCGAACCATCTGAGTCTTGCTTCCCGCATCTTGTCCTCTATGGGGGCCACGCCCACCTTCTCTCGAATATCTTCATTCCTAATCTTATCCATTCTTGTATGCCCGCACATCCACCTCAACATCCTCATCTCCGCTACTTTCATCTTCTGGATGTGTGAGTTCTTTACCGGCCAACATTCAGTTCCATATAACATGGCAGGCCTAACCACTACTCTATAAAACTTACCTTTTAGTAACGGTGGCACTTTCTTGTCACACAAGACTCCCGACGCTAACCTCCACTTCATCCACCCCACCCCTATACGATGTGTGACATCCTCGTCAATCTCCCCGATCCCCTGAATAACCGATCCAAGGTACTTGAAACTACCCCTCTTGGGAATGACTTGAGAGTCAAGCCTCACTTCAACTCCCGCTTCCGTCGGCTCAACCCCAAATTTGCACTCGAGGTATTCCGTCTTCGTCCTGCTCGACTTGAAACCTTTAGACTCAAGAGCATGTCTCCAAACCTCTAACCTCTCGTTGACGCCGCCTCGTGTCTCGTCAATTAGAATAATTTTATCAGCAAATAGCATGCACCATGGCACCTCCCCTTGAATATGATGAGTCAGTGCATCCATCACCAGGGCAAATAGGAATGGGCTGAGCGCAGACCCTTGGTGCAACCCCGTAACAACTGGAAAGTGTTTAGAGTCGCCTCCTACTGTCCTAACCCGAGTCTTAGCTCCAGCATACATGTCTTTAATCACCTTAATATAGTCAAATGGGACCCCTTTATCCTCTAAGCAACTCCATAAGACCTCCCTAGGAACCCTATCGTACGCTTTCTCCAGATCAATAAACACCATGTGGAGATCCTTCTTCCTATCCCTGTACTGTTCCACCATCCTCCTAATAAGGTGGATAGCTTCTGTGTTAGATCGCCCCGGCATGAACCCGAACTGGTTGTCTGAAATAGACACCGTCCTTCGCACCCTCATTTCTACCACTCTCTCCCAAACTTTCATGGTATGACTTAGTAATTTGATGCCCCTATAGTTATTACAGCTCGGGACATCACCTTTGTTATTATACAACGGAACCATTGTACTCCACCTCCACTCTTCAGGCATCCTATTAGTCTTGAATATAACACTAAACAATCCAGTAAGCCATTCCAAGCCTGCTCTACCCACACACCTCCAAAGTTCAACCGGAATTTCGTTTGGCCCGGTAGCTCTGCCCCTTCTCATCTTACGCATTGCCTCCATGACTTCATTGATCTCAATGTCCCTACAATTACTTAATTCATGGGGACTGTCGGCATTCCTCAATTCCCCAAGTATAATATCCTGATCCCCTTCTTCACTTAGAAGTTTATGAAAGTAGGTCTACCACCTCCTCTTAATCTGGTCCCTTCCCATCAAAACTTTGTCGTCATCATCTTTTATGCACCTCACTTGGTCCAGATCCCAAGTTGTCCTCTCTCTCGCCTTAGCGAGTCGGAATAACTTCTTCTCCCCACCTTTGTTCCTTAGTTCCTCATACAGACGAGCAAAAGCTGTCGTCTTAGCCTCCGTCACTGCCATCTTCGCCTCCTTCCTAGCTACCTTATACCTTTCACTGTTCACTCTCTTCTCCTCCTCGTCAGTGTTCCCTACTAACTACAGGTAAGCCACATTCTTTGCTTCCACTTTACCTTGGACAACTGCATTCCACCACCAATCTCCTTTATGGCCACCATTGTGGCCCATAGATATCCCTAACACCTCTCTCGCCGCCTTTTTTATACAGTCTGCCGCCGTCGACCACATTGTGTTTGCGTCCCCACTACTTCTCCAAGATCCCATTGTCGATAACCTTCCTTCCAACTCCTTAGCTTTATCCTTAGTTAAGGCGCCCCACCTAATCCTGGGGCGTCCTTGTACTGACCTCTTCTTCCTCCTTATCCTAATACAAATGTCCATCACCAAAATCCTATGTTGCGTTGAGAGGGTCTCACCTGGGATAACCTTGCAGTCCTCGCACAACCTTCTGTCGCATCTCCTGAGGAGGAGATAGTCAATCTGATTCTTCGCCACCGAACTTTGGTAAGTAACCAAATGCTCATCTCGCTTCATAAAACTTGAGTTCGCAATGACTAGATCGAAAGCCTTGGCAAAGTCCAACAGCGAAATGCCCCCTCCGTTCCGTTCCGCTCCCCGAAACCAAAGCCGCCATGCACCTTAGTGTACCCACCTGCAGATGACCCAATATGACCATTGAAATCTCCTCCTATGAATAACCTCTTAGAAGGCGGGATACTACGAACAATCTCATCCAACCCCTCCCAAAAGCGCCTCTTAATATCCTCATCCAAGCCTGCTTACGGTGCGTACGCGCTAACGACATTTAAAGTACCCTCACCCACGACCAACTTAATAGTCATTAGTCTATCATTCACCCGCCTGACCTCTACCACGGACTCTCTAAGATGGCTATCTACCAGGATACCCACTCCATTCTTACCCCTCAGGACACCAGAGTACCACAACTTATACCCATCCACATTTTTCACCCTCGATCCGACCCACCTAGTTTCCTGGACACACGCTTTATTAATCTTCCTCTTCTGAAGGATTTTCGCCAACTCTATGGATTTACTCGTTAGTAAACCTATGTTCCATGACCTGATTCTCAACCTATAGGCTCCCTTGCTCCCTCTACCTCCCCTGCTACCCGTCCCACCCCTGACCCCAGCCCCACACTCTGCCCCACCCGAGGACATGCCCTTATACTATTATCCCAGACTGCAGCCACTACACCTACAACAATCTAAAGAAGACTCGCTAGTGCACAACGGACAATGAATCAAACTAGAAGGAAACAAGTGGTAACTAGTATCCTAGTTGAAAGGTTTAACTATTGCAAAGTAAAGTAACAGTAATTTAGCTAACACCAAAAGGGAAACAGTAAAACAGGAGGTACCAACTCCCGATAACAAAACCTGTGGCTGATTTGTTGTACTCGATATAGTTGTACGCTCACACACCACTTCCTACCGCCCTTTGCTGACACTCGCCCAGGTTGCTCTCCTTTGCCAGTGCTCGTGCGCCCAACTTGTCTCCAATACTTCGAGAATTCCTGAAAACACAGAAAATACCACGACCCAAAAACCAGAAGGAGCTATCACCGCTACCACTGGTATAGCCCCAACAATATAAAATGTACAAAGAAAGGAGAAGAAGAAAACGAGAATATAAGGGGGTGGGGGCAGATTTGGGACGCAAAAGGGGTGGGGCAAGCCGAAAATCAAATAAGGGCCAGAAACTTCTGAGATAAAGCTCAGCTGCGACAGACCCAAATTCAGCAACAGCTATAAAATCCCTAAAAGATGTATGCGCTGGTTTGGTCTTTTGGAAGGGGTATCTCAAAGAATTTCTACTGTTAGAAATAAAAGATGCAAAAAACCTATCCAATTTTGTGAAAAGCTAATTTTTTACAATGAAATACATGGAATAAAATTATGCTCCTCTCTAGGAAGAAGGTGAATAGTAATTCCATCACTATTCATCGGGCCATAACTCCGGCATCCAGCGGTGGATTGTTGCAATTTTAGTGTCAAAAGAAGCATCTACTCTTTGCGCACAATCCCCAATTGGTTTCATCCACAAATTCATAACCAATTTTTTCAGATCTTAATTTTTATTTTTGTGATTACTGTAACACGCAGAAATGTTTGGTTAGACTCTTCTGCTTCTTCACGTCAATGGAGTGTTGAAGAGTTTCATGACTGTTGTGTCCTCTCCCCAACCTTTGGCTATGGGAGAGCCATCTATTAAACCAACATATGCTGCTCAGATCCAATCCAAATCACCAACACAAAGTGCAACAAAAACAGTTTTGAAATCGATTCAATATGTACATGGCGAACCAACTGTTTGTTTTACCATGGAGGAAAGACGTGAATTTGCAATGGAGGAGGGATTACACCAATTTGTTGTTTTTAAACTCTCCTCAGGTGCACCAGATCTCAAAGAGCTGAGAATCTTACTGCCAAAACATCTAGGAACAAAAGGTCGATGCCTCGTAGGTTCACTCGCACCAAGGCAAATTCTGTTAAGGTTCGATCAAAATGAAGATTATGTACATGCTTTAGCTCGTGCAGTAAATTACTTATCATGGAATGGCGAAGAACACCAGTATAGAGTCTTTCCATGGACAATTGGATTTAATCCAAATGAGGGAAACTACAATGGCAGTAGTTTGGATTTTATTGCCGAATCTGTCGCCGGAGTTATTTGCAATGCGTTCATTGTTATCAATCGCTTCTGCTGCTGGTAAACCTATTGCCATTGATAAAGCAACGCAACTTAAATCCAGACCAAGCACAGCGAGGGTAAAGGTAATCTTAGACCTAATGAACAAGCATCCCAAGCGTGTGAGGATCCAAAGCTTGGATAAATCTCTGGAAAAATCATTGAAGTGTTTCAGGAAATTGTTTATGACAATATGCCTTTGTACTGTAACTGTTACAAACACCAGGGCCACGACAAGAAAACATGTCGATATATATCGAAAAAGACTCACAACCCAGTTACGATTGATGAACTTGAAGTTTTTCAAGAACAAACTACTGGGGAAAAGTACACTGGTTATTTACGTCAACATTTGAATGAAAAGAGGGGAGTGAATGAAGGGGATCGATTTGCTGGAGAACAAAATAGTTTGGCGAAAAAGAAAATGGGTGAAAATCAAACTGGGATTCATGAACATGGTGAAAGTTCAGTCAAGATATCACATATAGGTGGTGTTCCTAGTACTACTGTAGTGCATGTTGAAGCAGCTAATACTTTAGTGAATAATGTTGCTTTGAAAGCAACTTGGGATCGAGCTGCAGTAGTGGAAGCAGTAGAGAAATCAAACGTGCAAAAACTAAGTGATGCTTCAAAATTTGATATGAATCCTGGGCTGCAGGGAGGTGTTGAGCTAAATAAAGTTTCAGTTGTTATTACTTCTAAGGATGAAAAACGACCAGTTCATGTAGGCTCACAATTGGAGGGTAAGCATGCAACAATAGTAGTTGTAGAGCATCATAAAAATGCTGGACAAGAACCAGCTACTGTTGGTTCTAAGCTTGAGGCAACTGTTGATCGACATCCTGTTAGGATTGCTAATCATAACGCTGCAATTGGTGATACAAGGTTGAAGGATATCCCTGCCTCTACAGATTTTACAAGGATGTACTCAGCTACTGTTGGTACGTTGAAGGCTGCTGCCGATCGAGCGGATACTTCTAACAAGCCTGATATGGTTCAACAGCAGTTTGGAGCATCAGGTACAGCTGCTGATGTACATAAGGAGCAACGAGAACTGGAAGGTGTTGGTGTTGAACAAGCTAAACACTCTCCAAAAGGTGTAAGGAAACAACCAACTGCACACACACTTGCTGATGATCAGCAGAAAACTGCAGAGAAAATCTCTGACAAAAAAGCTACTGCCCAGAACTCTGGTAATGAAAACATTGGGACTAAGAGCGTATTGAGGGAAAATCAAAATGGGAAGGTGATCGGGGGTGTTAAGAAAGCTGACATGAACAAAAAGGAAGGAGATTAGAGCCTGGTAACAAATAGGAAAACACCCACAAAGAAGCAGGTCTCACTAAAACAACAGAATAAAAATGTTCGAGGAACAGACTTCAATGTTGGTTCCAGCACAAATAATTTCGAGGTTCTTAATGCTGATGGGGACTCTGAAATTGATGCAAAAGGTGTACTTGATAGTGGAATGTCCAAACATTTAGCTCCAACGCCCAGCAAGGAATGAGGAGGGCAAGACAGTCACGACTTGGCTGAAAATTTGGGCTTTCGACGAAAAGACTCCAACAACAATTTGGGGAATGAACTTATAGGCATCCAAGCTCACAGTTCCAAAGTTCCTACACTATATTTTTCCAATCCTCAGGTAGAACAAATAATCAAGAATGCTCAGAATGAAATGATGAGGAACTCCACAATGGTTAAACAGCCTTTGGTCACATTAAATACCTCTGTATTTGATGTTCCATCACAATCAGTTGAATCCTATGGTGAGTTTGAAGGTGAAGCTGGGCAGCTTATTCTGTCAACTGGAAACAATGATGAATTTATCCAAGCAAAGGTGATCAAATCTAAACTTTGGTTACAACAACGTGAAGAGGATGACGAAGACGAGGATTGGGGTGATGGTCATGCAGGGTATTCATCTGAAGAAGCTGATCAGGAGGTCGATCAAGAGAGTGCAGGTGAAGATCTTGACTGTCTAGCAATGGCAAAATATGATGAGGGATCAGCAGCAAGTCATAGGAGCAAATTGAACATCAATGCTCCAATTCTTTTGCCCAGAAATTCTCCAACTGGAAGCTTGAAGCGAACTGCAGCAACACATACAAAGCAATTAGTCCCAGCTGCAATTGATCAAACAATAGCTACAATAAAATCTGGGCAGCAGCATACTGTAACAGATAATCCAATCTTCGATGCAATGGAGCAGCAGCTTAATTAAAATGATCCAGTTATTAAACCTATTGTTGATCGTCCATCAACAGTAACAACAATTTCTGGGCAACAACAAATTGTGACAACCACTCCTACTATTACACTAGCGGAAAGAAAGCTATTGGATGCAATGGACGAAAACAGTGTGGTAATTCAAGAACATGTTCAAGACATGCAAAATCAGGTGTTTGTGGGCAGAGATACATATGAAATAGGTGAGGAAGATGATATTCTAAATCAATGCAGGGCAGAGGCAGCAAGAAAAGGTGATTTGTCACCTATGCATAGCGGAAAAAATAGGAAATCTCATACAAGGAAAAATAGTTGGGACGACAAGGTTAGTGATTTTTTAAATGTTAGGCGACTTCCAATGAGAGTTGCCAAACAAAAGAAGGCCGCCCCAACTACATCTACAAAGTCCAATCATTCAAAAAAGAAACCATGAATTTTGAATACATCTTAAAGAATTGGGATTGTGATGAAAAAGAGTTACACATTGAAGAAATTACAAGTTCAGACAAGAAGGGACAACATTTTAATTCCTTCAACATTTTATTCTACCATTATATTAGTATTCTCATTTGTAATATCATCACAGAGTATGTTATAAACTCTGTGATGATCATTGAATATTTTTTACTTTCCAGTTCTTATTTTTTACATGCATGCTAGTAGGTGAAGTTATTTAAAGCCTCAATAGGAATAGTAAGGTAAGGTTTAGCCCGGTTTGTGTTACCGTGGTCCTATGCCTTTGGAAAATATCCACACGGCTATGAGATTATATGCCCTCATGAGACTTTGCCGGCAGCTCCATGATCCTCTACAAGAGGTTGCCATCATAAGGCAATGTGAGGCGCAGAGGAGTGATAATATAGCCAAGGCATATGGGTAACAAAACCGGTACTATTGTCCCCGTTATTTGAACTTTTCCGAATTGTTGTATTTTCTTTTCTTTTTATTAATAAAAAACTAGCCCTAGGCGCTTGCCTAGAGGATTGCCAAAAAAAATTGTGAAAAGCTCAGAATCTTGAGTAGCAAATAGTCAAACTAAGGACTCAAATAGAAAACAGTAGCTGAGGCAGTTTATACCCTATAGCAAATTGGAAAGAGAGATAAACAACGACAGAAGAAAGAGAAAAGTTTAAGTCTACTTACTGACCGAAAAACGGAAGAGACGACGATCGCTGGAGAACTCCACCGGAGATGGCGAGTTCTTAATTTAGTTACTAACCCGGAAAGTAGCAGTAGTCTCAATGTCTATTTTTCTTTCAATAATACAAGGAATATCCGCAAATACAACTCCAACGTTGCAACAGTTTCAATCGAACGAAGAAGCAACAAGAAGTCGAAGATCTCTAACTACAAAAGAAGCTTGACGGAAAACCGCAGACCCGATCGATAACTCCGATATATTCGTGAGTGCTTGCTCGACGTGGCACCTTTTTAGCCGTTAAAAAGTTGTGCATGAGAGTACAGAGGAACTACTAACCTGTGTCAAAGGAACCAGATTCCCTAACAGATTCTGTAAATACAAGCCTTGTCCTTTTATCAAAGTGCAATACCATTAGCTTCTTGTTTGCTCTATAATCGCCATGCGTGTCTACCTGCAACGGTATAGAAATGTGTTAGACTTCGCCAGAAAATACTTTTTAGCTATTTTACCTGTTCATTTCATTCATATCCAATCATCGAGGGACCAAGTCCTCAGCTTGATTTTATCAACCCTAGTGCCAAATGATTCTTTTAAAAGTGCTCTCTGCTCAGTTCTTTGGTGAAGATATCTGCAATTTGGTCTTTTTTACTACAAAACTTCATGCAGATAGGCCCTTTTTCAACACTATCTCTGAGGAAATGATGTCGCACATCAATGTGCTTTGTTATCTTATGTTGAGCTAGATTCTTTGCCATGTTGAGAGCACTGGTGTTGTCACATGGTAAAGGCACACAATCAGAAAACACACCAAAATCTTCTAGCTTTTGCTTGATCCATAGCAGTTGAGCACAACAAGAGGCAGCCGCCACATACTCAGCTTCTGCAGTTGAAAGACCCATTGAGTTTTGTTTTCTTATACCCCATGAAATTAGACACGAACCCAGAAAGTGTGCTAGGACATAAGTGCTTTTCCTATCCACTAGATAACCAATATAATCAGCGTCAGCATACCCAATTAAGTTGAAATTATCTCCTAAGGGATAGTAGAGAACCAGGTCTTGCATTCCGTTAAGATACCTCAGGATTCTCTTGACAGCCTTCAGATGAGATTCCTTTGGATTAGATTAAAACCTAGCACAGAGTACCACACAAAAAATGATATTTGGTTTGCTGCAAGATATAGGAGTGACCCAATGATAACTCTATACATGGTCTCATTCACAGGAGAACCAGGTTCATCCATGTCCAGACGAGTAGCTGTGGCAATCGCAGTATCAATGATTTTTGAGCTTTCCATCTCAAATCTCTTCAGAAGTTCTTTGATGTACTTATGCTAACCTATCATTGTGCCCTTAGGAGTTTGCTTGACTTGTAGACCCAAGAAGAAATTTAATTCCCCCAGTATGCTCATTTCAAACTCACTTCCCATGAGGTTTGCGAATTCCTCACACAGAGAATCATTTGATGCTTCAAAAATAATGTCATCAACATAGACTAGCACAATGAGCAGGTACTTCCCCCGTTTCTTCAGTAATAAGGTATTGTCAACTTTTCCTCTTGTAAAGCCATTTTCTATGAGAAATTTGGACAACCTTTTATACCATGCACGAGAAGCCTTCTTCAGCCCATATAACATCTTGTCAAGTTTAAAGACATGATCAGGATGCTCATGACACTCGAAGCCAGGTGGTTGCTTGACGAAGACTTCTTATTTTAAAAAATAATTCAAAAATGCACTTTTGACATCCATTTGAAACAATTTTAATTTCATATGAGATGCAAAGGCAATAAGGATTCTGATGGCCTCCATTTGAGCAACTGGAGAAAAAGTTTCATCATAGTCAATTCCTTCTTCTTGATTGTAGCCTTGAACCACTAGCCTTGCCTTGTTTCTTGTTGTGTTTTCAAAATTATCAAATTTGTTTCTAAATACCCACCTGGTTCATATAAAATTTCTATCAGCATGTCGTGGAACCAGGTGCCATACACTATTTCTCTCAAATTGATGGAGTTTATCTTTCATAGTTGTAATTCAGTCAGCATCTTTCAATGCTTCCTTGATATTTTTGGGCTCAATTTGAAAGAGAAAGGCTGAGAAGGTGAGCGGGTTTCTTGGCTTTGATCTAGTTTGAATCCTTGAGTCAAGAGGAGTGATCATATTTTAAAGAGGATGTGAACTTTTGTGCTTCCAGTTAGACACCTGAATCTCATTGTGAGAGGGTCTAGGTACTTCTGAATGTGATTCTTAGTTGACGTGAGTTCTGCTTCTCAGCTCAGCATGTGGGGTTCCTTGGACAACATCAACAACATTGTTCTCAACTTTAGTTATTGTAATTGAGGAACCAGGTTCCAGTTGGAGATACAGCTCCACCATCATCATTTGATTCCTTGACATGACTCATTATGTCAGCCTTTCCATTTGCCATGTCAGTGACTTCACCAGGAACGATTGACTGCTCTCCGTCTTGATCAATCTTATCATGTGAATATTTCCCACATAGGTGATGAGATTCATCAAATATCACATTATGCTTTCCTCAACATATTGAGTTGTTTTGTTGTATACTTTGTAGGCTTTGCTTTATGATGAATAGCCTAGAAAGATTCCTTCATCACTTTTGGCATCAAATTTTCCAAGTGCTTCCTACCATTGTTGAGGACAAAATATTTGCAGCCAAATGTCCTTAAATGTGTCAACTTGGGTTTCCTCCCGTTCAGTAGTTCATACAGGATTTTATTTAGGAGGGACCTAATCATGCACTTGTTCACCAAGTAACATGCAGTGTAGACTGCTTCTGCCCAAAAACTTTTTGCAATGCCATTGTCAATCAATATTGTTCTTACCATGTCTTCAAGAGTCCTATTCTTACTCTCCACAACACCATTTTACTGAGGTGTTCTTGGAGCTGGAAAATTATGACTTATGCCATTTTTAGCACAGAATTCGTCAAATTTAGCATTGTCAAATTTTGTATTGTGATAAGATGTTATACACACTACATTATGGCTCATCTTCACCTGGATCTTCTTCACAAACGCAACAAATACTTGGAAAGTTTCATCCTTGGTTCTGAGAAACAGGGTCCAGGTGAATTTGGAATAGTCGTCCACTGTTAAAAAATGTATTTCTTTCCTCCTCTACTTGGAACCCTCATAGGTCCACACAGATCATATGGAGGAGATCAAGTGGCCTTGAGGTACTAACTTTCTTTTTGGGCTTGAAGGAGGATCTAACTTGCTTTCCTTTTACACATGCATCACACACCTTATAATCCTTGAAGCATGACTTGGGCAGGCCATGAACCATGTCTTTCTTGACCAATTTGTTCAGCAAAGTAAAACTTGCATGACCCAATCTTCTGTTCCATAGTTCAGCATTATCATCAACAACACTAAGACATGTGAGATCCCATTTTGCAAGGACTCAAAATCAGCAATTTCACTTTGTTTCTCTGGTTGTAGATTTGGGAAACACTCAGTAAGTTGTACTTTAAGCGTTCACATAATACACATTTTCCATTAAGTGAGTGAGAGACTTCCTAATCCTTCCAACTCCTAGAATGTATCCCTTTTTTCATTTCCAAAGCACACACTCCCTCTTGCAGGGCTTTGAGTGAAAGAAAAACATTATGCTTGTGCTTAGAACAGCCACTATCCATATACATTTTTGGCTGCTTCTTTTCACTCCTCTATGCACAAGGAAATCAAGAATTAGACTTAGGAACCCAAATAAGTTTGGGTCCCTTGTAATGAGGAAATAGGTGAATCAAGGCTCTTCTTGTCCAAGTAGGCATCATACGTTTTTTATATAAGGAACCAGGTTCTTTAGCATTAGTTATATTTTTAGCAAAAACTTTGTTTTTCTGCTGGGACTGAAATCTAAGCTTTACATGTTTCTTTAAAATGCCAAGTACTACAGTGAGTGTAGAGCAAGTTGTCAGGGATGGTAACGTACTTGCCAAGAGGATTGTAAGGGGTCCTTTCCTTTTGGAACCCGATTCCCTGCCTGTCCCCCCATTGTTCTTATACATAGCAGTGACTGCATTGGAGGATCAGGTCCACTTAAGGGATTTTTCTAGGTTATTCTTAACTCTGCCTAGATCTTCCTGAAGTTGTCGGTTTCTCTCAAGTTTAGTACACAAACTAGGTTTCACTGATTTTAACTTATTTTCAAGCCTAAGGTGTGCTTCACTGTTACATCTCGTATTCTCATACGTTAAAGTTTTGTCGTAAGTTAATCGACATAAGTTCGGGAATGAGATTATTTTGGAATTATAAGTATTATGCTATTTCAAACAAGTAATAAGTAAATTCGTGAAGGTGAAAGGGTAAGCGACTCGAAGAAAACGAGTTTCGTCAAGTTTGTCAATTTGGGATAAAATATGGTCCGAGCTATAATACCCAATATTTAAGGACTAATGTCATTCAAGGTACCATATGACCATGATAGTAAGGTGTATAAGGTATGATAAAAGTGAGTAGTATTTTAAATAATTTAAGATAATTCTTAATTATGTGAAATATTGGTTAATGGGGAAATTAGCAAGTTAATAAAAATTAGTGATTGATTTATTAAAGTCTCTTGGATAAGACCAAGCTAAGACTAACGTGGCAGCACCCCAATCATATATAAAGTGATTATTAAAGTCTTGCATAAATGGGACAATTTGAAGAATTAAAGTGGCTTAGTCATCCAATAATTCTTAATTAATGGATGACACAATTTGGAGAATTAACGTGGCTTAGTCATCCACTATTTTAAATAATTTGAGATAATTCTTAATTATGTGAAATATTGATTAATGGGGGAATTAGCAAGTTAATAAAAAATAGTGATTGATTAATTAAAGTCTCTTGGATAAGACCAAGCTAAGACTAATGTGGCAGCACCCCAATCATATATAAAGTGATTATTAAATTCTTGCATAGATGGAACAATTTGGAGAATTAAAGTGGCTTAGTCATCCGCTAAGTGGGGACCACGCCCAAAAGATTAGAGAGAGCTCTTAATTCATTTTGGAATCTCTACAATTCAAAAAGAGGGCTTCTGTAATGATAATGTTCCAAATGCAACATGAGTTACTTCAATAATGCATACGAAGATGTTATTATGTTGGTGAATTTGCAAATTCCAAGAGAGCACGGTCCAATTTTTATCAAGAATATCATACGGATTTTTCCTACTTCGATCCGCCGTTACGTGATTTGTCGCAATTGACGTATGTTAGAGGGATTGTCAAGAGAATCGGCTCAGGTATGTTAAGGCTACCCCTTCTTTCTTTTTGGCATGATCTATACGACACGAATGAAACGAGAAAATGCACAACTTCCATAGATGACTCTATTCATAGAAGTATTAGAGATGCCTATATTCTTGAATTCTCATGTGTCATATTATTTTATCATCTATTCATGGGTCTCAGAAAATACGTAAGTTGATTTTATGATATTAATCAGAGGCATAATGGTCTTATGACACTCCAAAATATTTTATTGACATACTTTTCATGTATTGCATTCATGTACATTGACCCATGACTAAATAGCATTATATACGCGTATATATGTACTTATATGTATATAGTATATGGTAAAAGATTACGGAGTTATATACACATCACCACCTGATCAGCTGGTACACGTTGATGATGTTACCCACAGCGGCCTAGATGATATGATGGGATGCCCTAAGAGGCCTGATGATATTATGAACACATGTACCTATGCACGACATGATATTCATACGCATATGCAGGGCACTATAAGTATTTCATGAATTACAGAGTTGTCCCGACTTACAAGTTGAGTCATGTACTTTATAATTCTTCCATGTCTTTTATGTACTTATTTATGTGCCTTACATACTCGGTACATTATTCGTACTGACATCCCTTTTTCCTGGGGATGTTGCGTTTCATGTCTGTAGGTCCCGATAGACAGGTCGAGAGTCCTCCAAGTAGGCTATCAGCTCAGCGGAAGATATTGGTGCGCTCCATTTGCTCCGGAGTTGCTTGTTTGGTCAGTATGATTTAGACGTGTATTTTTTGGTATGGCGGGGCCCTGTCCCTATGTTTATGATAAGTATGTACTCTTAGAGGCTTTTAGACATATGTCATGGATACTAATGCTAGTATGGCCTTTCTGTCCTATGTGTTGAGTTTATAAATGATCATGTTGGCCTTATAGGCCCGTATATCACATATATATGTTTTTATATCAGGTTGGGTCATTCTATATTGAGTATTCCTCTATGTTTATTCTGGTTAGCCCATGATGGAACGTTTGTCCCATTTGCCAACGAAAGTACAATAAGAAATATATGTTATGTTGGTACTCGGTTAAGTAAGGTACCTGGTGCTTGTTGCAGCCTATAGGTTTGGGTCGTGACATTCACTTGCAACTTCCTTTCCCTTTTGAGTGTTTCCATTCCTGCTTTTCTTTTTTAATTCCTCAATTGTTTCCTTTAGGTCCACAACTACTACCAATAGCTCATCTCTATCATGTTCTACGTTTGCAATTTTTTCAATCAGAACATCTTTTTCTTTCTTTAAATCCTCGATGATTTCTTTGAGATCTATCACTACAATTACTAGATCATCTCTCTCATGTTCTACCTCTCCTAGTTCCATAGTTAGTGCATTTTTATCACTTATAAGAATATGATAAGCGTCAATTAGAACATTTGCCAAAGATATAAGATTTTTCTGAGAGTAAGACTTTAAATTTCTTTGAACGTCTAAAAAGTTTACCTCATCTTCATCATCTTCGTCATCATCGCCACATTTTGCCATCAGGGAAAAGATAGAATCATATTCAACTGCTTCACTTTCTACTGCCATAATGGAACTGTCACCTTGTTCATCATCTTCTCTAGATTCGCTGGAGGAGTCACCCCATGCAGCAAGAGCTTGTTTCACAACATTGTCAACGGCATATTTTCTCTTGAATCTTTTGTCAGGAACCGAGTTCCTTTTGCCTCTTTTGTCTGTGTTGTGCTTGTATTGGTCTTGCTTGTGGAGAGGACAATCCTTGATGAAATGTCCTGACTTCCCGCATTTATAACAAAGTTCATACCCTCTTGGCTTGTTAGAACTGCCCCTTTTGAAATACCTCTATTTCTGCGAACCATTTTCTGAAATCTCTTTGTTAGGTAAGCCATATCAGCATCCTCACCACTTGAATCATTGTTATCTATCTTGAGGACCAGGTCTTTCTCCCTTTTGGGATCTATTCTCTCATTATCCTTCTTCTTCTTCAATTCATAAGTTTTCAGATTACCAATAAGTTCATCAATGGTCAACTTTTGCAAATCCTTTGCCTCTGTGATAGCATTTACTTTTCTTTTCCATGAACCAGGTAATACACCTAAGTATTTTCCTGACAAGTTTGTTCCTGCGAATGACTTCTCCCAGAGAATGAAGCTCATTGATGATTGAGGTTAAGAGAGTGTGCATATCCTGAATGGACTCTGATCATGTCCCACTCTGCACTACTAATTATGTAGCGAAAGAGGGTTGGAGCAGCTTTTACCCGATTTTGGGTCGGGATCGATATCCACAGAGAGCTAGAATTGGAGTCGAGTATTTATCTAGCTCAGGATTGTGTATATCTTCCAAATTACACTTCTCATCATTTTGGGGGTTTTCTTTATAATTCTACTTTTAACAAACTACAAATTGTAAAATAAGCTAAGAGTTAAATACTACAGGTTGTTCAAATAGTTTAAAGGGCACTAGGGTAGTGACATCCGCCTAGGTGGTCAATTGACGGGTACTTGAGTCTAAGGCACAATTGATATGATTGGGGAATATGATATAACTGTTGCACTACTTTACCCACTCTACACCTCTCGTTGGTTCAACTGATTTTGCCCAATTGACTTTCTCAAGACCAACTGGGTATGCAAATTTGCATAAGCAACTTAGGGTTCAAGTCGCGTATTACTCTCTAGAGATTTAACCCTTTAATTTGGGGCTATCAATCTCTTGAATACACTCCAATTCCTTGTTGGATCAATTTCGGAGACTTAGATTCTCTTTCTCAAGAAGAGCCCTAGTCAACTAAACACAAACTAGTGTTTGCAACCACTAATTCAGCAATTAACCATGAAATTGACTCAAATATAAAACACCCATAATCAATTTAGCCCTAAAATACAAGACTCATCAATTACCCACATTAGGGTTAAGCCACAACCCTAGCTATGGGGTCTAGCTACTCATATTCAAAGAAGAAAAATAAGAAATAGATGGAGATAAACACATATTAAATTAATTGCTAAGTTAAATACAAAGATTCAATGATGAAATGTAGTTAAAATTGCCCAAAATGACTGAGAAAAGTCGACCCACAAGCGCAGCTATGCGATTACAATATCTGATAACCTAAAAATGAAAAAAGGATCTATTTATACTAAGCTAAAAAAAATTGGACAAAAATACCCCTACGGGGTTAGTGTGGACCGCACAGAATGGACTGCGGCCGCACTAGGACTCTTGGCTCCAAAATTCAGCTCCCTGAACTCAGGCTCCACGGACTGCATAGAATGGACTGCGGCCGTGGTGACTTCTAGTGCGGTCCGCACAAAATGGACTGCGAAACGCATTGGCTTGAAAACTCCAAACTACAACTTCTTTGAATCTTGGCTATGTGGACCGCACAGAATAGTAGTGCGGACGCATGGACTCCAGTACGGACCGAACTAAATTTAGTGTGGCTGCATTGCCTTCTAGCCTGAATACCTGCTCTCTAAACCTCCTAGTGCGGACCGCACAAAGTGGTGTGCGGCCGCACTGGACCTATTTTGCCTGACCTTGTCTTGTCTTTGGTACTTGTGCAAGTTTTACTCCTTTTGAGCTGATCTTTGACATCTTATCACTTTGTTGATCAAACCTGCAATCAAGTACAACTTATGAGCCTTTTGGGACTATTTTATATGAGTTTCTAATCAAAGCATGATCAAGAAGGAGTATAAAATGCGTCAAAATCCCTAGTTATCAACTCCCCCAAACTTAAGCTTTTGCTTGTCCTCAAGCAAACAAAATAAGACCCACCCCTTAAGGGAAAATTCAAGAAATTTTCACCTGTCCTAAAGCAACCTCAACTAGAATCAATTGGGACTAACAATTGTCCTCAATACAAATGAATCATTAATAACATTTACCCTTTGAAACATCATAGATTAAGTGCGACACAAGAGCGTCAAGAGTTGACTCACATCAAAGAACTCTTTCAATTACTTTGGTCATTGTGAAACCCAAACTCACACATCCTCAACTCTCTCTAAGCAAACCTCACCTTTAGAATAGTGCGTGCAAAACGAGGTTAATGGAAATTCACTCATCTCTCTCAAGAAAAAGTCACAAGTCCGGCTGTAAGTACTATATGCTTGCCCCTTATGTGAGTATCCACTAATGTAAGCTTCATTCAACTAAAGATTATATAGGACTTTTGTGGAGACATTGTGAAGGCTTTTGGTTCAGGGTAGGAAATGTTTTGGTCTAAGTAGGTTTCATCTTCCCTTATGCACTTCTTTTGATTCATTTGGCATATATTCACTTGACTCTTTGAGTCATTTAACTTCTTTCTAATGGGTTAGAGAGACACACTGTCACTTTTTTTTAGGCATTTCAAACCTTTTCTCCTTTTTCAACTTTCCACACCTTTCATTCTTTGCTTTTCTTGAATCCTTTTTTTTACATTGAAAATTCTTTTTGTCTTATTGCCTTTCTTTATTTTTCATTGCCTTTCCTTTTTTTTGTGCCTTTTTACCACTTTGTTGCGATCCTCGTCTCTCCCCCAAACTTATACTTTTGCCATGTACTAAAGGAACGATTGGGTGACAAGAGATGGTATCTTTTAGAATGGGTATGGGAGTGTATCATGGTTCTTGAAAGAAAAAGGTCTAAGGCTCAAAAGGGCTTAGTAGGGATCTTATCATTGGGAGGCTATAAAATTGTTCAAACTATCATTTGAATCAAGGAGAGCCTATAATCATATTTCAAGTCAAAATTCACTTATGATTTCGCCTCAACAAACATTCAGGGCAAGTTCTAGACCAGTGGCGTGGGACTTGGACTTGCAATTGCAATTACTCACCACACAAGCTAAGGGATTGCTAAAGACATAGAGTCGGGGGCCCACAACGACCTTAGACATGATTTGAGCACACAATGGTCCCGAAAAACCACTTGATGATTATCGGTCAACACAAGAGTCTCAAGGTCACGACTTTTATCATCCTAACCACAACAATTTGTTTTTGACCATGAGATCAAAGGCAAATGTGCTAGGCCCAAGTGAAGCTTTGCTTGAAGCGCCCTTAACTACTAACTATAAAAACAAAAAGAAAAACGGACTCAAACCCTTAAGAAGGTTGTCACGCCATCCATCATTGGGAAGAGCCACCCGGTTCACACAACACTCCACCTTTGAAAGAACCGTGGAATTAAGAAAACCAGCAAGAAGCTACGAATCGCAGATAAGAAGCTAAAAACGAAAAAAATTGCGGAAAATAGAATAAATATATACAAGAGGGGATTTGAATATACAATGTATGGGATGAATATATACAATATGATATAATCTTTATTTACAGACCCAAAGTGAAATAAAAATATGATAAATGTAACGAAATATCATAATTATATACAGACCAAAGATGAAAAATCAAGAAAGCATAAAAAAATGTTAAATATATACAATCATCCAAAATGTAGGGCCTACCACCTCAAATGAAAGTTGGCACTGTCCCCAATGCCAACTAGTCTAAATAAAGCACCAAAACGGTAAGAGGAAAAAGGATATAGAAGACTCCCTATGGCCCGTCTGTCTGCATAGGCTCATATGTGGTCCATGGGTTCTCTCTATGCTCAGGGACCTCAGATTGGTCCCATGTGGCCTGCTGCTCTGCTACTGGGGCATGGGCCTGGACCTGGATAGGCTCTGTAGGTAGTGCACCCTATGGCTGACTGAAAGAGGTCTCCTGTGGGTCAGCCAGCTAGATGACTGCATCATCAGCTTGAGGGATCATCATCTTCCTCTTGGGAGGCCTCTGTAGTTGCTCCAGCTCTGGATGAACTGCTGGTGTTGGGTCCTGGAGCAGTAAATCTAAAGGCAGGTGATCCGCCTTCAGTCTGTCTACATCTACTCTCAGCTCCTTCACGGACTCTTTGGAGGCCCGTGTCTTCCGCAGCTTCTTGTGCTCCCGAACAAGCTCCTTGAGAGCCTTGCTATGTGAATCAATTGCCTTTGAGAGCACTGCCTAAGTGTCGAGGATCTTCTTTTGGTTTTCAAGTATCTCCTTGAGAGCATCCTCTTTTGACTGTGGAACTTGTTCTGGTGGAGGTGCCGACTTAGCCTCTACCACACTGGTGAGTGTGGACAACTTGTATGAGGCAGTATGCATCCAGTTGTTGATACTAAGGAGTGCCTGACTTAGTCGGTGGGCACTAATAGGATGGGCCCGGGAAGATGGAATCTCCGGGCCTGTTGAGGTGGATGGGCCATCAGGAATGGCTGTGGATATGGAAGGACCGGGAGGGATGTTTGTGGAAGTGGAGGTAGGCTCAGCAGGAGCCACTACCACAACTGGCTTTTGAGACTGGTCAGTTGAAGCAGTAGTTGTACCTTTGAAGTTCTTGCTCTTGGGGTTATCATCCCCCTGCATGTTGTACCAAGAAAATGGGGCTTTCGCCTTGACTTTGATGTCGAAGGGCCTCTTGTCCACTTTCAAGTCCCGGAAGTACATTGTGAGGAAACTGGGAAAAGGATAGTTCCGGTCATGCTCCGCACCCACGATAGTAATGATTCTGGACATCACATTCCCCATGTTGATGGGGTACCCTACCATGATATAAGCCACTAACACAGCCCGGTGGATAGGAAGAGAGTTATCATGTGTCGTGGGATCCAACCGGCTACATACAAAGGTCTCCCACCCCCGTGCCTCAAAGTTCAAACTCCTTCTTAAGATCTTAACTCCAACAGTCAACCAGTCCGGGGTGGTACCTGGGATTGCCAGGTATTGTTCCAACCATGGACGGACCTCCTCGCCCATTTCCATCTTCGCCATGTACAGAGTATCGACCTCCTCATTAAAGCCAAGGTATTCATTTATTGATTTTCCATCAAATAACAGTTTCAGATTCCGAACCTTCGTCACTTTGGAGCCTTTTTTTATGTGGGCTACATTATAGTAGAATTCCTTGACCAAGTGTTCGTTGGTGTTCACATACTCATCCAGAAAATGCTCTCATCCAACTCTCGTCCTAAACTGCCTCCTCACGTTGGGGTTGTGAGGTAGCAAGTATCTATCTATGAAGCTCCTCTCCGGGATCAACTTTCTCATCGGCCACCACTCCCGAAATTTATGGTACACCACCTCACTCACAAATCTATCTTGCCAAACCTCCGGCTTTCTAGTTCTAGCAATGCCTCCCACCTGGGGCTCACCTCCTTCTGCTACTCCCTCATCTCCCTCTACTTCCTCCTCACCTCATACTGCATCCTCTCTAGATAATGAAGCTGTGGGAGATGTGGAGTATTCCCTACTACTTGCTACTGAGCCCTCAGACGATTCAGAAGAAATGTTCACTGATGCTTGGGCAACAGGGGAAGTGGGAGGAGTGTCTCTCAGTCTGTGCCTCTACGGATACGAGATGTATTCTGGGATTGAGTCCGAAGAGATCTCCCGTGAGGGATCGTACTCACTCCCCGACATGTCAATGGCTCTGTCAGCAGCTTTTATGGCATTCCTCATGTTTTTGATGTTTTGCCTAGCTTGGGGAGTGAGTTTGACCATTTTCTGTTTCCCTCCCCGGGAAGATTCACCTTTGTCAGGTTGTTTATATCCTTTACCCCGTTGTTTCACCATTATCTGCAATCACCAATCAAATGACTTGTTAGTATCAGTTGCAGTAGCTAAGAAGCAGTTAGAAGCAGTGTTGCAGAACAGAGAAAAAAAAATTACAGAAGGGTTGCAGAAGCCACCTAGTGCGGACCGCACAAAATGGTGTGTGGCCGCACAGGGGTCAGTGCGGACCACACAAAATGGCCATGCGGTCCGCACAGGGATAGGGATCAGACTACCCATCCTCTATATCTAGGCAGTGCGGACCGCACAAAATGGTAGTGCGGCCGCACAGGGGCCAATGCGGTCCGCACAAAATGTAGTGTTGCCGCACTGCCCAAGGTTCAGCTTCCCAGAAGTTCATCAATGCGGTCCGCACAAAATGGTACTGCGGAACGTAGAGGGGCACCGCGGACCGCACAGAAACGATTGTGGTCTGCACTGAGTGCCCAGTTACGTCACTAAGTTAGGGTTTCATGATTTTTTGATTTTAAGCTCAATTTTGCCCCTAGTTAATGTGCCTAAGTGATTTTCCAGTGATTATAACTACCTAGGCTTACTTTAATAAAAGAATTAACTACTCTAACCTAACAAATTAAGAAAAATACGCTAAGCATAGAAGGGGAAGCAGTTAAAACAAAAAGTAAAATGAATTAACAAAATTAAACAAATAAAAGGAATATAATGGTACCAGATAATGAGATGAAATGAAGAACTATGGTTCCAAGCAGTTAGTTACGAGGGAAAAGAGTGACAGTGTTTATATGCTTCTGAGAATTGAAAGTTCGAAAAGGGTAAAAGGGGGGCCTCAGGCCCTATTTATAGAAAAGGACCTGGGGTCCAGTCTCACCAACCAGTGCGGACCACACTAAATGGACCGCGGTCTGCACTGCACAACTATTGTTCAAGCTTGAAAAGGCAACGCTCTGCGGTCCACACAAAATGGACTATGGCCGTAGAGGTCCGCTGCAGACAGCACAAAATATAGTGTGACCGCAGTGGCAAACTTCAAAGAGGCTGCATTTTACCCTTACCAGTGCGGTCCACACAGAATGTAGTGTGGCCGCACTGGCAACTTCAGAGACCTGTGCATTTTTCCACTATGTCTTGCACTGTATCAGCACAACCCTGTAACATCTCACAACCAGTCAGCCTAAAAATCAATCCTACACTACAATGAAAATCAAAATAAGAACAAGAAGAAAAACACATGGGTTGCCTCCCAAGAAGCGCCTGAATTAACGTCGCGACACGACGCAGGTTACCATCATATCATTTGAAATGAAGAAGCGCCACCACGTGGCTGTCATCAATTTTTCCAAGATAATGCTTGACCCGATTCCCATTAACTCTGAAAACTTCACCATTTTTGTTCTTTAAATCAAGAGCACCAAACGGGGGTCACACACACCACTTTAAACGGTCCACTCCATTTTGATTTGAACTTTTCCGAAAACAGACGTAATCGGGAGTTAAACAAGAGAACCAAATCTCCTACTTTGAACTCCTTTCCACGAGCATATTTATCATGAAGGTACTTCATCTTGTCCTTATACAAGGATGAACTGGAGTAGGCGTGGAATCAGAATTCATCAAGTTCATTAAGCTGCTCCACACAAAGATTGACTGCAATATCCCACTCAAGATTTAGCTTCCTCAAAGCTCACATGGCCTTGTGCTCTAACTCAACCGGTATATGGCAAGATTTCTCAAATACCAACCAATACGGAGACATACCAATCGGCGTCTTGAAAGCCGTTCTATAAGCTTATAGAGCGTCATCCAACTTCTTCGACCAATCGGTCCTATTAGCATTGACCGTCTTTGACAATATGCTTTTGATTTCCCTGTTAGAGACTTCCACTTGACCACTTGCTTGAGGATGATAGGGGGTAAAAACTTTGTGATTGACACCGTACCTAGAAAGCAACGTGTCGAAAGCTCTATTGCAAAAATAACCCCCCCCCCCCCATCACTTATGATTGCACGAGGAATACCAAACCTTGTAAAAATACTTTTTTTTGAGAAATGCAACAACACTCCAGGCTTCATTGTTGGGCAAAGCCACGGCTTCAACCCACTTTGAAACATAGTCCACCGCCACAAGGATGTAAGTGTTCCCACAAGAGATAATAAATGGGCTCATGAAATCAATTCCCCATACATCAAAAATATCAACCTCAAGGATGGTATTAGAGGCATCTCATCTTTCTTCGAAATTCCACCCGCTCTTTGGCATTCGTCGCATCTCTTCACAAAGTCACCCGCATCTTTGAACAAAGTTGGCCAATAAAACCTACAACTAAGAAATTTAGAAGCCATCCTCACCCCTCCATGATGACCACCATAGGGAGAGGAATGACAAGCCTCCAAAATACTCAATTTCTCCTCCTTTGGGACACACCTTTGGATCACACCATCCGTGCAAATCTTGAACAAGTACGGCTCATCCCAATAGAAATCCAAACTATCCCGCTTGAGCTTCTTCCTTTGGTTAGAAGAAAGCTCACACGGGATTATACCAGTCACAAGGAAATTAGAAGCATCGGCCAAACCATGACATATCATTCATCGACACCGAAAAGCGTTGTTCGTTGGGAAATGAATCATTGATCTATAGGCCATCACGAGGCCTCCCCTCCTCCTCCAAGTGGGACAAATGGTCCGCCACTTGGTTCTCACTAACTTTCCGGTCCACAATCTCCAAGTCAAATTCTTGAAGTAACAAGACCCATCGCATCAATCTAGCTTCGGAGTCCTTCTTCGTCATCAAGTACCGGAGAGCGGCATGGTCAGTATGAACAATAACCATAGCACCCATAAGATACGACTGGAATTTTTCCATAGCAAACACAATAGCCAAAAGTTCCTTCTCGGTCACCGTATAGTTCACTTGAGCATCATTCAGTGTCTTGCTCGCATAGTATACCGGATGAAACATTTTGTTCACTCGTTGACCCAAAACTGCCCCAACCGCAACATCGCTAGCATCACACATTAGCTCAAAGGGAAAGCTCCAATTAAGCGCAATAATGATAGGAGTGGTGGTCAACTTATGCTTGAGAAGTTCAAAAGCTTGCATACACTTGTCATCAAACACAAACTTAGCATCTTTTTCCAACAGCTTGCACAAGGGGTTCACTACCTTCGAAAAGTCTTTGATGAATCTTCGGTAGAACCCCGCATGCCCAAGTGAACTTCGGACTCCCTTGAAGGATGTAGGGGGAGGGAGCCTTGAAATCACATATATCTTTGCTTTATCCACCTCAATGTCATGCTTCAAAATTTTATGCCCGAGAACAATTCCTTCTTCCACCATAAAGTGTCATTTCTCCCAATTGAGGACAAGATTGGTTTCTTCACAATGAGCTAACACCCTATCAAGATTCTTTAAGTATTCATCAAATGAGTCCCCCACAACACTAAATCGTCCATGAACACCTCCAAAATGTCTTCCACCATATCGATGAAAATGGCCATCAAACACCGCTGAAATGTAGTCGGTGCATTACACAACCCAAAAGGTATCCTAGAGAAAGCAAACGTGCCATATAGACAAGTGAATGTGATTTTTTCCTGATCTTCCGGAGCAATCAAGATTTGGTTATACCCAGAATATCCATACAAGAAGCAATAGAAGGCACGCCCAGCAAGTCGGTCTAGCATCTGATCCAAAAATAGAAAAGGAAAGTGATCCTTGCGGGTCACTTTATTCAACTTGCGGTAGTCCATGCATACCCTCAAACCGGTGACGGTTCTTGTCAGAATCAACTCATTTTTGGAATTTGTCACCACAGTCATGCCACCCTTCTTTGGTACACATTGTACTGGCGAAGTCCAAGAGCTATCAGAGATGGGGTACACAACCCTGGCATCCAACCACTTGATCACCTATTTTTTCATAACCTCTTGCATTGCCTCGTTTAGTCTCCTTTGGTGCTCCAAGGACAGCTTTGCATCATCTTCCAGAATAATCTTGTGCATACCGAATGCGGGGCTTATTCCCCAAATATCAGCTAAATTCCATCCAATTGCCTTTTTCTGCTTTTGAAGCACCGCCAATGTGGCCTCAACCTGCATGTTAGTAAGGCAAGAAGAAAGAATAACTGGCAAAGTAGAATTTGAGCCTAAGAACTCATACCTGAGGTGTGGAGGAAGTGATTTCAACTCCAACACCGGAGGCTCCTCATTGAAGGTTTGGTTGGTGGAGTCTTTCTATTCTCAAGATCCAAAGACAATTTCCTAGGCTCATAAGAATAAGAGTTCATTCCATGTAAATCATTCACGCAATCCACTCGGCTTGCATCCTCATTGACATCAAGATTCAACAAAACGGCCTCCAATGGGTCCTCCACATTGATCATGGTATTGGTGTCATCAATTATCACTGCTGTGACGAGGTCAACAAAATAGAACACCTCGGTACTATTGGGCTGCTTCATAGACTTGCACACATGAAAGACAACCTTTTCATCTCCGCCCGGAAGGTGAGTTCCCCTGCTTCCACATCTACCAATGCCTTCCCCATAGCTTGGAAAGGTCTACCCAATATGATAGGAACCTCATAGTCCACCTCGCAATCCAAAATAACAAAGTCAGCTGGCAGGATAAATTTGTCCACCCGGACAAGCACATCATCAATAATACCCAAGGGTCTCTTCATCGATCTATCCGCCATTTGTAACCTCATGGAAGTCGTCCTAGGTTGCCCAATACCCAAAGTTTTGAAAACTGAGTAGGGCATCAAATTGATACTAGCTCCCAAATCACATAGAGCCTTGGCAAAATCCGCACTTCCAATGGTGCAAGGAATGGTGAAAGCATCGGGATCTTCAAGCTTCGGGGCCATTGAATGCACTATAGCACTAACTTGGTGAGTCATCTTTATAGTTTCACAATCCATAAAATGCTTCTTTGTAACCAAGTCTTTCATAAATTTTGCATAGCCCGACATTTGTTCAAGTGCCTCCACCAAAGGCACATTAATAGATAAGCTCTTCATCATATCAATTAACTTTTCAAACTGATTATCATTCTTCTGCTTCGCGAGCCTTTGAGGATAAGGTGGAGGTGGCCTTGGCAAAGGAGCCTTGGGTTTTGGCACAACCGGCTCCGGCATGTCAATTATGTGTTCCCTAGACGGGTTCACATCATTTTGAGTTTCCACCTCAACTTCTTGAATATCAATCCTCACTTCATTGTTCACATTTTCATTAACCACGTCTTCAACTACCAAAGGGACTTCATCATCTTGCAACTCAACATCATCATCCACGACTTGCTTTTGCTTAGAGGCATTCACATCACCGCCTCTCCCACTTCTTGTTGTAACTGCCATAACATGATTGTTCCCACCCTTTGGGTTCACTACCGTATCACTTGGTAGAGCACCCTTCGGGCGAGTATTCAATGACTAAGAGATTTGGCCTAATTGCACCTCCAAGTTTCGGATAGAGGTGTTGTGAGAAGCTAACTGTGCATCAGAATCCGCATTCTTCTTCATCATCTGCTCGAACATCATTTCAATTCTACCCATATCATTACCCGAAGAACTAGGACCTTGAGATCGAAATGGTGGTGGATTGTTTGGTTGTTGGTACATTGGGGGCCTTTGAAAGCCTTACCCCCAGTTTCCTTGGTTTCCATTATTCCATCTTCCTTGATTATTATTGCCACCCCAATTATTGTTATTACCATTCCAACTCCCTTGGTTGCCTTGATTGTTGTTCTGATTGCCCCAGTTGTTGTTTTGGTTGGTGTTCCCTCAATTACCATTATTTTGTTGTTGATTGCCCCAATTGCCTTAAGGTCTCCACTGTTGTTGGTTGGAAGAGTTACCCCGTTGGCCTTGATAGTTGTTTACATATTGAACCTCTTCACTTTGATCATCATAACCATCATTTTGAAACCCATCACATCCATCATCAAATTGCTCAGAATTCCCTTGGTTTTGTTGCCTTCTTTGCCTTCTCTTGTTGACAAGCATATTAACACCCTCCATGGCATTCACTTGGCGAGGATTTTGGATTTATTGCAACTGTGCCTTAGCCAATTGATTTATAGTAGTTGTCAACTCCGTTATAGCTTGCCCATGGTCATGTCAAATGAATAACCGTAGGGTCACCTTGAGGCACATTGGCTCTACTTTGCCATGCAGAAGAAGTGTCAGCCATCTCATCAAGTACATTACATGCCTCATCATACGACAACTTCATAAAGTTGCCCCCGGCAAGTTAGTTCACTGTGCATTGATTTGTTGTATTGATGCCCCGGTAGAAAGTTTGTTGGATCATAGCGTCGGTCATATCATTGTTGGGGCATTCTTTTACCATCGTTCTATACCGATCCCAAATCTCATGCAAAGGTTCCGTGGGATCATGCTTGAAAGCCAATATCTCATCACGCAATGCCGCCATATGCACCGATGAGAAAAATTTAGCAATGAACTTATCCGCCAACTCATCCCAAGTTGTGATGGAATGGTTGGGGAGTCTCTCTAGCCAATCCAATGCCTTACCCCGAATTGAGAATGGGAAAAGCCTCAACCTAAGAGCATCCTCGGACACATTCGTCTGCTTGCTCTCCCAACATGTATCCACGAACCCCTTGAGATGTTTGTAGGCATTTGGATTCGCAGCACCCGTGAAATACCCATGTTGCTCAAGTAAGGTCAACATCACGTTGGTTATTTGAAAATTGCCCGCCCAGATTTGGGGTGGGATAATAGCACTCGCATAGCCCTGGTTCGGAAGTACTCTGGGAGCCACTCTTGGAGGTGGCGGAGGAGGGTCTGGAATATCACCATTTGGATTAGTATTGGCATTCCGGCCTCTACGTTGTCCTTGAGGTACAAAAGGCACCTCATCTTCGCCGGCATCATCTACCTCCTCCCCCACAATCACGTTTCCAAGAGGGTCATTAGTGTTGTTCACAGCCATTATGGTACATGAGTAGTGACACAAATAAGTAAGTAACAAAGAAGGAAAGAAGAACAATACACAAAACTAACTAAATAGATAGCCAAAACCGTTAGCTCCCCGGCAACGACGCCAAAAATGATTACGGCCCACTCTACACTACTAATTATGTAGCGAGAGAGGGTCGGAGCAGCTTTTACCCGATTTTGGGTCGGGATCGATATCCACAGATAGCTAGAATTGGAGTGGAGTATCTATCTAGCTTAGGATTGCGTATATGTTCCAAATTACACTTCTCATCATTTTTGGGGTTTTCTTTATAATTCTACTTTTAACAAACTACAAATTGTAAATTAAGCTAAGAGTTAAATACTACGGGTTGTTCAAATAGTTTAAAGGGCACTAGGGTAGTGACATCCGCCTAGGTGGTCAATTGACGGGTACTTGAGTCTAAGACACAATTGACATGATTGGGAAATATGATATAACAGTTGCACTACTTTACCCACTCTACACCTCTCGGTGGTTCAAGTGATTTTGTCCAATTGACTTTCTCAAGACCAACTGGGTATGCAAATTTGCATAAGCAACTTAGGGTTCAAGTCGGGTATTACTCTCTCGAGGTTTAACCCTTTAATTTGGGGCTATCAATCTCTTGAGTAAGCCCCAATTCTTTGTTGGATCAATTTCAGAGACTTAGGTTCTCTTTCTCAAGAAGAGCCCTAGTCAACTAAACATAAACTAGTGTTTGCAATCACTAATTCAGCAATTAACCACGAAATTGACCCAAATATCAAACACCCATAATCAATTTAGCCCTAAAATATAATACTCATCAATTACCCACACTAGGGTTGAGCCACAACCTTAGCTATGGGATCTAGCTACTCATATTCAAAGAAGAAAAACAAGAAATAGATGAAGATAAACACATATTAAATTAATTGCTAAGCTAAATACAAAGATTCAATGATGAAATGTAGTTAAAGTTGCCCAAAATGACTGAGAAAAGTCAACCCACGAGCGCAACTATGCTATTATAATATCTGATAACCTAAAAATGGAAAAAGGATCTATTTATACTAAGCTGAAAAATTTGGACAAAAATGCCCTTGCAGGGTTAGCGCGGACCGCACAGAATGGACTGCGGCCGCGGTGACTTCTAGTGCGGTCCGCACAAAATGGACTGCGGACCGCATTGGCTTGAAAACTCCAAACTGCAACTTCTCTGAATCTTGGCTCTGCGGACCGCACAGAATGGTAGCGCGGCAGCATGGACTCCAGCGCGGACCGCACTAAATCTAGTGCGGCCGCATTGCCTTTTAGCCTGAATATCTACTCTCTGAACCTCCTAGTGCGGACCGCACAAAGTGGTGTGCAGCTGCACTGGACCTATTTTGCTTGAGCTTGTCTTGTCTTTGGTACTTGTGCAAGTTTCACTCCTTTTGAGCTGATCTTTTACATCTTGTCACTTTATTGATCAAACCTGCAATCAAGCACAACTTATGAGCCTTTTGGGACTATTTTGTATGAGTTTCTAATCAAAGCATGAGCAAGAAGGAGTATAAAATGCGTCAAAATCCCTAGTTATAAGACTCATCATCCTTCATCCTAAAGAGCTCATACTCGGTGGTTAGCATGTCAATCTTCAACTGCTTGACTTGAGTTGTCCCTTCGTTACTATTTGGAGAGCTTCCCAGATCTCCTTAGCAGATTGACAAGCTGAAATCCTGTTGTATTCATCTGGTCCAATACCACATACGAGAAGCTCTTTTACTTGAAAGCTCTTCTCTACAGCCTTGCGGTTAGCATCGTCGTACTCATTTCTTGTTTTGGGGACTATCACTGCTGGTTCACCAATGGTCTTTGTAGGAACAAATGGACCATCACAGATAACATCCCAGAGCTCTGAATCTTCAACCATGAAAAAATCATGCATCCTTGTCTTCCACCATCCGTAGTGCTGGCCGTTGAATCTTGGTGGTCCGTAGGTAGGTTGACCTTCTTCAAAGTTTGATGGAGCAGCCATGAGGATCCTTTATAGGTCTTAGCCTGATAAAAAAACCTGTTATGATACCAATTGATAGAAACTAAGGGTCCACCAAACTATATACAGATTCTCTATTAGTTCCCACAGAACGCATACACACAGCAGTAAGTAAATGACACAATAGAGTTTTATGTGGAAAACTCCCAGCTCACGAGATTAAAAGCCACGACCTACCCTTGTTGGATTTCAACTTCATTACTGAGCAAACTTTAGATTACAACCTATCGTAACCTAGGATTTAACCTCTTAATCCCTCATTAACTTGTAATAACTGTATCACAAACCCCTTTGTATAACTCTATTATAAAACTTACAACTTGACTAACTCTAGTCAAGACACAAACACAAGGTTTATGGTTTTACAAAAGGTTTTCTACACAATGCTTCTGACTAAGCTAAGTAGGAATTACAAGTAAATTACTTTAACAAAGGTGAAACACAACTAAGGACATATAATGACTCAATACAGGAAACTTATCCTTCATTATGTCGTTATTTGTCCTTGATTCCCTTGAAAGTCACTTGCCAGATTGACACAGACTTCAGAGAATGCTTGATGAATTCTGGGATATGTAAGTATAATGTTTTTCCTTTGCTTCATGTTAATATTACATAAGTGACATCATTTGAATGATGCAAGCATATTTGGTAAAAGGGCATTCCCCATAAAGTGACTGTTGCACTGTTGCGTGTGTGTAGAGAAACAGTTGCAGTGACTTTACAGCTGTGAGGGTTGATTGGTACAGTCAGCAGGGGAACTAATGTCCATCTGTTCCCTCTATGGCTCTATTGTTTCTTTGACTTTGAAATGTTGAATCATGTCCTCGACTTGAGACTTGTTGTTCTTGAGTACTTGAGGATGCAGAACAGGTTTCTCATCTGGTTCTCAAAAGTAAGTTTGTTAGATTATCAAAATATAACAAGATGCATAACCTATCACTCTAGAATTAGCCTCCAAACCAATCAAATCTAACCAAATATATTTCAAATAATTCAAAACAGGTTTTACAAACTACCCACGAGTGAAAAAGATTCTATCCTTAATGATTTGAAAAAAGCCAACAAAAGACACCCTGGGCCCGCTTGGTCAAAACCCGATGTTCGGACCAAAATGCAATTATCCATTCACCCCCGATCCCGGTTATGTTATTAGTTTCGAAATCTAACCTCAATTTGAGGTCTAAATCTCAATTTTTCAAAATCCCCAATTTCTACCTAAATCCCTAATTTATATCATGAAAACGCATAGATTAAAGGTTAAAAATCAACGGGTGCTTATGAAAATGTAAGAAAATAAGTTAAAATCTATTAATCTATGAAGTGGGGATGAAAAATCTCTTCCAATCGCCTCAAGGATGAACTCAAACTTGAAAATAGTGAAAATGAAGAGAAATCTCGATTTTTGAAATTTTAAATCAATGGGCGTCACGTGTTCTTCGTGTTCGCGAAGCACCTGATGCGATCGCGAAGCACAACGGCCCAAATAGCCTTCACGTTCGCGATGGTGTCACCCACCTGGCCTTCGCATTCGTGAGCCTAGGCTCGCGTTCGCGTAGATTATACCCAGCCTGCCTCCCAGACCCATTAACCCATCGCGTTCACGAGGGAAAGGTCGCGTTTGCGAAGGGTAAGCCCTCTACTGCTACGTGTTTGCGACCGCTTCCCTGGGTTCGCATAGAAGAATTCCACCCCCGGTTCAACTTCCCCTTCGCGATCGCGAAGCACAAGACACCAGATATCAACAACTAGCTGAACGAGCAATTTTTTCCTAGTTCAAATGGTGCATAATCTATCATAAACTCATCCCAGCCCTTCGGGCTCCAAAGCAAACTTGCACACAAGTGTAATAACATTATACGAATTCGTTCGCGTGATCAAAACACTAAAATAACACTTAAAACTACGAATCGGACATCAAAATGCATGAAATTTTCAAAGAAACTCAAGAAGTTTAAAATTCACAACCTGAATCCTATCAAATCAACTCCGTTTTGCACTAAATTTAGCAGGCAAGTCTTAAATAGTAAAATGAACTTATTCCAAGTCCCGAAACCAAAATAACCCGATAACCATAAAGTCAACTTACGGTCAAACCTAGGAAATCTTTAAACCTTCAAAATACTAGTTTTCGACAAATCAAGTCAAATCAAATTAAGGACTTCCAAATTCGATTCCGGGCTTATGCCCAAGTCCAAATCACGATACGAACCCACTGGGATCGTCAAAATACCGATCCAAGATTGTTTACACAAAATATTGACTGTAGTCAACTCAAGTCATTTTTAAAGTTAAAAATCATTTTTTTCTTCAAATTTTCATATAAAATCTTTGAAAAAAGACAAGGACTGCGCATGCAAATCGAGAAACGCTAAACGGAGTTAATTGAGGTTTCGAAACACGAAAATTAGGGCTAGAACTCAAAACGACCTATCGGATCGTCACATTAGGTAATTGATAGTTTCTCCTATTCTATCTAGTAGCATTAGTAGCACTTATGCACCTTATATTCTTAAATCTAAATCATGTCATGTTGTTCAGTTCGTTTCAGTTATTGTATTTCCTTGACTGCTTATTCTTTTCTTTCTCCTTTTTTTCTCTCTTCCTTTTCTTTCTTTTTCTTCTTCTTCTTCCTCTTTCTCATCTTTTTTGAGAGGGTCTATTGGAAACGATCCATCTACCTTCATTAAATAGAGGTAAAGTCTACTTACACACTACCCTTCCTAAATCCACTTGTGAGAATATACCGGATGTGTTGTTATATATAGGGACTTTTCCTATGAGTTCAATAAAATATTTATACTCCATCAAATACTAAAAGTAATTTACTCAATACTTGGTGTTTTAGAATCGTTATTTTATTCTTAGAACGGTGTTGATAATTCTTTCCAAATATTATATAAACTATTTGACCTAGCGCCAAGTCTGCGGCTCTTGTAGATTTTGAGAATCAAATTGATCACATTACATCAAGGTTGCAAAATCTTTCTGGGTAACCTGATATGTCCAATTTTTGAAATGTAAGAAGGTACAGTTTGCTCTCCGTTTTCAAGTAACTTTTAGGTTTTGAAATTGTCTTGATCTTCTAAAGATGAGATAATATCATTTCTTTATCTGACCTTTAAAACTAATCAAACGATAAGCCGTACAGATAAGAACAGGTGTTGTACGTTTTGTGCACATGGTAAAAAAAAGGTCCAAATATACTCAGATGTGCCTTCACCGTTAGCCTTCATCAACAATTGTTTAGGGATGTATTTGAACATCCCTAAACAATTGTTTAGCCTTCATCAACAATTGTTTAGGTTATCAATGAACATATATAAGCAAATCCAAATTGACTCAGAGCATTGTTGGCCCTTTTCTGTTGAGAGTGCAACTTTTATCGAAAAAGATCTTTACGGATTCGACTATTTGGTCCAATACCTTGTTTGTCTTAAGAAATTCATTGAATGTATAAATTATTAACTTAAAACCTAGTAAACTTAAAAGATTTAGAAGAACTCACTTCAAATCTTGGCCTCGTCTCTAACTAGATATGGGAAAACAAATAAACCAAATAATAGATGGAAAATAAGTGGAATGTAGATAAAGGATAAAAGAAAGAAGCCTGTAAAAACTCCGATCAGAAGCAACCAGAAACAAGGATATTACAAGGTTGATGTAAACCACATTTGTCAAATTCCTTCCTGTGCATGAGCTCTCCCCAGGTTCCACGCATCACACGTCCCCTAAAAAAAACAGAGAAGGTTCATAATTACAATTAAGATTTCACCTCGCAAATAGAGGGAATACAATAATGGACCCTCTCACCGATGTGGCACATTGCAATGAAGAGGTCAGCAAATCATGTAGTATAGCCAAATCTCACTTGTTTATAGCATCATTCGGATATGAGTAGTGATGATAAACGAGCACGAGATGAGTAACAAACATGCTGGCTGATGACATGAAGCTCAGCATCCAAAGAATGATTGTGAATACATATACATCTACTAGCTGGTCCCATCATATCGGCTTAAAAATTGGACTACGCAGGGATACAATTGTTCTGTGGCCTGCAGTATCAGGACCCGAATATTATATTACTAAAGGGGGTAATCAAAACACCACATCCCTGAGAGTTGTGAGCATGTGTGGAAACTCCAATAGAGTAGTATTCCCTATCTAAACTTGTATTTAGGACTCTAAATACACTAGTACTAGAAAAGAAGGTACAAGAAAACATGAAATGTGAATCCTACACAAATTAAGACATTCTCCTTCTCCTCTATCTTTATTACCATTTTTCTCTATATTCAAAAGAGGCTAAAAATTCTTATCAGACATACCATGTGTCCTCCCACCAAGTCATAATGAGCATAATGTGGCCCATCAGCATCCCCAAACACTTTGTAGGTCACCAAGTTCTCAGGAATAAGCTTCACCGTTTCTGCTTGAATCGTGATTTATAGGAAGAAATCTTAGAAAGTTCTAAACGTCATACAGAGGATTTGCATGGAAGTACCAAAAAACAACAACAACAACAACAACAACAACAGGAAGTACCAAAAAACATAGTACCATATACAGCTTCCGGTGGGCAAATCTGGTCTAGATCTCCAGCAAGAGCCAAGACAGGCACACTACTTTTGTGAAGGTGATCCTTGTAGTAAATTTTACCACTTCTATCACGGAGCCCTTGCTCCTGAAAAGCTGTAGCCAACTGCAAAAGAAGTTTAGCAGGAATATTGCCTGCAGGAAGATCTATCAGCAAATTTGTAGGAAAAGATTTGTATGGAACCCCTAATCAACACATGTTGATAGGAAGAAATGGCCCTGAATTCACACAAAAACTTCTGTTGGAAGATCATCAAAGCTCCCAAATCTCTACAAATTATAAACAGGACAAGTTGTCCAGTAATTTCTTGAAAACATTATCACAAACCTAATTATCATCTATTAAACAGAACTGCACGAGCATCAAACACATTATAATTCATGAAGAGACAAGTCATAGCTCATCAATAGAAGCCTAAATAAATATTTGATATGTGCAACAGATTGACAAAGAGAGGATTTGTTTTGGGTGACAATGGATTACTAGGATAGTTCATTACTGATGCAGCAATGGTCTGACAAACACTAGCAACACGAACTGCGAGCCTCATAGAGTACCACTAGAATGATCCTCTAGATCATGTATGTCTTTTCTCTATTGCCCCAAAACTCTTGTTCAAAAGATATCAAGCAGATTCTCTATACCAATAAACAAGAAGACCTAAAAATAAAAATTCATGCAAATTTGATATGAATTAAAGCACAAAAGCTGTTTTTATAGTTATGCCAATACTTACAAAAGCTGTTCTGCACAAGCTTTTTCAGCGAGTCTGGATGCATCATGTTTGTGGCAGATATCATTTCATTAAGCCAAGCCAAGACATAAGGAGCGCGAGATGAAAGAGGATAAGAAGCAGCCAGTAATGTCCGTAGAGGAATGACAGGAACGTTGAGAACCTGAGCAGGATCAGCCTGTAGCAAGATAAACAGCTCTAAGACTACTCAGACCGGAAGACAGCAAATGAAGCTAAAGAAGTGTTGAGACATATAATTTCCAGCTTACAAGGGGTAGAAGCAGTTTGAGTGCGGACTTAGATGATGTGTAATCAAGAGATGAAGCTAAAGTAACAACAGCAGCTAATCCCGGCTCTCTCCCTTCCAAACCTTCATTCATAAAGTGAGAGAAAAAAGGAAGAAAATGAACTACGTATCTAGTTTTACCCTGATAAATTCAGAAAACTTAAATGAAAGATCCATTGACAAAAAGCCCATTAATATGTATTAAAAATGCAGCTCCCTACATCCCTGTAAAGAAGGAATACGCGAAACTTAAATAAGAAAGTGTTCGAATTCATAGGGAAGCTGCGAAACCAAATGAAAACTAAAAAGGTAAACCAGAAACAGGACTTATCATAAAAGAAAATGCATCAGTGACTTAAACTTCCCATATATTCCATTTCTTCATGGTATTCAATTAACAGAGATCTCATGATATTAAGAATTTAATTGAGAATTTTTTATGGTCTAAAGACATTTCTTCGAATTGCTCTCACTAACACTCGTTACATTGAACGAGATAGGTAGAATCAGTCTTGCAATAGGAAGTTTGGGGACTAAAATGTAGAATATGAAAATTGGCACAATTTTGACAGGATAACTTGTCACATGATACTATTCTGAAGCACCAGCTTTATCACAGCCGTGACTTAATTAAAGGAAAATATACCTTATGTTGCCAAATCTCCCTAGTTGGCTAATCCATATAAAACAACAAACTAATGAAAGGGATTTTACATCTGAGAACAGAACCAAGTTCCATAGAATACACATCATCCAAGCTATTCTAACTGCAATACATGGAGAGATGATGATAGCCTTCCACATAGCCTACAATTTTGACAATCTCAAGAGCTGGTTAATTGCCAGCTCAAATTTCTCATGAATGTGAATGATCCCAGCGTTCTCCGTGTCTAGGAAGAATAATACCCTTAAGTGGTTCTTACAACCACGACTGAAGCACTCTCTTAGTAGAAACTTCTTACCTTATGTATAAGTTCCAGTTTAAGAACTCATTTAGATTTAGTCAACAAGTAGCTGCATCAGTATTTGGAAATAGAGAAATATAGATGGCATCCCATTGATGGTCAATAATGAAATGAAGAGAATGCCCCAAGGTTAACTCGCGGTGGCAAAAAAGATACAAATGGTTTCAGTAAATTATTACGGGGAATGAGAGTGGTCCCGAGAGTAAACCTTATTAGACACAAAGAACATTCAGTCACTACAAGAGCGCAGGTATACCACTATACACCAATGTCCAGAGAGAATTATCAACCACACCAGATTATCCTTATTTTAGTTGTGTCTATCAATTTGCTGACACAGAAGAAAGACCTAATAACCTATTAACTAGATCTAATATAGCACAGAGAAAACTTTAAATTATACCAGGAAAGGCAAATAGGCATTCATTTTTGTCGCGCTCTTTTGGAAGCTTAAATAATAACATCAAGCCCATTAACATTACCAGCTATGAATTTGGAAGTACAAGAGCATCTAATGAGTGCACCACAGTTTTGATTTAGCCAACAATAAAACAGATCAAACGCCATCAACAAAAATAGATATCCCAACCAAGGGATTCTTTGAGCCTATTGGAGCATTCCCCAACTATTATTAAACAAGCATGGTCACCGGACGGTAATGCCATTAGGGATACATGCTTGCAACAGTGATATGATGGGGGACGGGAACTGAAGAACCAAAGTAACATGTCTACACGAAGCACCTAGATATCAAGAAGCTGGATAGTAAATATAGTTTATTTTTCCAATTTCAAACTCCAACATGTTCTCCTTGCCACGGGTACAAGACACATGAATGATAATGTAGTTATTTGCTTAAAGTGCTCATTCTACCATATCACCAGCCTAACAGCCAGAGCTCTATAAAATTAGATCTCATCTTACCACACCATGATAGCCTGGCATACAGTAATATTCCTCCCATAGAATGTCCAATTGCGAGTAGTTTATCATCCTTTGGTCTAGTTTGGACCTTTATATATTCCATCTAAAATGAAAAAAATATAAAAATTATCAATCACTCGTCAGTATATAAGAGAAGATTAAGATAAAATGACGAGATCTATAAGTTTCAAAATTCAAATTCAGATAGTGTGATTTCAAGGAGATTAAGCTTTTACAGCCCTTAACATGGAAAAGTATCACCTCACCGCAGCAGGGACATCCTCTTCCAGGTAATGATCGAAGTCCCAATCATACTTGAGGATTAAGCCAAGCTGTTCCTGAAAAGCTCCTATTCTAGTTGTTAGACGCTCTTGCAGATCAAATAATGGGGATGAAACAGAACGTTGACCTTCTTCAAAGATATTTACTAGCTTTTTGCTCAGCTCCCCGGCTTGGCTAGTGAGGACAGCTGATTTCTCCCTCGTCTCCAGCAAACTTAACAATTTCTTCCTTATTGCGTTAACCCGTTTGTAAAGAAAAGAATCCTCTCATTTTGATATTTGATGAACAAGTCTAGCAGAGACAATCTTCGACTGACTTCCACTGACAAAGCCAGAGACTCTCTCTGATAAGCACATAAAAGCTTGTGTAAGTTTGGTCACCACTCGTGACTCATCCCATACTGTTGAAACCACAGTGGGCTCTTCTTTGACCAAGGCTGCATCATGCTTTTCTGAGGCGCCCTGGATATCTGTGGACTGCTGTGATGCAGAAAGACCTCTATCATTAGCATTATCAGTGACAGCTTCCATCTCATTAGATGCTGTGTGCGCAGACTTCTCAATAATTTTGGAATCTGATTCCTGCACGCTCAACCCAGTCCCACGAACTTCAAGAATCCAAGTATCAAATCCTTGATTACACATGTAGCGAGCAAATGATGACTGCAAAATCACAATAAACAAACAAATAAATAAATAAACAAATAAAGACATGATTTAATTTCTTAAGAACAGATTCAAGAATTATTGAATAGGACATCTGTGGTGCAACTACATAATCTATATCTCAAAGGTATTTGCAAGATCCAACGATACCCTCTAGAACTCAAACACCAATCAGAAGCTAGGTGCACTAACTTGCACCAGTGGAAAGTTAGTGAGAAGCCTTTCGGAGATAGATAAGATGCCTGAAAGTGATATTATTAAAAATAATGAAATACTCCAACTGAAATTATGGCACGTTGTTTACTATAAACATCAAATAGTTAGCACATAACATGCATCAAAGTCGCATGCTTCAGAAGTGTCAGCTCAAGCAAACAGAAACATTTGGCGTAAGGACATGCTAACAGGACATAGTTAGCAGTGACGTGCATCAAAATTGAGATACCATAAATAACAACAACAACAACAACCCAGTATAATCCCGCAAGTGGGGTCTGGGGAGGGTAATATGTACGCAGACCTTACCCCTACCCCGAAGGGTAGAGAGGCTGTTTCTAGGAGACCCTCGGCTCAAAAAAAAAAAAGCATTCAGCAGGAACCATCATTCTGAGATCAAGAAACTTGCATAGAAAAACAATTTATCCGTAGCAGCACATGAATTACTGAATGGAGCAGATTTCAATTAAAGGTAAAAGGAACGTCAACTTTTTGGGGTGAAAAAACTAAACATGATAGTTTTTTTCCTTTAACCAAGACTTTCCTTTAACCATGATTTTACAATGATTTTATGCAATTTTGAAATACGTAAGTTATCCAAATTCCAATAAAAATTGGCTGTGAACGTGATGACCCTCAGTATTTATACCAATATCTTTCCGGCAGAGAGAGTTAGTGTTGCCAGAAATGTACGAAAAATGGGACCAAGTAGTCCCAGATGGAAAAGCCCTTCATAGCTCTACAGTTTAAGGAAACTACATTAGATACTGTGTTTACTAGTTGAATGACCATTCCCTAGAAGTCAGCTAGAAATTCAAAAAGGAGATCACAGTGCAAGCAGTGTGTGCAATATATAATTACTAGGATATTGACTAGGATATTGGAAGAAGCGGACCCAGGATTTGTACGTTATGGGTTCCGGATGTCACTGATCGAACCCACTAATCACTTGAGTTAGTGGGCTCGAAATGTAATATTTGTACATATGTAGTAGATTTCTTAACACATATATAGGGTCTGAGCCAAAGCTACGAGGTTTGGTTGAACTCGGTAGCTCTAATGGTAATGGCAAATCTAATCAGAACACGGAAACCTCCATAAATTGTCTCATATCCCCATGAGTAAACGCTATTTCACTTATAATGAGTGATGATATGTACACACACGCTGTCTTTATGGCCTGTAGAACATTACTAGCAATGAATTACCGCTCAAGATTTTCCAGTTCATTTACAAATTAATGAAACGCAAGCAAAGATTAGAGCATTAATCACTAACAAATATACATAGTTAGTGAATTAGCTACCTCAGGCGAAAGATCATATCCAATGGCATTAGTCCCTACGCCAGACAACAGCAGAAGCGGATGATTTCTCCTTGGAGCCTGTAATTGTCATTAAAATTAATTCGTACAAATTCTTCAACGGAAAATGCATGCAGTAAAGCTATATAATTAAGCTCCATAATTTACCAAAATAGGCATATGTTTATTGGATTTAACTTAATACACACAAACATAAAGTATTCTTAAATTATCAGATATTACTTACCTTATTTGATTTTAGTGCACATTTTATCTGTAATTTTGATAATAGAAAAAAATTACACTTATAACCGTGAGTAGATTGCAAATGATATGAACCTGGGGAGGAGGAAGGTAGCGCCAGAGAGCAAGTCTCCAATCAGAAGCATTAAGGGAGACGTAGTGGAGCTCGTCGGCGGTGCATATTGGTGGCTTATTCGACACCTTATTATTATGAGCGCTGCTGCTTCTGTTTTCTGTTGCAGTGGAGAAAGCTCTCATCACTCCCACACAACATGCCAGATGATAAGAAATGTGGCAGTGGCGGAAGGCAGAGGCAATTTGTATCGCCGATCGGCCAATATTGCATTGAATCACCATAACCACTTTCAATGGAAGATCAAATTGTGGTTGCTTTTCCGCTCTTTATTTTACTTTGGGAACGAACAGAACAACTATGCGTGACTAGCGAAATATTTGTGTTAATAATTAATTCAAGTTGGAGAGCGGTGGCTGTGGAAATATTGTGACACGTATGTCATGCACCGCCTTATTCTTAACTCCTTCGCGTTCAAATTTCTCTCTTGGTTCAGTTTGTCACCTTGTCCCAAAATTCTTAACTTCTCGGCGTTCAAAATTCTTTCATTCAAATTTCTCTCTTGGTTCAGTTTGTTAAAACATTTATTTGTCTGACGGTATTTTTATACGACAATTGATAGATAATCCGAAATTTTTATCTATCTATATTATTATAAAAGCACGAATAATTTATGCTAAACGTTGAACGACAAAAATATTCTTGAAATATTGATTGATTTTTATACCCTAAAATATTTGTATAATGAAGCAAGTTAAAGGTAGATGTAATTGTAAATATTCAAAATAATATTACCCAAAATTCTTTTGCAGTTAAACTACAATATTAGTTCTAATTGTAAGATGAGTCAAATAGCAAGGCAGTAAACATACACAAATGCTTAAACTCCTACGAAGTTGCTTCAGTTCTAATTGTAATATGAATCAAATATGCGTAATTGATAAATTAATTGTATGAGAGAATTTTAGGCCTTCCCAGCTTGAACAAATGCAGAAACCAACCTTTTTTTCATCTTCTTGAATCTCAATAAAGGTAGGACCCTTAAACTTCCTTTTAAAAGTATTTATGTTTTAAATTTTTAGAATATAAGAAAACGTGTGTCATTATATAAGTTTCTTCTTCTTTTTTATCGGTACAGAATATGTCTGAATCAAAGTTTGCTGATATTTTTTATATTGTCACTGTATTTGCGTACTCCCAAATTATAGTAATTTCTTTTTCAAATAATGTCCGTTAAGATAACAATTTTGGACTATCTCAACTTCTTAAAATCTATAGGTTATTGAGAGCATGCAGTTAAGGGTACTCAGAGGTATGAAAAGTATGATAAATTCTCTTTTATAGATTATTGGTGTTATTTATTTATATTGTATTGGTTCTTGATATACACCTTTGTGTTTTAGCATAATATTTCGTTAATTGATAGTTATATGAATGTCTCTATTAGTAAAATTTTACTAATATAAGACATGAATTGGATTCCAACATCGTTTATTCTCACATCATATCCTTATGAGCTGTTATATATTCTACTTTCTTTTTATTGTTTGCAAAGGAAACTTTTTGCTAGGAGTTGAGTTTGGGGGGGATTTTTCCCCTATAAAAGAAGGCCTAATGTTTAGGATTTAGACACACCTCTCATTTGCCTTCTTATCTTCTTAAGGCATTTGTATCTTCTCTCTTTAGTATTATTTCACTTGTATTTTTGGAGTGGAATAAAATATTGGTTGTGTCCGAGGAGTAGGCAAAATTAGCCGAACCTCGTAAATTCTGGTGTTGCCTTTATTGTTGCTTTATTATCTTATTTATTATTTGGTGGTTGTCTATAGTAGTTGTGACTTATTCACACTATATACATTTGGCTTCCGCAACAATTGGTATCAGAGTCAAGGTACTGTCTAAGTATGCTCTGTGGTTGCAGCATAGTCTGATCTTCCACATCAGAAAAGATTTATCTTGGTAACTGAGTCAAGGTTCTGTCTGAGTATGCTTTGTGGTTGCAGCTTAGTCTGATCTTCCACACCAGAAAGGAAATAATCTTGATTTGTGTCGTCAGCTATTAAATAATATTTGTGTCAAATATGGGAGACAATAAACAAGAAGAATCTACATCAAGTGTCAACAAGACGTCATCATTGACATCTTCGCTTATGACAAGAATTGTATCAAATGCGAAATTTGCGGTAGAAATTTTTGACGGGTCCGGACATTTTGGGATGTGGCAAGGCGAGGTTCTAGATGTCCTTTTTCAACAAGGGCTAGATCTTGCCATTGAAGAAAAGAGACCATATGTTATTGGGGAAGAAGATTGGAAAATTATCAACCGTGTTGCTTGCGGTACCATTCGATCATTCCTTGCTAGAGAGCAGAAATATCCATACACAAAGAAAACTTCTGCAAGTAAATTATGGAAAGCATTGGAGGATAAATTTTTGAAGAAAAATAGTCAAAATAAATTGTACATGAAGAAGAGACTGTTTCACTTCACATATGTTCCTGGTACCACGATGAATGAACATATCACCAGTTTCAATAAGTTGGTCACAGATTTGCAAAATATGGATACAATTTATGATGATGGTGACTTGGCCTTGATGTTGTTGGCGTCACTTCCTGATGAGTACGAGCACCTTGAAACTACTCTACTCCATGGAAATGACGAAGTTTCTCTCAGAGAAGTTTGTTCGGCTTTGTACAGCTATGAACAAAGAAAGCGAGAAAAATAGAAGGGCGGAGAAGGAGAAGCACTATTTGTGAGGGGTCGTCCTCAAAATCAAACGAGGACAAAGAAGGGAAGATCCAAGTCAAGATCCAGACCCAGCAAAGATGAATGTGCCTTTTGTCGAGAAAAAGGGCACTAGAAGAAAGACTGTCCGAAGTTGAAGAATAAGGCCAAACATAACAATGGAAAGGTCATTATGGATTCAAATGTACCTGATTGTGATGATTCAGACTTCTCATTAGTTACAACAGAGTCATCAACATCATCAGACATATGGTTGATGGACTCGGCTTGTAGCTATCATATGTGTCCCAATAGGGACTGGTTTGTGGAATTTCAAGAAGGAGAATATGGAGTCATCCACACAGCGGATAACAGCCCTCTTACCTCATATGGCATTGGTTCAATACGATTAAGGAACCATGATGGAATGATTAGAACATTAATAGATGTTCGATTTGTACCGGATTTGAAGAAGAATCTCATCTCTGTAGGAGCCCTAGAATCAAAAGAGTTCAAAATCATTGCAGAAAATGGAGTGATGAGAGTATGCTCCGGTGCACTAGTGGTAATGAAGGCTAATCGGAAGAATAATAATATGTACCGCTATCGTGGCAGTATAGTTATTGGGACAGCGACAGTGACATCCAGTGACGACAAAGAGGCAGAAGCAACCAAGCTATGACACATGCGCTTGGGACATGCTGGAGGAAAATCCTTGAAAACTCTATCAGATCAAGGATTGTTAAAAGGGGTAAAGGCTTGCAACTTGGAGTTTTGTGAGCATTGTGTCAAAGGGAAACAGACAAGGGTTAAATTTGGTGCAGCGATCCATAATACTAAAGGCATTTTGGATTATGTACAATCTGATGTTTGGGGTCCTTCCAAAACACCTTCATTGGGTGGGAAGCACTATTTTGTAACCTTTGTTGATGATTTTTCCCGAAGAGTGTGGGTGTATACAATGAAAAGCAAAGATGAAGTGCTGGGAATTTTTCTCAAATGGAAGACGATGGTGGAGAATCAAACAGGCAGGAGGATCAAGTGTATTCGCACAAACAATGGAGGTGAATACAAAAATGATCATTTCAATAAGGTCTGTGAAAATGATGGCATCGTCCGACACTTCACTGTTAGACATACACCACAACAGAATGGAGTGGCAGAACATATGAACCGGACCTTGCTGGAGAAGGTACGGTGTATGTTGTCCAATGCTGGCTTGGGCAAAGAATTTTGGGCTGAGGCAATTACATATGCATGTCACCTCATTAATCGTCTACCATCTGCTGCTATTTATGGAAAGACACCATTTGAAAAATGGTATGGAAAGCCTGTTGTAGATTATGACTCTTTGCACGTGTTTGGCTCAACTGTATATTATCATGTGACAGAGTCAAAATTGGATCCAAGGGCAAAAAAGGCTATTTTTATGGGAATTACTTCTGGAGTCAAAGGATATCGCTTATGGTGTCCTATGACAAAGAAAGTAATATTCAGCAGGGATGTTACCTTTGATGAATCTGCTATGGTAAATAAGGTAACAGAAGATACCAAACAAAATGAAGGTGCTTCTAAGCAGGTGGAGTTTGAGGGAAAATTTATTTTTCCTACACAAGAAGCAGAGGAGGAAACAAATGAAGATTACCCTCTGGAAGGAGAGCCAGTAGAGGAGATTCCAACTCAGGAACCTCAACAACAACTTGAATCAATAGCAACCAGCAGGCCAAAAAGAACAATAACGAAACCTGTTCGTCTCATAGAGACGGTTGCTTGTGCAACCTCAATTGTAGCTGATGATGTTCCGACCACTTATAAAGATGCAGTCCAAAGTTCAGAAGAAGATAAGTGGAGGATTGCCATGAATGATGAAATACAGTCCCTTCATCAGAATTATACATAGAGATTGGCCAATCTCCCGAAGGGAAAGAAAGCAATTGGGTGCAAATGGGTATTTGCAAAGAAGGAAGGATTTCCTAACCAAGTAGATGTTCGCTACAAAGCAAGATTGGTGGCCAAATGATATGCTCAAAAGGAGGGAATTGATTACAATGAAGTGTTTTCTCCAGTTGTAAAACATTCCTCCATTAGAATTATGTTGGCTTTGGTAATACAATTGGATTTGGAACTAGTTCAGATGGATGTAAAAACTGCGTTTTTACATGGAAACTTGGAGGAGGAAATCTACATGACTCAGCCAGAAGGATTCAAAGTTGCTGGAAAAGCAAATATGGTATGCAAACTTGAAAAATCATTGTACGGATTGAAACAATCTTCTAGACAATGGTACAAGCGATTTGACGAGTTTATGTTACGGCAAGGGTACAAGAGAAGCAAATACGATCATTGTGTGTATTTGCGCAAGCTTAAAGATGGTTCTTTTGTATATCTTCTCCTATATGTTGATGATATGTTGATAGTTTCCAAGAATTCGGAAGAAATTGATAAGTTGAAGATTCAACTGAAGAAGGAGTTCGAGATGAAGGATCTGGGTGAGATAAAGAAAATTCTTGGCATGGAGATAATAAGAGGTAGACGTTCAAAGAAACTCTGTTTATCTCAGAAAGAATATTTGAAGAGAGTACTACAACGTTTTGGCATAGATGACAAGACTAAGCCAGTTAGTACTCCACTTGCTCCCCATTTTAAGTTGAGTACTACTATGTCGCCAAAGGATGAAGCTGAACGAGAGTATATGTCAAAGGTACCATACGCAAATGCTGTTGGTAGCTTGATGTATGCAATGGTCTGTACGAGACCTGACATTTCACAAGCTGTTGGAGTTATTAGCAAATATATGCAGTATCCAGGAAATGAGCATTGGCAAGCTGTGAAGTGGATTCTACGGTATATTCATAATACTGTAGATGTTGGGTTAGTTTTTGAGTAGGAAGACAATCAGTCTGTAGTTGGATATTGTGATTCAGATTTTGCGGGTGATCTGGACAAACGAAGATCAACTACTGGTTATGTGTTTACTTTTGCAAAGGCACCAGTTAGTTGGAAGTCTACTTTGCAGTCAATAGTTGCTTTGTCTACAATAGAGGCAGAGTATATGGCTATTACAGAGGCTGTGAAGGAGACAATTTGGCTTCAAGGATTGCTAAAGGAGCTTGGTGTTGAACAAAAAGGTATCACAATTTTTTATGATAGTCAAAGTGCTATTCAATTAGCGAAGAACCAAGTTTATCATGCAAGGACAAAGCACATTGATGTTCGGTATTATTTTGTACGAGAAATCATAGAAGAAGGTGGAGTCACGATGAAGAAAATTCATACTACAGAGAATCCTGCTGATATGCTGACAAAAGTAGTGACTACGATCAAGTTTCAACATTGTTTGAATTTGATCAACATTGTTGAACACTGAAGATTGAAGATGAAGACACAACCAAAATTTGTTATTGAGAAAGAATTGAAGATGTGGAATTTTGTCAAGGTGGAGATTTGTTGAAGTTTGGCAAAATGCCAAAGTCCCACGTCGGTTGGGAGAAGAGTTGGGGGGATTTTTCCCTCTATAAAAGAAGGCCTAATATTTAGGATTTAGACATACCTCTCATTTGCCTTCTTATCTTCTTAAGGCATTTGTATCTTCTCTTTTTAGTATTATTTCACTTGTATTTTTGGAGTGGAATAAAATATTGGTTGTGTCCGAGGAGTAGGCAAAATTAGCCGAACCTCGTAAATTCTGGTGTTCCCTTTATTGTTGCTTTATTGTCTTATTTATTATTTGGTGGCTGTCATAATTTTTGGTATAGTAGTTGTGACTTATTCACACTATATACATTTGGCTTCCGCAACATATATTCTACTTTTTTTTATTGTTTGCAAAGGAAAATTTTTGCTAATGACTCTCAATTTGGATAGGAATTCATAGCATTGTCTCATGAGTATATTTATTGGCCCAATTAAATTCTAAGGAGAAGCTTTAAGTTATATTTATCACTTAAGTATGAGTTTGTTAAATTTTGCTTCGTAATTTCTACAAGAGAACGTGATTTTCTAAAACCTTTTAACTTGTTTGGACCACAGGATAATTCTCAAGGTAAGAGCATTCGTGCTCTTATCAACTGTGTATGAAGCTTACTAAAACTTAGTAAATGTGTCAGACTGTCGAACTTTCTTTTGTTTGATTTTCTTACTTTTTTTTTTCCTTTTATTCTTAAGGTTATGAATATTTTCTCACTTGATATATAAGGTCAAATTTTTTATATTGGATTCACAGTTCTTCTTTCTGTTTAAATTTTTGATAAGTTTAGAATTTTATATACATTTAAATCGTCTCTTTCCTCACTTTTTGTCGCAATTCCTCAAATAGTATACGTTCGCAACTAACATAAGTTGTATGAAATTGAACTTTTGGCTCGCTATATACATCAGACATGTGAGAGAATAACTTAATAATCAAAAGGGTAAAGTGACATGGCCACCTTTCTAAGATCAATGCTTAATTGGCATATTTTGATACATGCCATGAAAAAACGCCTATATATTGTTTAAAGTTAGATAGTAATAAAGTTGTTTTTTAATATAAACTTGAATTTTTCTGCTTTTATTCAGAACGACAAATAAAAATATCATAAAAAAGAAATTTGACGTAGAAGAAGACTTGACAAAGAAGAGCAAAATGACGTTGTCTATCTAAAATCATCGCTTGGTTGACAATTACGCTGTCTTTCTAAAGTCATCATAATTAACACAATTTTGATACATGACGTGAACAATGTATATTATTTAAAGTTAAAGCAAAAGGTTGATCTTTAATATAAAGCCGGAGGAAGACAACATTTTTTACCTTATCTTTTAATAATTAGCGAGAAATATACATGCAACGCATGTACATAGAAACTAGTACTATATCAAAAGTATGAAGGCACTTAGCGAAATGTCGTTCGCCTTTTTTATCCTTTAAAAATAGAGTTTACACTGGATAAAACTGTCATTTAACTTTTTCTTTTTTTTTAATATTTTAGATTTTAAAATCAGCTAAAATTTTGGTTATAAAAACTTTCCTTATTTGAACTAATTACGAAGTCATCACAATTAATTTGCTTTAAGACTTTCCTTATTAATTAACTGTGAAGTCATCAGAATGTAATTTGCTTTGTGATTGTATTTGGATTTGGTTTGATTAGCCCGTGTCTATTAATTTCTGACATGTTATATTATTTATTATTTAGGTTTCCTTTATAACAAATATTACAGTCATCGTGAAATCCAAGTAAAAATTAAACTCTCAAAATATTTAGGTTTAGAAGTTATTTTTAAAAACAAAAGAGTGTCGTGGGTTACCTTTTTATTCTAAGACTTGGAATCTTTCTAAATTTACGTTACTCCTATCAATTATCCATGAAGGCTTTCTTTTAGATTTTTTTCTGTCCTACTTGGTGTCTGGTACCCGTATTAGAGCCCGATTATATATATTCGGATTCGTGTCGCATAGGGCTCCATTCGGAGGAAGCGTTCCCTATCAAAAAAAATTTCATAACCAGGGTTCAAACCCGAGACCTATAATTAAGGGAAGAGAAGGCTCATTTGTTGCGCCATATCCTTTGGTGTTCTTTTTAACTTCTTTGTTGGTTAAGCACTTAAGTGCAATTATCAACTCATTACATGAATCTATTTAAAGAAGTTTAGGTTCATGTAAGTTATATTGTGTCTAATTCGAAGTTGATTATCTTCAAGTTTCTTTCAACTTCATATTTCTCTTCCTCCTACTGTACTTATTTGCATCATCTAAATGAACATATGTGTATAATTTGATTGAAGTATTTAAATATAGTTCAAAAGCATTTTGTTCACGAAGGTCTTAACGAAATATCGTTCGTCTTATTTACCCTTTAAAAATAGTCATTTGATTATTCTTCTAGCTAATATCTAGGAGTTTGAAATTAAATAAAATTTATTACTTATTATACATTTCCTTACTTAAATTAAGTAAGAGGCCCTTATATTTAGGACTTCAAAATTATTAAGGTTCTATTTTATATGAATTTTAAAATTAAAGTATAATTAAATAACACCAAATATTTATATGTTTTACCTTATATATGAATTTTATACAATTAAACGTTTTTTAACTCAAAACAATTGTATAATCATGCTAAATTCTAGGTGAACAATTATTATGTAAATAAAATAAAATAAAGAAAAAATTAAAGATAGAGGAAGTAGTTTGTTTTGTCCTTTATTCAAATCAGTATTTAACCTATAAAGGATATGAGTATTTTATATGAGATTGGTCCATTGGATATTAATTTTATTCATCGATCAATAATTTGCTTAAATATAAATATTTATATAGATTTAAAATATTATTAGAAAAAATAATTACAAAAATATTTAATAATAGAGAGAGAGAGAGAGGTGATTGGCAAAAGTCATTACTAACACTATGACAAACATAAAGTGCAAAGGTTTGATTTTTTATCATTTGACAAAAAAAATTATTGGATAAAAATATAGTTATAATTAAATAATTATTTTATGCTATGCGCTAATATTAATAATTTAAATCCTCAAAAAATAAATTATTTCGATTAGTGATTAAAAAAGATAATTAAGTATTTGAATTGACTTTTTTTTCCCGGATTTGATTAACTAACTAGAAAAATAATCTAATTTTATTCCTTTTCAAATTCATCATATAAGTAAAATTATTTTTTAAGTTTACACAAATCTTAGAGTACATAAATTATTTTTTAGAAAAAGACTATCAGCAGTAAAAGAAATCAGAATATAAAATAAAATTTAATTAAATTATTAAGAATTAAATTGGTTAAATGCAAACTTTAAGAAATAAGGATGAAATAGTAGAAGCCAAAATATATTTATAAAGAGATGTCAGGTGAGATACAATTTAACATATTTGTAAATAAGATATGTATAGTTACGAAATAATGTACAACTAATTTAACTAAATTCATCTTCAATGCATATTCAAAAGATATTTAATACAATTACTATGGGAAAAATTATTTTTATCATCTAAAAAAATATTGTAGTTTATTTTAACGTCGTGTACATATTTTAATTAATAGACACTATACATACGTGCAACACACGTATACTAAAATTAGTATACTATATCAAAAGCACGAAGGCCCTTAGCGAAATGTCGTTCATCTTTTTTACCCTTTAAAATATATTTTATATTGGACAAAATAATAATTTATTTATCTTCCTAATATTTAGGACTTCTAAATCAACTAAATTTTATATATATATATATATATATATATATATATATATATATATATATATATATATATATATATATAGAATAACTCACCACGTTGGAAAATATTGTAAGGAAAGGATTCAGCGGCAATAATGGTAAACGAATAGTACAACTAAAGTGAATTTTCAAGCTAAGTGATTTTGGCCAAACAAATTAAAATAATCCAGTGGAAAGGAAATTGATAGCGTAGGTTTATGAAAATAATCCGCCTATTCTATTCCTTTTTTCCTAAATATTACAAAAAGTATAGTTATAGTTGTGTCATAATTAAATTAAATAATTTATGTAAGATAAATTTTAGTTAATATTAAAGTTATTTTCTACAGAATTCAAATAAGAAAAGATATAATAAATAAAATTTTAGTTGATTTAGAAGTCCTAAATATTAGGAAGATAAGCAAATTATTATTTTGTCCTGTATAAAATATATTTTTAAAGAGTAAAAAAGACGAACGACATTATATAAATAGTATACAAATTGATAAAGAGAATAATATATTGTTCGAGTAGAAAAAAGTTCAAAAATAATCCGCATCTTCTATACTATCTTAAAAGCATGAAATCTCAATAAATAATTAAGTCTTTGCATTAATAAATTAGCAAAAAAAAAATCAATTCAATATTTTTCAAAATCACTATGTAAGTAAAATTATTTGTCAAGTTGATAAACTTTTAAGGTACATAAATTTATTTTCATTAGAACGGTCGTGAAAGAAATAAGAAAATAGAGCAAAATCCATTATAATATAGTATTAAAAATTAAATTGCTAAACATGCTAAGTTAAAGCATTAAGGATGTAACATAAGACAAAAGGTATTCAAAAGAAGTGTCGTTATCATTTTTCTTTATTTTTATATTTATTCCAATAAATGATAATTTCCTATATTTTTCAATATAGTATTATATATTTTTGTAATTCAATATTAGTTACTTAAAAATTTTATGGTTATTTATTAATATTTTTCTATGAGGAGTTCTACCTCATCACTCACAAATTTCTACAATACTAAAAGATTCAAATTTTTAAATTTGTTTTGTTATCATTAAATAATTGTGGTAAAAGTATTTTTGTGTTATTTTGCTTATAATATTTGGTAATAAAGATAACAATAATTTTCATAAGATATTCACACCTCATAAATCATAATAAGGGCATATAAAACTTATGTGGAGTATGATTTCTTTGTTTTATTGAGCTAGCTTAGTGAGATTAACATTCATTATTTTAGGAACTTACATTTTTTCCTTTAATAATTGTTCAGTAACGAAAAATATATTATTTAATAATATTTACTTAATTTTTAAAATTTGTATATTCATTGACACGTGTAGAACACGCACAAAGCGCGTACCCTAAGACTAGTGTTTAAAATAGCTATAAAAAATTAGTTGATTCAAATCGTAAATGGGAAATTAATATATTACCATCCATTTTTATAAAGAAAAAGGGCCAAATATACTTTTCTATAGTTGGATATTGTCTATTCTTTACTTTTGTTATACTATTCTGATAAATATACCCATATTGTTATACTATTACCCCTATAGTTAGCAAACTTTTAATAGTTACCTTTGAAAGGAACAAACTCAGCTATAAAATGAATAGTAAAAGAAAGAAAAAGAGATCATAGAAATATTTAATTAAGAAAAAGAACAATATGCAAAAGGCAAAGAAGGAAATGTATGCTGCACCAAATGTCAGCAACAGCAAAATTCACAGAGTGAGGAAAGAAGAAAACGTATGTGTTAATATCGGCGCATGCAAGAAAAGAAGCAGTGTTCATATTCTGATATTTGCCTATAAATAGGCATCCCTTTCCTCAATTGTAAATCATCCCTCAAATTTCTTCTTTCTCTTTAGAGTAATAAAATATTCTATGTGGTCGTGGAGTAGGAAAAAATTACCGAATCACGTAAATCTTGTCTTGTCTTGTTTTGCGAGTTTGTTTTTATTATTTTTCTCTATAAACTATTATATCTTTCATTTAGTCCGACACGCTTCCCCACAATTGGTATCTGAGCACAAACAGTGTGATTCTGGTAGAAAAAAACGGTATTTGTGCAGCTTACTATTCACAAGATTAGTGCGATATTATTGCTCATTAATACTAACATTATTCACAATAGTAAAGTATTATTCATTAATAGTGATAGTACTATTCACCAATAGCGATTATTGTCTACCTTACTAGTATTTGTGGTTACTATTCACAAGCACTATTCACATATTTTTATTTTTAAGATGGCACTGGAAGAAGGGAAGATTAAGATTGACAAGTTCAATGGTAAAGATTTTAGATTATACAAAATGCAAATGAAGGATTATTTGTACCCAAAAAAATTACTCTTACCTCTGACTAGGGTAAAACCAAAGAATTTGGCCAAAGCGGATTGGGATCTATTTGATCGCCAAGCTCTTGGTGTGATTCGTTTGACGCTAACACGAAATATAGTGTTTAACGTCATTAATGAGAAGATCACTGCAAGCTTGATGAAGGCGTTATCAAATAACAGAAGGTGGATATGTTATGGAACATATCAATGAGTTTAATGTAATACTAACTCAGTTGAGTTTTGTTAATATAACATTTGACGACGAAGTCAAGGCACTGATTCCATTATCATCTCTACCGGAGAGTTGGTCTGCAACAGTAATTGCAGTTCGCAATTCATCGGGTAATACCAAACTCAAATTGGTTGATATTAGAGACTTGGTTTTAAGCAAAGATATTCGCCGGAGAGAATCAAGTGATTCCCAGGATCTGCTTTTAATACCGAAAGCAGGGGAGAAGCAGTCAAAGAGGACAGAGTCATGGTCATGACAGATCAAAGTCAAGGAGAAGAGGACAATCCAAAAATTGCAAAGATATTACTTGTATTGGAATTGCGATGAAAAGGTCACTGCAGTAGTCAGTGTACAGAACCAAAGAAGAAGAAGGATGAAAATTCAGCAAAAGTAATTGTTGAATGAGTCGGTGATGCACTAATTTATTGTGCAGACAGTCCAGTCGAATCTCAGATTCTGGACTCAGTTTCATCCTTTCATTCTACCTCATGCAAAGAATTATTGCATAATTATATTACTAAAAAATTCGGTAAGGTTTATCTAGCAGACGGCGAACCTCTGGATATTGCCGGGAAAGGTGAAGTTCATACAAAGATTTCACAAGGGACGCTATGAAAATTGCAAAATGTCTGACATGTTCCTGGCCTCAAGAAAAATATAATATCTATGGGTCAGATTGATAGTGAAGGATACACAACAATATTCGATGGAAATTGCAAAATGTCTATCATATTTCTGGCCTCAAGAAAAATATAATATCTATGGGTTAGATTGATAGTGCATGATACACATCAGTATTCGATAATGGATCGTGGAAGATAACCAAAGAAAATTAGGTTGTGGCACGAGACTTCAAGGAGGGAACATTGTATGCAACCACAATACAGAGAGATACTATAACAATAGTTGACTATGATCGTGACACAACATTGTGGCACCAGAGGCTCAGTCATATGAGTGAGAAGGGAATGAAGTTGTTGGCATCCAAAGAAAAGTTGGCAAACCTAAAGCATGTTGAATTAGGTTTGTGTGAAGATTGCATTTATGGGAAACAAAAGAGAGTCAGTTTCTCAAAGGCGGGAAGTACGCCAAAAAGAAAAGCTAGAACTAGTGCATACGGATGTATGGGGACCAACTCCTGTAACTTCTCTGAGAGGATCACGCTATTATGTCACCTTCGTTGACGATTCCACGAGAGAGGTATGAGTTTGTTTTATGAAAAATAAATCTGATGTATTTGTTACCTTTAAAAGATGGAAAGCTGAAGTTGAAAATCAGACAAGCTTAAAGTTTAAATGTCTAAAATCTGACAATGGAGGAGAGTATGATAGTCAAGAGTTCAAAGCATTTTGCTATGAGAATGGGATCAGAATGATCATGACGGCTTCTGGAACACCTGAATAAAATGGCGTTGCTGAGAGAATGAATAGAACCCTGAATGAACGAGCCAGAAGCATGAGAATATATTCTGGGTTGCCGAAGTATTTTTGGGCTGGGGCTGTTCACACGGCAGCTTACCTCATAAACAGGGGACCTTCTGTACCGCTAAATTTTGAAATTCCTTAGGAGGTATGGACAGGAAAGGACGTAACTCTCTCACATCTTAAATATTTGGTTGTGTTAATTATGTGCATGTAAACTTTAATGATAGAGGCAAGCTTGGTCTTAAAACCAAGAAATATTTCCTTATCGTCTGTGGTAATGATAATTTTGGTTATCGATTTTGGGATGATCATAATAGAAAGATCTTAAGACACAAGAATGTCACATTCAATGAAAATGTGATGTACAAGGACAAGCTTGGAGTAGAACTAACCATCACTAGCAGACAGACATCCGAAACAGCTGAGTTAGAAGAAATCTCAGAAAATGAAGTGGCTAGAGAGATTACAACTAATTCTGATATTGAAGATGCAGAACGAGAAGGTGAATCTGGATCAGAATCAGAACCAGAGCCAGAGATAGAATCAGACGGAGAACAACATCTGAAGCCAGGACTAAAAACAAATTCAGGGTCGGTTACTCCCGAACCTACATTAAGGAGATCTAAAAGAGTCACAAATGCTCCAGATAGATGAATTCCTGATGCTGGAGAACCAAAGTATTTTGTTAAAGCAATGCAGGTGATGAACTCTGATAAGTGGAAGCTAGTCATGAAAGAACAAACGAATTCTCTTCAAAAGAATAAAATATAGATACTTACAGAGTTACCAAAAGGAAAGAAGTATTGCAGAACAAGTGGATGTACAAGGTAAAGGAAGAGCATGACGGTAAGAAGAGATACAAAGTACAATTAGTAGTAAAAGAATTTCAACAGAAAGAAGGAATTGACTACACCGAGATCTTCTCTTCTGTAGTCAAATTAACTACTATCAGGTTGGTGCTAAGTATCGTAGCTACAGAAAATTTACATTTGGAGCAGCTAGATGTTAAAACTGTTTTCGTGCATGGTGACCTTAAAGAAGACATCTATATAAAGCAACTTGAAGGTTTTCAAGTTTTTGGTAAAGAAAACCAGTGTGTAAGTTGAATAAGAGTTTGTACGGTTTGAAATAAGCTCCTCGACAATGGTACAAGAAATTTGATGGATTCATGCATAATAATGGTGTTCACGCGATTTGACATAGACCATTTTTGTTCTATCAAAAAAATTTATAAATCCTATATCATTTTACTGTTGTACGTTGATGATATTCTAATTGTAGGATCTAGCATAAATGAAATCAAATAAGGTTAAGCAACAGTTGGCGGAGGAGTTTGATAAAAGACCTAGGACTAACTAAACAAATGTTGGAGATGAGAATTAGTAAAGACAGGTTTGAAGGAACCTTAAGGTTGTCTCAAGAGAAGTACATACAAAACGAACTAAGCAAGTTCAGTCTTTATGATGCGAAGACTAGAAACACTCCACTAGGAAGCCACCTCAATCTGTCTAAGGAGAAATTACCAAAGACATATGAAGAAAGAAGGTATATTTCGAAGGTACTATATGCTTCAGCAGTAGAAAGCTTGATGTATGTTATGGTGTTTATCAGACCTGACATAGCCTATGCAGTCAGAGTTGTTAGTCATTACATGTCAAATCCCGAAAAGCAACATTGGGAAGGAGTTAAATGGATCTTGCGATCAAAGACACTTCAGGTATGGCACTTTGCTTCAGAAAGAGTAGTATTATTTTACAAGGGTTTTCTGATGCAAACCTAGGTGGTGATCTGAATGGTCGAAAAAGTATCACAAGCAACGTGTTCACTTTGGGTGGTACAGTTGTTAGTTGGATGTCCAAACTTCAAAAAAGTATTGCTCTATCTACAACTAAAGCAGCTCAAAAGTTGCGAAAGAGATAATATGGCTTAAGAACTTTCTGGAAGAGTTGGGCAAGAAGCAGGACGATTGTGAACTCTTTAGTGACAACCAAAGTGCAATTCATCTTGCCAAGAATACAATATTTCATGCAAGATCGAAACACATCCAACTGAAGTATCATCATATCCGAGAGTTGATAGAAGATGGAACTCTGTCCCTGAAAAAGATACTAGGATCAAAGAACCCGACAGAGATGTTAACCAAAGTAGTTGGTGTTGATAAGTTGAGGTTGTGTATTGCCTCAATTGTCCTTCAAAATTAATAATGTGAAGGCGCCATACAGAGACATATAATATTTTTTTTGATGTATCTGGGTTTGTAAGGGAGATTGAAAGGAACAAACCCAGGTGTAAAATGAATAGTGAGAGAAAGATTAAAATGTCAAAGAAATACTTAATGAAGAAAGAGAACAATATGCAAAAGGCAAAGAAGGAAATGTATGCTGCACAAAAAAATCAGTATCAGCAAAATCCACAGTGTAAGGAATAAAGAAAATGTGTGAGTCAGCGCATGCAAGAAAAGAAGCAGTGTTCATATTCTGATATTTGCCTATAAATATGCATCCCTTTCCTCAATTGTAAATCATCACTCAAATCTTTCTTTCTTTTCAGAGTAATAAAATATTCTTTGTGTGGCCATGGAGCAGGTAAAAATTATTGAACCACGTAAATCTTGTCTTGTCTTGTTTTACGAGTTTTTATTATTTTCTCTTAAAATTATTATATCATTCATTTAGTTCGACACGCTTCCCAACAACCCTAATCTTAAATGTAGCTTACGATCTCTTAAATTCCTTTTTCTTGAGGATCTAAAACTCTTAACGGCAGTTGTTTATGAGGATAAATATGGTAACATTAGTTTCAATTATAACTAAAATGAACTTCTACTACAAAGGAAAGTAAAAGAAAGAGACAAAGTGAAAGAGATAACATATCTATTTTACTCACATGATATCATCTTGACAAGAGTGACTATAATATTAAGGCAATATGAGGAATAATAACTTTCTTTTCTATCAATTGGGTGTCACTATAAAAATACTTATTTGTACTAGATATTTATATCAAACCAAATAATGCCATTAGAGTTATAAAATAAAGTGAAAATTGAACTTCTCCTCAGTGTTTAATCTAGAAGTGTCAATGCTATGGTTTCGCCGATTGTTTTTAAAATATTATACCATATCAATTTTTTCGCTACTTTAATGTGCATAATCAAAATTAAATTTTTTAAATTGTCCCAATCATCTCAGTTTCTCTTTGGCTTCCGTACAATTCGGGTAAAATTTTGATATTTTTTAAAAACGTCATTTAAGAGTCGCATGATTGTTAAAATGTCTAATCTGTTATATATAAAATAATGCAATAAACTTAGCGAGATTACAACAAAATACACGTGATTTCACATCACAACAAAAAATAGCCCACATTTTTAAGTTTTACCCGACCTATCTCATATTGTACATATTTGAAAGTACTAGCAAAAGCATCAGCTGACAACCCCTATTTCAAAATCTATTTTCATAAGGCTACTACTTCTAAAAGCTATAAAGTTAAATGTAGTTGGTCAAATTACCCATTTCATTGATGTTACAACAAGAAAAGCTTACTGCAAAAACTAAATATATCTTTGTTCTAAAGCCTTGTGACTTTCGGGACTCTTCACGATTTAGTTTTTTAATTTCTTTTTTCTAATGTTTTTAGTTAAATTTCAGAAGATGCTCAAAGAAGAAGACGAAGTCAATTTTTGTATAATAGTGTATATGGGAGTATAAACGTCTTCTATGCACTATTATACACTTTTATACACCTTTATACAAGCTGTGAGCACATGATTTTTGCTTCTCGGAAGCTACTCCATAAGAAATCGGAAAAAAAATAAAACAAGTTACCTTCGGGTACAATTTTGAGAACTTGCGTGACATTTTGATAATTGTTTTGTCCGTAAATGCCCGCCTTGCTATAGTTAAAAAATATAAAAAATACATGTTGCATGCATTTAGGGAAAATGGTACATTTACGAATTAATTAACCATAATTTGGTTTTGAAAGCGAAAATCACAAAATATGCATTGTTATTCTATTTGTTGTCATGGTAACTTTATTAGATGTTTTAATTCATGTGATAATTGTTGTTAGGTATTAATTAATATTTGTGTGTTTAATTTTGGTTTTTAGGAATTTTTGTCTAATTATAAAGAAGGAAAATACCGGATTTGGGCCAAAATTTAAATGAAAAATCAGGCCCAAACCAATTACCACAACCCAGTCCCCAGGCTTCCCAGGCACGCCCCCAAACGACGCCGTATCAGCATCCCCATCCTGAGCCATTGATTTATTCAAATGAACGGTCCAGATCAGGTCATTCACTTACCCAAACGACGCCGCATAGGGCATTTGATCTGAGCCCTCCATCCAGTCCAATCCAACGGTCCAAGATCCCTTTCAGCAACCCGTTTCCAAACCCGACCCAGTAACCGGTTCAAACCGACCCCCAACCAAGGCCAAACGGTGTCGTTCCCCATTAAGTGAAAGATCCTGGCCATCGATCTCACTTCATCCAACGGCCAGGATCTAACCGCCCATTACGTATATAAGCCTAAACCTTTACCCCACGCCCCTATCCGAACCCCCCCCCTTTTCATCGTCTCTCTCAAGAGACTAACCTACACCTCTGGCCAAACCCTAGCTGCCCCCATATACTCTCACCGTGAACCCGGCGGCAAGGGTGAGGTAGACCCAAGGTACGATGTTTTGTTCGAGAGAAGGTTCCAGATTTGTCAGAGACCTACTAAAAGAGCTCACGTCCAACAGTTTACGGATGATTCGCAGGAACAGTAGGGCTGGTTAATGAGGGAGGAAGGCTACCGGGCTGAAATCGGGAAGCTGAAGTGACAAGTTGAAAGGCTTATATTTGAGAACAACGTGCAAGTCGCCTCTGAGCAGGGTGAAAAGAACAAATTAGCCAAAGAAAACCAGGCACTGAAAGCCCGAATTCGCCAAGTCAGTAAGAGTAACAGTGACCGACAGAAACGTCGCTCCGATGAAAGATTGATAGCAGAGTTAAGAAATCAAGTCAGCAAAAGCCGAGAAGACTTGGAGAGATCCGAGGCGTGCATAGAAAGAATGCGGGTCAGATGGGCAAAAGGAACAATGGCACGGAGAAAGCATCTACAACAAGTCATAAGGGATTCTGAAATGAGCATCGGGATATTAAGGAAAACGAACTCCACTCTTCAGGAGCGGATCTTCAAACAAGCTCAAGATGCCCAAGCTGACAGAGGGCGCTATTATGATGTGATGACCAGAATGGAAAGACAAATGGAAAGGTTCCAGGATCGACTCGCCGACAATGCTCAAGCACTGGGACTAAAGAACCGGCGAATAGAGCAATTGTTCGTTGAGAGGGACAACATTCGAGGAAGGATTGATGAGATTGGGCACTACATCTACATGAGATGCCTAGCATGTGAGAAAATACCTCGTGATACCCTTCTTGCCTCCATCATGGGCTACGTCCACCGGATCATGAATGAGTTGAAGAGCTTGCAGAGAGGCCTTACACCAAAGTCCGCGGAAAGGCCGAACGATGCCTTGCGAGCACCTAAGTTGGAATTTTTAATGTATCCCTAGTTCGAGTCTTGTTTGTTGGCTTTATGGGTCCATTGTCTTCCCATATGTTGTTTTTTCTTTTCATCGAGTCAGGTTAAGAATTTTGGAATCTGTACTATTGCTGTTCTTTGTTTGAAATAAGTAATTTGTAATAGCAAATTTTGGTGATGAATTGAATGATTCCAAAAGAATTTTGTGTCTTTACTTTGTGGCAGAACTACGCCCGGTCTGATTCACGCGGGGTCGTGATACGTAGGCAATCCACGTAAGATTCGACCTCCACTAAAAGAAAAGAAAAGAAAAGAAAAGAAGAAAGAAAGAAAAAGAAAAAAGAGAAGGAAGAAAGAAAGAACAATAGAGAGAAAACGGGGGTTTCCCAAAACACTTTAAAGGCACAAACAAAGCAAGCCGGGATGACGCATGCGTTTGAAGAAAAAATATGTTAGAAATGGTTAACTGCTTAGGAACATTGCATCCCCAACGTGCTATTACCGAATCTGTTAAACTCTAACGCTAACAAGTTTGTTGTTTTCCACAAATACCAGACAGTTAGTTGTTAAAGAGTTCTGGCAACACATCCTTATCAAACCAGATCCAAGGGACCGGTACCGACAATCATGACTACTTCAGAAAACAGTGCCGAGGAAGAAAGGCCAGTAAGCCAGTTGCTGAAAGAGGCAATGGATAAGATAGAAAGGATGATATTGGAGATGAATGCGGTGCAGTTAGCTTTGGCTAAAGTACAAAAGAACCCTGAACCCCTAGGGCCTATGCCGGACTACCCTCACTCTGGCCCTTCAACAAGCCTCCCGAATCACTGCTATTATCAGGAGAGAAGCCCCCATGATTCCCAAGCTCCACCACCCCATCAACCTTTCCCACCACCAAATATTCCCACCTTTATGGGACCCACACCAGCCACCCTTCAAAGATCAACCAACGAGCCGTTGTTTCAGGCTCACGATACACAGTACTATCCCCCTGAACCCACATTCAATGCACCAGAACCCCATACCTATAATCCGCACTTGGAGGTACCGGCGGAGATCGAAAAGCCGGTTAAGGTCCCAGAGCAAGATGAGGTAATGAGGAAGTTCAAAATCCTGGAGCAATCCTTCAGGAGCCTGCATAGATTGGGCAACCAGGTCAGCGTGGCCTACAAGGATCTATGCCCTTTTCCGAACGTCCAACTCGCGACAGGATTCAAAATGCCTAAGTTTGATTTATATGAAGGGCACAGTGATCCTATGGCACATTTGCGGGGTTTTTGTAGCAAAATGAGAGGGATAGGCGGCAAAGATGAGTTATTGATAGCTTATTTTGGTCAAAGCTTGAGTGGATCGGCATTGGAATGGTATACAAGGCAAGATCCCAGCAGATGGTACACTTGGGATGACCTAGCGCAAGCTTTCGCGGGTCACTTTCAATACAATCTCGAGATAGTCCCTGACCGTCTCACATTATTGAGGACCGGAAAGAAGCCTGGGGAAAGCTTTCATGAGTTTGGTTTCCGCTGGAGAGAACAGGCAGCCAGGGTTGATCCTCCCATGAGAGAGGGAGAAATGGTGGACTACTTCCTGCAAACGCTGGATCCAACTTACTTTGGTCACTTGGTGACGACGGTTGGAAAATCCTTCAATGAAGTAGTAAAGATAGGGGTTATGATAGAAGAGGGGCTGAGGTATCATAAAATCCTGAATTACTCAGCACTCAAGGCAACGACCCAGGCTATTCAGAGCGGCACGGGAGGTGCGCTGGGAAGGAAGAAGAAAGAAGAAGTCACCACGGTTGAGGCAGGCAGTTGGTCCAGGTCCGGCAAACCATACTACAACCAACCCAGACCCCACGGGCCAAAATATCCATACAGCCCGCCACAACACTACTATCCACCTCAAGAACCACATTTCTCCGTGCACCAAGCCCAAACATACACTCAGCCTCCGGTTCGCCCGCAATGGCGCGCACCGGCTCCACAAAACACATATGCACCACCACAAAACACATACCCACCACCACAAAACGCCTATCCTCCACCAAGAGCATACAGGAACCCTCTAGGGGCGGGCTTTCGAGGAAGTCAAGCTGCTAGAAATGACAGGCTACAGAGACATAGAGCTTTTACTGAGTTGGGAGAGACCTATACCGCCGTGTTCCACAAATTGAGGCGGCTAGGTTTGGTGAGTCCTGTCGAGCCTAGAGAGCCAAACCCCCCACCCCCAAATTTGGACCGATCGATAAGCTGCGAGTACTGCTCAGGAATGCTAGGTCATGATACCGAAAAATATTGGAGGTTGAGGCAGGCAATACAAGATCTTATTGATGCCAACAAAATCGAGGTCCAGGTGCCGGAGGCACCCAACATCAACCAGAACCCATTGTCAGCACACCACGAAGCTCACATGATCGAGTTGATGTATAAGGGAGGAGAGCTGAGGAAGCCCTCACAAACAGTGATGATGATCCAGGCCGCTCCGAAAGAAGAATCGACCGGTGGGAGACCAGGGGTACAGTTGAAGGGGGAAGATGTCAAGCCAGTGGTGATATTAGGGAAGAATTCGTCCACCACAACAAAGAAACCGGAGCCAGCTAAATTGGTAGTATCAGGGACATCATCCACACCCGTAGTTGTGTTGAAAGGGGTCTGCAGGGAACTGGTCACCATAAAGCCGGTAGTCCAATTACCAGTGATTGATAGCAAGTCCGTGCCTTGGAAGTATGAAAAGGCAGTGGTGATGTACAAGGGAAAGCAAGTGGAGGAGGATAGTTGTGAGGCGCAGGGACTGACTCGATCGGGACGGTGTTTTGCTCTAATAGAGTTGAGAAGGTCCAACCCAACAGTAGAAAAGAAACCCGTGTCGGAAGAAGAGGCGGAGGAATTCTTGAAAAAGATGAAAGTGCAGGATTATTCTATTGTCGAACAGTTGAAGAAAACACCGGCCCAGATCTCGTTGTTGTCACTATTGATCCATTCGGATGAGCATCGCCGGGCCCTGATGAAGATACTGAATGAAGCTCATGTGCCCAATGAAATTTCAGTAAACCACCTTGAAACAATTGCCAACAAAATTTTTGAGGTAAACAGGGTAACGTTCTCTAATGACGATCTGCCAGTGGAGGGCACGGAACATAATAAATCTCTCTACTTGACTGTCAAATGTGAAGACTCGGCAATTACTCGGACGTTGGTGGATAATGGATCGAGTACCAATATTTTTCCCTTATCCACCTTGAACTAGTTGAAAATTGACCATGGTAGAATTCACAAGAACAACATTTGCATCCGAGGATTTGACGGAAGCGGAACAGCCACCGTGGGGGATATTGTACTTGAGTTGACCATCGGTCCAGTCCAGTTTACCATGGAGTTCCAGGTATTGGATGCTGCGGTATCTTATAACCTTTTGTTGGGACGACCGTGGATCCACGCGGCCAAAGCGGTGCCATCCACCTTGCATCAAATGGTCAAGTTCGAATGGGACAGACAAGATGTCGTGCTGCATGGGGAGGACACTGCGTGCACCATGGGAGGCGCCATTGTGCCCTTCATAGAAACCAATGATGACAAAGGTCCTTGGGTGTACCAGATTTTCGATGTAGTGTCAGCAAACAAGATTCCCGAGGGGGAAATCATTCCACACCCCAGGGTAGCTTCCGCAACGGTCATGATGGTTTCAGAGATGCTGGGTAATGGGTTTGTTCCAGGAAAAGGCCTGGGGGCTGAGCTTCAAGGGATTGTTCAACCTGTCTCCTTGCCCAAGAATTTGGAGACCTTTGGATTGAGGTTCAAACCAACTGCGGCAGATGTAAAGCGAGCGCGAAAAATGAAGAAGAGAGTTTGGTTTCTTCCCAAACCCGTTCCGCATCTCTCAAGATCCTTTATTAAAGCAAGTGTCAAGGGGTCACCGGTCTTGAAAATTCTCGGACCATTGATTGGGATGGACGGGGATTTGAATTAGAGCTTCGAAAGGTTGTTTGCTGATGTCAATATGGTAGAAGTTGGAGAGGGTTCCAGCGGAGCAGACATACAGTTTGTGGGGCCTGAGGCCAAAATCAACAATTGGACGGTTACTCCTCTTCCTATCCAGGGGGAGTTCTGGTAGTAGGCTTTGATTTTTCTTTCTTATTTATCGGATTATTCTAGGGTGTAATCCAAATCTCATTTTATTTTGTACAAATAGGAACCCTGTTATCCCGCATTTTTAATAAAATTCTCTTTTCTTGTCTCATTTTAATTTTGTTTTGTTCTTTCATCTTTCTGAACAGTTCTCTTTTTAATGGTTCTAATGACATGACATGCACAACGGATCTTCGACCTAGTCTAATAAATCAATCTGACTCCAACTTAATTATACAAGAGATCGGTTATGACGATGAGTCTGAATATGATGAGGATGAAGCCTTTGAAGAAATAAACCGAGAATTGTGCCAATTTGAAGAGAAACCCAAGCCTAATCTGAATGACACTGAGGCTGTAAATCTAGGGGATGCAGATAATGTCAGAGAAACCAAAATCAGCATCCACATTGAGCCAAAAGTCAAGGAGGAATTAATCAAAACCCTCATTGAGTTCAAAGATGTTTTTGCATGGTCATATGATGATATGCTGGGATTAAGCACCGATCTAGTGGTTCACAAATTGCCCACTGACCCGGCATACCCTCCGGTCAAGCAAAAACTGAGGAAGTTTAAGACGAATATGAGTGTGAAGATCAAAGAAGAAGTGATCAAGCAGTTGCAGGCAAAAGTTATTCGGGTCACTCGATATCCCGATTGGTTGGCCAATGTGGTACCAGTGCCGAAGAAGGATGGAAAAATCAGGGTATGTGTCGACTATCGCAATCTCAACAAGGCAAGTCCTAAGGATAATTTTCCATTGCCCAACATCCATATCCTGATCGATAATTGCGATGGGCGCGAGATCAGATCCTTTGTGGACTGCTATGCAGGATATCATCAGATCTTAATGGACGAAGAAGATGCGGAAAAGACGGCTTTCATCATACCATGGGGGACTTACTGTTACCGGGTAATGCCATTCAGATTGAAAAATGCTGGGGCAACATACATGCGAGCAATGACTACTGTGTTTCACGACATGATACACAAAGAAATTGAAGTGTACGTAGATGATGTGATCATAAAGTCTTGGCGTCAGGAAGACCATGTAGCAGACCTAAGGAGGTTCTTTCAAAGGCTTCGAAGGTATGATATTAAGCTCAACCCGGCCAAATGCGCCTTCGGGGTTCCATCAGGAAAGCTGTTAGGATTCATCGTCAGTCGACGGGGTATTGAGTTGGACCCATCCAAGATCAAATCCATTCAAGATTTGCCACCGCCAAAGAACAAAACGGAGGTAATGAGTCTATTGGGAAGACTAAATTATATCAGCAGGTTCATCGCTCAACTCACAGCGACTTGTGAACCCATATTTCGGTTGCTGAAGAAAGATGCTGCGATAGACTGGACGAGGGAGTGTCAAGAGGCTTTCGACCAGATCAAAGGGTATCTGTCCAATCCACCTGTGTTGGTTCCACCTGAGCTGGGGTGACCATTAATTCTTTATTTGATGGTCTTGGAGAATTCGTTTGGCTGCGTGTTGGGGCAACACGACATTACAGGAAGGAAGGAGCAGGCCATTTATTATCTTAGCAAGAAGTTTACAGTATATGAGGTCAAGTACACTCAACTCGAGAGGACATGTTGCGCCCTAACTTGGGTGGCTCAGAAGTTGAAGCACTACTTGTCCTCGTATACTACTTATCTCATTTCCCGTTTGGATCCATTAAAGTACATTTTCCAGAAACCTATGCCTACAGGGAGGTTAGCAAAATGGCAAATTTTGCTCACAGAGTTTGATATCATCTATGTGACGAGGACGACCATGAAAGCCCAAGCGCTGGCCGATCACTTGGCTGAGAATCCCGTTGATGAAGAATATGAGCCTTTGAGGACGTATTTCCCAGACGAGGAAGTAATGCATATAGGTGAGCTGGAATTACCCGAGGAACCAAGATGGAAGCTTTTCTTTGATAGAGCCGCAAACGCAAAAGGGGTTGGAATAGGAGCAGTACTCATTTTTGAAACAGGACGTCACTACCCTGTTACAGCTCAGCTACGCTTCTATTGTACCAACAACATGGCAGAGTATGAAGCATGCATTTTGGGTCTACGACTAGCTACAGACATGGATGTCCAGGACGTTTTAGTATTGGGAGACTCGGACCTCTTGGTGCATCAGATTCAGGGTGAGTGGGAAACACGGGATTTGAAACTCATACCATATCGACAATGTTTGCATGATCTGAGCAAGCGATTTCGATCAGTGGAATTCAGACATATCCCGAGAGTTCATAATGAGGTTGCCGATGCATTGGACACCTTAGCATCAATGTTACACCACCCCAACAAAATGTATGTTGACCCCTTGCACATCCAGGTTCGTGATCAACATGCTTATTGCAGCGTGGTAGAAGAGGAAGTGGATGGCGAGCCATGGTTTTATGACATAAAGGAGTACCTCAAGATGGGGATATATCCGGAGCAGGCCACTGGAGACCAAAAAAGAGCCCTTCGGCGTTTGTCAAATGGTTTCTTCCTCAGTGGAGGAGTGTTGTACAGAAGAACCCCAGACTTGGGATTGCTAAGATGTATAGACGCCGGTCAAGCCACGATAGTTATGGCAGAGGTGCATGCTGGAGTTTATGGGCCACATATGAGCGGATATGTATTGGCAAAGAAGATTCTTCGAGCAGGGTACTATTGGCTCACTATGGAGCATGATTGTATCAATTTCGTGAGGAAATGCCATAAATGTCAGATACACGGAGATCTGATTCATTCTCCGCCGACAGAATTGCATACAATGTCAGCGCCATGGCCATTTGTTTCATGGGGCATAGATGTCATTGGGCCTATTGAGGCGGCAGCGACCAACGACCACAGGTTCATTCTGGTGACCATCGACTACTTCACCAAGTGGGTTGAAGCTAAAACTTTCAAGTCGGTAACCAAGAAGGCAGTGGTGGATTTTGTTCACTTCCATATCATCTGCAGATTTGGGGTCCCAAAAGTGATCATCACGGATAATGGTGCAAATCTTAACAGCAATTTGATGCGGGAAGTATGCTAACAGTTTAAGATTACACACCGCAATTCCAACCCCTTTTGTCCCAAGGCGAATGGAGCAGTTGAAGCGGCCAATAAGAACATCAAGAAGATACTGAGGAAGATGATAGAAGGATCTAGACAATGGCATGAGAAATTGCCATTTGCTTTGTTGGGTTATCGCACTACAGTCCGGACTTCCATAGGTACAACTCCTTATTTGTTGGTATACGGAACTGAAGCAGTAATACCAGCAGAGGTCGAAATTCCATCCCTCCGAATTGTCGCTGAAGCCAGGATTGACGACGACGAATGGGTCAAAGATCGACTGGAGCAGTTGAACTTAATAGATGAAAAAAGATTGGCAGCAGTGTGTCATGGCCAGTTGTATCAGAAAAGAATGGCAAGAGCATACAATAAGAAGGTGCACCCCAGAAAATTTGAAGTAGGGCAGCAAGTATTGAAACGGATCCTCCCACATCAGATCGAAGCAAAAGGCAAGTTCGCCCCAAATTGGCAAGGGTCTTATGTCGTGACCAGAGTGTTGTCCAACGGCACTTTATGTCTAACAGATATCGAAGGAAGATGCGTCGACATGGCTATCAATTCTGATGCAGTCAAAAGATATTATACGTTATTTATTTGATTATGATAGTTATTGGTTCGTTTGTTTGTACTTGGTACTTATTGGATAATGAAATGACGGAGGCAATTCTTTCTTCTATCCAAACACTTTTAACCTTTGCTTCCCCCCTTTGAGCCTTAGTTATTCTTTCATACCCCTCTTTTGGAATCACTAATGGGAAAAAATATATGAAAAAAAGAGAAAAGAAATTAAAAGAAAAATGAAAACAAGATAAAGGTCATAAGAAAATAGAGGAACCGTAGGAACTACGTTTGACCTGATTCCTCAAAGAGGATACGCAGGCGCCTCACGGCTCGGTCATAGTGCATAGTGTGCATAACTCCACATAGTGTAAATATAAAAAATCCCCAAGCAAGAAAACTGGGGCAGGAGTTATGTTTTGAAGTTTCAAAAAGGGGTTGATTCCAAGAGTTGTAATGTTTCACCCGTCGAAGTTATTTTTGAATTTTGATAGCCTTTCTTTAAAACCCACACAAAACCAACATTGATGTCCAAAAAAGACCTCCCGATCAATATCCGAGAGGTGCTGAGTCAAGCAAATGAAAACCGAGAATAATACACTGATCCCCGGCAAAGAAGAGGATCATAAACTGGAAATGAATTGATAGCCGAAAAGAATCCCCGGGAGAGAGAGTCATATCGGCAACACTCCAATTCCCCGATGGAAAATAAAATGAGAGAGTCTTATCGGTGAAAACCTTCACATGCACCGTAAGGCGACGAAAGATGAGAGAAATAAAACGAGAGAGTCTTATTGGTGAAAACCTTCACAGGCACCATAAGGCGACGAGAGCTGAGAGAAAAGAGAGAGTCTTATTAGTGAAAACCCCTCGAAGGGCACTATAAGGCGACAAGATAGATTGGCAAAAAGGATCCTCATTTGCGAAGAGGCACCTATTTATCCCCAGCAAGGGAGGCCATCAGGAAGATTGATTGGTACAAATAGACTGGGTCGATTAATCCGTAATGCACGACATGATCAGTGGGACCAGTCGTACCGTCCAGATAAGTTCTTTCTTTTTTCTCTCCCAGCACTTGTTCAGAAAGATTTTTCTCTTTTTCTATCTTTTTCATTTCTTTGTCTAAAAGACTTTTTCCAGAAATTTGTTTTGAGAAGGATTTTTCAAAGTTTACTACCGGGGGCCAAAACGGTACAAAGCAAAATGCGAAGGGGACAGGCCAAAGCCAAGGCAATAAGACAAAAGGCGGTTCGTTGCAAAACCAAATGACAAACTGGCCTAGAAAATTAAGGGGAACGTGAAGAAAGGCGGAAAACGATAGTTGAAGGACTTGTGGACCAAATTCCAAGAAGATCCCCAACAAGAACTTCGATAGATCACAGACCAAGGTCCAAGGGGGTCAGACAACAAAGAGCGGGGAAAGGGTAAATGGAAAACCATCCCCAGCAGAAATACCATCCCCAGCAGACATATCATCCCCAACAAGCAACTTTATCCCCAACCAGTTTTGGGAGCACAGAGCAAGGGAAAGGGAAAGGAAAATCATCCCCCAGCAGGAGTGACACGATCACTCACCATGTTAAAACTAACAAGATTCTCTTTGATTTCTACAGGAAAATAAAGGTTGATGATGGCAGAAAGACATGCCACAAGGAAGGTCACCAAAACTGGGGCAGAAAATTTTCTGCCGTTGTCAAAAAATTTTCTCGGAGGAACGAGGGAACAAATTCAAATACTTTTATGCTTTAGTTAAATAGGCGCTCACCTGCATAATGAGAGGAATATTTTTATGCTTTAGTTAAATAGGCGCCCACCTGTATAATGAGAAGAATATTTTTATGTCTTAGTTAAATAGGCGTCCACCTATATAATGAGAGGAATACTTTTATGCTTTAGTTAAATAGGCGCCCACCTGTATAATGAGATGAATACTTTTATGCTTTAGTTAAATAGGCGCCCACCTGTATAATGAGAGGAATATTTTTATGTCTTAGTTAAATAGGCGCCCACCTGTATAATGAGAGGAATATTTTTATGTCGTAGTTAAATAGGCGTCCACCTGTATAATGAGAGGAATACTTTTATGCTTTAGTTAAATAGGCGCCCACCTGTATAATAAGAGGAATACTTTTATGCTTTAGTTAAATAGGCGCCCACCTGTATAATGAGAGGAATACTTTTATGTCTTAGTTAAATAGGCGCCCACCTGTATAATGAGAGGCATACTTTTATGCTTTAGTTAAATAGGCGCCCACCTGTATAATGAGAGGAATATTTTTATGTCTTAGTTAAATAGGCATCCACCTGTATAATGAGAGGAATATTTTTATGTCTTAGTTAAATAGGCGTCCACCTGTATAATGAGAGGAATACTTTTATGCTTTAGTTAAATAGGTGCCCACCTGTATAATGAGAGGAATATTTTTATGTCTTAGTTAAATAGGTGCCCACTTGTATAATGAGGGGAATACTTTTATGCTTTAGTTAAATATGCGCCCACCTGTATAACGAGAGGAATACTTTTCAGTCTTATACTGCAGATCTTGAAATCAGTAGCCCACCGGAAGGCAGAGGGTTACCACAGGAATCCCCAGCAGGAAACAATAAAAATCCCCAGCACCGGAAAGCAGAAGGTTGCAACAAGAGGTCCCAGCACAAATTCAAGCGCATGGGTCAAAAGGAAGAAAAGACGCGTCTTGAAAGAAGTGGCCTGTAAACATTAAATTATGCCCAGCACAACAAATCTGATGAAGAAAGTCGTATCCCCAGTGGAATCACCAAAAAGCTTAATGAAGGAAGCCATATCCCCAGCGGACCGAACAAAATGAGGAAAACTGGTATTCAGAAAAGCAAAAGGCCAGTGTCATCCCCAAATTCTCGGAAGAAAAGCACTGGAAGAAACACAAGCTGACAAGAAAGCAAGGCATCAAGAACAAATGGAAGATGGATGGGATCTTGTAATATGTTATCTAGCCTAGCTTCTTGATTTTTCTTTTAAACACGATGTAATAAGGAGATCGGTAAGAAGTAGTAACAGCATGCAGCAGCAGTAACAGCATGCAACAGCAGTAACAACAAATCGTAGTTCCCTGATAGTCCCAGCTACCAAAACTTCCCGAACTACATTAACCTGATTCCCTTCTAGCCAGGGATATGTAGGAAACCTTTGAAACAAAGGTTCAGTTAAATCTTTTTCAAAACAAAATGCTTTACACGGAGTCTTCCAACGAGCAAAGTCGCTCGTGTATGCTCACTTTATCTTTGCACGAAAGCTCCTTGTGCTTTCGGACAAAGAGGGGCAGCTGTGAGCACGTGATTTTTGCTTCACGGAAACTACTCCAAAAGAAATCGGAAAAGAAATAAAATAAGTTACCTTCGGGTACAATTTTGAGAACTTGCGTGACATTTTGATAGTTGTTTTGTCCGTAAATGCTCGCCTTGCTATAGTTAAAAAATACAAAAAATACATGTTGCATGCATTTAGGGAAAATGGTACATTTACGAATTAATTAACCATAATTTGGTTTTGAAAGCGAAAATCACAAAATATGCATTGTTATTCTATTTGTTGTCATGGTAACTTTATTAGATGTTTTAATTCATGTGATAATTGTTGTTAGGTATTAATTAATATTTGTGTGTTTAATTTTGGTTTTTAGGAATTTTTGTCTAATTATAAAGAAGGAAAATGCTGGATTTGGGCCAAAATTTAAATGAAAAATCAGGCCTAAACCAATTACCACAACCCAGTCCAAACCCAGGCTTCCCAGGCACGCCCCCAAATGACGCTGTATCAGCATCCCCATCCTGAGCCATTGATTGATTCAAATGAACGGTCCAGATCAGGCCATTCACTTACCCAAACGCCGCCGCATAGGGCATTTGATCTGAGCCCTCCATCCAGTCCAATCCAACGGTCCAAGATCCCTTTCAGCAACCCGTTTCCAAACCTGACCTAGTAACTAGTTCAAACCGACCCCCAACCAAGGCCAAACGGTGTCGTTCCTCATTAAGATCCTGGCCATCGATCTCACTTCATCCAACGGCCAGGATCTAATCGCCCATTACGTATATAATCCTAAACCTTTACCCCACGCCCCTATCCGAACACCCCCCCTTTCCATCGTCTCTCTCATGAGACTAACCTAACACCCCTGGCCAAACCCTAGCCGCCCCCATATACTCTCACCGTGAACCCGGCGGCAACGATGTCGGTGACCACCAAAGTAACACCCCTGATGCACCTAACCACCCTGAACACGGATCTGTGACCCCCTTGCCTCGAATCATCCCCCATCATCTCGAATCTTAATTTGAAGATTCAAGCCCAACCCTGACCTACACCAACCCACCCCAGTTTCACACCAGTCACCACCCTGGCCTCACTCGTGACCAAACCAAGCTTGGTTTGGTCCGAATCTACCCACGAATCCTTAAGCCCCAAATTAGACTGGTTCGAACCCTAGAACACAAGAACCCTGTAATCCGTCCAGATTAAATAGAGGGTTGGGGTCTAATAGACCTTAATCGAAGTGTTCTCGGTTGAGAACACCTCGATTAAAGTCTGTTCGACCTCAAATGGGCAAATCCAGTTCAGGCCTGGGTCGTCTGTGTTTGAGCTTCCAGAGTGAGTTCCCTTTTTCTTTTCTGTTTTTGTTGTTTGAGTTTGTCAGCATGTTTAATTAGTTTGTTTGGTATTTCTGATATTTTCTTCCAATTTGTTCTCCGTCTTCGTAAGACCTTTTATTTGGTCGATTGTTCTTCTGTTTATGTTTGAATATGTATGATAAGATGCATATTCGATTTGATTAATATCGTCGAACAGATAATTCATATGGATTCCCTGTGTCGTGCAAAATTGTTGAAGGCAGTTGATGCCCTATTCGTGTTGTTTGTTTGATCGACTGATTGTTCTATGTTATAATTAGTGTAGTCGATTAGATAAATGTCGTCGATTAGTTTATAGGACTGAATGTTCAAATATTCTGATTCATATAGCTTCGTATGACTGATCGAATCATTGTCGTTTAGCTGTTTGTTTTAAACTATTTGTGAATGATTCGTAGCTGCAGTACAATAGCTGGAACTCAATTTAGGATAGTTTAAGTTTGAATTTTCAGAAGTTTAAATTTCAGACTGCTGAAGCTTAGGTTTAAAACAGTAATAGCAGGGGTTAAAAGGGGTAGTTTGGGGTGTGAAAAAAAAAAGCAGAATTGGTTAGTTTAAGATGGGATGACATAGGGTACTGAAATATGATTAAACTAATACAATAGTGGAGAACAAAACTTGGTAGCATGGGGGGGGGGGTAATTAAATATTATAGGCTGCCCATACTTTTGGGCAGAAAACACATGCTGAGGGGCTGTCAGGAGGATGGGTATTAGGCATTTTTGATTAGTTTAAGGGAGTTATGGGCAGAGTTGAGGGCTGGGGAAACGAGGCAGCCTGGGGGCTTGCTTGTATTTTGCCTATAAATAGGCTCACTTAAGGTAGAATAAAGGGAGAGAGATGAGAGGTTAAGAGGTGAGGAAATCAAAAATTAAGGTTGAAGACTAAGACTTCAGAATTTAAAAAGAAAAGAACAAGAGTGTTAAGGCGGTTTGATCCTCATTCTAGGTTAAGCTTTGAATCAAAGAGCTTCAACTTGTCTTTACCTTTGAGTGTTTTAACAAAAATCAGAAATCACTGTTGTTTGCCCCTGTCTGTTTTCTGCTGGTACTGTTGGATTTTTCAGCTTGGTAGTCTCCAGTTTTCTGCTTGCTGAGTACTGTTCCATTAGGCTACTCCTGGTTTTCTGTTTTGGTTCAAATCTGTCGCTGGTTTCCCTGTTTGGTTATCATTGGATTTTCTCGCTGGGGCTTGTTTTTTTGGTTCTTGAATCTGCCTGTTGGGTTTGTTTGGTTGCTGAGTGCTGCTTGTGTTGCTGCTGTGTTCTGCTGTGAATCTGCTGCTATACTACTGCTACTGCTGCTGACTTCTTTTCTACTGTATCTCTATTCCTCTACCAGGTACACAACTTTATCATGGCTGTTGTAGGTCTGAAAATTTGAAGCATGAATATGAGATGAAGAACTGAAATTTTAACGTTTGGTTTCATATATTCTGAAATTTTAAGTTGTGTAAAAGGGTAATTAGTTTCATTTGTTAGAAGCATGTAGTAGCTGTGCTATGTACAATTGGGTATCGAGCAGTAATAGTATATAGAACGCCTTGCATGTTATTCTACAAGAACCAATAATGTAATGGTAGCATTCTGTTATTTCAGTTCATTTCTGTACAAAGCATGTTTCAAATACGTATAAAGGCTTTAGGCTAATTAATCAGTAGTTTAAACTGTTTTAATTAACATGTTTGTTTATTTAGAGTCATAAAAGGAGTTTTGTAGTTGTCGATTCCATTTTCGCCTTATTGTGAATACCAAAAATGTAAAAGTAAGCCGCAGGTCGGACGTAAAAAATAGAAATGGCCCAGGTCCAGTTCTGCGCCCGGTATGCTGGACCTGGGCCCAAAACTGTGCTAGCCCCCATGTTCCCGTCTATCTTCGATGTTAACTATTTAGGTTCGAAATTTCTTTTAATAATAAACTCTCAAGCATGTAAATAAATTAGGTATTTTCTTCTTTTATTCTAGAGACAAACGAAATAGAAAACGTAGCCGCTTTAGGATTATCCTTTTTTAAAAAAAAAATGAGACGAGCCTCGCCAAATAAAAGGTACAAACTGCGTGGCCCTCAATAAATGTACATTTAATTACTTAGATTTCGGGAGGAGCCGTTTAGCAAACTTCACGGTTGTCCCCAGAAATAAGGACGCGATAGGCTCTTTAGGCACGTGTTTAATAATCTCACCTTCTTAAACTCGGGTGTGCATTTCATGCGACCCAAATCCAAATCCCAAAACATTGAATAAAAATGTGTTCCGGATTGCGGGTGCATTTCATGTGACGCAATCCAAAGACATGTTTTTAAACGATGTTCACGTTCTTTTAAAAATATAATAACAAAAGCGGTAAAGAGTTAAAACTGGCACATGAGCGCATAATTGTATAAAATCAGATAAACAAGCCGAATATGGCAGTTGAGCGACCGTGCTAGAACCACGAAACTCGGGAATGCCTAACACCTTCTCCTGGGTTAACAGAATTCCTTATCCGGATTTCTGGCTCGCGGACTGTAATACAGAGTCATTCTTTTCCTCGATTCGGGATTAAATTGGTGACTTGGGACACCCTAAATCTCCCAAGTGGCGACTCTGAAATAAATAAACAAATCCCGTTTCGATTGTCCTTTAATTGGAAAAACTCCTTCACCCCTCGCGGGTGGAGGGGGGGAAAGGAGGTGTGACACAAGCATCTGTAGACGAACTTCTTTCACGATTTTCAGTTGCAATTCTTGTTCAAAACTAGTCCAAATGTCCATTAAATAGCTTCAAATTTTATATACAATATCCTTATACTATTTCTAACAAGTCTAACTAACACCCAAACTCTAAATTTCTCATAAGACCAGATTCGAAATTTAAACCCATTTATTTAAGCTTGTTCAACAATGGTAGACCAATCCAAATCTTCATTAAATGACTTTAAATTTTGTATGCAACCTCCTTATAATATTTCTAATAAGCCTAAATAACATCCACTCCAAATTTCTCATAAAACCAAATTTAAAATTTAAACCCACTTATTTAAGCTTGTTCGACAATGGTGGATTATCTTAAAAATCTAATTTTTACCACCCAAATGGATTTGGTTTCTTGAATTAATGTTTGAGTCACAATTACTAATTCGAAGATTAAATTAAAAGCTTGAATATTTTTTTTTAAAAAATTAAATAATAATTTCGAGAACCTATTTGGAGTTGGATGTTGAATCTTAGCCTATTATTTTTAGGCTACAACTTTGCAAAGTTAAATATATGCCACTTAATTACAATGTATGTGTGTGAGTTGTATTTATGTGTAATTTTTCCATAAATTTAATATAAGGAAAAATATATAAGATGCACCCTGTCCGAAAAAATCCGTTTCACGCTTAAGCTTTACGTGCGTCCTAATACCTTCATATCAACAACAACAACAACAACAACGACCCAGTATAATCCCACAAGTGGGATCTGGGGAGGGTAATATGTACGCAGACCTTACCCCTACCCCGAAGGGTAGAGAGGCTGTTTCCAGGAGACCCTCGGCTCAAAAAAAAAGCAACAGGAAAGCAAAAAAAAGCAAAAAAAAGCAAGCTTGTCCTAATACCTTCATATCCTTGTCCAAAAATGAATTTAATACCACCCTAAAAATACATAAACAAGCTTGTAGAGGGCTGTGTTTTACACTCTCCGCCACCTGTCAATTTGTAATTGATATTGATTTTTCTATTATTTTTTCATTTTTTACTGCTTTTCCAATCCCATCCTATCATGTAGCTGTCTTTTTGAAGAAATGGTGGTTTCTGGTGGAGCTACCACCAGTATCGTCTCCTATACCGATTTTATCATTGAAGAGAACCAAACCCAACTTAAAAAAAATATAACAACACAATCAAATTTTAATTATCTTAACCATTTCTTCCTGTAGAAGCTTTATGAGAAATTAAGATAAATCATTTCCTTCACTTTCCTTTCCCAGTTAAAGTTCTTTGCCTGAGATCTCCATGGATGCCGCTGATTTTTGGAGAAATTTGAGATTTTGCTAGCCTAAAAAAGAAGAAGTTTGTGCTTCACAAAAAAAGATGGAGAGGAAAGAGTAACCACCAAAGCTCTTTGGCTAAAATATTGGTCGGTAAAACTCTCCAACAAGTTATCCGATATAGACACTAAAGATGGCCAGAAGAAAACTCTCCAATGGTAATTTTTTTTTTCTCTCGGGACAAACAAATAGAAATGGGGTTGGAAAAACATTAGAGGCGTGTCAGACAGGAATAAAAATGATGGTGGTTGAAGGAGGACGGGAGATTGGGTGGTCCAACAATGGTGCTCTTGGTGGTTACAGTGTGTTTTGGGTTAAAGAAGATGGGAAAGAAGAAATGTATTGAGAGAGAAACAATAAAAAATAAAAAAAAAGTAAAGATAAGCGAAAAGGATAGTAGGACCGACAAATAATTAAATTAAGCAAAGTCCAATAAAAATGTAACACGTGTATATTTTAGTATGTGATTAATCTTCTTTTCTTGTTTCTACTCGAGTTTGGGAGAGTGAAAACACCTCCTCTGTCACGTCACCTTTTAGGGAGGTACTAACTTTACTTTGGATAAAGATTAGGGAGGTATTAAGACGCTTGTAAAGATTAAATATAAAACTAATTTTTACGGACAAATATAGGATCATCTTATATATTTTTCCTTAATATAATGCACAAAGTATACAATCCTCATGACCATGAGAAACTGATGCAGAAGTTACTATACTACTTTCCATTGCTTAATTACGATGTCAATTACTGTAGAAACAACATGAGCAGTTTATCCGTAGAAGATGCACATCACACCATTATTAATTAAAAACAAAAAAAAGTTAGATTCTTAAAGCATAATTACCTAGTTCACAACATATACTTGTCTAATGTGTTATACTTAATGTTGGCTCTCTCTTTTAGATTCAACGTTTTGTAGCAAGATTAAATTATAAAATAATAGTTAAACTTGGACAAGCCGGGGTTTAGTAAATTTTACGGCATTAATCTAAGATCGATACAGAAAACGCATTTCATAGAAGGACTGAAGCAGTAGCATGAGCAAATTGGCAACTACTTCTAGCCTCTAGGATAAATTTGAAGGAAATGCAATCTGCAAATTATATCAAGATGTTTGGCAATTCTAGAAGAATATTTAGATGAGGAGAAGCTAAAAAGGATGTCTTTGATAATGACAAATGTATTAAGAGCTTGTTTGGCCAAGCGTACGGGAGGTCAAAAGTATTTTTTTTTGCCCGAAAAGTACTTATTTAGAAATATGAAGTGTTTGGTCAAAACAAAAAAGTGATTTTGAGCAGCAGCAGAAGTAATTTTTCTGCTTTTGGAAAGAAAGTACAAATTCTAGCTTCTTCCAAAAAGCAGAAGTAATTTTTTTTTTCATGGCCAAAATATGCTTAACATAAAATTATATTTCTTAAATTATTCCTTATTAATTTAACCTTTACTTTTTTATCTTTCACTTTTTTTATTTTTACCATTTCTTTTATTCTTCGCCTCTTATTCCTATTTGGGATAATATCTCTGCTAAAAATAGATCTCTTCTTTTCTCTTCCATTATTTCTTCTTTTCTTCGTCTCTTATTACTCTTTGAAATAGCAAGGCTAATCACTAAACTCGAGCATTTTTTTTTTTCAAATGTATGGTTTTTTTTATTTTGCAGTATACTAATATTATATGATCTCCAATCTGTAGTTTTATTTATATTTACTTTTTGGCGTGCATGCATATAATATAGTTGACAACAATACTACCTCGTTTGTTGTTTTCTCAAGGATTGATAGCATTTTTCATACATGTAATGTGCTAGTGTATGTTCCTACTAATATTATTGCTTTTATATACTTAGTTTTATATTGATTCAATCTTTAATATATATTACTTTATGTTTTATACTTTAATTATATAAAAATAAAAATTAATTAAATTCTTCTATAATAAATATTTAAATTTCTCTTTTTAAAATAATGCTAATTGTAAGTAAATCTCTATCGCCTTTTATTGTAATTTGACACTCAAAAGTATACCTTTTGAAAATATTGGCCAAATACAATTTGCTTATCAAATATTGCAAAAAGTACTTCTCAAACGAATTGGCCAAACACAAACTGCATAACTCTAAAGTACTTCTTCGAAAAACACTTTTCAAAATAAGTAGTTTTTGGGATGTTGGCCAAGCGGGCTCTAAATGAAGTAAAGTTTTGTCAAATGAATACCTAATCAAACACATTGTAATAATTAATTAATATATGGCAATGTATAATATCCATATATTTCATGTGTAAATAACCACAAATTATTTATGTATATCTGTTAGAAAAATAAACAACGAATGCGACATGGTTATTTGTACGAAGATTCCAATTATTCAATGTTAATAATAGTATATAAACAAATCAACAGAATAATTCTCCAAAAGAGTAATGACATAATTCACCATTCAACAAAAAAATTATCTTTTTTTTAATTTCTTAAAAATAAATATGTTAAACATTGTTTAGAATTTTAGTTTATATTTTAATATATTGTACTTAATTTCATATAATAGGTGGTGTAAGTATTTGATTTTAAAATACAAGGGTGCATCAAAATCGAGTCATATTATAGAAGTGTTTAATATAATTAACTATTTTATATTAAGAATTTTACAAGAACTTACGTTTTATTTTTAATATTGAATAATTAAAAAGATTATTTGTAAACTTAATGGGAGTTTTTTCGCGCCGGTAGATTTACCAGTGTATATAAATGCTAACAAAACGTATATCCATCCCTTTAATCTCTCTTCTTCCCCAAATCAGCAATGGAAAAATTACCTTTGTTGCAATTGTGTGTAGGTGGTTCTACTTGTTCGAAAAGCATTATCGCCATTCCCCGTTGACATTGCCCAGCTGAGAATCCATCTTCCCGGGAAACTAGTTACCTTTACCTTAAGGCTTGAGGCAAAGAATCGAATCGGCATCCCCCGTTAACTTGCAAATGGCGTTCTTCTTCTCCACTTTGTCCCTGTGCCTCAACTTCCCGAATGAATTTACTCCGCATTTAATCTGCTTTTCAAATCCACACAAACAGTTGAATTTCTCTTTGCCACAAAAAGGGTATGCTTCCTTTTTGTGATTTTTTTGCCTTTATAAGCCATTCCATTTGTGTTAATTATATTACTATAACAGGGTTTCAAGTTTCTACGGCCTTTTATTGTTCCCTTCTTTCACAAAATTGGAGTTCGTTTATTGTTATTCTTTTTATTTTAAAACTATTTTTCTTAGTTTCTTCAGGCAGTTTGATCCTGTCAACCAGTTATGGCTTCATTTTCTTTTGCTTCCTTCTCATAGTTTACTGATTACTGTACATTGAATTTGAATTCTCTCACTTTACCCCATTTCAGCGGCTTGACATCATTTTATACAAATTGTTTCGTATTGGAAAGAAATAAGCCCACATATAGCAGAATGGATATAAATGATTGGCATCAACTTGTTTAGGTTTGACTAGCAGTAAATTGATTGATTGATTGTCATCATTTTATAATCTTGATTATCTACACTCATTACAGGGATGTTGTCAGTAACTACCAATGGTTATCTTGATTAATTGTTTTTGGCCCTCTTCCATTTATATTGCCACACTTGTTTGATGCCAATATATGTTGGATAATTTCTTTTTTCCTTTTTTCCCTGTCCCATATTAAATGAATATATGCTATTGTTTCTTGTTGTTGTTATTACTTTAGGAATTATGCAGACATATTTTGTGATAGTTGTCACACTATACTCCATCTATAAGATTGATGCAGTAGTGATAGTGACTGAAGAGTTGTAATTTTAAGCTATTAGGCATCTTTGAATAAATTCTGAAGTATGAAGCTTGATCTTCATGATTTTCTGAGCGCGAAAATAGAGAAAAGCCTACACGCGCAAGGAGTGTAGTCTTAAGTTGAGTTTTTCTCCATATCTTAAACATCTTTATTGATGAAACATTTGTTACTTTGCAGAAGCGCTTCAATATTTCTGATTTCGAGAGAATTTATATCAACGATCAGAAATGGCTGCTTCTGACATTAACAGAAGCTTGGTAAGTGAACTTGAAGCAATGGGATTTTCAGAGGCTCGAGCCACCAAGGCTCTTCATTCTTCCGGTATGGTCATCCTTATGGTATTAGATATATTCAATACTTTTGCTTCTGAAGTAGTATATAACTGTTAGGCTATATCGGTTGTTAATTCAATCTATATTATCTAGCTAAAACATGCCATTTTGTATGGGAAAGCTCTCAATTTTTTTAATTGTGGATGTAGCCCAGAAAATCACTTCATGCATGTGCATTAACTAATTAGTTTAATCATGTGCTTTTGTACTAACATTCTCTCCATGATTCTATTTACTTGAGATGTAAAGGGCGTGTAGACAAGATTTTCTGCATGATTTCTTTTCCTTGATCCATTGTTTACTATAGGAACGGTTGAAAACTACGCTCATTACATAAAATCACCTCATCATATGTCGCCATGCCTGTATCTAACAACCTGTTAGGCTTTTCCTTGAAGACCTGAATAGAATTGGTTACTAGGCCATATAGATTCAGTTGATGTTGAGATTTATCCTGCAGAGGTGTTGCATCAACAAAGTGATGTTGACTTTCAACTCTCTGTTGTATCTAAGTCCGTTTATCCTGCCAAATATTTGGATATTGTAGAACTGCCGGTTGTTCTACTCATTTCTGCAGTCTTCCTGTAATGCATTCTCTAGGTTGGCATCAAATCTTGAGGAGGTGCTCTTGCCCTTAACCCCCCCCCCCCCTTCCCCCCACCCCAAAAAAGAAAAAGAGAGTTTATCTATTTACTAGCATTAACCTACTGTTTTGTCTTTTAGATGCTACCGTGTGCGGTTAACTGAGCTGTCCACTTTTATGATTGAAAATCAATACTTCTTTCAGGTAATTCAAGCCTTGAGGATGCAGTAAATTGGATTATTGATCATGAGAATGACGCAGACATTGATGAGATGCCCATGGTATCTAGCTTAACACTGATGATAGCCTTTCTTTACCTTGTACATCAGTATTCATGGTTAATTTGACTACTTTTGTGATTTTGATTGTCACTTTTAAGATGAGAATGAGTCTCTCTCTCTCTGTATGTATATATAGAGAGAGGGGTTAGTTTAATTGTCCGGAAATTTGAGTGTTAAGTACATTCTTAAGCTAATAGTGTCAACTTTAAAGGGGTGTAAGCTTCGGACATCCAATCAGGATGCAGTTGCAACAGTATGCAAAATATGTGCATCTTCAAAGAAGAGCAAGTCATTACTGTTTGTATGGATGAGGTATTTTAGAGAGGTGTAGTAAAGTACTCTAGAGCAAAAAATTTTTTTTTGCTAGCAGACTCTAGATCATTTTTCTACTTCTCTTCCTACCAAAGATAGATGGTGAATTTACTTCTAATGGTTAGTGCTTACGGCAAAATGAATTGGCTGGAGCTTTCTAGGTTGTATAGTAAAAAGGGTAAGAAGGCCATTATACGCATTAGTGTATAATCATTTCTCAACACTAATATTGCTAATAGGTATGAGAACAAGAATAGATGCTAGATTATAGTTTTTCAAACAAAATTTACTTTCAAAGTTGAATTAGTTCCTAAAATTCTAGAAAAAAAATGTGTTTAATGCAATGACTACTACGTCTCAATCCCAAACAAGTTAGGGTCGGCTATATGAATCTTCACTAACCATGTTTCTCGATTTAGATTCATCTCAAGACAATGTTATACGAAGTGATTATGAAAATAAAAAGTTCGTGAATTTGATGTGATTTATTTCTAAATATGCTTCAACTTTGCAAAATGTTAACTTCTTGCTAAAAAAACATGATTGGCCAAATTTATGAGTTGTGTAAACTGTAAAATATACAGTGTATCAAGTTATCAAGTATACAGTGTATCTCCCTCTAAGGGGAGACAAGGGAACATAATGGCCCACCATCACAGGGAATCTAAAAGCCCCGAGCTCCGTTTTCTATGTCTAAAAGTTTCTTTCAACTTTTCTTAACAGTATCTGTTTTGCATGTCATGCAAGCCTTTGACTTGGTGGGTACTTAAAATGTAGTCACTTTTTAAAAATTAGGAACCCAATAATTGACAAGTTTCTAGCAAGCTGTGCTCATTGATGTTCTCTTCTTTGATAATTTCTCTTTCTTGTTCCAATTGTTTCAACCAAGTACATGGGAATATGGTTATGGTACTGGGAATGAAGAAGAAAAGGCTATTCTAGAGTTTGTCTTATTATTTATTTCATCTGACACATATTTTAAGAAGAGAAATCACACCTTTGTAAGTGGAGGTAACTTTAGTCAAATAGTCGTTATCCTTTCCAAAAGACAAGATAAAGTTGCATGTAAGGATCGCAAGGTTATACCAGTGAAAGCACCGACTAACTAACATAAACGAGTGTTTCTGGATGTGAAGCGGAAGAGTTAGAAGATCAGACGAGTTGCAAGCAATTGACAATTCAGTGGTAGGCACTAAAAGGCATAAACCAATTACCAATTCAGGAAAACATACGGAAGGAGGAAGGAGCAGAGACATTGAAGGGAACACAACTACCTAGTGGAAGAAAGTATAATGTTGTATTAAGAAAGGAACAAGTGGTGCTAGACTGCTAGTTGTGTCTAGTTGAATGAGGTGGTGCAAAGAGCTATTAGAGCAAGCGAGATAGAGCGTCCATTTTGATCGATTGTTCAACTCAGATCACGAGGATAGCTTTACATATATCCATACATCTTGCAGAATAGAAGATTTAGTTATACTCGTAGAATTAGGCCTTCAGAAATAAAGGATGCAATTAAAATATGAGGCTTGAAAAAGCATGTGGTCCAGATGGTATCCCTTTATAGGTATGGAAGTGTCTTAGAGATGTTTGAGTAATATGGCTTTCCAAGTTACTTAATGTCGTGCTAAGGAATGGAAGGGTGCAAACAAGTGGAGAAAAGTATTTTGATTCTGATATATCAGAATAAAGGAGATATTCAAAATTGAGCGAACTATTTTAATATAAACTTACGACTTGTTTGATGAAACTTTGGAAAGAGCAGTAGAGCGTAAACTCAGGAATACTATTAGAGTGACAGAGAACCAGCTTAGATTTATGTCTTGTAGAACTGTAACAGAGGTTATATTTTTATAAGAAGATTGATGGAAATTTATACGGAGAAAGAATGATATACACATGAATACATGATATTCATTGACCTAGAGATGTCGTATGATAGAGTGCCAAGAAAAGTCATTTGGCGGGTGTTAGAGAAGAAACTAATTCGTATTAAATATAGAAATGTAATAAAGGATATGTACAAAGCAACTATCACAAGTGTGAGAACATTGGTAAGAGATTCAGAGGAGTTTACATGAGTTGGGGATTTATTCCAAGGATGTGCATTGAGCCAGTACTTGTTTACCCTAGTTATGGATGAGCTAACTAAATGTATATGGATTGAAGGCCTATAGTGTATTTTACTTGTGGTCGATGTTATGTTAATCAGATGCGTTACCTTCGCAAAAAAAATGTCATGTTAATTAGCAAAATTAGCAATATTGCCAAACCAAAAGCTTGAATTTGTGCAAAAAAGAATTAAGGGTTTTAGGATAGTAGAAGTAAGACCGAATATAAGCGAAATTTAGTGGGCGTTTGGACATAAAATTGTAAAATTCCAAAAAAAAAAAGTGAAATTTTTTTTCAAGTGAAAATGGTATTTGAAAATTAGAGTTGTGTTTGGACATGAATATAATGTTGGTTTGTTTTTGAAGTTTTGTGAGTGATATGAGGGAAATTTTGAAAAACAGCTTTTTGGAGTTTTTCAAATTTCGAAAAATTCCAAAATGCATCTTCAAGTGAAAATTGGAAATTTTATGAACAAACGCTGATTTCGAAAAAAAGTGAAAATTTTTCCAAAAAAAGGGAAAAATTTCTTATGTCCAGACGGGCTCTTAGTCAAATTAGATGAGTGAAGTTGATGTAGATTAGATGAGATTGTGGTGCAAATGTAGACATGTCAGATATCTATGCTCGATATTTCACAAGAACGGTGTGATAGATGAATGTGTTACACAGTTAAAGTAGGAGTGGTGGAAAAGGAAGTGCTACTGAAGTATTATGAGGTAGGAGCATATGTACCAAAGTGTAAGGCAAGTTCTATAAAGGCTGTGTGACCAACCATGTTATATGGGAGAGAATGTTAGTCGCTAGGTCCAACATATCCACAAAATTAGTGTCGTAGGAATGCAGATGTTAAGAAGGATGTGCGATTATACAAGATTAGATAAGATCATAAATGATTACATTTGATAGAAGGTCCAAGTAGCACAGGTAGAGAACAAAACAAGAGTAGGTCGCTTGATATAGATTGGTCATGTCCTAAGTAGACCTATGGATGCATATGTGTTTATGCAATGGTCGCTGAATTAATGTGAATTATCTGATTTTGCATTTTTAAATTCTTTGTTTGTAGGTTTTCCGTTATTTACAGATTCTATTAATGTCTCTTCGAGACAGGAGTTGCTCTTTCAGGCCAAGTGATCTTTGATGTTTAATTTTTCGCTTTTATCTTTTATAACTGTCGTATTGCACAACTCAGTCCTAAAATACTGATGAGAGAATGGCATACAGGTTCATGTGGACATTATTGAAACTCCTAGTGCTGGTTTTGATTCAGAACAAGTAAAGTTGAAAGCACAAGAGCTAAGGTTCGATTTTCCATTAAAGTTTCATGAGGATGTTCCGTGTTTAATCCTAAAACTGGAAATTGTCATTAGACGTTCAATTTCCTTGCATCTTATTTTACCTTTTGAAACTGCTTCACTGTTAGTGACTTATGGTTTATTTTCAGTCTCCTTTTATTACTTTTTTCCTTTCTTATATTGGTGAATGAAAATTCTGCTTATTTAGGGAGCGAGCACGCAAGAGGAGAGAAGAGGAAGAGAAAAAGCTGGAAATGGAAAGGGAGAAGGTATGGAGTATTTTCCTATTCTCTTAGTTTCTCCGGTGTAAGTTCTGGTTCTTTTTGGAATGTGGAAAGTTAATTGTCAATATGTTAAATGTGGGAGATCTAATGGTGTTGATAGAATGATGTGATGAACTTTCGGTGCATGGTCTGAAACTCTGAATATATTTCCATATGTGAACAACAGTACATGTGCAAGCCTATGCAAGGATTCTAGTCGATGTCACTGTTTGAGAGATGGCATCATCTTCCAACTTTAACCTCAAATTCCAATGATCGACTAGTGTATAAAAAAAAACAAAGTAGACATGATTGACTAACAGATAATGCAAAGATGTTAAACCCATGATTTCTTAGCCTTGAAGCAATTTTTAAAAAGATTTCCACCAATTTGCCAATAGCTAGATAGAGATCATTTGTAATATATTGATCCAAGATCCCTATACTTTAGAACGAAGGATCGAAACTAATATTAGTAGATCCCTCCATATAATCTCAAATCGTTAACCTGGAGTAAGTTGCTGAGAAATGCAGAGTTAGTTATTGTTCTACTTTTAGCACCCAAGGGTGCGGCCTAGTGGCCAATGAAGTGGGTTGAGAACCATGAGGTCTCAGGTTCAAATTCCAGCGGGAAAACCTTTGGTGGACAGAGTTACATGCACCTGATGCTGGTGGGAGGTAGCAGGTACCCCATGGAATTAGTCAAGGTGCATGCAAGCTAACGTGGTGCCCGCGTAAAATGTTTGTTCATCGACTTTTCTTTTGGGATTTCCAGCTTCTGTTTGTTCTGTAAAATGTTTATATTTGAAACTAGTGCATATGATCTCACATAACTAATAATGATCAGATGTTATATATGTAGGTGTATTTTTAATTATCAAATTCAAATACTTTGGTTAATTTGTAGGAAAGGATACGTGCAGGCAAAGAACTGCTTTCGACAAAGCGAATGGCGGAGGAAAATGAGAGGAAACGGTGTGTTTCTGCATTGAAACTGTGTTACTTTATAAAGTACTTTGTGCTTATTGGCTGAAAATCCTCATTTTAGGTTTATGCACTTTGCTCACGTTTCAGCTTTGAAGCACAGATGAAGGCCGAAAAAGAAGAAGAGAGAAGGGCAAGGGAGAGAATTCGTCAAAAACTTCAGCAGGACATGGTATTACTATTACTTTTTAGTTAAGTTTAGTTGGTACCTACCAAATAGTACTATTTGGATGATCAAGTGTAGCTGTGTGTTGCATCTTTTAGTAAGTTGTTTAGGTGTTATACAACTGCAAATGCAGCCATTTATACCTTGAGAAGTTCTGCCATGCTCTTAACCATTTTCGTTTATTCTTTCTTTTCATAAACTGAGAAATCCTCGGGGGCCAGTTGGTGCAAGGTTTGAAATTCAGTGGATAATGGGCCTGCCCCTCTACCCTCCTCCACATGAATATCAAGCTTTTGTCTGCAGCAGGGCTCGAACTCGTGAGTTGCGTGCCTAACCTGCACACTAGCTACGCTCTTACCACTAGATCAAAGCCCTGAGCATTTTTTTTTTCAATTTGAATAAACTGTAATCCAACTCTATACTCTGGTGTAAACTGAAAGTATAGCATATTGGTACCCTATATGGACTTTAATTCTGCGTTTTAGCTACGCATCATATATCCCCAACTTCATAGCTTGTTGGGATTAGGATAAGTTGCAAGTTCATGTCCTGGCAGGTAGAAAGGAGAGCTAGGCTTGGTTCATCTATGAATAGCTCTACGTCTTCAAAATTCATAGAAACCTCAAAGCAGGAATTTAAGGTATTGTGTTTTGCAATCGTGTTGACAGTTTATGAGATTGATTGGATTCATCAGTTTGGCTGCAAGTAATTCTTCTCCCTAAAATCAAATCTCAGAATCCATTGAAAGTTGACTTTTCCGCATCATCTGGTTACTCCGCTACAAAGAAAGAGGTTTTGATGGAATGCTTAAGATCTCTCAGGCGTCAGCACGAGGTATCTGAATTCCATTGTACACTTCTGTTTCACTATTTAATTCTGATTAAAACTTTCCAGTCTCTTACGAGTTCATGCAAATTAGCTTTTAGCTTCTTGCCCTTCTGCTTGCTGCGGGAAAGTAAAAACTTTGTCCAGGAAAGTAATTGGAATAGTACATGCATAGTTGAATATCAAGTTACGCTGTTATCAGATATCAACTTCGAGAGCCATATTGTATCCAGTATAACAATATTGTTAAATGTTCATGTGTTAGGAGGAGGACGAGAAAGTGCAACGGGCCTTCAAAGCTTTGTTAGTTTATGTGAGAAACGTTGTTAGCAATCCTGATGAAGGAAAGTTCAGGAAGATCCGGCTCAGTAATCCAGCTTTCCAGGTGAATACTTTTTTAAGCGCACGCCGAAAGAATGAAATTTACTTCATTTTTTGGGTATTATAAGGATCGAGACAAAATTATCACGATGAGGAGAGAGGTTGGGAGCAGGATCTCTCACCCGACCCCCTCCTTTCTCCGGACCAGTTGATGATGGGGACATGTTGCAACTGTTGGCCATGTAATGGTGTAGATGTAGATTAGGGTCTTAAGCTTTATTTTGTATAATCTTTCTCATTTCATCCATGTCCGCCTAGTGAAATTGTTTCTCGGAATCATCCCTTCTCTTACTAAGGTATAGGTTGATGTGTTATGAAAAAGTCTAAATAGGTGTGTTGCTATATTAGCCTCTTGTGCGTGCTTCTGTTCTGGTCGCTATACCTTTCACAATGAAGAATGTAATCTACTGTTTGCAGAAATACCCTTGTACTGTTCATTCTATCTAAATTGCTGTATATGTTCTATTGTCATGTTCTGAAATTGTGAATCAGAAAAAGTCGGGATAGCTTATTTTTTAATGATGAAATTTCCATTTGTTTGGATTCAAGTTAATGTTACTTCACTCCTCATGGATGGCAGGCTAGAGTTGGAATTTTCAAAGAAGGTGTGCAGTTTCTAGAGCTCTGTGGGTTTGAAAGAGGTGAAGGAAGTGATTTTTTGGTGTTGCCCAGAAACAAGGTCGATATGGCGCTACTGAGATCAGCTGGCATGGTTTTGCATTCTGCCATTACAAATCCCTTTTTTGGGCTACTCTCAAAGTAAGGTGGTTTCTCAGGGATTAGGGACTTGATGTTTGAAAATCAACAGAGCACGAGCTTCTAGCTGGATTTCAATACTTCTATCGGACATGCATTTGTATAGTAGCCTGAATTGGATATTCTATTTGTTTGAACTTTAATTCCTCCTATATATATTATATGTATTTTAATCTACCCTCCCATTCCTCACCCTTCTCATGTATTAAAGTGTGATATAACCTACCCTTGTGAACTCTTGTGTAAAGGGATTCAGTAAGTATATAGTAAGTTGTTTTTATTGGGTAAAAGTCTTGCATATTTTTAAACTGTAAATATCTAAGTGGGAATTTTGATTTCGAATTAGACTATTGATTCAATCTATTACAATGAATTGAGTTGGAGGGAATTGCAGGGGAAAGTGGGTCTAGAGTTGGGAAGTGGGGATTTAGGAGAGGATTTGTGAGTTTTGGGGTGGTTTTGTGGTTTCACAGCTAAGATGTGGCGCCATTTATAACGGCAAATTGCAACTTAGACCTTTTTTATACTATCTGCTCTTTCAAGAAATCATACTCCTTTTCAGTAAATTGAAATAAATTTGCACTTAATTCTTTTTCTTCTTAATTTGAACTTGATTCACATTTAAATATTTTAGAAGTTCTTAAAGCTAACTAGAAGTTTCTTATAGTTGGAGTGCGTGTGATGTTTTTCGAAAGTAAAATTAATAAAAGTTTCAACGTTAAGAAACTTTGCCATTGAGAAGTTCAAATTATGGTTTGGGAATTTTACATGAATAAATATATACATTTAGTTTAAGCAAGAATTTAGAGCAAAATAACAAGACATTTTGCAAGCAATTTCTGCGTGTTTCAAGTGCGCGAATCTGAAACTACATGAATCAGATAGAAGAACCAGTTCCAAATGTCTGTTTTTTATTTTAGTTTCATTGTAGTAGGGTTTTTGAGTTTTACCTTTCAACTTTCTCTAGAAGTATTTGTACTAGTTACTTTGAGTTGTACCTTTCAGCTTTCTCTAAAAGCATTTGTACTAGTTACTTTGAGTTGTGTTGTTCAAGTTAGAGTTAACTTGAAGTTGTCGCATCTACATGAAGCTGGTTTTCACAATGGGTTAGAAGCAATCATTAGGTTTACAAGAGTTTTGTAAACGCTATTTTTAGCTTAGTGATTTAGTGGAGTGTTGGGATTTTTTTTACTGGAAAGTAGGGCATGGTTTTATTTCACCTTTTGAGCCAGGAGTTTTCCACGTAAAAATACTTGTGTTCTTTACTTTCTACATTTATTATTCTGCAATTGTAGTATAAGGAACACATAGAAGAACCAGGTCCTTCTATAATCTATATACGCGAAAAATTGGATATCACACAAATTGCCCCCCTCCCCCTCTTGTGTGTTATTAAAGCATAAAACATCATTTGGTATCAGAACAAGTTATCCTTGAAGAGGCTAACACCTTAGGAGAAGATCAAGATGAGTGCACTACCTGAAAATTGGGAAGGCAATCTACTACTAGGCCACCACTCTTTAATGGCCAGTACCACTCTCGGAGGAAGTCAAGAATGAGAGATCACATACACGGAGAGGACTATGAGCTATGAGACATTGTCACTGATGGTCCACTGGCTACTTTGAAAAAAAATGCTGAAGGAGTAGATGTGCCAAAGTCAAGAGCTGATTGCAATGCTGAGGATCTGAAGAAGTGGGAAAAGAATGCCAAAGCCAAGAAATGGCTTGTTTATGGACTTAGTCCAGACGAGTATAGCAGAATCCAAGGTTGTTCCACTGCTAAGCAAATTTGGGACACGCTGCAAGTGGCCCATAAAGGAACAACTCAGGTGAAGAGATCAAGAGGAACTCTACTATACTCTCAGTATGAAAACTTTACTATGAAGGATGGAGAAACCATTCAGGAGATGTGCACAAGGTTCACTACATTGACAAATGAACTAAAATCTCTTGGCATGATTATCCCAGAAGAAGAAAGAGTTGAGAAGATACTTACTAGGGTTTTGCCAATTACTTGGGAAAGTAAGATGACTGCTATTAAGGAATTAAAGAATATTGCTACACTCCCTTTGGATGAATTGATTGGAAATCTCACTGCTTATGAACTTAGGAGACAAATCATGAAAATGGATGTACCTAAGAAAGAAAGGAGTTTGGCACTCAGAATCACTGAAGGTTCTAATCTGGAAGATAATGAAATGGCAATAATCACCAGGAACTTCAAGAAGTACCTAAGGAGAGAAAAGAGTTCTTCAAGAAGTGAAAACTATAGCAAGGCAAGAGCTCCGGAGAAGCAAACCAATGATGGTTGCTATAAGTGTGGGAAGACTGATCACATGATCAAGAACTATCCTTTGTGGGAGATTGAGTGGAAGAAAGAAAGAGCTGAACGAAGGAACAGGAAGAAGGAACAGGTTCATCCCAAGAAAGGCAACAACAAAGGATCAACCAAGGCTGTGGTCATTGCTTGGGGAGAAATCTCAGATGATGACGATGATAATGAACGAACACTAATGGATATTGGATAATCTGATGACGAAATTGAGGTAAGTGTCTTTCATCTCAAAGACAAGATTAATTTTTTATCTAAAGAAAGATTATCTGAATTATTACTAGAGCTCATTGATGAATTTGAGGATGTGAATAATGAAAAAGAATAAATGTCAAAGGAATGTGTGATTTTGAAAGCTAAGTGCAAAAACTTAGAATTTAGGGCTTGTGAAATTGAAAGTGAAATACTGTGTTGAAGAACCAGGTTCATGCACTTGATACAACTGTTCTAGAACTTAGATATGAAAATCTAAAATTAAAATTAGAAACGGGTAAAAAGATAGTTGGTGACACACAACTCACTTTAGAAGAGAATGTAGGTAAAATAAAAGATGAGTTGTATAAAAGGGATGAACAAGTAAGAGTCTTAAAGGAGGATCTAAACAAGGTCAAACATAAGCTAGACAGAACTTGTAAATGGAACAGGTCCTTTGATGCACTTTCATGGCTACAAGAACATCATAGTAGCAATAAAAGAAAACTTGGATTTGGGAACTCTGCACCTAAGTGGATCCCAAAAGTAAGTACCTCACACTCCCTGAGAATAAGTTTTGCACACATTGTGGTAACACTGGTCACTATAAGAGTGAATGCACTGCAAAAGAAAAGGCAAGTCAAAAGAACAAAAAATTTCTTCTAGGGAAGAATAGGCTACCAAGTTAGGCTAAAAAGAATTTGATTTATCCTTTTGCCTATAGAAAGGGACCCAAACTAGTTTGGGTTCCTAAGACTAACCCATGATTTCCTTTTGTAGGTCCAAGTGAAGGGAAGCAGCCAAATATGATACATGGATAGTGGCTGCTCAAAGCACATGATAGGAAGCAAGAACCAATTCCTTTCACTTGAGGACCTCAAATGAGGTAATGTCTCCTTTGGAAATGGGAAGAAAGGTGAGATCATTGGGGTTGGAAAGGTAGGTAAGACTGATTCTCACTCTATTGAGAATGTCTACTTGATAGATGGACTGAAGTACAGTCTAAGAAGTGTATCACAATTGCGTGATAGAGGTAAAATGGTAGCATTCACTATACAAAATGCTTTGTGATTAATCTTATCACTGACAATATAGTTTTGCAAGGAAAAAGAGTGAATAAAATATATATGGTCGATCTGTCCATACTTACAGATAATGAACTCACTTGCTAAAGTATGTTGGACAATGATCCATTCCTTTGACATGAGAGACTTGGACATGCCTGTCTAAGCCAACTCAACAAACTAGTCTCCAAGGACTTGGTCATAGGGCTGCCTAATATTAAGTTCAAGGAAGATAAAGTTTGTGAGGCTTGTGCAAGGGGGAATCAGGTAAGATCCTCTTTTAAAAGCAAGAAAATGGTAAGTATTACCAGGACGATGGAACTGGTCCATATGAATCTATATGAACTAATGAGAACATTGAGCGGAGGTGGTAAGAGATATGTTATGGTGCTTGTTGATGATTATTCTAGGTTTACTTGGACACTATTTTTAACATCTAAAGATGAAACATTTGGCATGTTCACTTCATTTGTTAGAAAAACTCAGAAACAGCTAGGTAATCAACTTGCATCAATTAGGTCTAATCATGGTACTAAATTTGAGAATGCTAAATTTGCTGAATTTTGTGATGAATATGGCATAGATCATAATATTTTTGCTCCTAGAACTCCACAACAAAATGGAGTAGTTGAAAGAAAGAATAGGACATTGGAAGAAATGGCTAGGACTATGCCACTTGCTAGTAAATTGCCCCATAGCTTCTGGGCAGAAATTGTGAATACTGCATGCTATATCATAAATAGGTGCATGAATAGACCTCTTGTTGACAAGACTCCCTATGAGTTAATTAAAGGGAGAAAGCCAAATATATCCCATCTTAAGGCATTTCGATGCAAGTGTTTTGTGCACAATAATGGAAAAGACTCCTTAGGTAAGTTTGATCTCAGAATTGATAGGGAGTATTCCTAGGATATTCTTCACATAGTAAAGCTTATAAGATTTATGACAAAAGAACTATGTGTGTTGAAGAAAATGTACATGTTGTTTTTATGATAGAGAGAGAGAACAAGGAAGAGCGAAGGAAAAATTAATGGGGTATCAATTATTACTCATTTATTTGGATATGAATTATGATTAGGAGATACTCATTTATAACAAATTTCTATATAATTGGTAATTTATATATGAACTTGTAATTAAATTAAAATCTTAAAAGTATGGTAAATAATTGTTAATATTAATATAGATAAGTAAAATTCCAATTCCTTAATGAATTGCTTTTGTTACGATCCAATTCCCACTATAGGTCGTGATGGCGCCCAACGTTGCCGTTAGGCAAGTCAAAGATGACCCTTCTAATTAATTTTTCATTTTATTTCTTTTAAAATTACAAGTCTTATTAAATAAAGAATTTAATGCATTTAAAATCATGGTTACATATAATGCTAGTAAGAAATGAAATAAAATGTGACAATATTGGAGCAAACCAGTGAAGTCAACTTAAATATCCCAAAATCCGATGTCACAAGTGCACGAGCATCTACTAAAACAATAAAAATTTACCACAACATTTGTCTGTAATATAAAATAGACAAGATATAATAAATGAATAAGATGCAGACTTTGTGTGCTGCGAATCGTTGCGTAGAATGCAGCTCACCAGAAATTTCCCTCAACAGCTGCGCCAATGCGCCAAGATGACCACCTAATGTACATGCCTCAGTACCTGCACGGTCAGTGCTGAAATGTAGCGTGAGTATGTAAATCAACGCATACCTAGTAAGTATCTAGCCTAACCTTGAAGAGGTAGTGATGAGGGGTCGACATTGACACTTACTAGTGGTCAAGTATAATAAAGAAGAAAAGTATAAAACATGATAAGTAAACCGTGAGAACAGATATGTAAGAAAATAATATGGTCTATAACTGAACAGTGAACACAAATACCTCAATTATCGAATACCTCCCCAAATGGAATACATAATGGTCGATACCAAGTCAACGGTCACGTTTCAAGTTAGGAAACTCATGAGTAAATGCACTCCTTATCAAGCATTTCGCACGATTCTCCTGAGGCGAGCGGCCCGACTTATAAGAGTATTTCCTGCCAAGGTGAATGGCCCAATCCCATAAGAGTGTGACACCTAATCCTGCCGAAGCAAATGACCTGATTCCATAAGAATATGAGACATGATACTGCCGAGGCAAATGGTCTGATCCTATAGGAATATGATACATGATATTGCCAAGGCGAATGGCCCGATCCCATAAGAATGTGTTACTCTGCCTAGGAGAATGACCCGATCCCATAAGAGTGTGTTACATGATATCATCGAGGAGAACGACCCGATCCCATAAGAGTATTGCTGAGGCATTCGGCCCAATCCCATTAGAATATGAGACTTTGACGGGTCACTGACCCCACTCGCAAATATACACGTGAGTTATGAAATTCAAGCAAAACTATCGGACGGATATGCACAACGCAAAATAAATCCGTAAAGGAAAGTACAATATCCATTACTAATCAAGTAGCTCGTCAAGTATCTATAATAGCAAGTCTGATACTCTACACGAGTCTAGTATCAAGCTAAATATAAATTAAAGCATTTAAACAAGCAAGAATAACTCAAATAGTACAATTTAAGCATGACGTGAGTCTAAGTCTACCCGGATATAATCAAGAATTCTAGCATACTGTAACGACCCGATCGACCGTTTTGATCTTTAGAGTTTCATTCAGTGGTTTGAGACTTTGAGTAGCTTCATATTATGTATTATGACTTGCGTGTATGGTTGGTTTCCGTTTTCGGGCAGTTCGGGATTGATTTGGAAGAATGATTCTCATTTTAAAAGCTTTAAGTTGGAAGAATTGACCAAGGTTTGATGGGTAAACGGACTCAGAATCGGGTTTTGAATGTTCCATTAGGTTCGTATGATAATTTTTTATTTGTACATATATTCGTATTTGGTTTCGGAGGTTCGTAAAAGAATTTAACACTATTTGTCGAAAGTTGGCAATTTGAAGAACTTAAGAGTTCATAAGTTTGACCTAGAGTTGACTTTGATGTTATTAGACTCCAATTGGTGTTCCGAGACTTTGGATAGGTCTATATAGTTTTATTGAAATTATGTGAAAAGTTTGAAAGTAATCTGAAGTGTTTAAGTGTGATTCAGACACTCTTTTGAAAGAATGAAGATTTAACAACTTAAGATAAATTCTATTCGGTTTGAGCCTCGATTTTGTGATGTTCACGTGAGTGTTTTGAGGCTTTGGATAAGTTTGTATGATGTATTTGTAATTTTTGGTATGATTGGATGGGGTCCCGAGGGTCTTGGGTGTATTTTGAAATATTGGTTGAGAAACTAGTAAGTTAAGGATTTGAAGTTTGACCATGGTCAATATCGGATCAAGATGACATTTTTTCAGTGTTTTGAGTTTGCAAGTAGGTTCGTAACGTATTTTATGATTAAAATGCATATACGATTTATGTCCGAGAGGTTCCGAATGAGTTTTGGGTACTAAAATGAAGATTTTCTTATTGCTGGTTTTTTTGGTGTAACTAATTACGAAAATTCCATTGAAATTTTCAGATTTATTTTAAAACTTCAAAACATCATATCTCCCTCATTTTAAGGCCAAATTGGATGATTCAAGAGGCTATCTTGGGTGTAATCTCGCAAGGATCGTGTTGGGCTTATCAAACGTTAGTTTGACCTGAATCGAGTTGGGGCAACTGCTGCATTTTTTTCTTGTTTTGGAATTTAGTTACTTTTTTCACAAGGTTTTGGAGCTCGATTTTCGGCAATTTTGGAAGGGATTATCATCTACAAATATTGGGTAAGTGATTGTAATCAATTTCCAACTATATTTTATGAATATACCTTAGATTTTAACATCAGATTTATGAGAATCAAAGAGGAAAATTGGGAAATTGTGTCAAGTTTTTAAAAAAAATGAAGAATTGCGTTTTGAGAATCGATTTGGACTCGGATTTGAAAACAAAATACATATATGGACTCATGAGGTTATGGGTAGTCTAAATCTACCCTTGGACCCAGGTTTTGGTCGAGCGAGCCTGGAATTGACTATTATTGATTTTTTGGAGAAAATATTAAAATCATAGCTTTATTTATTGTAATTGGCTTCTCTTGCATTGTTCGATGTTATTAAGTATGGTTAGGTTTGAGCCGTATGAAGGCGAATTTTAGGAGAAAATCTATTTTCAAGGGTTGAGTTGGCCTAGTTGAAGTAAGTATCTTACCGAACTTTGTGTGGCGGAAATTACTCCTTAAATTTGGGTTGATTGTGCTATTTGTATTATGTGAAAGTCGTGTACGCAAGGTGACGAGTGAGTACACAGGCTATATATGATATTTGACCAATTTAGATTATCTAGACTCTTTCCATGCATTTAATTGAATTGTCATAACATGTTATATCTCTCATTGTTAATCTACTCTTACATGCTCTATTTGACATTGTTAGCATTTCTTCTACCTCTTACTTGTTATTTTGTTCTTATATGTTTTAGTTGAAGTTATTTCCTTCCTTAGTGTCTTGTTACCTCTTAATTGTTGAATCACTTTTTAATAGAAGTTATTATTTCGTGGAATATCATCTTGTTGAGTTGTTGTGAAGTTGTAATAGTCGTTATCACATTGAAGCGAAGTTGTTAATTATTGAGATACCTTTCCTTGTTGAGAATTCTCATTCATTTTGTTATTGTTAAAATTCTTGTATATATTGTGGTTGAGCCATGTGCTATTTGTTGTGGAAACATTGATGTTGTTGACTTTGTGGTAAGTTGTGGCATATGGACACTTGTAGTGAGGGTTGTGATTGTGTTGTGATATTGATACGCATGCGGTGGTATAAGACTAGGGGTTGATACACATGTGGTGAGATAAGGTCGGTTTGATACGCGTGTTGCTAGTAGGGGAACTACTTGAAGCCACACAGTGAGATAAGGTGTGAAAAAGTAACTATTTCAGAAAAAATATTTTTCAAAACTAAATGTAAGGCTCACGCGGTGATATAAGGAAAGATTGTGATTGAAATTGTGAAATGTAAATACGAGGCGGTACCTTAGTTGTGATTTTCATTGTACATTCCATGTTGGAACAACTTGTTGATTTGAACAGTCATTGTTCTTTCTTCAATCATTCATTCGCATTTTGATTGTGTTTGGTTATTCGTTATTATCTTGGTGTTGGAAAAATTGTGGTTCTTGTGTGAGTCATGCATTCTACGTGATTTATTGTGTTGCTTTTACATGTCAATTTGTGCCTCCGTTATAACTTGGTGTATTGATTCTCGATGTGAATTTAATTGCATGGAGTCACTATATCATTTTCTGTTAAGTTGTTGGTAACATAATGGTTTAAATAAAAAATTACTAATATGCTTTATTATATGTGCCTCTTAAAATAGAACTTATTATTTCACTCGGTGCCTTATCATTCTAAATGGTTATCGTACTTTCACTATAATTGGGTTCTCAAATTATACGTATCACCTTATTAGATGTTTACCTTACTTAAAATTGTTATCATATTTTTCTTTAACAAATTTTATATTTAATTCGTTAATTTAATTGATGTTTTGCTTTTTTTAAAATGATATTTTTACTCAATTTTATTAATTTCTAAAATAATTCATTATTTCATTTGACAGCTTACTTTATTCAAGATTGTTATTATGTTTTATGGCTCGTCCAATATATATATATATCATTAATCATCAATTAATCAATACTATATTAAAAGCACGAATGTCCTTACCATGTGAAGGTGATTATTATTGTGTGCACGAGGTACCATATGTGTAAGATTTAAAAATTGTGGTTCATGACTTGTGGTTTATGAGGTGTGGTGCCTCGGGGTAATTCTTGTTGTAAGTCCATGCGTTGGGAGCGATTTGATTATTTGAGTTGTCATTCGTTTTTCCTTATTTGAGTTCATTTACATCTCATCGGTGTTCTGATTATGTTGTTTATTTATTACTCATTTACTACTTGCTGCCATTTGTGTTTCTGTTACTTTATTGTTGGTTGTAAATAAATAATCTTTCCGCCGTTGGTCTTCCATTGATGTTCTTTCCATTGTTACCTTATGTATATCTTGAACAGGTTTCTATGTCTAGCAGGTGTCTTGACTTGGCCTTGTCACTACTCTACCGAGGTTAGGCTTGATACTTACTAGGTACCGTTATGGTGTACTCATGCTATGCCTCTACACATTTCTGTGTAGATCCAGGTATTCTGATCATATTGTTGAAAGTTGTGTCCGTGGCTGGATACTTCAAGGTATACCTATTTGACGTTCGCAAGCCTCGGAGTCACTATCTTACTTCATTATATTACTGTTAAATTGTAATTCAAAACTATATTGTGTTTAGAAATTCCAGTGTGTTTTAGTAGTGCTTATGACTCCATACTACGAGTTTTGAGAAATGTATAACTATTGGCCGCTTGCGGCTGTTATTTATTGGTTTATGATTAATGACTAAATAGTTTAATTCTGTTATTAAATCAGCATGCGTTAGGCTTACCTAGTCTTAAAGAATAGATGTCATTACAACATCCTAAGGTAGAAAATTAGGGCCGTGACACATACACACGGATACTCGTCACCTCATGCATGCATAGCTCCCACAATAGAACATAATAAATATAACACCTACAGAGTAAATTCCTCCTCAAAAAGTTAGACAGGCTCTACGAAGTTCCATAACCGGCTCCAACGCCTCTCTACCACCTCAAACCGATGCCCATCGATTCGAAACTAGTCAAACAACGTGCACACCAATAAAAATATACTCCAATACTCATAATTAATCAATTTATAATAATTTTCAACTCCGCTCGAAAAGTCAACAAAGTTAACCCTTGGGCCCATGTACCTGGATTTTGAATATTTTCGAAGATAAACATTACCCATAATATTAAGGACTCAAATATATAATTTATTCCCAATTCCATGTTCAATTTCGTGATCAAAATCCAAAAATACCAAATTCTAGGTTTTCTTCCAAATCCCACAATTTCTACAAAATTTCATGTTTAAATCCATATGTAACTCATGTATTTATCTTACAACAAGTGGGAATAACTTACCTTATAATAGATGATGACATCTCCTCTTCAAAAGCTCCAAAAATCGCCCAACAAAATGAAAATGTGAGAGAAATAGGATAAGTCCCGAAATAAAAAGCTCATTGCCTAGGCTTTTCCTCTTTGCAATCGCAGAAATGCCCTCGTGATCGGGAAGGCCAAATCAACTGCCCCAAAGTTTTCCTTCTTCGCGAACGTGAGGTCTCCCACGCGATCGCAATGCACAGACGATCCAAGCCTACACGAACGCGAGCATTCTGTGAATGCGAAGGCAAATCTCCCAGCTCGACAACTCCCTCGTATGCGACCGCGAAGCGCCTCATGCGATTGTGTAGAACAACTCCCCAATAAGCCAGCACCACAACAACATCACGTTCACGATTCCGGCCATGCGAACACGTAGAAGAACCTGATTACCTTCCGCAATCGCGAAGAACAAAATCTTTCTAGGCCTCTGGGACCACATCAAATCACACCAACAAGTCCCAATAGCTTATCCAAAGGCTCAATATGCCACGAATAACATCAAAATTATGAATCAACGATCAAAATCCTTATTTCAGCTTTCAACCATTCAAACTTCATTGAACGCAGCCAAATCACACTTAAACATGTTAGAATGATGCCAAATTTTACGCACAAGTCACAAATCATAATACAAACCTATTCCAAGGCTCAGAACCTGAAACGGGAATCGATAACACTAAATTCCTCTTCAAACCAAACTTAGGAAATTCTAAAAACCTTCAAAATGCCAACTATTCACAATAAGCATCGAAATGCTCCCGGATCACCCGATACTCAACTCGAACATACACCCGAGTTCGAAGTTATCATACGAACCTATTGAAACCTTCAAATCCTGATTCCGAGGTTGTTTACTCAAAAGTAAGAAAGAGAAAGGTGCATGAAAGAAGTCAAATATTCAATAATCCACACAAGCAAAATTCTTTAAGGTAAGAGTCTAAGTATATCCCCAGTAGGGTCGCCATGCTGTTGCTCCCCATTTTGTGAAGGCGGGTTTCAATATGTGACAACTTTTTTAAATGGGTGTTAAAAATAGGAGAGTCTCCACCAAACGGGTTTGAGGTGTGTTAGGGCACCTATTTGCAAATAACTCTGCTTGACTAGTCTTACATCACCAAAGATCGGGTAAGGGCTTAAATTGCCTCAAAGAGAAAGAGTTAGGCACTCTTAGAGGCCCATAAATATGGTTCTCGGCTAAATTTTACACTATGTAGATTATCAAATCATAACTTCGGTAGTCTCCTATTTGGAGATGCTCTAACAACCAAACTTGTAGCAGAAGATTGCACCCTTCAAAATATCCAGCCCCGTGCTTGCATCGATCCAAAGCCCGGTACATCTCGACTAGTATCATAGGAATGATAGTGTATTTTTGTCCTTTGATTCCTTCCATCATGGTCCGAACGAATATGGCTAAACGAGTGTGAATTTTCCCTCTTTGCATTGGGAAAATTAGCAAACCTAGGAAGCAGAATATGAAAACATAAATTCGATGATGAATCCATCCCAAGGGGGTGATAGCTAATTCCTCATGATGTAAACGGTATGATTTGCTATGTTTGTAAATGTAGGACTTCTTCAAGCAACCTAACTCTTAGTTCTTCTTGAACCAACCATTTTCAGAAAACCATGTGGGGTACGACTTTCTGGGCCTAACAGACCCAGACTATCACATGGAAGTTTGGCAAAACCCCCAATTTATTCTAAAAGATGAGTCATCTCTATATTTCCAAAAGATGACTCTCTTTTCATCCCAAAATGTAGTGGCTGCCTCAATTAGTTCTTTATTCGGACGTATGTTCATCAAGGATGGTCAATTACCAATACCCTTCTTACATGATTCCTATCACATGGCGCGAGGTCGTTCCACCAATCAATCAACAGAGATGGGATGTTCTAGATCATGTCAAACTTGGGAATTTCGTGCCTCATTTTCTGCATCAAACAAAAGAGTTAACCCTTCCCCCTCCTGATTTAATTAATTACGAAATAACAGTCAACATGTTGGCACATTTTCTCCAAGTAATGCACATAGCATGAGTGTGTCCTTCGGGACTGCGGAGATCTCTTTGGACTTTGGACAAGGCTTATCTAAATGGATTAATGCGCCATTGGCATTTAATTCATCCTATGTTTTAACATGATGCATGCGTATTTTCAATTAGAGTGGGTTTCTAGAAGGGTCTAGACTGATACTCTCAAGTGGACTACTTGAGAGGGAATGACACGGGACTATCAACCGCACCGCTGATCGACTAGTCTACTACTAATAAGCCTTTCCGATTTGACAAGAGTGGCTCTCATCAAGTGTCTCTATGTGGATGATTGGCGCGAATGGAATATGATGTTGAAAGCATGCTTATGCAAAAAGTGATAACATGTAGTCAAGTAATTTACACGGTGAAAAACACATATAGGCAATATTAAATAATGCGATAAAATAAGCAAGAGAGAAAGAGAAAATAAAGACAAGGGAAATAGTTAGCATGGTTCATAAAATTCGAAAAACATGATTGAAATAAAAAAAACAAGTAAAGGATATGGGGAAAGGGAGGTTGACACAGTATAAAGAATAGAGCAAGAAACTCCAAGAAAGCAAACTAAATCATAGATACAAAAGTTTTCCTACAAAGGGGATGGCTTTAACAACTTATAAGGGACGACTTGCCAAGCTACACAAATAGTTAATTTGCTTATAGTCGCAAAAGTTTTCATAAAAAGGGGCTTGCTTCAATAACCCATAAGGGACGGCTTGTCAAGCTATACAACTCAGAAAACTTTTGTACTATAACCAACTTTAGCTGTTATAACTCAGTAAACTTTCGTTCTACAATAACCTAACTTTCTTAGAGTATTCTTACTCTATTTTCATACATGGACTGACCTTTTCATCCATTCGAAAGAAAGAACAAGAGGAAAATTTAGAAAGAACTCATATGTAATATATCACAAAGATTTACAAAGGTTACAAGATGATCTTACAACTACTACATGGCCTCACTATATAGGACTAGGAGGTTATAGACAAACTTCTATTATAAAATAAACCTATCTTAAATGGAAAACCTATCTAAAAGTTGGTTCCTTTTGACATGTGAAGTACCTCAGGAAAAGCAACTAAAAAATCCCCAAAAACATGTGAAAGAGGTGAAATATACATGGAATAGCATGTGGAAGTATGTGGGAGCATGTGAAAGTAGGGTGCTTCATGTGACGAAGCATGTGGAAGCATGTGAAAGTGAGGCCCGGATAGTATGGAAATATTTGAAATTTTGTCTTGGAATGGGTAGATGATATTTTAGGGTTTTTTGGTAGATAATGTGGGATTATGGTGGGATTAGCAGGGATTTATATGATTATCCTCCATTGCTTCCCTAGGTTTGTCTTTTAGGCATCTTTTCAAAGATCTTGTGTAGTAATGACTGAAACTTGATGCTTCTACTTCGTTGTGTTCCTTCTCCTTTGGATTGAGAGATGTAATCCGTAACCTTAATCTAGAGATGTCTTGAGTGATCTTTACTTGGATGACTTCGTACGGGGTTTGGTATTCTTTTGCTGCTTCTCGAAACCTTTCCCACTGAAATGAGTGTTGGTTTAATTCCAGCTCACCCAATCTTTTGGCCATATTTCTCTTGGGATGTGCCTATTTTAATGGAATTCCCTATGCTTCACTATATTCTTCTTCCACGGATAAAATGTGTCACGACCTGAATCGGAGGGCCGCAACGGGCACTCGGTGCCTTACTCAACCGAGTACCAACGTAATGTATTCTTTCTTATCATACCATCATGGGTAAATGGGCCAGAAGGGACGTTATGGTATAACCAGAATGAAACATAAGGGAATACTTGACATAGGATGACCCAACATGTAATACAAACTTATACATGTGACATGCAGTCCTATAAGATCAAAATAAACACTCGTACACTGAACATAGACTGACAAGGCCATACAATCTTTCATATGCATGACATCTGTCTACAAGCCTCTAAGAGTACATACATATCATAAGGTCGGGACAGGGCCCCGCCATTCCAATCAATATATGTCCAAATCATACTGACCACATAGGCAACTCAGGAGCAAGTGGAGTGCACCAACACCTTCTGCTGAGTTGATAGCCTACTAGGAAGAATGTCAACCTGTCTATCGGGACCTGCGGGCATGAAATGCAGCATCCCCAGGTAAAAGGGACGTCAGTACGAATAAAGTACCGAGTATGTAAGGCAGGACAGCATAAACAAGAACAATAATGTAAAGAAAGATAGAGGAGATACAACTTGTAACATATGAGTGCCTCTAGGGGCTACTGACATGAAATGCATAATACATATATATACATAAACTTTTAAAAACATTCGCCTCTGTGGGCATCATCATATCGTACCCGGCCTCAAAGAGGACTCGGTAAAAATGTACTCGGCCATCATAAGGCTCGATAGAATCATACCCAGCCACGTGGAGCTCGGTAAACCCAACTGATCAGTGGTTGCACAATAGGTGTCGTACCCGGCCGACTATAGCGCGGATCGATAGAGTAAAATAGATACATATATATAACGCATGTTCAACTCATGGAATCACGTTCTAAACCTTTTGGAGTAACGTAAGGTCGTTGCACCTTCGATTAGCATTATGGGCCTCATACCATCAATATGAACTTTACTAGGACTCAAGGATCATACATACTTTCTTAGAATAACTTTGTACATAAAGAACAACATGGACAACCTTAGTTGCTAGAAGTAGATTCATTATGAAATAGCGTATCGTTTATGTTCATTTCATTTTAGATCATGCCAAAAGAAAGAAGAAAGTGCCTTAACATACCTGAGCAGCAACTGAAGGCCCTTAAGCAGAAGTTTACTCAACACATGACTCGGTGATAATCCAGAACTTTAGTTTAATTGATCGACCACATTCTTTATTTGTCATATCTTCTGGTAAAAGAATCTTGCGTGAATGAGTCCCCAACCCAATGGCAGTGTTTTCGCTCATGAAACGTCGACTCGAACTCCACTTCGTTATTCTTTTACCAGCATATTTCGCCAATAATCAAGAAATATGTCCCAGGATGATACAAATCTTGAATGGTATAATTAAGATCCCACATCCAATTGGACCAAATCATTAGACAATCATTGCTCCTTGTAAGATGTTTCAACACAGAGACTTACATTTGCCTCTTAAATGACTTTTCAGTTCTTAAATATCACAATCCTTTATTGAGATAATCTTCAAAACCATTAACACAATAGTAAGACCAATATTTGGTACTAATTGCTTGGTCTAAGATAAGGTAAGCACAAATTCTTTTCAAAACAGATTTCTGCAATGACCCTTTTGACTAGAACCAGAGAGGCAAAGATGCAACCAAAATATTGCTTCCAATTAGCACCTGCATGGTGTATAAACCTTTTCTACTTCTAGTGACCTCCCTTTTCTATGCTTTTGTTTCTGCTTTGATATGCAAGAAGGGCCGTTTATTAGAGCAACAAGAAATCACTGAGCATGTGGGAGATGGAGTTAGTACAACACTCATGAGTCATGACTTAGTATTTTAATAAGGTGACACCTTTCCATGTACTATAAGAGTCACCTTGTGGATTTTTGGACCATTTCATGGGCTGCCACGTGGGGGTGGGGTAGTTTTTTTAATCTTTATCCAAATATATCCCCAATTAATTAGGTAATGTCCCGTTACCCGGTAATTAATCAATTACCCACAAAATTGAGAATTATTCCCACTTATCTAAAATATTACTCACTTTTCACATACCTTATACACCTTACTATTATGGTCATGTGGTACCTCGTATGGTACTAGTCCATAATTACCGAGTATTTTAGTTCGAGCCGTATTTTACCCAATATGCAAAACTTGGACGAAAATTCATTTTCTTTGACTTGTTTCCCCTCTCACCTTCACGAATTTGCTTATTACTTGTTTAAAATAGCATAATCCTTATAATCTCTAAATAATTTTTTCCTTAAACTGATGTCAATTACTTTATGACAAATTCAGCGTACAACACTACAGGGTGAAACATCGTCGTAATGTAGTACTGCGGGACATGACATCTCACTTTTGGGCTCTCATTAATTTATTTATGGCGTATTTTTATGTACTAATATATAGGGTGTAACAAAATGGACATGAGAAATTTCCACCAGAATGATACTTCTGCTTGCGCCTGGAATTTTTCATTAATAATCTTCAGTGGCCTATGGAACATGAATACCTTTTATTTATAGAAATCATTGAAGCATTTTATCCAATATCTTCGAGGCTTGAACCATAATAGAAATATTTTAAGAGCATGTTCAATGTTGTCAAAATCATTGAAGACGTTGCACTTGAATTCCATGGAAATATAATACTAATGGCATAGGTACCAGAAAAATCATAATAGTTCCTATAAAAAAATCCTTGGCTTGTGCTATGAATATATGCAGAATGGATATTCTGGATTAACCTCATAAGGCTTGAGAATTGATCCTCCATATTGCCGGAAAACCTATAGCTCATAATAAGTTTTTCTTTCCATTATAATTGATGGATCAAAGGGATCCATGAGGTTGAACAACTCTGGTGGATGATCCCTTGGCTTCAATGAACTTGTTCCTGGTACATCTGAATACATGAAGATATGGCTGATTAGTTTTTATTTTGACTTCATCTTCGCTGGGGAAAATCTTTTTGAGAATTCTTCCGGCCGAGGCAGAAAATCAGCGAGAATATTATCCTTTCCTTTTAGGTGCTTGTGAAACTTGTATGGAGAGAACCATTGGGCCCATCTGAGAATCTAAGGATTAGGAATAATTTTTGCATTTATCTGGATCATCTTTGGGAAGGCCTTCATATCCATTTCTATCATAAATTCTGTATGAATTAGGAAAAAATTAAATTTCTTGATTCCATTCTTCACTGCAAGAATTTCCTTGAAAGTGAAGTGATAATGTTGCTCAGCATCTTTGAACCTTCCGCTAGCATATCTGCATAGTTTTCTCTGGACATCTTTTTTTTCAAATAGAACAACACTCCAATATTCATTTCCGACATTAGTTTGCAGTATCTGCTTTCTTTTTGAAGGGATATAGAGGGACTTGACATCTTTCAATATCTCCTTTATTTCCCTAACTGCTTCATCTTGTTCCTTTCCCCCATGTCAGAGTATTTTTCTTGAGCATCTTTGTGAGCGGAGAAATGCATGTAGAAACATTTGGGATGAAATCTCTTACATAATTTACTACACCTAAGAACTGTTGGATCTGCTTTGTTGTGAGGCTAGTATCTGGAAATTTGAGCAGTTTTTGACATATCTGTGGTCTTGGACTGTATGCACCTTGGACGAAATGCATTTCGAGAAAATCAATCTCCTTTTGAGAAAGAACCATCTTTTCTGCTGAAAACATGATCCCGTACTGTGTTACAAATGCCTCAAATTGATGAAGCAATGTGACATGTTCCTCCAATGTATCACTAAATAATAGGATGTCATCAATGTAAACTAAAGAGGTATGGAGGATGCACTCATAAATATGCTCAAGAAAAATGCTCCGCCATGGGGAAGGAACAAGATGAAGCAGTCAGGGAAATAAAGGAGATATGTAAAGATGTCAAGTCCCTCTACATCCCTTCAGAAGGAAAGAAGATACTGCAAACTGATGCCGACAATGAATATTGGAGTGCAGTTCTATTTGACAGAAAAGATGGCCAGATAAAAATATGCGGATATACTAGCGGAAGGTTCAAATATGACGAGCAACATTATCACTCCACTTTCAAGGGAATTCTTGTAGTAAAGAATGGAATCAAGAAATTCAATTTTCTGTTAATTCATACAAAATTTCTGATAGAAATGGATATAAAGGCCTTCCCAAAGATGATTCAGATAAATGCAAAAATTATATCCAATCCTCAGATTCTCAGATGGGCCCAAAGGTTCTCTCCATACAAGTTTCAAGTCAAACACCTGAAAGGAAAGGATAATATTCTCGCAGATTTCTGTCTCGACTGGAAGAATTCTCAAAAAGATTTTCCCCAGCGAAGATGAAGTCAAAACAAAAGCTAATCAACTACATCTTCAGGTTTTCAAATGTACCAGGAACAAGTTCATTGAAGCTAACAGATCATCTACCAGAATTGTTCAACCTTATGGATCCCTTTGATCCATCAATTATAATGGAAAGAAGAACTTATTATGAACTTCAGGTTTTCCGGCAACATGGAGGATCCATTCTCAAGCCTTTTGAGGTTAATTTAGAATATCTATTTTGTCATATATTCATAGCACAAATCAAGGATCTTCTATAGGAACTAATATGGTTATTCTGGTACCTATGCCATCAGTATTATATTTTTATGGAATTCAAGTGCAGCGTCTTCAAGGATTTTGACAACGTTGAACATGCTCTTAAAATATTTCTATTATGGTTCAAGCCTCGAAGATTTGGATAAAATGCTTCAATGATTCCTACAAAGTAAAGGTATTCATGTTCCATAGGCCAGTGAAGATTATTAATGGAAAAGTCCAGGCGCAAGCAGAAGTATCATTCTGGTGGAAATTTTCTGTGTCTATTTTATCCATGGAAGAAGAATATAGTGAAGCACAAAGAATTATATTCCAGCAAAATAGGTGCATCCCAAGAGAAATATCGCCAAAATATTGGGCGAGCTAGAATTATACCAGCACTCATCCTCATTGGGAAAGGGTTCTTGAAGCAGTAAAAGAATAACAAACCCCAAACGAAGTCATCCGAGAAAAGATCACTCAAGACATCTTCAGATTAAGGTTATTGATTACATCTCTCAATTCAAAGGAGAAGGAACACAGTGAAGTAGGAGCATCAAGTTCCAGGCATTACTACACAAGATCTTTGAAAAGATACCTAGAAGACAAACCCAGAGAAGCAATGGAAGTTAATCATCTAAATCTCTGCTAGTCCCACCATAATCCCACATTACCTATGAAAAAACCCTAGAAAATCATCTACCCATACCAAGACAAAATTTCACATCTTTCCATACTATATGGGCCCCACTTTCACATGCTTTCACATGCTCCCACATACTTGCACATGCTATACCATTTATATTCACCTCTTTCACATGTTTTCAGGGCTTTTTAATTGCTTTTCCTGAGGTCCTTCACATGTCAAAAAGGATCCACCTTTAGATAGCTTTTCCATGTAAGATAGATTTATTTTATAATAGAAGTTTATCCTGTAATAACCTCCTAGTTTTATATAAAGGAGGCCATGTAGTAGTTGTAAGATCATCTTGTAACCTTTGTAAATCTTTGTGATATATTACATATGAGTTATTTCTAAATTTCCCTCTTGTTTTTTCTTTCGAATGGACATAAAGGCCAGTCCATATATGAAAGTAGAGTAAGAATACTCTAAGAAAGTTAGTTTATTGCAGTACAAAATTTTTCTGAGTTATAACAGCTAATGCTGGTTATAGTACAAAAGTTTTCTGAGTTGTGTAGCTTGGCAAGCTATCCCTTATGGGTTGTTGAAGCTAGCCCCTTTATAGGTAGACTTTTGCGACTATAAGAAAATTAACTATTTGTGTGGCTTGGTAATCCATCCCTCATTTAGTGTAGCAATTTCGAGCAAATAAATACTAATAAACCTGAATCATCCCAAGATTTTGATATACCCATTAAGTATAGTACATCATGCATCCAACAGATCTCTTGCTCGAATCATCCTTTAAGTCATACTCTTCAAGTCATAACTGACCCACAAGTTTTTCGTAGTTCAGAAAATTACCACAACATGTGCCCAAATGGCCCTATTGTCGTTTGTAGTCTCCCTCACTTGGCTCAAAGCCACAAAACACATCATCTTATATTCCATAATACTCTTATTTCTGAACTATCACGGTCTCCCACTATTACTCAGCTGAATCTCCTCATAAGCTTATGCAGCACTAGTTATCAGAACATCCGTCGAGTGCATACTCATCCTCACAAAAATCGTGCGAACTTCCTTAAGTGATTTGAACTTTAATTGTAGTAAATGAATTCTATTGGATAGAAGGGAAATTCTTCATAGAAGCCTTGAGAATCACACAACATCAAACCTTTTTGCAGGAGATAGCCTACCTGCTTAGCCTCAAAATGACATCTTCCTATGACCCTACCATGGTCACAACCAATATGCAATCAATTAGTATTCCTGAGTATACACTCGTCAACAAGATCTAAGAATCTACTTTATTTCTCAAATGCAAAACTAAAAGATCCACCGACACATCCACGTCTTAAGACAATACAACATATCAAGATAAAAATCAAGCATCCATAGCCCTTTGCCTCCCAAAAAAATCATTCTCGTCATATCCAAACCATCCAAGCGCAGTTCTTAGTCATATAATACTTATCCAATAACTATCTTATCATTCATTATGCCATCAATCCCACTCCCAGGGACACTACCAGACATAAGAGTCCAAATCCTTTGGAAAAGACTTTTATATTGAGAGAATTATTCTTGCCCAAAGTCAAGGGGTGCATGACTTAGGACATCCTATTCCACTTAACATTTCCAACTTTCTCAAACCAAAACCTTTTTTTTTTACTTTTAAACTTCATTAACACGCTCCAAACAACTTCCCTCACAAATTTCCATGACTAAATTATATAGTTCTAATCCATAAGTATCCTTTGACACTCAAAAACATCATCTGCATTCACCATTGGTACATTTTGAAGTCTTAAATAATTAGTAAATTTTATGAGGCCTTACTGTATCGTCCTTAGGTGGATCAGGCAAATCAATTCAAATATTCGCCGATGCGATGTGAGCCCTAGTGATAATGTTTTACGTAAGAGGTTTATCAGTGGTAGATTATGGATCAACATTAAGGTGAATCAAAAATGGAAGGATAAAAGTTACAAAGTATGAGATGAGATTAGGCCGTCAATCTTAGTGAGGAAACATTAAAGGACTTAGATTTATACATATATGATAAGTAGCGAGAGAGTAACCTGGAGTTGGATAGCAGACCTCGGTAATGATAAACTAAAGTAAGTGTTATGTTATAGTATAACCTACCTATATATAGTAAAGCCATAAGCATAAATAACCAAGGCTATGAAACAAGATATAGTAATAGTCTTAAGTTCCACAAAGTACCAAGCGAAGGATTTCAGTACACCTATAGATGCCTAGAGGGACATCGTGTCATAGTTATATACATGTTCACAAAGTAAGGCCCATAGATTGGTTGAAAGCTGGAGGTAAAAGAAGAGAAGAGTCACATAAGCACACATACAAGGACAAAGTCGTACAAGCTGCATGACAGAAGGTACAAATAGTTAAAATATTGGAAGAATTCCGACCACAAGTCGTGGTGTGAGAAAAAGGCCTAAAGGGGGGAATACCCTCACCTTTGGATTTATTCACAGAACAGTTTCCTAGATGACAAGGAGTGTTAAAGAATTCGTGAGAGCTATAGGTTATGATACTGATAAGCGCATCAGTCAACATTCGAGGATGAATGTTCCAAAGGAGGGAATGATATTACACCCCCATGATTTCGTACGTGAGAGTACGTCGTAAGTCAGTCGATGTAAGCTCAGCCATGTCAATCAAAGGAGAGTAGAGAGTACAAATAACTAATCAATTTATTTAAAGCAAAGAATAGTATGAAATGAATTATTAAAAAAAATTATACACAAGTGAAGGAAATAACTTATCCACTAATATGTAATTGGTAGATCCTAGTCCAGTCTAGGTTTCAATACGTAAGTGTATAAGAAATAATCGTGTATCGAGGGTAGGGCCCTAAATTTTTAGCCTAAAGGACTACCCTCTACAACATAAACAATACTTTGCGACTCAAGAGCAACGCATCAGCGGTGATGGGCTTACGAGGAGGGTAGCCCAGCCAATGTAGCTTCACTTATATGGAATCAATTTTTAGAGATATTCTTAAGAGAGTTTGTTCCCCAGACCCTTAGGGATGCATGGCACGCATAGTTTGAGCACCTGCGTCAGGGTACTATGACAATGTCAGAGTATGCATCAGATTCAGTGAGTTGTCCAGACATGCACCAACCTTTGTTTCTATAGGCAGATAGAGAATTCGTCGATTTATTGAGGGGCTTAACTATGGTATTAGATTCAGCATGGATCGAGATTTGGAGACAAATACTCCGCACCAGTAGGTAGTAGAGATCGTGTGGTGGTTAAAAGGTATTCAAGGTTGTGAAAGTAAGGGCAGAGAGGCTAAGAGGCCTCGGGATTCTGGAGGATATAGTGATGCCCACGCCCCACCTACAACCCGTCATGGTAGAGGCTATGTGAGCCATCTAGTTCATTCAGCACTTCCAGCTTCTAGTGGTGCTCCGGCTACTCCGAGGTCTGATATTACGGCACTTTTGATACTAATTACATGGGTTGTAGCTCGTCTTTTAAAGAATTTTAAGTCAATTCTTATGTAGTTTTGGTGTTTTGCAGCATACTAGACTTCAAGAACCAAGAACAAGGAAAAGACGACAAAAATCCACAGTAGGGCATAAATGCGGCAGGTTTGCAACCACAAAAGTGATGTGCGGGCCGCAAACCAACCGCAAAGTGAAGTAGATAAATACATTTTTTGGAATCGATTTTGCGTTCAATTTTGCGGTCGCATAACACTTGTGCATACTGCGTATTGACCGCAGAAATGCAAAGAGAGTTTTTGCGAGAGCAGTTCTACGACATCAAACGAGATCGCGAAATCAATGTGCGAACCACATAATGGATATGCGAATGGAAAACTGAGCAACTGGAGATTTGATTCTGCGATGAAAGTGTAGTTCTATGGGCCGCAAAAGTGTCCTGTGGCTGTTATGCAGTCGCATATGTGATATGCAGGGGTATTTTTGTCATATCTTGACCACAACTTTTAGTCCATTATAAATAGAATAACTAGGATTTTTGTGGGGCATCTTATCTGAAAAAGAGGCATTTAATACATCATTATTTTGGAAGCTTTTGAAGAAGAGAATTTTGTCATCTTTGTAAGCTTTATGACTTTATTTATTGCTTTGTTCTTGGATTCTAGTATGAGTAGCTAGCTTTAAATACTAAGGTTGTGGACCCTAAATGGGTGTAATGTTAATGGGTGTTTACTATTGAATATATATATATAATGATTGGTTGGTATTTATTCATTTCGCATGCTTCATTTAATGGTTGGTTGGTATTTATTCACTTCTTGTGCTTCATTTAATATTGATGGTTGCAATAGCATTATATTCCACTGACGGGGACACAACCTTGGTTTTGTTAATCAAATTATTTACACTTCCATAACAAAATAGTTATCGATTTAATTCAAAATTACAACATTCTCTTTTTAAGCTAACGGAGTAGAGTTACGACTTAGGTCAAGTTTCACACTACTCAAGTAACTTATTCACACCTATTCCATATGGGATTGGACCCCAACCTTGTTGGGTTATTATATTTGACACAAACTTCCTTACACTATTTATTTAAGTGTAATTTGAGCATATCAAGGTCTCAGCTTCATTTTGCTTAGCCACTATCTAGTGCACCTCTTGCACGGGGTGCCTTCAATGATCAGTCTAGTCGGCCAGGCCAAGGCCAGTTTCAGTAGCCATACCCACCGAGAGCTTGCTTTGAGCGTGGTGACACCAGATATATGGTGAGGTACTACCCTAGACTTAGGAGGGGTGCACCTCCATACACTACTTAAGCTCCACAGATTCCATCTAGTCCACAGACTTCACAGGCCATGGTTGTTGCTCCAGTTGCCACCCTACCTGCACAACCAGCCAGATATGGGGGTCAGGCAGGTAAGGTCACCCCAGAGGGGGAGGCTAGGTTAGATTCAATGCATTTTTGGGCAGGACAGAGGCATTCGCATCAGACACAGTCATTATAGGTATGGTTTCGATTTTTCATAGGGATGCATCAATGTTATTTGATCCAGGATCCACTTATTCATATGTGTCATCTTACTTTGCTCTATATTTGGATATATCTTGTGATTCTTTGAGTTCTCCTGTTTATGTGTTCGTGCATGTGGGAAATTCTATTGTTGTAGATCGTGTGTATTGGTCGTGTTTAGTTGTTATTGGTGGTTTTGAGACCAGAGTTGATCTATTTCTCCTCAATATGGTAGACTTTGATGTGATCTTGAGCATGGACTGGTTATCTCCCTATCATGGTATTCCTTATTGTCACGCCAAGACTATAACATTGGCTATGCCAAGTTTACCACAGTTGGAGTAGAGGGGTACATTGGATTATGCTCCTAGCAGAGTTGTGTCCTTTATAAAGGCTTATTGAATGGTTGAGAAGGGGTGTGATGCATATCTAACCATTGTGAGAGATGTTAGTGTTGATACTCCTATCGTTGAGTCAGTTCCGGTAGGGAGAGACTCCCTAGATGTATTCCTAGTAGATTTTTTTAGCATGTGACCTGATAGAGATATTAATTTTGGTATTGACTTGTTGACAGACACTCAACCCATTTCTATTCCACCATATTGTATGACACTAGTGGAGTTAAAGGAGCAGCTTCAAGAGTTTCTTGCTAAGGGTTTCATCCGGCCTAGTATTTCATCATGGGGTGATCCGGTTCTGTTTGTGAAGAAGAAGGATGGTTCTATACGCATGTGTATCGGTTATTGGCAATTGAAAAAGGTTACAGTGGAGAACAAGTACCCATTACCGTGCATTGATGAGTTATTTGATCAGCTACAGGGTGCCAGAGTTTTCTCGAAGATTGATTTGCGGTCAGGGTATCATCAGCTGAAGATTCGAGATCTCAATATTTCGAAGACTGCCTTTAGGACTCGGTATGGTCACTATGAGTTCCTTGTAATGTTATTCGGGATGACCAATGCCTCAACAACATTTATGCACATGTGGAATAGTGTATTCTAGCCATATCTTGATTCATTCATTATTGTATTTATTGACGACATCTTGGTGTACTCCCGCAGTCGGGAGGATCATGAGCAACATATGGGGATCATGCTCCATACCTTGAGAGAGAATAAGTTGGATGCAAAATTCTCAAAGTGTAAATTTTGGCTTGATTCGGTGGCGTTTTTGGGTCATGTGGTGTCGAGTGAGGGGATTAAGGTAGAACTGAAGAAGATTGAAGCAGTTCAGAGTTGTCCTAGACCGTCTTCTACTAATAAGATTCGAAGTTTCTTTGATTTGGCCGGGTATTATCGTTGTTTTGTAGAGGGTTTCTCATCCATTGCTGCACCAATGACCAGATTGACCCAGAAGGGTGCTCCTTTCAGATGGTCCGAGGAGTGTAAGGCAAGATTTCAAAATCTCAAGACTACTTTGACTATAGCCCCAGTGTTGGTATTGCCTACGGGTTCAGGGTCTTGCACTATGTATTGTGATGTGTCACGTGTTAGGCTTGACATAATGTTGATGCAAGATGGTAGGGTGATTGCCTACGCATCTCGATAGTTGAAGGTCCATGAGAAGAATTATTCATACCACGACTTAGAATTGGCAGTTATTTTTCATGCATTGAAGATTTGGTGGCACTATTAGTACGGTGTCCCATGTGAGGTCCATACCAACCATTGGAGTTTACAACATCTGTTCAAATAGAAGATCTCAACTTGCGGTAGTGGATATTTTTAGAGTTGCTTAAAGACTATGATATCACTATTCTATATCATCCCGGGATGGCCAATGCGGTAGTCGATGCCTTGAGTTGAAAGGCAGAGAGCTTGGGCAGTTTAACATATCTACCGGCATCAAAGAGGCCACTAGCTCTAGATGTTCAAGCCTTGGCTAATCAGTTTGTGATATTGGATGTTTTGGAGCCCAAATGGGTTCTTGCTTGCGTGGTTTCTCAATCATCTTTATATGATCGCATCAAGAGAGCATCAGTATGATGACACCCATTTGCTTGTCTTTAAAGACATAGTGTTGCGTAGCAATGCCAAGGAAGTTTCTATCGGAGAGGACAGTGTGTTGCAGATGTAGGGCCGGTTATGTGTGCCTAATGTAGATGGGTTACGTGAGTTGATGCTTGAGGAAGCTCACAGTTGGCGGTACTCCATTCATCTGGGTGCCGCTAAGATGTATCAGGATTTGAGACAACACTATTGGTGGAGGAGAATGAAGAAAGATATAATGGAGTATGTGTCTCGGTGCCTGAATTGTCAATAGCTGAAGTATGAGCATCCGAGTCCGGGAGGTTTGCTTCAAAGACTTGAGATTCCTAAGTGGAAATGGGAGCGTGTTACCATGGAGTTCGTTATTGGGCTCCCCCAGACTTTGAAAAAATTTGACATTGTATGGATGATTGGGGACATGTTGATCAAGTCGGCTCATTTCATTCCGGTGGTGACTACCTATTCTTTAGAGTAGCTAGCTCAGATTTATATCCGCGAGATTGTCTGACTTTATGGCATACCGGTATTTATTATCTCTGATCGAGGCACATAATTCACATCGCTTTTCTGGAGAGCCATGCAGCATGAGTTAGGCACACGGGTTGGGTGATTTGGGTGAAACTAGTATGATTGGACTCGTAATTATATTGGTTGTTGGATTTTGTGAGCTTTGTCAGGTTCCGAGGTGCAAGCGCAGGTTTGACATTTTGGTTGACTTTGGGCTTTTGATTAAAGATTCAACCTTTATCGATTGGTTTGTTTCCTTTGGCATTATTTAATGTTCTTAAGTTACTTTTGGCTAGTTTCGAGCCGTTCAGAGGTCGTTACGCGTGAGATGGAATTTCTAGAGTATTGTTTGGCTTACTCGGTATTGGATTTGGCTTGTTCAAGGTAAGTAACATATCTAAACTTGGATTTGATTGTATTAACCCTGGGAAATATGTTACAAAAGATGTATCGAGGTGACACACATGCTAAGGTGATGAGCGTGTGGGCGTACACCGAGGAATTCATGATTTTAGATGACTATTAGACTATGATCGGCCTTATTGATTTATGATGGATCGGGTTGCACGCCGCAGCAGGATATGTTGGTTTATATTAGCACTTGGGAAAGAATTACCCCTCCAGAGTCTAACATACCAGTAGTGAGCGTAGGCACCGTACAATGCTCAGTAACTGAGTATGCTGAGTGATTAAGCATGATGAGCGGGAGTGTGAGACAGTGAGATTGAGTACTTTGAGAGTGTGAGTATATGAGTTCATCACCGTGATGTATTGTATTTGACATGCATACTTGATATACATGCATAGAGATGTATTGTCACCAATGCACATCATAATTATAATAGGGTAAGAGAAACTCCATGGTAGGCCAAAGGCCGAAGCACTAGCAGCTCATGGGGTACTCAGACTTCTTCCAGGCTTGATTCTTCGTGCGGGTACCTCATACTTAGTTCCAACCATCTAGTTTGCTGTTGCATCCTTCCAATAGTTTTTCTTTCCATGCTCCTAGAAAATACAAAATTGACACTGCAAAAGTAATACAATTAAAAAATAGTAAAAAGTAAAAATAAAAGAAAGCAATAAAGCTGAATTGCCTCCCAACAAGCGCTTGATTTAATATCGCGACACGACGCGAATCACTTTTTGCCTCCACCTCGAGCTTATGAATTGAAACCCCAATTTGGCATCAAGTTTTAGGCTATGATCCAAGGGCGGAGGAATAAATCTAATTGGCCCAAGCAACCATTGTACTATTCTACACATGTTGGCTTTTAGATGAGGTATATAGTCCTGTCTTTCTGGCAAGAAAAATTCCAGAATGTAGGCGCATTGTTCCTCATTCCTTGACTCCTCAATCGGCTCGGATGACTCGATTTCCATATCTTCATCTAAGCACAATGTAGAAAAATGTTTGGCGTGAGGACCAATGCGCTCAAACACATGAACTTCAGGACTTTCAGCATCCTCAACCTCAATGATACTAGAGTCAACAAAATTTATATCCTCAATGTCCTTGGGTGACTCTAGTCTCACTTCTACAACATTGACATCCTCAAATTGTAGTTGGCTAGGTTTTTGATGTTCTACTCTGTCCTCCTCAATTAGCACCTCAAATTTACGCTCTTCTTGGCTCATATCCTCAAAATTGTCTTGTTGAGCATTAAAAGCCTCAACCACTTGACTCACTTGAGCCTCCAAGTTGCGAATAGTTGCTTCTTGCCTTTCTATCTGCAATTGTTTCTCATTGTTTTGTTCCAGAAGGCACTTTAGCATATCTTTGATCTCCTTCAGGTCCGCATTCCCAGGTTCTTTATTCCTATTAACTTCACAAGAAAAGGTAGAACCATCATAGTAAGGGGTAGAGGGAAGATAAGAAATATAAGCACAACTATGAAAGTGACCATTTTACCACCACACACATCACACACATTCCACAAATAAGATTGAGTTGGTGCACATAACTCGCTCTCGAAAATATTTTGATAATTTTGATACGAGTGGTTTCCTTTACAATATTTATGAGGATCAATAGTAGAATTATCTACAACTAAATTCCTATAATTCCAAGATGTAATGTTTCTTAAATCAACGGTTATAATAAAACAAAAAAAATTACAAAAAACAAAACAAAACAAAATAAAAGTTCTCACTCGCAACCTGGCAATATATACAACTACAACTACACCGATAGTTCCCTGGAAAAGGCGCCAAAATTTGATCACGCCCAACTCTAGTCCTAAAAAGGATAAGCGGTCGCTGCAAATATATTCCGGTCTAAAAGTCCGGAGTCGAATCCCACCGAGAACTAAGGTTTCGCTACAATTTTTTAATATTGCTAAGGAACACAAGTCCAAAATATTTCCTAATTATAAAGATTATAATATTTATTTCTAACTAATTAACTAACAACTATTATAAAGCAGTCAAATTATCAACTAACAGGGATGAAATTTGAGACAAAACTAAGGAGGTCTAGAGTTATGATTTCCCCAAATATTGGAATTCTTCCCGCTATGTTCCCTACAATTTTGCTAATGTATTCTCTACTGATCATGAGGACTTTAGGTGCCGTAATTCTCTCTCGAGCAACTACAACAATTTACTAGACATATTCTCTCGAACTACGCTAGTTGGCTTCATCTAACCGCTCATTATGACCATGTCAAGGCTTTCTTATTTCTAAACCTACCTTTAAACTCGTTGTATTGATTTCTCACATACGGTAGGAGTGACATTATTCAACAACAACCTAAATATGTATCCTTCTCAAGAAACACATAATAAATAGGCACAGTCAATCGATGGTCGTTCAATCAACAACGACAAACACGTAGTTGAACAAGTAGAGAAATCCAATGGCTCAATTATAAAAAAATATAACAAGAATTCATCCTCTAAAAGGTTCCATCAAAACCCTAGATAACAAATTAGCTATTCATAAAAGTATATGAAAAAACAATACTCAAATTTATAACCAACAATGGAAATAGGAAGAAGGAAGTGAAAAACTCGTGGAAGAATGCTCCGCCTTGATCCTAATGTGTTCTTGCCTCCTTAGGTTGAATCTCGGTCTCCTTAACCTCCTTAGGTCTAAATTATGTCAAAGGTATTCAAAATACCATTTTTCCATGTATATATACCAAGTAGGGTTGGGCCCACACAATTACACCTTCTCCTACGCGAAAAAGAACACATTTTTTTGAACAGGACGTGCGCGGCCGTGCTTGAACTGTGCTCAGACCGCGTATATCCACTTTGATTCTTCCTGACGAGCGCGGCCACGCACTTGAGCATGCTTTTCACCCTATTCTGTTGGGAATTTGGGAAAATGTAAAACATGAAAGTTGTATCCCTTTGAGTTAGATTTCCAACCATATATTGTGGAGCCCAAATGGAGTTGTGAGCGAAAAGTGATGTACATTTTATTAGACAGTATGCAATATTCCTACTCGATTCTTCGTTCGCTCTTAATTATCATCTGTTGATCCCTGAATACGATCCCGGCTTAATTCCTTGGGATTTTATTCATTCTTCAAAGTTCCAAATACTTGAATTCATTCCATAACATCTACATAGCTCGGAATCCCTCCTATAAGATATAAAACACACAATTGGTGAAAAACACTAGTGATTAAAGCTCAAACTCAATTAAAATGCAGTAAATTAGAGTGTAATAAGCGACTAAAATACATAATTATAGCCTATCGTCAGTATGCGGTTGGTACAACCATTTAATGCCACAGTGTGGGCTTGTTCTAGCCTAATAGACTTGGTCAGCTTTAATCACGTGCCTTGGGAATCTCCCAGTCGCTCATCATAGCCGCCGATTTGCTCTGCCCCAAGGTTGAGCATAGGGGACCCTCAGGGTTGAGCCTTGAACTGGGCCTTGGACCTTCTGAAGACGGGCTATGGGATGCAATAATGATCATAAAATTGGGCTCTTTGATTTTAGCCATATACAGATAGTCCCTGCGTTTCTTAGAGTAAAGTGATAAGAAACGGCCTTGACGTCGATCTCCTTGAGCCTCTCATGATGAAATCATGCTTATGATGTAAGCTTTTGTGATAACTGAAACGTCCCATTTGTTCATCTTTCCAGAAGCATTCAATGTATCACCAGTTTATTTTCCCAAAAGCGATAATATCACTGCCGATCCGTTTCCCAAAAAGCATTGATTGTGCATGTCGATCCGTTTCCCAAAGGCGTTGATTGCGCCATCAGTTATGGTACTTCGTTTCTATAAATGGAAGGTTACTTGAACCAAAATTCCACTCAACCATTCCTCAACAGTCTTTAACCCTTTTCTTCTCTTCATCCTCATCCAAACTTTAACTTCCATGGTTCAAGCCCATGACCGTAAGGTCACACGGCAATAGTTTTGCCAGTTATGCCATTCCTTTTCAGAGCTTTTTCCCACTAAGTGGGATCATATTGGTTTGTTGTTGTTGTTGTTGTTGTTGGACCGAAATACGGAGAGGGGGGCTTCGAATTATCCCTGTATTAGAGGATATGTGGACCATGAACTGCTGCTTATCTCCCTTAACTTCAACCTGGTGTGGCGCTTCACTCCTTTTGCTTTACATGGAGTGAAGTGGTGCCATCTACTAACTTTTGCATCCCACACAAGTGCAATGTCTCAAGAAGCGGCTTCCCAATAGTAGTGCTGGCGAGACCCATACTCGCCAAATTTTTCACCAAGCCACAACTTTCCCTGCCTGTTAAAAGCTTTTGCTCTTTGATAGGCTACAATCTTGTCCTTATCTATTGCTGCTTTGGAGGAGATTCTTCGAAGTTGTTTGGAAGGACGAAATGGAGTCCCCGAGGAAATGATTCTCGCAGATGTCAATCCCGAGGACATACCCTCGAAAGTAGATTAGGCTCTTTAAATGTTATATTTTGCTTCTTTATTTCTATGTAAGGACCCCTCGTGGGCTTTTTAATCGTCGTTTATTAGTGTAAAAAGCTTTTTTCAATCTGTCTCTGCCTTGTGTTGGATCCCTCTTTTGCCTTTGCTTGAAAAATCCAAGCGTGTGACTTTATCGATCGATCCGAATATTGGGCCCGGACATAGGAATTCCTTTGGTTCTTGAGTGGTTAATATGATGTTCTTTAAAATTCATTGTCATCCCTCGGACCAAGCCTAGATTGATCTGATACGAACCTAGGTTGTCGGGACCTCTGAGTTCGAGTTGAGTGAGCGCAGGGTCTTGATTCTCTTTGGAATAAGGCTTAGCCTCGTTAGGCCCCGCTGCTAGTCCTCTAGCGAGAGCTTGCTTGATCATCTGAAAATAAAGATAACCCTTAGTCCTTTACAAATAGTCCCCGAGTGAGAGTTCGCTTGCACTTGGGTGGCCTCCAACTGAGCGAAGATTGGCCTTGAGTTTAAAATGAAGATAGCCTTAAGGCGTATAGATAGTTCCTTAGCGTGGATGCATTCGAGCTCGGGTGGCCCTTGGGCTTAAAGTAATTGAGAGAGCATTCAATTTGAACTTTGAGATGTAGGTAGCTCTGGTGCTTTAGGAACAATCCTTAAGTGAGAATTGGCTCAAACTCAGGTAGCCCGGGGGCCGAAGAATTGGGTGAATGACCTGCATTTGTAATAGCAGAGATCCTCGAGATAGGGTACCATATTGAGGCTAGGTTTATGTGGACAACTCCTTAGAGCTTATAGTTATATTAATAGAGATCCTCGAGATCGGGCACCATCTCGTGGCTAGACTAACTTTGATGGCTCTTTAGAGCCCAATTTTATATTGATAGAGATCCTCGAGATCAGGCACCACCTCGAGGCTAGATTGGTATTGATGGCCATTGTTGTGGTAGCAGATATCCTCAAGACTGGGCACCGTCAAGAGGCTAGGTTGACATAGGAATCTTTGACCCCTCGAACATTGTACGACAATGTCAGTCGTATGGCATGATCATGAAGCGATCGAGATGGACCTGCCGGTACACTTCCCCGAAAGTGATAATGGCCTAGTTAGAATTAATTGGCCTTGATCGCAGGAGAACAGTCGTCACTTGCTCTATATATGAGTTTGCTTTCCCCTTATTTGAGGATTCCGCTACTTTGAGCAGCTATCCTTTTCATGGAGTTCTCCTTCCTTGCGTTAGCTCTTTTATTTTTTTAATTCAAAGCTTTCGCTTATGTTTTCATCTCTTTCTTCTTATTTCACTGTAGTTATGTCTGCTATGCCCAAATCCATTCATCAAGAAGAGGAGGGTTTCACCTCTGCTTCCCGCTCGGTCGGTGGTACACAGCCAGCATCTGGTGAGCTAACCTCGAGGTGCTTTGTCTCGATGAGGGATTTTACGTCAGAGAGGACACCCGATGTTGAGGGCCATTGGGAGCATGCATTCACTTCATCAATAGGAGAGGGACACCTCGAGGCAGTGAGGAGAGATTGCGGATGGGGAGAAAGAGTGGTACTACAGGTACCTTCTGTGGAAGAGAACATTATGGCTCATGTGGAGGGTTTTTTGAATGTGTACACATACTCCTTCACATTAGGCCCTCTTGATAGAGTCGTGCTTGACTTCTGTCGAAGATATTGGGCTACCCTGGCACAGGATCACCCGTCGTTCTGGAGGATAGTATTGATGATGAGGTTCTTTGCAGAGGAAGCCGGGCTCGAGTTCACCCTTAGCCATCTCATCAGATTGTACCATCCCTTTCATTACCAAGACCTGATATCTTTACGATGTAGATCCACCAGGACCTTTGTTGCTGACAATGAAGAAAAATGGGGACCGAGGGTGGATGAATATATTTGTTTGAGTGCGGACTGTCGATATTATCCCCGTGGAGTTCCTGCCATTTCCTAAGGAATGAAATTTCACACATAAGTGACACACTTGTGTTTTTATCATTTTGTTCATGGTGGAGGCGGACTCCATAAAGATGTTTTCCCTTTTCCTTTGTACAGAAATCCCCTAGATGCCATACAAGGTTCCCGACCTGGCGGATTGGGCTTGGAAGCTGGCAGCTCGCTCGACCTACGACAAGCACAAGTGGCGAGACCTATCGAAGGGTAGATATGAGGCAAAACACCACGGTACGTGTTGTGTGGTTTATTTTCTTTGAAAGGTACTTTCTTTTATGTGTATTAACTTCGTCACCACAGGTATAGGAGAATTTCCTGAGGTAAGACCGTGCCCCTATGGAGGGGAGGAAGGATCGTCGGCTCCGGGCCGAGAAATGATAACAAACGCAAGGAATCTTCGAATGAAGAAGATACTCATAGCAGGGCAAACCCTGCTCGGAGGCTTAAAGGAGATGCATCAGCTGAGCTTACAGCACCCGAGGCTTCTAGCCTCAGGAGAATGGCTCCTCTTTTGTCGTCGTCTTCTTTTCCCGTCAAAGGTACTTCGAGGGATACATGTGTTCTGTCGTCATCCTCATCTCCTGCCGAAGGTACTTCGACGGATACAGTTTTTCTATTGCCGTTTTTGCCTCGTGTCGAAGGTACTTCGAGGGATATTCGAGACCAGGGGCCGCCTAAATCAAGTAGGGCCTCAAGCGACCATGTCCCCACCAAGATCGGTTCAACTGGGGTCGGTGAGACCAAGCCAGTAGATGCACGCTCAACCTTTGAGGAGGCTTAGTGGCTTTTTTTCTATGGTGAGCTTTGGTTGACTTTGTTAGTATTTTGATTTTAGATTTTTGTTTTCTCATTGAGCTTCTTTTTCATAGGCCTTTGACAAGCTCAAGTCCGAGCTGCTCTGCTGTAAAGCCAGGTTAAGGTAAGCCTTGGATGGGGATAAATCCCTCAGGTTTCTATATGATAAAAGGGGAAAAGAATTGAGGTACCTTCGGTACGAGGCGAATCGAAGCCTGAACTACGAAAGCCACCTCGAGAAATAGGTAACCTTTTCTCCGCGGGAATGCATGCTTCTTTTTCTATCCTCAGAGATTAATATTTTGATACTTCAGTTGCAGAGCAAGATAGAGGATTTGGAATGCCCTTGGGGTGAGGTTGGCCAAGCCAATTATGAGTGTAACGAACTAAGGGCTTAGATAAGTGCCCATATTACGGCCAAGAAGAATGCTTTGGCCAAGGTTTCTGCCCTCGAGGTACAGTTCCGGAACGCCTGTGAAAATAGCTTGGTTCAGACGAGCAAGATTGCAAGGCTCGAGTCTGACCTTTTAGGGATGAAGGCCAAGGTCGTGGATGCCCGGGCTGAAGCTGAAGAGTTTCGGGCTAAGGCCAACAAGAAAGTGGCCGTCTATTTAAAAGACGCTGATGATGCTCGAGCTAAGTTGAGAGGGGCTTCCGATCGGGAGAGCAGGAGCAATGAGTATGCCTGGTGCAAATCCCGAAGGGAAACCCTCGAAAAAATCCATGTTAGGGGCTTCGATCTCTCGGAAGATATTGAGCAGGCCAAGGCGGATGAATATGACGCCAAGTTCCTCGTATATGATGCCAAAGATAATGAGGGAGAGGCCGACGAGGCTGCAGTCTACGAGGAGAAAGTAGAATAGGCTATTCTTTTCTAATTCTGTGTATAGGGCTCTCATAGAGCATTGCAAATGTAGCCCTGCATTATTTCACATATACACATACAAGGAAGCCTTTCGGTTTCATTTTTCATGCATTTCCCTTTGCTTGTGTGTGTCTTTCTTTATCTCGAGTTTTGACATTTGTTAGTGATTAGCCAGATGAATTGGCCTTCTAGTAAAAACCCTTAGGTTTACAAATCGACCTTGAGGCTTGTTATGCTGGCCCATAGGCTTTTGCGCATTCGGTTGGTACGACTTCTAATTTGGGCTGGCGATAGTGGCTTTTACGTATTGGGTCGGTACGACCTTTAATTTAAGCTGGCAATAATGGCTCTTACGCATTGGATCGGTACGACCTTTAACTTAAGTTGGCGATAGTGGCTCTTACTCATTGAGTCAGTACCACCTTTAACTTAGGCTGGCGATAGCGGCTCTTACGCATTGGGTCGGTATGACCTTTAACTTAGGTTGACGACAGTGGCTCTTACGCATAGGGTCAGTACGACCTCTAGTATAGGCTTTATTTTTCCCTCTTTGAAACTTTTTATGCTCATCCGACTCTTCGACAGTTTGATAAGAACCTTGATTGTGAGCCGTTTTATGACAATAGACGAGCACCTCGAGAGGTTTCGCTCGGTGGCTGAATTATTTTGAAGCCTTTTTATTGTTTGGAGCTGATATGATCGAAGCTCTTTATTTATGCCTAGGGTATCCTGGTTAACCGGTTCTTTTTGAAGTATTTCGAAGTAATTGAAGGCCTGTGATTTTATGGTGATGGTCGGGCGTCCCCGAGTAGTGTTAGTTTGGCTAGTACAGCCTTATGACCGTAGTCATTGTATTTGGCCGTAGCCTTTTAGTCCCCGAGTGAAGTAGCTTTGGCATCTATATCGAGGGTATGCCTTTTAGGGGTCTTACAAGTTTGAATATATAGCCTTAACTTTAAGATCGGGATTATGCCTTTTGTAAGGTCTTATAAATTTGAACATGCCTTATTTGAGGTCTTACAGATAGATTACTTGGTACAGGTATAATTCATGCCTTGCTTGAGGTCTTACAGATAGGTTACTTGGTACAAGTATGGTTTATGCCTTGCTCGAGGTCTTACAGTTTTGGGGTTGCCTTTTGGAGGTCTTATGAATTCAAAGTTTCCGACCTGGAGGTCTTACCGCTTCGAGTTTTTGACGTTAGTCCCCGAGTGTTCAGGGAATTTAAGGCCTTGGAGCCATTTTTTGTAGAGATAGCAGACTTCTTTTAAGCACGAAGTGTTTTTGGTGGTAAAAGATACTCTTTTTGATTACTTGGTATAAGTATACATGCTTTCGCTGTTAAGGGCTCAATTATTCTATGCGGACACAGTTCATTCGACCGTTTGGCCCGATACATCATTTTCCTATCAAGACCCTTTGTGGCTCATCTTGACTTCTTCGAAAAGGTGATCTCCTGGGGGGATGCCCCCCAGTATTCGAGGTTGATCGAGGAGAAGCCTTGAATACTTATTGAGTTCTCCTTAGGTAGCACATAGATACTGCCTCATTAAAAACCTTGCCGGTAAAACCCTTATTGGGATAAAATCCGATCGAAGGAAAAGAGTACAATGCATGCTTTAAAACCTAAGGTCTTCAAGCTGGAAGGTGCTTCGATCCTTCTAACTGGACACATGCACACAGGTTAGTGTAATAAGTAAATAAAAAGGGAGGCAGTTATACCTTCATTGTGATGGCATTTCGAGCCTCGATATGCTTCCACTACTTGCTCCGGGGAAGCGGTATAGTCCCTGGTTTGTTCACTCGGGTGCATCCAAGGATATATCTTGTGATTGCTACTTCGCTCTTTGCTTATCCTTTGGCTTCTTCGATGTTGAAGGTGCCAATGTTGGTACCACATCGTGCTACGAACATCTCTCTCGCAGCATGTTGCTCCCCGTATATTATTTTTATTCTATCCTTTGTTGGAAACTTCATCATTTGATGAAGGGTTGATAGTATTGCTCTCATGCAGTGTATCTATGGCCTTCCGAGCAAGGCATTGTATCTCATGTCCCCTTCGATGACTTGAAACTTGGCATTTTGGGTTGTTCCGGCCACGTTGACCGGGAGGGTAATTTCCCCTTTAGTTGTCTCTCTCGTCATGTTGAATCCATTGAGGACTCGAGAGTCGGGCACGATCTGGTTGAGCAGTCCGAGCTGCTCCACCACCCTCGACCTGATAATGTTGGCAAAGCTACCTGGATCCACAAGTACACATTTAATTTGAAATGTATTTCACAAGAAAAGAAATTATCAATGCGTCATTATGAGGCTGAGATAGGGTCTCGATGTCCTCGTCACTGAATGTGAGAGTGTCCTCGGGTATGTAACCTCGAGTTCGCTTTTCCCTAGTGATAGATATTTTTGTTCTTTTGATGGTGGGTTCCTGTGGGATGTCGACTCCCCCAACAATCATGTGGATGACATGTTGTGGTTCTTCTGTTTCATTTTTCATGTTCGTCTCTCTTTCCCGAAATTGATTTTTGGCTCGGTCGTTGAGGAACTATCGGAGGTGCCGTTTGCTAAGTAGTCGGGCTACTTCTTCTCGGAGCTGTCTGCAATTTTCAGTCCTATGACCGTGTGTGCTGTCAAATTCGCACACCAGGTTAGGGTTCCTCTGAGATGGATCTAATTGTACGGGCCTTGGCCATCTAGTGTCTTTGATTTTATCTATGGCTGATATGATGTCCGAGACATCGATGTTGAAGTTGTACTCAGATAACTGGGGTACCTCAGTCGGCCCTGTGTATCTATCGAATTCGGCTCTGCTCACGAGTCCCCGGGGATTCTGACCTCAGTCTGCCCTTTAGTAATTTCGGGGTATGTTACACCTTGGGGTGTTTCTTCGATCTTCAGTGTATGGTTGGTACATTTCCTTGTTTGGTTTTGGCTCCTTTGACAGGAGCCTACTAGGATATACTAAGCCCGAGGGGGCTCCTAGTTGGTCGTCCTTGACCCTAATCTTTGATTGATATCGATTGTGGACATCCGACCAAGTCATGGCGGGATGTTCAACAAAGTTCTATTTTAGCTGCTTTGAAGCCACCGAGCTTCGTTTGTTCAAACCTTAGGTGAAGGTCTGCACTGGCCAGTCATCGGAGACTGGTAGTAATTCCATTCGCTCCATTTGAAAGCGAGATACAAATTCCTGTAGCATCTCGTTTTCCCTCTATTTGATTTTGAAGACGTCGGATTTTCTTGTAGCAACCTTGATGGCACCGGCATGTGCTTTTATAAAAGAATCTGCCAACATGGCAAATGAGTCTATCGAATTCGGGGCTAGGTTGTGATACCATATCATGCCCCTTTCGAAAGTGTTTCTCCAAACTTTTTCAGCAGGACGGATTCAATCTCGCCATCCTTCAGGTCATTGCTCTTCACCGCATAAGTGTAGGCAGTGACGTGCTTGTTGGGGTCCAAAGTTCCGTTATACTTCGTGTTACACCCCATATTTTTATACGTGAAAATACGCCATAACTAAATTAATGAGAGCTCAGAAGATGTTACATCCCACATTTTTGTACGTTGATGTTTCGTTGTAAGTTAATCAACATAAGCTCGGGAATGAGATTATTTTGGAATTAAAGTATTATGCTATTTCAAACAAGGAATAAGTAAATTCGTGAAGGTGAGAGGGCAAGAAAATCGAAAAAACTGAGTTTCGTCAAAGTTTGTCAATTTGGGATAAAATACGGTCTGAGCTATAATACCCGATATTTATGGACTAGTACCATACAAGGTACCACATGGCCTTGATAGTAAGGTGTATAAGGTGTTCTTGTAACGACCCAGTCGGTCGTTTCATGAGTTACCGCTCTGTTTTCCTCATTTCTGCTAATTATTGCCTTGTTCAGTTGTATTATGTATTATTGGGTTAGCTGGCTCGAGTTCGGAAAGGTTTTGGTAAGGTTTGAGACACTTAGTCTCTTTTGAGTAAGCTTAAGTTAGAAAAGTCAATCAGATGTTGACTTATGTGTTAAAGGGTTTAGATGTGATTTCCGATGGTTTGGATGGTTTCGAGAGGTGATTTAGGACTTAGGAGCATGATCGGAATGTGTTTTGGAGGTACGGAGTAGATTCAGGCTTGAATTGGCGATATTGGATTTTTGGCGTTTTCCGGTTGATAGGTGAGATTTTGATATAGGGATCGGAATGGAATTCCGGGAATTGCATAAGGTCTGTTGTGTCATTTGGGATGTGTGTGCAAATTTTCAGGTCATTTGGACGTGGTTTGATAGACCTTTTGATCGAAAGCGGAATTTTGAAGTTTTTAGAATTCTTAGGCTTGAATCCGATGCAAATTTGGTGTTTTGATGTTGTTTTGAGTGTTCCGGAGGTTGGAACAAGTTTGAATGATGTTATGGGATATGTTGGCATATTTGGTTGAGGTTCCGAGGGCCTTGGGTGAGTTTTGGGTGGTCTGAAAATTGCAGAAAATCTGTTGTTGATGTTGCCAACAGTTGTTCTTTGTGTTCGCGAGTGGACCCTCGCGTTTGCGAAGGGGTTAGGATGGGAGGCTGTGAATTTGGACTTCGCGTTTGCGAAGGTGGTCCCGCGATCATGAAGGTTGAGGCCAATGGTCATTGCATTCGCGAAGGATTAGCCGCGTTCGCGTAGAGGAAAGATGAGCAACTGGGTCCAGGTTGGTTTATTCTTCGCGTTTACGGATGGGGAGTCGCATTCGCGGTGAGTAAGGAAGCTAATCCTTTGCGTTCACGTACTGGGAGTCACGATCGCAATGAAGGAAAAATTGGTCAACTCAAATTGTGCTTCGCAAATGCGAGGCGTTGACCGCGTTCGCGATGAAGGATTTTTAAGTGCTGGGCAGAATGTTTAAAAGACCCATTTTCGCGACTTTTAGCCTAAGTTATTCCATTTTTGGGTGATTTTGAAGCTTTTTGAAGGGTATTGAAGAGGGAATCAAGGGGGAACACTTGGAGGTAAGATTTATGGACTTAATACTCAATCCTAATGTGATTTCTATCATGATATTTGTAGAATTTAAGCCTAAATATTGAAGAACTAGGGCTTGTAATTGGAGACCTAGAATTTGGGATTTGAGGGGTTGTTTGTGGTTGGATTTTGGTGTTTTTGATATGAATGAACACGGGGAGTGATAAGGAGTCTATTGATGTAATTTTTATCGAAATCGAGACGTGGGCTCGGGGGTCGGGTTTGGCCAATTTCAGGATTTGTATTGTAATTTGATTTCTTTCGAGTGGGCTTTGTTCCCTTAGTATATATTGATGGTTCTGCATTGATTTTGGTTAGATTTGGAGCATCCGGAGGCCGATTCGATAGGCAAAGGCATCGCAGGCTATAGTTTGGACCGGATAGAGGTGAGTAATAATTGTAAATGTTTTCCTGAGGATATGAAACCTTGGATTTCACATCGTTGTGCTATATTAAGGTGACGCACATGTTAGATGAAAAGCATGGAGTCGTACACTGTTGAGGATTGTGACTTAGTCCGTCCTGAATGATTGTTTTACTGCGTATTTGATTGAAAATTATTTGTTATCATCATGTTTTGGGCTGAATGCCATATCTGGGCCTCATGCCAACTGTTTTGGACCCTTAGGGGATTTTTACTACTATTCCTCACTATTTTGACTTTATACTTGTACTCAGTCATGCTATATTCTATTATTTTTATAACTCAGCCATGTTTGCACTGTTTGACATCTTAAATGATATTTTGAGCTGAGCATCATATTTTACTGTGCCTGAGTGGCTTTTAGAAATTTCTGACTGAGTAGGGATGAGGGCCTATGTTGTGAGGTTATTATGGGATCGGGTTGCACACCGTAGCAGTATTGAGTTGATTCATGATTATGAGGCCGAGGGCCTGAGTTATACGCCACAAGGTGGCTTGATATGAGGTCGAGAGCCTATTGATTATGCCACGAGATGGCTTAATATTGCGCTTGGGACGTAAGGGGCCCCTCCTAGAGTCTGTACACCCCCAGTGAGCACGGGTACCTAGTGAGATATGTGATATACCCGAGGGGCTGAGGTTGTTCCATGTTATTGCTCGAGGGGATGATTTTATGTGTTTATCTTTTCTCGCTGCTTTTCATTCACCTATTTAACTGTTAAAAGATGTTTTACAGAGGTATTTACTGAACTGAGGTGTTTTTACAAGTTTTCACTGTTTTGTTGCATTGTATTGATTTTATACTGCCTCTTTATAGCATGTTGTTGTGCTTTATCTCTCAGCTGCTTTTACTTTTATTACTCACTGAGTTGGAGTACTCACTTTACTCCCTGCACCTTGTGTGTATATTCAGAAGCTTCGGGTCCCGCCAGTGAGGGTTGATTGCTCCCAACAGGCTATTCGGAGTCCACTAGGTAGCTGCTCGACGTTCGTAACCTAGTGTTTCTCCCTCCTATTTTATTTCCCTTGTTCTAGTTCTATAATAGAATTTATAACTCTTTCATACTTTTAGACTTATGTTAGATGCTCATGACTGGTGACACCCCGATGTCGGGCTGTGTTGGTTTCCGCAAATCGTACTAGTTCACTTTTATTTTGGGATTATTAGCATGTTAATGACTTAAATTGTGCTATTATAATTGTTTAAAATGAATTGGGTGTTGTGTCGGCTGGTCTTGTTTCACGATAGGCTCCATCAGGACTGGGTACGAATTTAGGGTCGTGACAAATTGGTATTAGAGCCTAGGTTACGCAGGTCTCACGAGTCATGAGCAGGTTTAGTAGAGTCTCGCGGATCGGTATGGAGACGTATGTATTTATCCTCGAGAGGCTGCAAAACCTTTAGGAAAAACTTCATATTTATGAAATTCTTGTCGTGCGAATCTGTTGATCCAAGTACTAAACTTTTGTTATTATATTCTCTTACAGATGGTGAGGACATGAGCGACCGGTCAGGATGGACGACTACAAGTACCACCAGCTGTGTCCACTAGAGGCCAAGGATGTGGTCGAGGTTGCGGTCGCGGTAGGGGCAGGGGTGTAGCCCGCACAGTAACTAAGACAGCACCTGCAGATCCACCAACCACCCCAGTTCAGGATCAGGTCCCAGTTATGGACTCTCCAGTAGCACCAGCTTAGGCACCAGTTGTGCCCATTGTGATTCCGGGTCATCAAGAGGCCCTGACTTAGATTCTATCAGTATGCACTGGCCTAGCTCAGGTGGTCTCAGTTACTATAGCCACAACTACTTCTCAGGCCAGGGGAGACACTCAGACTCCAGCCACTCACACACCTGAGCAGGTCGTGCAGGGAATTTAGACACCGGGGGAACATCCAGCCCAGCCGGTTGCAGCTGCTTAGGACTATGTAGCTCTTGCCATGCCAGAGGACGAGCAGCGCAGGTTGGAGAGGTTTGGTAAACTTCAGCCTCCGACTTTCAATGGTGCAAAGGGCGAGGATGCCCAGGGTTTCTTGGACAAGTGTCAGAGGATTATTCGTACGGTGGGTATTCTGGAGACCAGCGGGGTCGCTTTCACTACTTTTCAGTTTTTTGGAGCTGCCTTCACTTGGTGGGAGGCTTATGAGAGGCGTAGGCCTGTTAGTGCAGCACCCCTTACCTGACAGCAGTTCTCCATTCTCTTTTTGGAGAAGTATGTGCCACAGTCTTGTAGAGAGGAGCTGCGTAGGCAGTTTGAGTGGTTGCGTCAGGGAGAGATGACTATGACGCAGTATGAGATAAGGTTCTCGGAGATAGCTCATCATGTTGTTTGGTTGGTTCCTATAGAGAGAGAGAGAGGTTTAGGAGGTTCTTTGATGGCCTCACTTATCAGCTTCATATTCTTATGACCAGGGAGATGGTGTCTAGTGCTACTTCTGAGGAGGTTGTAGACATTGCTCGCGAGATTGAGTCAGTTCGTCGCCAGGAGCGAGATGAGAGGAAGGCCTAGAGGCCTCGAGGATATGGTAGTTATGGTGGTGCTCCTTTGAGGGGTCAGTTCCAGCACAGCAGAGGCCATCCATTCAGGCATGCTCAACTAGCTCGCCCAGGTTATCGTGGGGCATCATCGGGTCACGATTCTCATAGTTCTCATCAGGGACAATCATCACTTAGTGCCTTTCCAGCTTAGAGTTCGTCCCGTGCTCCATCAGTTCAGGGCTCTTCTATGCCAGTTGCATCTGCTAGTCATTCCGGTGCTAGGGGTTCCCTTCAGTCCCTGTCTCTAGCATCCGGGATTTGCTATGAGTGTGGAGAGATGGGTCATATGTAGAGGTAGTGTCCTCGTCGTCTTGGGGGTTCATCTCAGCAGAGGAGTCAGCCATCGGCTTTAGTGCCAGTTACTTCACCACCACCCACCCAGCTAACTAGGGGTGGAGGTTGGTCAGCTAGGGGTCGCCCTAGATAGGGAGGTCGATTAGGTGGCGGTCAGGCCCATTTCTATGCACTTCTAGCTAGACCCGATGCTATTGCTTTAGACGCTGTGATCACAAGTATTGTCTTAGTCTGACACAGAGATGCCTCTGTATTATTTGATCTCGGTTCCACTTATTCTTATGTGTCATCATACTTTGCTCGTTATTTGGATACACCTCGTGAGTCTCTTGTTTCATCTATTCATGTATCTACTCCAGTGGGCGATATTGTTATTGTACTATGTGTACCGGCCATGTGTGGTGACTATTGGGGATTTGGAGACCCGAGTGGATCTGTTGTTATGTATGGTAGACTTCGATGTTATATTGGGCATGGATTGGCTATCTCCGTGTCGTGCTATTTTGGACTGTCATGCTAAGATAGAGATATTGGCTATGCCAGGTGTGCCACAGATTGAGTGGCGAGGTTCGACTGATTATGTTCCCAGTAGGGTAATTTCATTCTTGAAGGCCCAGCGGATGGGTGGGAAGGGTTGTCTTTCATATCTAGCCTTTTTGAGGGATGTCGGTGCAGAGACTCCTATTATTGATTCTACTCCTATTGTGAGGGATTTTCTCGATGTGTTTCCTGCAGTCATGCTGGGCATGCCACCGGACAGGGATATTGATTTTGGTATTAATTTGGTGTCGGTCACTCAGCCCATTTCTATTCCACCGTATCGTATGGCACTAGCGGAGTTGAAGGAGTTAAAGGAGCAGCTTCAGGAACTCCTTGATAAGGGGTTCATTTGGCCTAGTGAGTCGTCTTAGGGTGCGCCGGTTCTATTTATTAAGAAGAAGGATGACATTATAAGGATGTGCATTGATTATAGGCAGTTGAACAAAGTAACAATTAAGAACAAGTATCCTCTGCCTCGTATTGATGATGTGTTTGACCAGCTTCAGGGAGCGAGAGTGTTCTCCAAGATTGATCTCCATTTAGGTTATCACCAATTGAAGATCAGGGACTCGAATATTCTTATGACGACTTTCAGCACCCGATATAGTCATTATGAGTTCTTGGTTATGTCTTTTGGGCTGACCAATGCCCCAGCAGCGTTTATGCATTTGATGAACAGCGTGTTCTGGCCTTATCTCAACACGTTTGTCATAGTTTTCATTGATGATATTATGGTGTATTCGCGTAGTCAGGAGGAGCACATGTAGCATTTGAGAGTTGTGTTGTAGAGATTGAGGGAGGGGAAGCTTTATGCAAAGTTCTCCAAGTGTGAGTTCTATCTCAGTTCAATGGCTTTCTTGGGGCACGTGGTGTCCAGCGAGGGTATTCGGGTTGATCCGAAGAAGATTGAGGCGGTTCAGAGTTGGCCTAGACCGTCCTCAACCATAGAGATGCGCAACTTCCTTGGTTTGGCGGGTTATTACCGCCGGTTTGTTCAGGGATTCTCATCTATCGCATCGCCCTTGACCAAGTTGACTCAAAAGGGTGCTCCATTCATATGGTTGGACGAGTGTGAGGAGAGCTTTCAGAAGCTCAAAACAGCATTGACCACAACTCCAGTGTTAGTTTTGCCATCAGCTTCAGGTTCATATACCGTGTATTGTGATGCTTTGAGAGTTGGTATTGGGTTTGTGCTGATGCAGGAGGGTAGAGTTATTGTTTATGCTTCTCGTCAGTTGAAGCCCCATGAGAAGAACTACCCTATTCATGATTTGGAGTTGGTTGCCATTATTCACGCATTGAAGATTTGGAGGCATTACTTTTATGGTGTGTCTTGTAAGGTGTTTACTAATTATCGTAGCCTCCAACACTTGTTCAAGTAGAAGGATCTCAATTTGAGGCAGCGGAGATGGTTGGAGTTGCTAAAGGATTATGATATTACTATTTTGTACCATCCGGGGAAGGCCAATGTGGTGGCCGATGTCTTGAGTAGAAAAGTGGCGAGTATGGGAAGTTTGGCATATATTCTAATTGGGAAGAGACCTCTTGCAGTTGATGTTCAGGCCTTGGCCAATCAATTCGTGAGATTGGATATTTCAAAGCCTAGTCGGGTATTGGCTTGTGTGATTTCTCGATCTTCCTTATATGATCGCATTAGGGAGCGCCAATATGATGATCTTCATTTACTTGTCCTTAAGGATAGAGTCCAGCATGATGATGCCAAAGACGCGACTATTGGTGATGATGGGGTGTTGAGGATGCAGGGCCGGTTATGTGTGCCCAATGTAGATGGGCTTCGGGAGTTGATTCTGGAGGAGTCCCATAGCTCGCGGTATTCCATTCATCCGAGTGCTGCGAAGATGTATCAATAGACAACATTATTGGTGGAGGAGAATGAAGAAGGACATTGTGAAATTTGTAGCTCGGGTCTCAATTGTCAGTTGGTGAAATATGAGCATCAGAGACCGGGTGGCTTGCTTCAGCAGACAAATATTCCAGAGTGGAAGTGGGAGTGGATCACCATGGACTTTGTAGTTGGGATCCCATGGACTTTGAAAAAGTTCGATGCTATTTAGGTGATTGTGGATCGGCTGACCAAGTCCACGCACTTCATTCCTGTATGTACTACCTATTCTTCAGAGCGGTTGGCAGAGAGATCTATATTCGGTAGATTGTTCGTTTGCATGGTGTCCCAGTTTTCATCATTTTAGATATGGGCACTCAGTTTACTTCACAGTTTTGGAGGTCTGTGCAGCGAGAGTTGGGTACTCAGGTTGAGTTGAGCACATTGTTTCCCCCTCAGACGGACGGGCAATCCGAGCGCACTATTTAGATATTGGAGGACATGTTGCATGCTTGTCATTGATTTCGGAAGTTCATGGGATCAGTTTCTACCGCTCGTAGAGTTTGCTTATAACAACAGCTACCAGTCGAGTATTTAGATGGCTCCATTTGAGGCTTTGTATGGGAGGCGGTGTAGATCTCCAGTTGGTTGGTTTGATCCGGGTGAGTCTAGGCTATTGGGGATAGACTTGGTGCAAGATGCTTTAGAAAAGGTGAAGGTAATTCAGGAGAGGCTTCGTACAGCACAGTCGAGACAAAAGAGTTATGCTGACAGAAAGGTTCGGGATGTGTCCTACATGGTTGGTGAGAAGGTTCTGTTGAAAGTTCCACCCATGAAGGGTGTTATGAGATTTGGGTATAAAGGTAAATTGAGTCCTCGGTTCATTGGGCCTTTTGAGGTGCTTCAGAGGATTGGGGAGGTGGCTTATGAGTTTGTTTTGCCACCCAGCTTGTCGAGTGTGCATCCGGATTTCATGTTTCTATGCTCTGGAAGTATATTGAGGATCTGTTTCATGTTTTGGACTTCATCATGGTTCATTTAGATGATGATTTGACTTATAATGTGGAGCCAATGGCTATTTTGGAGCGTCAGGTTCGAAAGTTGAGGTCAAAGGATATAGCTTCTGTGAAAGTGCAGTGGAGAGGTCAGCCCATGGAGAAGGCTACCTGGGAGACTGAGCGGGAGATGCGGAGCAGATATCCTCACCTATTTGAGGCTTCAAGTATGTTTCTTGACTCGTTCGAGGACGAACGTTTGTTTAAGAGGGGGAGGATATAACGATCCGGCCGGTCGTTTTATGAGTTACCGCTCCGTTTCCCCCATTTCTGCTTATTATTGCCTTGTTCAGCTGTATTATGTGTTATCGGGTTGGTTTTCTCTGGTTCGGAAAGGTTTTGGTAAGGTTTGAGACACCCAGTCTCTTTTGAGTAAGCTTAAGTTGGAAAAGTCAATTGGATGTTGACTTATGTGTTAAAGGGCTCAGATGTGAGTTCAGATGGTTCGGATAGCTTCGGGAGGTGATTTGGGACTTAGAAGCATGATCAGAATGTGTTTGGAGGTACGGAGTAGATTTAGGCCTGAATTGGCAAAATTGGAATTTTGGCGTTTTCCAGTTGATAGGTGAGATTTTGATATAGGGGTCTTAATGGAATTTTGGAAATTGCAGTAGGTCCGTTGTGTCATTTGGGATGTGTGTGCAAAATTTTAGGTCATTCGGACGTGGCTTGATAGACTCTTTGATCAAAAGCGGAATTTGGAAGTTTTTAGAAGTCTTAGGCTTGAATCCGATGCAAATTTGGTGTTTTGATGTTGTTTTGAGCGTTCCAAAGGTTGGAACAAGTTTGAATGATGTTATGGGATATGTTGGCATGTTTGGTTGAGGTTCCGAGGGCCTTGTCAAGCAGGATAAAATTGCAGAAAATCTGTTGTTGATGTTGCAGACAGTTGTTCTTCGTGTTCGCGAGTGGACCCTCGCGTATCGCGAAGGGTTGAGGCCAATGGTCATCGCGTTCGCGAGGAATTAGCCGTGTTCGCGTAGAGGAAAGGTGAGCAGTTGGGTCCAGGTTGGTTTGTTCTTTGCGTTCGCGGATGGGGAGTCGCGTTCGCGGTGAGTAAGGAAGCTAAGCCTTCGTGTTCGCGTACTGGGAGTCATGATCGTGATGAAGGAAAAATTGGTCAACTTAAATTGTACTTCGTGAACGCGAGGCGTTGACCGCGTTCGCGATGAAGGATTTTTAAGTGCTGGGTAGAATGTTTAAAAGACCCATTTCCGTGATTTTTAGCCTTAGTTCCTCCATTTTTGGGTGATTTTGAAGCTTTTTGAAGGGGATTGAAGAGGGAATCAAGGGGAAACACTTGGAGTTAAGATTTATGGACTTAATACTCAATCCTAATAAGATGTTTACCTAATTAATCATGGAATTTGTAGAATTTAAGCCTAAATATTGAAGAACTAGGGCTTGTAATTTGAGACCTATAATTTAGGATTTGAGGGGTCATTTGTGGTTGGATTTTGGTGCTTTTGATATGAATGAACTCGGGGAGTGATAAGGAGTCCATTGATGTAATTTTTATGGGAATCCGAGACATGGGCCAGGGGTCGGTTTGGCCAATTTCGGGATTTGTGTTGTAATTTGATTTCTTTCGAGTGGGTTTTGTTTCCTTAGCATATATTGATGGTTTTGCACTGATTTTGGTTAGATTTGGAGCATACGGAGGCCGATTCGAGAGGCAAAGGCATCGCGGGCTAGAGTTTGGACCGGATAGAGGTGAGTAATGATTGTAAATGTTTTCTTGAGGGTATGAAACCCCGGATTTCACATCGTTTTGCTATATTGAGGTGACACACACGTTAGATGACGAGCGTGGAGTCGTACATGTTAAGGATTGTGACTTAGTCCGTCCCAAATGACTGTTTTACTGTGTATTTGATTGAAAACTCTTTGCTATCATCATGTTTTGGGCTGAATGTCATATCTGGGCCTCGTGCCAACTATTTTGGAACCTTAGGGGATTTTTACTATTATTCCTCACTATTTTGACTTTATACTTGTACTCACTCATGCTATATTCTACTGTTTTTATAAATCAGTCATGTTTACACTATTTTGACATCTTAAATGATATTTTGGGCTGAGCATTATATTTTACTGTGTCTGAGTGGCTTTTAGAGATTTCTGACTAAGTAGGGTCGAGGGCCTGTGTTGTGAGGTTATTATGGGATCGGGTTGCGCGCCACAACGATATTGAGTTGATTCATGATTATGAGGCCGAGGGCCTAAGTTGTACGCCACAAGGTGGCTTGATATGAGGCTGAGAGCCTATAGAGTATGCCACGAGATGGCTTGATATTGTGCTTGGACCGTAAGGGGCCCCTCCCGGAGTCTGTACACCCCAGTGAGCGCAGGTACCCAGTGAGATATGTGATATAGCTCGAGGGGCTGAGGTTGTTCCATTTTATTGCCCGATGGGCTGATTTTTGTTGGTATTGTGCCCGAGGGGCTGATTTTATGTGTTTATATTTTCTCGCTGCTTTTCATTCACCTGTTTAACTGTTAAAAGATGTTTTACAGAGGTATTTACTGAACTGAGGTGTTTTTACAAGTTTTCACTATTTTATTGCATTGTATTGATTTTATGTTGCCTCTTTATAGCATGTTGTTGTGCTTTACGTGATTTCTTATCTCTCAGCTGCTTTTACTTTTATTACTCACTGAGTTGGAGTACTCACTTTACTCCATGCACCTTATGTGCAGATTCAGGAGCTTCGGGTCCCACCAGTGAGGGTTGATTGCTCTCCGCAGGCTATTTGGAGTCCACTAGGTAGATGCTCGGTGTTCGCAACCTAGTGTTTCTCTCTCCTATTTTATTTCCCTTGTTTTAGTTCTGTAATAGACTGTATAAACTCTTTCATGCTCTTAGACTTATGTTAGATGCTCATGACTGGTGACACCCCGATGTCGGGTTGTGTTGGTTTCCGCAAATCGTATTAGTTCACTTTTATTTTGGGATTATTAGCATGTTAATGACTTAAATTGTGTTATTATAATTGTTTAAAATGAATTGGATGTTGTATCGGCTAGTCTTGTTTCATGATAGGTGCCATCACGACCGGGTATGGATTTAGGGTCGTGACAGTGCTAAAAGTGAGTAGTATTATAAGTAATTTGAGATAATTCTTAATTATGTGGAGAATCGGATAATTATTAATTTCAGTGGGAGATTATCACTTAATTAAGATAATTGGTGGTTAATTATTGGATAAGGATAACCATCAATGTAGCAGCCTTGTATTAAGAGATGGTGACTCTTAAAGTCACATAAAAGGTGGCATTTTAAGAGGTATTTGAGTGGCTAAAGTAGGCCTTTACCAAGTGGGGCCCACACCACTATAAAATGGACTTTTCTAAGATTCATTCATTCATTTTCTAAGAATTATTCATACAGATTTGCTATTGCAACTTCAAAATTTCACACGATGTATTATACTGTGTAATAACAACGAGATTTGCAGTTCTAAGATAGCACAGTACAATCTTACTCAAGAATATCAAATGGATTTTTTTCTACTCCGATCTTGTCGTCACGTGTTTTGTCGCAATTAACGCGTGTTAGAGGGATTGTCAAGAAAATCGACTCAGGCATGTTAAGACTACCCCTTCTTTTTTTTGGCATGATCCAAATTATACAGAAGAAACGAGCAAACGCACGGTTTTCATAAATTACTCTATACATAGAAATACTATCGGTGTCTATATTATTGATTCCCCATGTGAATTATTATTATATTCTGTTCATGGGTCATAGAAAAATACGTATTTGATAATGTTTATCCGAAAGGCATATTGATTTTTATGGCATTCCGAGAAAATTTTATTAACGCATTTCTTATGCATTTCATGCATTTATACATGTACATTGAATCATGACCAGATGGCATTATATATGCGTATATATGTATATTATATTTATATGGGATGCGGGAAAAAGGTTACGACATTATATACGCACCACCACCTGATCGGTTGGTATACGTTGATGATTTTGCCCATAGTTGCCGAGATGTATGATGGGATGCCCTCAGAGGCCTGATGATGTTATGAAACATGTACTTATGCACGACATGACATTCATAAGCATATGCATGACAATATAATTATTTCATGAATTACAAAGTTATCCAGACTTACAAGTTGAGTCATTTACTCTATTCTTCTTCCATGTCTATTATGTACTTATTTATATGCCTTACATACTCAGTACATTATTCGTACTGACGTCCCTTTTGCTTGGGACGCTGTATTTCATGCCTGCATGTCCCGATAAACAGATCGAGAATCCTGCAAGTAGGCGATCAGCTCAGTAGAAGATATTGGTGCACTCCATTTGATCCGGAATTGCTTATTTGGTCAGTATAATTTAGATGTGTATTGTTTGGTATGGCGGGGCTCTGTCCCAACCTTTATGATATTATGTATTCTTAGAGACTTGTAGACAGATGTCCTGTATACGGATTCTTGTATGGCCTTGTCGGCCTATGTTTTGAGTATATAAAGGATCATGCCGGCCTTATAGGCCCGTACGTCATATGTATAAGTTTGGATTACATGTTGGATCGTACAATGTCGAGTATTTCTCCATGTTTTATTCTACTTATCTCACGACAGCCTCTCTGGCTCATATACCTATGATAACATGATACGAAAAGATGTGTTATGTTGGTACTCGGTTGAGTAGGATACCGGGTGCCCGTCGCGGCCCATCGGTTTGGTTCGGGATGGACTTCAGGAGATCGGCCATTCTAAATTTCTTCGGGATGGACTTCGGAGCTGCACTTAATGGGAATGACTTTTGTACAAATTTCTTTAAATCAACACCCTTCAGGATCAAGGGTGCGCTCGGGATCTGATCGACCCTTGAATTATAGGTCTCCACTTTTTTTCATTAGCTTCTATCATCTTTTCGCCCGACTCAATCCTCTTTGTAAGGCCCTCGAGCATCTTCATAATAGTGGGGTCGGCTGCTGATCCGTTGTTGCTCGACCTTTTAGGTACCTGTTCGGTTCGAGGGGCCATTTTTGGTGCCGCTGTGCTTGGGGTTTTTTGGTGGCTTTGCAGTTGAGCAATTGCCAGCTGTTGTGCCTACAGCATCTCAAAAATAACGTGAAGGCTAACCTCTTGTTCCTCCCGAGCTAGGTTTTTCTAGGCTTCTTATTGGTTTTCTTGGCGTATACTCATGTTAGTGTGGGAGCTTATATCGACTCGACGTGTTGGGAATTGCGTGAGACCATATCCACGGGGATTGGCTCTGGTGCATCCTCAGGGTTTTGCAGTGGTACATCGACGCCTGGAACAACTATATCATTCTTTCCATGGTCTTCAAGACCGTTGTTTTCATGTGCATTCACTGAGTTAGACATTTTGATCTGAAATCAAAGATTATTGGGCAAGGAAAAGCGTAAAGAATAACTTGTGTTTTCAGTAAACCAGCACAAAAATAATCACTATTATTTTTAGCCCCACGGTGGGCGCCAAACTGTTTACCTTGAAAATGGTAATTATAATTAGATTTGATTTTGTGGTTCTAAAAATACGTAATTTATTTTTATGCTAGTTGTTAGGTAGTAGATGCTAAGTAGATGCTACAAAATAAGATAAGAGCTTGAAGATAGTATGTTATGCAAACCGAGTGGCCGAGAATCGAGGCCTCGAGCTAGACTATTGTCACGACCCTAAACCCAGACCCGGTCATGATGGCGTCTCTCGTGAAGACAAGGCCAGCCAACACAAACCCCCAAATTAAATTAACAGATAACAAATCATAATTAAGTCATTAAAATGATAAATCCTATAATAAAGTGAAATATATCAACCGTGCAAAACCAAACACAGCCCGAGATCGGGGTGTCACCAGTCATGAGCATCTAATGTAATCTAAGAGTATGAAAGAGTTTATATAGTCTATTACATAACTAGGACAAGGGAAATAAAATAGGAGGGAGAAACACTAGGCTACGAACGCCGAGCAGCTACCTAGTGGACTCCGAATAGCCTGCTGAGCAATCAACCCTCACTGGCGGGACCTGAAACTCCTGAATCTGCACACATGGTGCAGGGAGTAAAGTTAGTACTCCAACTCAGTGAGTAATAACAATAAATGAAGACTGAGCGATAAGAAATCACGTAAAACACAACAACATGCTATAAAGAAGCAGAGTAAAACCAAATAAACACAATAAAATAGTGAAATCTTATAAAACATTTTGGTTCAGAGTAAGCTTCTTTAAAATATCTTTTCAACAATTAAACAAGTAAATAAAAAGCAGCTAGGAAATATAACACATAAAATCCTCCCCTCGGGCTCAATTTCAACAGAATCAGCCCCTCGGGCAATAACATAGAACAACACCAGCCCCTCAGGCTATATCTCATATCACAATGGGTACCCGCGTTCATTGGGGTGTACAGACTCCGGGAGGGGCCCCTTACGGACCAAGCGCAATATCAAGCCATCTCGTGGCATAATAAATAGGCTATCGGCCTCATATCAAGACACCTTGTGGCGTACAACTCAGGCCATCGGCCTCATAATTATAATCAGTACAACACTGTTGCAGCGTGTAGCCCGATTCCATAATAATCCTCACAACACAGAACCTTGGCCCTACTCAGTCAAAAATCTCTAAAAGCCACTCGGGCACAGTAAAATATGATGCTCAGCCCAAAATATCATTTAAAGTGTTAAAACAAAGTAAACATGGCTAAGTTAAGGGTCCAAATAGGGGGCACGAGACCCAAATATGGCATTTCGCCCAAAACATGATGATAGCAAATAGTTTTCAATCAAATACACGGTAAAACAGTCATTCGGGTTGGACTAAGTCACAATCCTGAACGGTGCACAACCCCACGCTCGTCATCTAGCGTGTGTGTCACCTCAATATAGCACAACGATGTGAAATCCGGGGTTTCATACCCTCAGGACAACATTTACAATCATTACTCACCTCTATCCGGTCCAAACTCTAGCCCGCGATGCCCTTGCCTCTCAAATTGGCCTTCGGATGCTCCAAATCTAACCAAAATCAGTGCAAAACCATCACAATATGCTAAGGGAACAAAGCCCACTCGAAAGAAATCAAATTACAATACAAATCCCGAAATTGGCCAAACCCGACTCCCGAGCCCACATCTCGGATTCCGATAAAAATTACATCAATAGACTCCTTATCACTCCCCAAGTTCATTCATATCAAAATCACCAAAATCCAACCACAAATGACCCCTCAAATCCCTAATTTTAGGTCTCCAATTACAAGCCCTAGTTCTTCAATATTAGGCTTAAATTCTATGATTAATTAGGTGGAAACCACATTAGGATCGAGTATTAAGTCCATAAATCTTACCTCCAAGTGTTTCCCTTTGATTCCCTCTTCAATTCTTCTCAAAAAGCTCCAAAATCGCTCAAAAATGGTGAAAGTTAGACCCAAAATTGCGGACAATGGTTGTTTAAACATTCTGCCCAGACAATCAAATCCTTCTTCGCGAATGCGGTCAAAGCCTCGCGTTCACGAAGCACAACCTGACGTTGACCACAAATTCCTCTTACGTGAACGCGACCACCCCCTCGTGAACGCGATGACTCCACAACATCAAACCATCGCGAACGCGTCTGCTACCTCGCGAATGCGATGCTCAAAGACCCCAGCCCTTCATGAACGTGGGACCTCCCTCGCAAATACGAAGGATAAATCTTCATCCTCATATGCTAACTCTTCGCGAATGCAAAGGCCAACTGGTCTGCAACACACACAGCATATTTCTAGAATTTTTCACAACATGAAATAGTCCGATTAGCCACCCGAAATTCATCCGAGGCCCCTGGGACCTCAACCAACCATTCCAACCTATCCCATAACATCATTAAAACTTGTTACAACCTTCGGAATGCTCAAAACAACATCAAAACACCAAATTCGCATCGGATTCAAGCCTAAGAATTCCAAAATCTTCTAAATTCCGCTTTTGATCAAAAGGTTTATCAAACCACGTCCGAATGACCTGAAATTTTGCACAGACATCCCAAATGACACAACGAACCTACTTTAACTCCCGGAATTCCATTCCGAACCCTATATCAAAATCTCACCTATCAACTGGAAAACGTCAAAATTCCAATTTCGCCAATTTAAGCTAAATCTACTCCGGACCTCGAAAACACTTTCAGATCACGCTCCTAAGTCCCAAATCACCTCCCAAATCTATACGAGCCATCGAACTTACATCCAATCCCATTAACACATAAGTCAACATCCAATTGACTTTTCCAACTTAAGCTTCCTCAAAAGAGACTAAGTGTCTCAAACCTTACCAAAACCTCTTCGAACCCGAGCCAACTAACCAGGTAATACAATATACAGCTGAACAAGGCAATAATAAGAAAAGATGGGGGAAACGAAGTGGTAACTCATGAAACGACTGGCTGGATCATTACATCCTCCCCCTCTTAAACAAACGTTCGTCCTCGAACGAGTCAAGGAACATATTTGAAGCCTCAAACATGTGAGGATATCTGCTCCGCATCTCCCGCTCGGTCTCTCAGGTAGCTTCCTCCACGGGCCAACCTCTCCACTTCACTTTCACTGAAGCTATATCCTCTGACCTCAACTTTCGAACCTGACGCTCCAAAATAGCTACTGGCTCCATATCATAAGTCAAATCACCATCTAACTGCACCGTGCTGAAATCCAGAACATGAGACAGATCCCTAATATACTTCCGGAGCATAGAAACATCAAATATTGGATGCACACTCAACAAGTTGGGTAGCAAAGCAAACTCATAAGCCACCTCCCCAATCCTCCGAAGCACCTCAAAAGGCCCAATGAACCAAGGACTTCTTTCCAAATCTCATAACACCCTTCATGGGTGAAACCTTTAATAGAACCTTTTTACCAACCATGTAGGACACATCTCGAACCTTCCTGTCAGCATAACTCTTTTGCCTCGACTGCGCTGTACGAAGCCTCTCCTGAATTACCTTCACCTTTTCTAAAGCATCCTCCACCAAGTCTGTCCCCAATAGCCTAGCCTCACCCAGCTCAAACCAACCGACTAGAGATTTACACCACCTCCCATACAGAGCCTCATATGGAGCCATCTAAATACTCGACTGGTAGCTGTTGTTATAAGCAAACTCTGCAAGCGGTAGAAACCGATCCTATGACCCTCCGAAATCAATGACACAAGCGCGCAACATGTCCTCCAATATCTAAATAGTGTGCTCGAACTGCCCGTCCGTCTGAGGGTGAAAAGTTGTGCTCAACTCAACCTGAGTAACCAACTCTCGCTGCATAGACCTCCAAAACTGTAAAGTAAATTGAGTGTCCCTATCTGAAATGATGGAAACTGGGACACCATGCAAATGAACTATCTCCTGGATATAAATCTCTGCCAACCGCTCTGAAGAATAGGTAGTACACATATGAATGAGGTACGCGGACTTGGTCAGCCGATCCATAATCACCCAAATAGCATTGAACTTTTTCAAAGTCCGTGGGATCCCAACTACAAAGTCCATAGTGATCCGCTCCCACTTCTACTCTGGAATATCCATCCGCTGAAGCAAGCCACCCGGTCTCTGATGCTCATATTTCACCTGCTGACAATTGAGACACCGAGCTACAAATCCCACAATATCTTTCTTCATTCTCTTCTCAGATCCTGATACATCTTCGTGGCACCCGGATGAATGGAATACCGCGAGCTATGGGCCTCCTCCAGAATCAACTCCCAAAGCCCATCTACATTGGGCACACATATCCAGCCCTGCATCCTCAACGCCCCATTATCACCAATAGTTACATCTCTGGCATCATCGTGCTGAACTCTGTCCTTAAGGATAAGCAAATGAGGATCATCAAACTGGCGCTCTCTGATGTGATCATATAAGAAAGATTGAGAAATCACACAAACCAATACCTGACTGGGCTTTGAAATATCCAATCTCATGACCGGATTGGCCAAGGCCTGAACATCAACTGCAAGAGGTCTCTCCCCAACTGGAATATATGCCAAACTCCCCATACTCACCGCCTTCTGGCTCAAAGCATCGGCCACTATATTGGCCTTCCCCGAATGGTACAAAATAGTAATATCATAATCCTTTAGCAACTCCCACCATCTCCGCTGCCTCAAATTAAGATCCTTCTGCTTGAGCAAGCGCTGGAGGATACGATGATCAGTAAACACCTCACAAGACACACCATACAAGTAATGCCTCCAAATCATCAACGCGTGAACAATGGCAGCCAACTCCAAATCATGAACATGGTAGTTCTTCTCATGGGGCTTCAACTGACGAGAAGCATAAGCAATAACTCTACCCTCCTGCATCAACACACACCCAATACCAACTCTCAAAGCATCAAAATACACAGTATATAAACCTGAAGCTGATGGCAGAACTAACACCGAAGTTGTGGTCAAGGCAGTCTTGAGCTTCTGAAAGCTCTCCTCACACTCATCCGACCACCTGAATAGAGTACCCTTTTGAATCAACTTGGTCAAGGGCGATGCGATAGATGAGAATCCCTTAACAAATTGGCGATAATAACCGCCAAACCAAGAAAGCTGCAAATCTCTATGGCTGAGGATGGTCTGGGTCAGCTCTGAACCACCCCTATCTTCTTTGGATCAACCTGAATACCCTCGCTAGACACCACGTGCCCCAAGAAAGTCACTAAACTGAGCCAAAACTCACACTTGGAGAACTTTGCATAAAGCTTCTCTTCCCTTAATCTCTGCAATACAACTCTCAAATGCTCTGCGTGCTCCTCCTGACTACACGAATATACTAGAATATCAACAATGAAAACTATGACAAACGAGTCGAGATAAGGCCGGAACACGCTGTTCATCAAATGCATGAATGTTGCTGGGGCATTGGTCAGCCCAAAAGACATCACCAAGAACTCATAATGATTATATCGGGTCCTGAAAGTCGTCTTAAGAATATCCGAGTCCCTGATCTTCAACTGGTGATGACCTGAACGGAGATCAATCTTGGAGAACACTCTCGCTCCCTGAAGCTGGTTAAACAAATCATTGATACGAGGCAAAGGATACTTGTTCTGGATTTTTACTTTGTTCAACTGCCTATAATCAATGCACATCCTCATAGTGACATCCTTCTTCTTCACAAATAGAACTGGCGTACCCCAAGGCGACACACTAGGCCGAATGAACCCATTATCAAGGAGTTCCTAAAGCTGCTCCTTCAACTCCGCTAGTGCCATACGATACAGTGGAATGGAAGTGGGTTGAGCACCCAGCACCAAGTCAATACCAAAATCAATATCCCTATCCGGTGGCATGCCCGACAGTTCTGCAGGAAACATATCGGGAAAATCCCTCACAACTGGAACAGAATCAATACTAGGAGTCTTTGCACCGACATCCCTCACAAGGGCCAGATATGAAAGACAACCTTTCCCAACTATACGTTGGGCCTTCAAGAATGAAATCACCCTACTGGGAACATAATTAGTCGAACCTCGCCACCCAATCTGTGGCACAACCGGCATAGCCAATGTCACTGCCTTAGCATGACAATCCAAAATAGCACGACACGGAGATAGCCAATCTATGCCCATTATAACATCAAAATCCACCATACATAATAACAAAAGATCCACTCGGGTCTCCAGACCCCCAATAGTCACCACACACGACCGGTACACACGGTCTACAACAACAATATTGCCTACCGGAGTAGATACATGAACATGTGAAACAAGAGACTTACTGGGCGTATCCAAATAACGAGCAAAGTATGATGACACATAAGAATAAGTGGAACCGGGATCAGATAATACAGAGGCATCTATGTGGCAAACTAAGACAATACCTATAATAACAACATTGGAAGCAACATCAGGTCTAGCTGGAAGTACATAGAAATGGGCCTGACTGCCACTTGATCGACCTCCCCCTCTAAGGCGACCCCTAGCTGACTGACCTCCACCCCTAGCTGGCTGGGTGGGTGGTGGTGAAGTAACTGGCGCTAAAGCCGATGGTTGACTCCTCTGTTGAGATAAACCCGCAAGATGACGAGGACACTGCCTCTACATATGACCCATCTCTCCACACTCATAGCAACTCCCTGGCGCTGGAGACGGGGACTGAAGGGAACCCCTAACACCTGAATGACTAGCAGATGCACCTCGCATAGAAGATCCATGTACTGATGGAGCACGGGATGAACTCTGAGCTGGAAGGGCATTGAGTGATGACTGGTACTGATGAGAACTGTGAGAACCATGACCCAATAACACCCCACGATAACCCGGGAGAGCTGGCTGAGCATGTTTGAATGGACGACATCTGTCGTGATGAAACTGACCTCTCGAAGGAGCACCACCATAGCTACCAGATCCTCGAGGCCTCTTGGCCTCCCTCTCATCTCACTCCTAGCGACGAACTGACTCAATCTCATGAGCAATGTCTACAACCTCCTCAAAAGTAGCACCAGACACTCTTTCCCCAGTCATGAGAATACGAAGCTGATAAGTGAGTCCGTCCACAAACCTCCTAATCCTCTCTCTATCTATCGGAACCAACCAAATAGCATGACGAGATAACTTTGAGAACCTCATCACATACTGCGTCACAGTCATCTCCCCCTGACGCAACCACTCGAACTGCCTACGCAGCTCCTCTCTATGAGACTATGGCACATACTTCTCCAAAAAGAGAACGGAGAACTGATGTCAGGTAAGGGGTGCTGCACCAACAGGCCTACGTCTCTCATAAGCCTCCCTCCAAGTGAAGGTAGCTCCAAAAAACTGAAAAGTAGTGAAAGCGACCCCGCTGGTCTCCAGAATACTTGTTTTGTGAAGAATCCTCTGACACTTGTCCAAGAAACCTTGGGCATCCTCGCCCTCTGCATCACTAAAAGTCAGAGGCTGAAGTCTACCAAACCTTTCCAACCTACGTTGCTCATCCTCTAGCATGGCAGGAGCTACATAGTCCTAAGCAGCTGCAACCGGCTAGGCTGGATGTGCCCCCGGTGTCTGAAGTCCCTACACGACCTGCTCAGGTATGCGAGCGGCGGGAGTCTGAGTGCCTCCCCCAGCCTGAGAAGTAGCTGCGGCTGTAGTAACTGAGACCGCCTGAGATAGGCCAGTGCATACTGATAGAATCTGAGCTAAGACCTCTTGAAGACCCAAAATCACAATGGGCATAGCTAGTGCCTGAGCTGGTGTTGTTGGAGCGTCCACAACTAGGACCTGATCCTGAATTGGGGTGGCTAGTAGATCTGCAGGTGCTACCCTAGCTGTTGTACGGGCCATGCCCCTTCCCCTACCGCGACCACGACCGCGTCCTCGACCTCTAGTGGCCACAGCTAGTGGCTGGTGGTCGTCCATTCTGACCGCTAGCACGTGTCCTCACCATCTGTGAGAAAATAGAATAATAGAAGTTTAGTACTCGGATCAACCGATTCGCACGACAAGAATTTCAAGAATATGAAGTTTTTCCTAAAGGTTTTGCAGCCTCTCGAGGATAAATATAGACGTCTCCGTACCTATCCGCGAGACTCTACTAAATCTGCTCATGACTCATAAGACCTATGTAACCTAGGCTCTGATGCCAACTTGTTATGACCTTAAACCTAGACCCGGTCATGATGACGCCTCTCGTGAAGACAAGGCCAGCTGACACAAACCCCCAATTAAATTAACAGATAACAAATCATAATTAAGTCATTAAAATGATAAATCCCATAATAAAGTGGAATATATCAACCACGGAAAACCAAACACAGCCCGACATCGGGTTGTTGTCACGCCCCCCTTATCCTCTGGGAGAAAGTCCGGGTTTCGACATTCATGAGGGGGTAATAACTCAGTTCCTTTTGGGAATTGGGTATTTGAAGAGTCGCCACCTAACGGGTTATGCTGCGTTAGGTCACCTAGAGCGATTAACTCTAGGATTAGTTTGTGTTACAAGAGATTAGGGTAAGAGCTCGAAATGACCTTGAGTGGAAGGTGTTAGGCACCCCTCTTGGTCCACAACTGTGGGTCCCGGCCGAACTTATACTTATGAATTAGTCCATTAACAAATAAATAGTTGAATCAAATATTTTGCAAGTAAAGCACGTTGGACGTTGTATAACTCAAATAACAAGGCAAAGATTTTTAAGAAGTTGTATACATATAAAACAAAGTTTAAACAAAAGAATTTTGGAAAAGGGGGGAGTCCTAGGTTGGTTAGCCTATAGGATCACCCCACACAATGTCCAGTAAACACTCCTCAATGAGGGGCTACACGTGACATTAGCGTGTAGTCATCATATCTCGTATATACCCTTCCCACCCCCTTAGTGGTCATTAAAGCGAGTGTTGGTCAGCGATCTCTATTGCGTGTTATTACCCGTCCCTTCTTAATGGTCCTGGAGGAAATTTGGGACCTTTACCTATAGGTAATTCTAGACAAACCCCTAAGGTTTAAAGGAGAAAATACTAAGGCGATAGGCAAGAACAAATACGACCTTAGCACATAAGACAGGAAAGAAGCAATTAAAGGCTCAAGTTTACCTCCACAAACATTGCACATAAGCAGCACGATTCAAACATAAATAAGGGCCTTTTATTAAACAGTATCCTAAGGCATAATGTCTAAATAAATATCAAGACACCAAAGATAGGCAATTTATTTATTTTATAAACTCAGAAGTAATGGCCCTATCAATTTGCCTATTGATTTTTTAAGCCTGTGAAAATCAGAACGACACTAAGTAGCAGAAACAGTTTCAGAGTTACAGGATTTGAAAACGCCTTACAGGCTTGCCTACACATGGAATAATGATAACTACGTTTTATATAGTAAAACAGGGCAGATTTTAAAACAGACTCTTGAATCCCTATAGGCATGCTGTCTAATGATAGATTAAGGCAGTTTTTGAAAGAATTAATTTCAGGGAAAATAAATCACTAGTTAAACTAGTTTCAAAGTGAACTAATCGGGGACTGGATTGATTTATTTAAACTAAATTGGTTTAAATTTATACGTAGAATTTCTGGTGTTGTTCCCAATAGGCATGATATCTAATTTTAAAAAAAACTGATGTAAAAACTGGTAGGCATGATAACAAATGAAAGCACATATAAATATCCGTTATAACAAAAGTTGAACTAGATCATATTATATAGGCATGGTATCTACTTGTGAGGTTGATTTTAAGACCTATAAACATGATTTCTATTATTGGAACCACTTGAGACCTATAGGCATAATTTCTAACATGGTAAGACAAACATAGCAAACTACAAAGTCCTATAGGCATGGTTTCTACCTGTATTACCCCACAAATATGTAACTACCCACCTTTTTTTACTAGTTACCCCAATATTCGTTTACAAATTATTAAAGACCATATGAATGAATTACATAAATAGATAAAAGGAAAAGAAGAAGTTACGCTATAGGGAGCCTTAAGCAGGCCCAAGTGATTTCCCAAAACCTCCAATAGCCTCAAATGTCAGTTTCATAGACAATATCATTGTCTAGGTGCGTCAGAGTTCCCTAAGGATCTCAAGGATCCCGGGCAGTGCTGGCACCTAGACTTTGTAACCAAATTGAGTAAGTGCAGTGTGGAAGGGCCAGCCTCAGTGTGCCAGAGTTCAGAGGGTTCTCAAGAGGATCCCAAGGCAGTACACACACTAGAGGGGGCAGAACCTAGTGACTTAGGAGTAGAGTGAGAGTGCTTGACACAGTTTGAAAGGTTTCAGTAGAAAACAGTATTAAAAAGAGCGATTTACTTGAAATGGTTTTGTAAAAACATAGAAGACAATTTAAAGTAAGATAAGGTGACCAAGAATCAATTAAACTAAATACAGAACCAGAAGCACTTCAATACATGGAGTCAAATAGGTGCACACATCCACTTAGGGGTAATGGGGATTTGGGGTCAGCATAGGGCATATAGTAAGCACAAATGCACCTAGGCACAGGATCAGAGGAGCCTTAAAAGGTGTCAAGGCTTTTAAAGTATAGCATGAACTTTAAGGTTAATACATAATCAATAGGCTTAGGATAGCCAATTACTTCATACAGGAAGGTGCATGCCAGGGATCAGAGAAACATAGTCATATTGGGACATACTAGAAGGAGATCCTAAGGGGGTATATAGCATGCACCAAAGAAGACAGTGAAATAGACATGTTAATTGCAGGTTGACCAACAAAACCATAGATAAAAGCATATTAGAAACATGACAAATTGAAGTAATATGAGAAACATGTTGTTTTGGGACTAGAATTAAAATTAGAACATACCAGTAAGGGGATAGTAAACACAAAGTGAAAGAGAATCCAGTAGTCAGCCTTGGCTTGCAGCCAGCTGACTTTAGACAGTAGTAAGTGACACAAAAGAGAGCAGAAAGCTTTTAGTGTGTAGGAGAGAGTTTTTGAACCAATGTGTTCGTGTGTTTGTGTTAATGAGAGAGTGTGTATATATAGTAGTTCGAAATTAGGCAAAATAAAGCAAGAATCACAGTAGTATAGTAATTATGGAACCAAGTACTAATCAGAATCAAATCAATGCAAGTACTCTTTTAATTAAGGAGGTAATCAACCAACGGTAATGGGCGAAAATGTTCAAAAAAAGAAATCAAGTAGGGCATCAGGTACAAAATAGACAATTAGGGGTAAGTACATAAGGTTTCAATTAAGGAAATAGCTAGTGAAGAATCAGTAAAATACTCGGTTAACCAAATAAGGTAAGAAAACAAAATAAAGTTGCAAAATATGAAAATAATCGAAAATCGGCATATAGTAAATTAGTGAATCAAGGACTCGAAATTACTGATTTAAGGAGAGTAACATGGGTTCCTATGAATAAGCAAATAAACCAAGTTTAAATAGGAGAATCGAAGGTCTAAAGGTAAGTTTTCAAATCAAGCCAAAAAAAGGGAGCTCAGAGTCAATCAAAGAAAGAGTCATGAGTTAATGTTTTAGCATATAAATAGAGTGAGATAGGAGTAACCAAACATAGCAAGCAAAGAGGCAAGTATTGACCAGTCAAGATGAACACCTGGACATAAAGCTGATGTAAGTTAGGCATAAAAACTCAGTAGAAACATATTCGAGGCGAGATAGTCACAGAAACTCAAACAAGAACAGGCCAGTCACAAAATCAAACGAAGAAGCCTAGAAAAATTAGGGCTTTCAACATAGACGAGTTAAAGATGTGATAAACTCATAGAATCGGTTAAATAATGCAAGAAACAGAAGTTTAAACACAAAGAATCAGTTAAACAAAATTTTAAAAGAAGTTCTGAAACCCTAATTTTTAGAAGGAGGTGAAAAACACTTGAAATCAACGATTCGTGTAAAAGAGTTCCAAGGACAGTGTAAAATATTAAAGAAACAAACTCAAATCGTCCTAGATCTGTACAGATCTAAGAGATATAGGAAGAAATTAAGGTTTCGGAAGAAATCCATTTAGAGATGAAAGAACCTGTCTAGAATCCCAAGGATTGTAACAAATACAACATTATTTTGCTCGAAATCACATTGGAGTAGCCAAGAACAAACAAGTGACAAACCCTAGATGCAAGTCGGCGTGGCTGTGGGCCCTTGAAGACCTTAGAGAAGGCAGACATGGCATGAGAGAAGACATTGGAGGCTTAGGAGTCGATGAGAGATCACCGAAGAAGACCGGAGAAGGAGATCGACGGTTGAAGGTCTAGGGTTTGAGGGTGTGGGGAGGATATGAGAGAATATAGAGGCGATAGGTTTGGGAGAATGAGTTAGGGTTAGGGGTCTAGAGTTAAAAAAAAAGGCAAGAGTTAATACAGGTCGTTGATCTCTCAGATCAACGGCTATGATTTAACTGGTTCTGGGTCAGGTAGGCGGGTTTAGGGTTTGGGTCGGGTAATTCGATTAGGAATTGGGTTAGGGTTGGGTTAAAATTGAGGCTAAAATTGAAATGCAATCTGACTATATTTTAAATAGCCAATTTATCCCTATATAATTTATAATAAATAGTAAATAATTTCTATAAAATAATTTCATGTACTAAAATGATTTAAAATATATATTCAATATTTTAAAAATATAGAAGGTCTTTTTGTGCATATAAAACGTAATTGTATCCTAATAAGGCTAGTATTACAATTATATGCAAATTGGCTTTAAAATACAAAATGCAATTATAAATGACTAAATTAGCATAAATATAGGATTTAGATGACTAAATTACCACAACAATATATTGAGGGATAATTGTTGGGGATTTTATGAGTAAAAGGGAAGGAAATAAATCAATTTAAAATATTTAAAATTATAGAAAAAATTATAAAAACCTTTTGCATGTGTATACATGCATATATATACTCTTTTGAAAGTATTATGCATATTAAAAATATATAGGAAAAAATTGGGTATCAACAGGTGTAACTAGTCATGAGCATCTAACGTAGTCTAAGAGTATGAAAGAGTTTATACAGTCTATTACATAACTAGAACAAGGGAAATAAAATAGAAGGGAGAAACACTGGGCTGCGAAAGCCAAGCAACTACCTAGTGGACTCCGAATAGCCTGCTGAGCAATCAACCTTCACTGGCGGGACCTGAAGCTCCTGAATCTATACACAAGGTGCAGGGAGTAATAACAATAAATGAAGACTGAGCGATATGAAATCACGTAAAACACAACAACATGCTATAAAGAAGCAGAGTAAAACCAAATAAACGCAATAAAATAGTGAAATCTTATAAAACACTTTGGTTCAGAGTAAGCTTCTTTAAAACACCTTTTCAACAATTAAACAAGTAAATGAAAAGCAGCTAGGAAAGATAACAAATAAAATCCGCCCCTCGAGCTCAATGTCAACAGAATCAGCCCCTCGGGCAATAACATGGAACAACATCAGCCCCTCGGGCTATATCTCATATCATAATGGGTACCCGTGCTCACTGGGGGTGTACAGATTCCGAGAGGGGCCCCTTACGGCCCAAGCGCAATATCAAGATATCTCGTGGCATAATCAATAGGCTTTCAACCTCATATAAAGCCAACTTGTGGCGTACAACTCAGGCCCTCGGCCTCATAATCATAGTCAGTACAACATTGTTACGGCGTGTAGCCCGATCCCTTAATAATTCTCACAACACAGGCCCTCAGCCCTACTCAGTCAAAAATCTCTAAAAGCCACTCGGGCACAGTAAAATATGATGCTCAGCCCAAAATATCATTTAAAGTGTTAAAACAAAGTAAACATGGCTAAGTTATGAAAACAGTATAATATAGCATGACTGAGTACAGATATAAAATCAAACAGTGAGGAAATGACAGTAAAAATCTCCTAAGGGTCCAAATAGTTGGCACGCCAAATATGGCATTTAGCCCAAAACATGATGATAGCAAACAGTTTTCAATCAAATACGCGGTAAAACAGTCATTCGGGATGGACTAAGTCACAATCCCCAACGGTACACGATCCCACGCTTGTCATCTAGCATGTGCGTCACCTCAATATAGCACAACGATGTGAAATCCGGGGTTTCATACCCTCATGACAATATTTACAATCATTACTCACCTCTATCCGGTCCAAACTCTAGCCCGCGATGCCTTTGCCTCTCGAATCGGCCTCCGGATGCTCCAATCTAACCAAAATCAGTGTAAAACCATCAAAATATGCTAAGGGAACAAAGATCACTCGAAAGAAATCAAAGTACAACACAAATCCCGAAATTGGCCAAACCCGACCCCCAGGCCCATGTCTCGGATTTCGATAAAAATTACATCAATAAACTCCTTATCACTCCCCGAGTTCATTCATATCAAAATCACCAAAATCCAACTATAAATGACCCCTGAAATCCCTAATTTTAGGTCTCCAATTACAACCCCTAGTTCTTCAATATTAGGCTTATATTCCATGATTAATTAGGTAGAAAATATATTAGGATCGAGTATTAAGTCCCATAAATCTTACCTCCAAGTGTTTCCCTTTGATTCCCTCTTCAATTCTTTCAAAAGCTCCAAAATCGCTCAAAAATGGTGAAAGTTAAACCCAAAATCGCGGACAATGGCTATTTAAACATTCTGCCCAGGCAATCAAATCTTTCTTCGCGAACGCGGTCAAAGCCTCGCGTTTGCGAAGCACAACCTGACGTTGACCACAAATTCCTCTTACATGAGCGCGACCACCCCTTCGCGAACGCGATGACTCCACAGCATCAAACCATCGTGAACGCATCTTCTACCTCGCGAATGCAATGCTCAAAGACCCCAGCCTTTCGCGAACGCGAGGGCCCACTCGCGAATGCGAACTGGTCTGCAACACACACAGCAGTTTTCTGCAATTTTTCACAACATGAAATGGTCCAATTAACCACCTGAAACTCACCCGAGGCCCCCAGGACCTCAACCAACAATGACAACCTATCCCATAACATCATTCAAACTTGTTCCAACCTTCGGAATGCTCAAAACAACATCAAAACACCAAATTCGCATCGGATTCAAGCCTAAGAATTCCAATATCTTCTAAATCCTGCAGTCGATCAAATTTTTTATCAAACCACGTCCGAATGACCTGAAATTTTGCACACACATCCAAAATGACACAACGGACCTACTGCAACTCCCAGAATTCCATTCCGACCCCTTTTTCAAAATCTCACCTATCAACCGGAAAATGCCAAAATTCCAATTTCGCCAATTCAAACCTAAAACTACTCCGGACCTCTAAAACACTTTCTGATCATGCTCCTAAGTCCCAAATCACCTCCCGAAGCTATCCGAGCCATCAGAACTCACATCCGAGCCCTTTAACATATAAGTCAACATCCGGTTGACTTTTCCAACTTAAGCTTCCTCATAAGAGACTAAGTGTCTCAAACTTTACCAAAACCTCCCTGAACCCGAGCCAACTAACTCGATAATACAAAATACAGCTGAACAAGGCAATAATAAGCAGAAATGGGGGAAACAGAGCGATAACTCATAAAACAACCGGCCGGATCGTTACAACTATATGGGGCATCGGGGTCGAGCTATGCGTTAGGTTGTGGGTAGCCGATGAAGAACTAACAGTTCTAAGAGCTTTAATGAGGGCTCTTTGTGATCAATGATGAGTAGTAAATGAAGAACAATAAATAAAATGCAATAAATGTAAATAATAAATTTGAGGAAAGACAATAGAGAATGTTTAAGTTAGAGAGTAGAGAATGTTCTTGTTCTTGTATTGAATATCATCTCCCTTTACAAAATGACAAGGGTCCCCTTTATATAGGAGGGAGAATCCCAACATAGTAAATATGGATTTATTACAAAGGTATGCGGTTGGTACAACCATTTAATGCCACGGTGTGGGCTTGTGCTAGCCTAATAGACTTGGTCAGCTTTAATCATGTGCCTTGGAAATCTCTCAGTCACTCATCATAGCCGTCGATATGCTCTGCCCCGAGGTTGAGAATAGGGAGTCCTCGGGGTCGAGCCTCTAACTGGGCCTTGGGCCTTTTGAAGACAGGCTATGGGATGCAATAATGATCATAAGATCGGGCTCTCCGATTTTAGCCGTATATAGATGCTATGAAGTACGTCTATGGAAGTATAGTATCACCTCTAGGTGGATCAATCTAATTACTCCAGATGTTCTCGATGAGACGCGAGCCCTAACGGCGGTATTACATAAAAGATCAAGTTATCAATGGTAGATGATGAGTTAACATTAAGGTAAATCAACAATAGATGGATAAAAGTTCCACAGTATGAGATGATATTAGACCATAAGTCTTAAGGAGAAACAACGAGAGTAACCTGGAGTTGGTTGCGGACCTCAGTAACGATAAATTAAAGTAAGAATTATGGTATAGTATGACCTACGTAGATGCAGTAAAGTCATACGAATGGATAACCAGGCCTATGAAAAAGGAGTCATATTTGCAAATTCTACAAAGTACATAGCGAAGTACTTCAGTACACCTATAGATTCCCAGAGAGGCATCCTATTAAGCTTTATATATGTTTACAATGTAAGGTCTAGAGATAGGCTAAAAGCTGGAGAAAAAGGGAGAGAAGAGTTGCATAGGCACACTTACAAGGTCAGTATCGTAGATGTTGCATGATAGGAGGTTGCATGATAGGAGGTAGCAACAGTTACGAGATTGGAAGGAATTCGATCACAAGTCATGGCGTGGAAAGAGGCCTAAAGGGGGGAATACCTTGGCCTTTGGATTTATTCAAAGAACAGTTTCCTAAATGGAAAGGAGAATATCAAAATATTCACAAGAGCTATGGGTTATGAGAATGATAAGTGCATCATCCAACATTCGAGGGTGAATGTTCCAAAGGGGAGAATGATGTTACGCCCCGCAATATTACGATGATGTTACGCCTTGTAGTATTACATTACGATGATGCTTCGCTTTGTAGTATTAAATTACGACGATGTTGCATCTTGTAGTATTGTATGTTGAATTTGTCGTAAGGTAATTGACATCAGTCCAAAGAAAAGATTATTTGGAGATTATAAGGATTATGCTATTTCAAACAAGTGATGAGTAAATTCGTGAAGGTGAGAGGAGACGCAAGTCAAAGAAAATGAATTTTTGTCTAAGTTTGGTATGTTGGGATAAAATACCGGCCGAGTGCTAATACCCGATATTTATAGACTAGTATCATACAAGGTACCATATGACCATGATAGTATGATGTATAAAGGATATTAAAAATGAGTAGAATTTTAAGTAATTTGAGACAATTCTTAATTATGTGGGTACTTGATTAATTACCGGGTAGCAGGATATTACCTAATTAGTTAATTAATTATTGGATGAGATCAATAATGTTAGATGACTCTTAATCTATGTTGGGTTAACGTGGCAGCAACTTAATTTATATTGGCTTAGTCATCAACTTTGGAAGGCTTAGTCATTGATATCTCATTCTTTTAAAAGAATGGATATAATGTTGTTTTGTAAAATATCGTATAAGAATCCTTTAAAAAGTCTTAAAAGACAACCTTTATCTTCTTCAGCAAACTTAGTATTTTTGCATGAAGCCATTTGATATTTAACTAAGGGTTTGAAATTGGTATTTTGAGAACGGAGCTTTTCTTCTAGAGATGGACCAAATAATTAAACGGTCTCCTACTGTGCATCCGATTTCTTGGAGTTCAAGGGGAAAAACAGGTGATGACTCCAATATAGGATCTACTCGATAGTGATCTTTGGGTGTTGACTCAAATCAAATTTCCATACAAACCATATCACAATTAGACGTGATGTCTTACCAAACTTCTTGCAACCAAACAATTCCTACGAGAATTGTTAGGACCGTAGCAACGTAAAATTTTGCGGTTCTAAAGGAGTATGGTGCAACTTTTTCCAAGAATATTATATGGATTTTTCCCTATTCCAGGTATGTTAAGGCTAAGCTCTTCCTTCATTTTGGCATGATCTCATAATTACACAAGTTTGATAACGAGGCATAAAGAAAAATTCATGTCCCGAAATATACGTATATTTTCCTAGTTTCGTAAGCTACAATATTCTCCTTATCGGGACTTCATATTCATTTGAGTATTTCCTTCTTCCAGTCAAGAGAGCAGAGAGTTTATATATATAGTATTAAAGTATTTTCATTACCATCGAGTTATAATCGATGGGCAGGCCCCTATTGGGCAACATCTGATCAGATGGTAAGTTATATACCGAGCCTACTATGGCCGAGCGCCATGGGGCTGCACGCCGCAGCGGTATATATATATATATATATATATATATATATATATATATATATATATATATATAGGGTTGGACAACTATTTTACTTATTATATTGAGAGAGTTGAGTCAGTATCAGTAGGTAAGCATATCTTCAGATCATCTTTAACTCCCAAATACTTTCAGTTATTATATTATCAGTTCAGTTTCAGCTTTCAGTATATTACCTTACATACTCGGTACATTATTTCGTATTGACGTCCCTTTTTTGGGGGCGCTGCATTTCATGTGTGCAGGTTCAGACTGACAGGCGTGTAGACCTCCTCATTAAGTGTTGCCCGAGTTCAGCTTGATCGGTAAGCTCCATGCCTTTCGAAGTTGCCGGGTCTAGAGCTTTATGTACATCTTGTGTATATATGTATATATGTTATAAGTAGGTCGGGGAGCTGTTCCAATCACAGTATATCCATCAATAGAGGCTTGTAGACATATCCTGTCAGTTACTGTAATATGTTGGGCTTATAGGCCTTGTATGTATATTTGGTTGGTTTGTCAGCTGCAATAATTATGACGGCCTTGTCGGCCCAGCTTCATATTAATATTTAGTCAGCATTCGCAGTTGTCTTTCAATGTGGCCCATGTCCAAAGTCTGACATTACTTGTTTAGAGTTCCTTAGTCGTAAGTTGGTATGCAAGGATAGGTGAGGCACCAGGTACCGGTCTCGCTCCCAGGTTCGGGGCGTGACAAAATTCAAGAAAAAAGAAAATATGGAGAAGGCTATTCATCAAGGATTGTGGTTCATTAATGCCCACTTTCTTTCCTTTACAAGGTGGAAGCCTAACTTTGTGGCCACAAAGGAAAAATTAACTATCTCAGCAGTGTGGATTAGGCTTCCACAATTGCCAATATAATTTCACATTGGGAAAATTCTAGAAAAAATTGGAAATACAATTGGACGCCTACTAAAAATTGATGTTTGTACATCAACCACATTAAGGGGTCATTATGCAAGGATTTGTGTGGAACTTCCACCGGAAATTCTAGTGCAACCTTTCATGTATGTTGGTTACCACAAACAATACAATCATTACGAGGGTGAAAACTTTCTTTGCAAAAATTGTGGAAGACTTGGTCACACAATTAGGACAATGTATTCATATTCAAAAGAATATTAAAGAAAGCTCGAATCCAACCAAAGAACAGTCTACAACAAGGGTGAAAAATTCACAAGAGGAGTGAAAAACAGTTTCTTTCAACAAAGGAAAGAAGCAAGGAGCAAGAAGTAATCAACAAACCACCAATAATCCGGTGGAGAACAACAGTGGCCCAGGTTTCTCGGTAAAATTGTTCAATGCAAATACGAATAAGTACACAGACACTCAAATTTTACAATATAAATCTAAAGATCCAACAAAATTCCTAGAAAACAATGGTGGAAAGAATCTAGCCACCCTGGTTAAGGGAAAAACTACCATTCCAATCCAAAGCAACTTCTCTATCCTTGATAGCAAGCAAATGGTTTTAGATAAAAACCACTAAGAATAAATTTAAAAAAATACTAAATCAAAAATTAACCATGCAAATGAACACATGTCCACTCAAAAGGAGGACATGGACATGTTGGAAGCTAACCTTTCGACTATTAAAAATAACGGAAATATTGCCATGCAACAAATTACCCCTAAATACATAATTAACCCCTAACTAATAATAACCCTACACTGCCTATTAACCAACAAAATTAAAAAAATGATACTAGTCCTTCTTTAACCGATTCTAGTGAACAAAATCTTTCTAATAGATATGAAAACAATATCCCCCCCCCCAAAACATGTCGCCCAAATGGCTTCTAAAGAAGGTAGTGATGAACAAATGGCTTCCACCCTAGAACACGAAATGGATACAATATCCATGGAAGATCAAGCTATAAGGCAAAATATTGGGCACCCAAAAGCCATGCAATTGGAAGCCCCAATCATTACCCTATCCTCCAATCTCTCCCTCACCACTGGTAGCTCTAATCCCACCCCTGCCAGTGAGCCTTTATGTATACAAAAATCTATAAAAAATTCCAAGACTCCCCTCAACTCTAAGAAGAAGACACAGACTCATTTAAATACTAAGACAACACAGAGTTCAAACCATGGAAAATCTACCTCCCTTCCTTCCACAACCAGAAAACTCTCAAGTTGTTTATGTCCAACCTCCACAAGCTCAAGACTATTAGCCTTTCTCGTGGATGGAAATGGGTCTAATGGGACATGCAGTCTCATTCAATCTTCAAATCAATGGTCAGGAGTTGATAGTCATACTCCACAACACTCAATACCTAGCTCAGTTGGTAACAAAAGGGTATGAGGCTTGCAATGAACAACTATCTGAATCAGGTTTGGCTAAACAATATCCTTCACCCCTTAACACCATTCCTGAACCCATACTTGGTGCATGCAATGACAAATCAGTAGAATATGCCACCACACTTCAATCCAATCCACCCCCAGAATGCCCCCATAGACATGCCCTTCTTTCCACCAAAGATGTTATCCCAACTAATCCCATCTTCATGCCATGGGAGAACACATAGCAAGCCCAGTAGCAACCAGTTGCTTCAATATACCAACAAGCATCACCACCACACCATCGGGCAATGCATGATCCAGAACTCGAAGAAGCGGCCATGGAGGAGAAAGAGGAACCTCTCAACCTAGGCTTAGAGCAAGTCCAAGAGTTCTCAAACTTAGACGGGGTAAAAGTGTATCTCTTCACGGAGATGCAAGAGAATAGGCATGTGTTCAACTGCCCACTAGCACTATACAAATGCTTGATGGACATCAGACCACCCTAGGATCCAACAGTAGGCAACATAGCCATGATTCTAGTTCCATCATTAAGAAGGAATTTTGTCCTTCTAGAGGAAGTGAGGGAGAATGGGGAACCAACAAACATGAACCTTAACCTGTTTATGAATCATCCAACTAATTTCATTATATGGAACATAAGGGGTGGGAATAATGACAACTTTAAGAGGAATTTCAGGGAGATGATAGACACTCACAGGCCATGCATGGTGACCTTGTTGGAGACTAGGATGGGAAATCATGCTGAAATACTTCATGATTTTGGATTTTCGGAGATGATAGAAGTGCCAGATGAAGGACAGGAAGGAGGCATGGTGGTTATGTGGAACCATAAAGTGGTCATTGCCCACAACTCCATCCGTAGGAATCAAGAAATCCATGCAACAATAGAGGTACTATCTATTCATAAAAATTGGCTTTTTTCTTCAATATATGCTAGTACTGATAAGTATAATAGAAATATCATGTCGGAAAACCTAGAGAACATTAGTAAGACCTATTAAGGGCCTTGGATGGTAGTAGGAGATTTTAACGACATTTTGGGTTCAACTGAAAAATTTGGTGGAAGACCTATTAACGATAATAGAGCTAACTACCTATCGTCTAAGATTAACAATTGTAATTTACTAGATCTTGGCTATAAAGGGTGCAAATATACTTGGTCAAATCACAGACAAAAAAATAAGGGCCTCATTATGGAAAGACTAGATAAAATTCTAGGAAATGAAGAATGGGTAGAATTATTTCCTAAAATCTCTATAATCTACCCTCCCAAGACTTATTCATGTCACAACCCAATCTTAGTAGAACTAATTCCTAAAAATAGATTAAGTCATAAACAACCTTTTAGACTTGAAACCTTTTGGTGTAAATATCCTGAATTCCAAACAATTGTCAAAAAAATTAGTATGGAGTAGATTATTTTAAAGCTAGCAAAAACTTTGTGGATAGTATTAGGCCTTAGAAAGACAGAACCTTTGGTGATATAATGGGAAAAAAGAGAAAAATTCTAGCAAGACTCCAAGAAATCCAAAATTTCAGTAATTATGCCTATAGTAATTTTCTTCAAATATTAGAATATAATTTTAAAAAGGAATATAATGACATCCTTAGAATAGAGGAGGATTACTAGAAAATAAGATCTAGGATAATATGGTTAAACGAAGGAGAGGCTAACACAAAGTTTTTTCACATTTCAGCATCTAATAGAAGAAGAAGAAACAAAATTAATTTCTTTAAAGATGATACTGGAAATTGGATCAATGAACACCACTTAATTATGTCACACGTTCTTAATTACTTTTCTAATGCTTTCACCACCTCTCACTCCTTAACAAACTGGATTAGTCCGCTGAAAAACCACTCTACACATCCTAATTTAGACCTAACTTCACTAGACAGTCCTTTACTAGATATTGAAAATAAGAGAGCTATTTTTTTTAAACCATTCAAAGCCCCAGGGCTAGATGGCCTTCACCCTTTTTTTTTTCAAAAATACCGAAAAATTATAGGACATTCTGTAATGAATCTTTGTCATGATGTTTTTAAAAATCAGGAAATCCCCAGAGACATAAATAGAACCTATATTTGTCTTATTCCAAAAATCCCTAATGCTAATAACATTAGGAACTTTAGACCAATTGGCCTTTGCAATACTATTTATAAATTAATTACAAAAATCCTTGCAAATTGCCTAAAACCATTCCTAGAACAAATTATCAGTCCCTTTCAAGCCAGCTTCATGAAAAATAGAAGAGTTTCTGCCAATGCAATCATCATTCAAGAATTAGTTTCCATTTTAAAGAAACTGAAAGGCAATCAAGGCCACATGATCCTAAAAATTGATCTAGAAAAAGTCTTTGATCGTTTAGAATAATTTTTTGTACATCACACTCTTAGATACTTCAATTTCCCTCCTAATTTCTCCAAACTTTTATTAAATTATATATCAACCAGCTCTATAGCAATTTTAGTTAATGGCTCCATCACAAAATTCTTCGAGCCAAGCCGAGGTATTAGGCAAGGTGATCCCATATCACCTTATATCTTCATCCTATATTTGGAAATGTTATCCAGATATATAAATCATCAAGTTGATATCAGAAAATGGGATCCAATAACCATAAGAAGAAAATTTCCAAATTTTTCTCACTTATTTTTTACACACGACCTTACATTAATGGCTAAGGCTAATAACAAATCTTGTCAAGCTATTAAAAATGATTTAGACTATTTTTGTAAATTGTCAGGATAATGTATTAATACCTCTAAATCAAAAATATTATTTTTTGTCCACCTTCTTTAATTAAGGATGTTACGAATAGACTAGATATTAAAAAGAGTAAAAATTTTGGTACCTACCTAGGATTCCCAATATTAAACAAAAGCCTAAGGCTAGTAGATTATCAATTCATAATTGATAAAATGAGAACTAAACTAGCTGCCTGGAAAATGAAATTTATTAATATAGTGGAAAGAACTACCATATCCCACACGTGCCTCAATTCAATACCAAACCACGACATGCAATACATCTTACTTCCAAAAAAGGTCCAAAACAAAATAGATAAAGTTCAAAGGGATTTTATATGAGGTACTACCACAGAAAAGAAAAAAATTCACCTAGTAAAATAGTCAAGTATTTGCCAACCAAAATCCAATGGAGGTCTTGACATCTATAATGTTAATGCTAAAAATATATGCACCTTAGCTAGCCTAGTATGAAGAATTCTTAACAATGCCACAACCCCCTGGGCTAGACTGATCATCATCACCTCTTATGGAATTAGTACTGCTAAAAACAAACACTCCTTCATTTGGAAAAGCATCCCAGAAGGGTGGGAATTATGTTCAAAAGGTATTACATGGTCACCTCACTATCATACTAATATGAACATATGGCATACTAATTGAATTCCTAATTTAGGAAGCCTTAAAAATGTTGTGGAAGGCCCCCTCTCGATCAGTGATTATTCCCTAAAAATTAAGGACATCTATAATGGCAAAAAATGGGACTTCAATAATTTATCCATTAACATCTCAAATGACATTAAAGAAAATATTTTTAAAGTAAGAATTCGTTCAAAGGGATTAACTACTGATATTCCTATATGGTCACTAACAACAAAAGGTTTTTTCACAACCAAGACTTGCTACAACCTTATAGAATCCCCTCCAAACAACCAATTAAACTTCAAATGGATTGGGATCTAAGTTGTCCTAATAAGATTAAATTCTTTTTATGACAATGTCTTCACAATAGGATGCCATGTAGAAAATACCTTGCAAATGTTGGTATAAACATTGATCCTAATAGCCCTACATGCAAACGCAAAGAAGAAGAATCCATCATCCATATTTTCTTTAATTGTAAAATCACCAAACACTTTTGGGATAATCTTGAATGGCAAAACTTCTATAGACTACAAGGTAACCACTGGCTTCTTCAGTTAAAAGCCTTTAACTATCCACTAAAGAATAAGTTTATTAATTGAAAATCTTTCTTTCCATTTGTCATTTGGTATATCTTGTTAAATAGGAATAACAATAATCAAAACAACATTGATACTCCTATTAACGGTGATCAAATTATTCATAAGGCAACAGAATTTAACCTCCTAACTGAAAAAAGCCACAACCCTCAACAAAAAATCCCCATCAAAGTAAGATGGCACAAACCACCAAGAGAATGGTTTAAATTAAATATAGATGCAAGTTTTAATAACAACAACTAGAACTGTGGCCTGAGAGGTGTATTCAGGAATGCTAATGGAAAATGGGTGGTAGGTTTTGCAAAATCTACCCAGGCTAACGGATCATTAGAAGCAGGAATCAAGGCACTCCTAGAGGGACTCCGAACATCGCAGGAATGGGGAATGTTCCCTCTTGAAATAGAAACAGACTCCACGGAGGTAATTTACTCTATACAACAAGGCAATAAACTATATGATGACATTGTTAATAAATGCAGGTTGTTAATGCACCAAGAGAAAGAAGTAGCCCTCCAACACGTATTCCGGCAAGGAAACAATGTAGCTCATCAGTTGGCAAAGAAGGCAAATACTCAAGCAAAGGGAAAAAGACAATTTGTTCAACTGCCTTCTTATGTAGAATCTTTTGTGAGAAATGAACTAGAAGAACAATATGTTTTTGTTAAAAATCTATCTTATGATGCTTGCAATATTTTAGCAAGCCTAGGTAATTAATGTGTCCTAAATGACGCAAAATATGGAAGTAATGTACTAAACACTATGTAGTTTTTAATATAAATATTTTTTGTTTGCTCAACAAAAAAAAGGATTCAAGAAGCTTTAAAAGTTCTATGTTATAACATATTAACATTCACCGGACGCGTAAACTTATAATTCAGAATAAGGCCAAACTTGTAGAAATATCTAAGGGGCATTTGCATCTATACCCGCTTTTTGGGTCACGTTTTAACTTATACCCGCTTTGCAAAAAAATTGCAAGTGTACCCACTTTTCGCGTAACTTCAGGCATACGGGCCTGAAGTAGCAAAGACAATCACGCAAACTTCAGCATTCTAGTAGATGGGCCTGAAATAGCAAATTTCTTAACCAAGTGTTGGCTAAAGGTTTTGTTTGTAATTGCTGAACTTAAGCATTCTAGTAGCTGGAGTTTTGTTCTCTATTTGCTCAAGTTTTTATTTGTAATTGCTGAACTTAAGCATTCTAGTAGTTGAAGTTTTGTTCTCTATTTGCTGAACTTAAGCATATTTTAGCTGAAGTTTTGTTCTATATTTGCTGAACTTCTGCATGTTTTAGCTGAAGGTTTATTATGTTTGTGATGAACTTCAGGGATGAAGTTTGTTTTGTATTTGCTGAACTTCAGCATTCTAGGAGCTGAAGTTTTTGTTTATATTTGCTCAACTTTAGCTCTATGACAAGTTGTCATTAAGATCCAGTTGCTATAATGGAATTATCAGGAAATTTGAAAAGCAATACTCCTATAAAACAAGACCATTAGTAAAAGTAACATCTTCACCTAATGCACAGGGAATCAAGTCGTGCTTTCATGTTTCAGTAGCAATTAAAGGAGCGCACAGGTCGCAAGAAGAAGAAGGCGTTTGAAGTTGTAAAAATTAGAATATATATTAAATAATTTTAAAAATATAGCTATAGGTTAAATGAGGGCGACCAAATAGGACGTCCCGTGCAATTTTTACAATATTTAAGCAATTATTCTCATAAATAAAACTTCTTATACGTTTTGGCCTTAAAATGATTTGGTTGACAAACAGTAAACATAGAATCCCAAAATTTCATAATTAGGGTTCAAAATTAATAGAAAATATTAAGCTAAATGAAAAATTATCAATTCTTAAACCTTGCTCTTGATACCACATGTAAGAATTTTATCAATTTAAGATTGTAGTACATAAACAATGTAACATAACAATCCTATCAATAATTTCATAATCATTGGAACTTAATGATTTTCACATACTAAACAAAGTAAATACATAAATTAAGAAACATACCAGATTCCATAATATTTTCTTGATGATTTGCAGCGGAATTGTGTGACCTTTACTTATGATTAAGAAAGTTCTTTTTCCCTCTCATTTCTTTCTGCTTTCTTTCGGAATAACAACAATGGAATATATTATTATTTGCCTTTTAAAGACACATAAAGGACCGGTAATTTTAACACATAATCCCATTTTCCACCAGAGCGCAGAGGTTTAATCAAAACCAACATCCCCAAGTAGCCAATAGAAATTTAGTAAACTTAATTTAATATTTAGTAAACCCAAAATAATTTGTAACCAACGTGGGCCATATTTTACATGAAGATCCTTTGCATACATAATAAGACGTCTCTTTGTTCCTGCAAATGATTAATTTGGTAACATCCCATGGACTCTAAAAATATTGTTATTGGTTACAACTTGCAACCCACAATTGGATTTTCTCTTTATTTCTTTTGGTTCTTTGTTCTTTTTTTAATTTTTTGTTTATTTTGAAAATATTATCTCCTTTACGATTTTAGGCTGATACGATACGACCAGTGTTTTAAAAGGAGGCGACATAAGCGGACTTAACATAGAGTGAGGCGTAACTCTTAAAACGCCCCATGATCTTTAATTATTTTAATTTATAAATTAATAAGATAGCATAATAACCACACAAAAGATATGAAGTTCAGTAAAAGTTTAAGTAAATTAAAATTAAAAAAAACTCATAATAAATAAAATATCTAGCATTTTTTATAAATATAAATAATGAAATAGTGTTGAAGTTACTATGAGTTAAAATTAACTATAACATCTTATCTTTCAAATGAATAAAAAATAATAATATTTTAGCAATATTATCAAACTACACAATTTACCTCTCTAAAAGTTAATAATCAATAAACTTCATCAGTATTGCAATTTAATTATTACTCCTTATCAATAAATATATACTTTATAATAGCAAAAATATAAAATTTTGCCATTCAAATGATATTCACTCTCCAATATTCTCAATTAGTAAATATGCAATACTATGGCTCAATATTTTGAGTTACTCACAATTTTCATATTTCTATAGATGAATAGAACGTTAATCATTTATTTATTTTAAAAATTTTGAGGGTCAACAATGCTAATTAGTGAATTTGACGCATGATTTGCATTAGGAACGAGTAGGTGAGTCCCGAGTGGTGAGTATTGGGCGCACAGTCGTATGCTTAGGGCGCAAGTCTCACAAAATTAAGTCTCACACGTGAGCCTCATGGTATTTTGATAGTGCCCCACTCCAGGCGAGCCTCGAGGCGAGTCCCAAGAAAGCCTTTTAAAATACTGAAGATGACTTGCACAACGTATTTCACATTCATGGACCTAAATTTCTTAGATATGAGTATGTCAAAGAAGTTCAAATTAAAATACATGTCAAAGTGAATTTTAAAATTTCTAATATCAAAATTTCTCCTTACACCGTACTACTTTAAATGATTTAGTTATTTAATAAAAGAAACTAAATGGATCTTTTCTACATAGGTATATAAAATAAAGAAATTCAATTAATCAGTAATAATTAAGTAATTGCTCGATTAGAACTCATACCTCATAATTCGAATAAGGATCTCTTGATCATTGGACTATCTTTGTAGGAACTTTAATGACACGATTTGAATAATAATTTTTTTTGTTGAATCAAAATTATTGTTGTGAAAAAATATTCAAATATAATTGCTCAAAAATATTATAATCTTAAATTGTTGGCATTTTTATTTTTAGAACACGATCAAACCCTGGTGCCATGGTGCGTGCTATTTGCTGATGACATTATTCTAATTGACGAGACACGAGACGGCGTCAACGAGAGGCTAGAGATTTGGAGACATGCTCTTGAGTCTAAAGGTTTCAAGTTGAGCAGGACGAAGACGGAATACCTCGAGTGCAAATTTGGGGTTGAGCCGACGGAAGCGGGAGTTGAAGTGAGGCTTGACTCTCAAGTCATTCCCAAGAGGGGTAGTTTCAAGTACCTTGGATCGGTTATTCAGGGGATCGGAGAGATTGACGAGGATGTCACATACCGTATAGGGGTGGGGTGGATGAAGTGGAGGTTAGCGTCGGGAGTCTTGTGTGACAAGAAAGTGTCACCGTTACTAAAAGGTAAGTTTTATAGAGCAGTGGTTAGGCCTGCCATGTTATATGGAACTTAATGTTGGCCGGTAAAGAACTCACACATCCAGAAGATGAAAGTAGCAGAGATGAGGATGTTGAAGTGGATGTGCCGGCATACAAGGATGGATAAGATTAGGAATGAAGATATTCGAGAGAAGGTGGGCGTGGCCCCCATGGAGGACAAGATGCGGGAAGTAAGACTCAGATGGTTCGGGCACATTCAGAGGAGGAGCACTGATGCACCGGTGAGGAGGTGTGAGCGACTGGCTGTAGTGAGCACGCGGAGAGGTAGAGGGCGACCTAAGAAGTATTGGGGAGAGGTGATCAGACAGGACATGGCGCGACTTAGGATTACTGAGGACATGACCTTTGACAAGGAATTATGGAGGTCGAGCATTAAGGTTGTAGGTTAGGGGAAAGTTGTGAATATTTCTACAGCACAATAGAGTGAGACTAGCCAGTTAGGAGTTAGACTAAGAATGTCATTGGTCGTCTATTGATGCAGGGCTTTACCTGCTAGTTTTTACTATACCAGCCATCTATTTCGTATTTCGTATTCTGTATTTCATATCTCTTATAAAGCTATTATTTTATTATGCATTTTTATGGTACTAATATATCGTCTTTTTTTTTTTTTTGAGCCGAGGGTCTCCTGGAAACAGCTTCTCTACCCTTCGGGTAGGGGTAAGGTCTGCGTACATATTACCCTCCCAGACCCCACTTGTGGGATTATAATGGGTTGTTGTTGTTGTTGATCAAACCCTGAATTATCCATTTAACTAAGTTTTAACCCGTTCATTGCCCAATAACCCGAATCTGTATCCCATAGTAGGGTACATCGCGGTTCATTCGATTATTATTATTAGCAACGCAGAATAATATCTGCCAAAAGCTCACTCGTGAATCAGTTCTCCCAAATCCCTGCCCTCTCTATTTCCAGTTCTCAAATTCATCCAATTCGTGCCTGTTAGTGAAGTATAATTAGGGTTAGGGTTAGGGTTCGGTGCTAAGAATCGAGTGCCGGGGCCCATTGGGAGCACACGTACAATGTACTCTGATCGGGTGGAGGCAGTAACAAAGAGGTCGATAAGGGATAGGCTTAACGGCAACAGTGCTGATGATTTTTCTCGCCGGAGACAAATAGCTGGCAAGAGGTGTTAGCTTTTTCTCGCCTTTTCTACTTGCACTTATCATTCACTTCTTTTGGCTTCAGATTTTTATGATTTTTCATTTTTCTTCCTGTACTACTTCTATCTTTGTACATTGTGAATATGCATTTGTGTTAGATGTATTATTTATTCATTTAAGTTTGGTTTTTTCTTCAATCCAGTAGAGGATTGGTATCAAGAAGACCAAAATCCCGCATCTGCTTAGGGCAAAGAATGCTGTCTTGGTTATTATAGTACTATCTGAGATGCGTGTAATAGCAGTTCTAAAGTTTCCCCCCTTTTTTTGCTATATATACTAGCAGTTTTAAAGTTTTCCCCCTTTTTTTGCTATATATACTAGCAGTTTAAACTTATATTGGCTCACTTTTTATTACGATTCAAATTCCTTTGGGTGCAATTCATTTAATTGTACGTGGTCAAGCCAGTTGAGTACTTGTAGCAACTCATACCACCTGTTAAACAGAGGTATTGAGAGCATCCTTCCCTCGTAATGGTTATTTTTCTTCTTGGATAGTGTGTTGTTGCCTTTCTCCTTGTTGTTGCATACTGTCTCTTGCAATTTCGAAACCAAATAAATGTCTTTTGGGGCTCTAGGCCATTGTAGATTGGAGTATTGGACTATCTGCTTGGCGTTCAAATGCATAAAAGGACTAGCCAATCTAATGATTAGGATTTGGAAAAATGCCAAATGAAAGACTTGAACTTGGTTCACGCAGTCAAACAGCAAAGGCCTTTTTCTCTTCGGGAACTTTCGTGATGGCTATAAATCTTTCCCCTCGTGAATGGCTATTGGGATCAATCCCTCCAACCCTTCTTGTATTCTTTGAGTGAGGATTGAACAAATGAAAGACCTGGACTTGGTTCACGCAGTCAAGCAACAAAGACCTGTTTCTCTCTGGGAGCTTTCGTGATGGCTATAAAGAATGGGTCTTTCCCCTCGTGAAATCAATCCCTTCAACCCTTCTTGTATTCTTTGAATGAGGATTGAACAAAATTGGCAAAAATTACTATTTACCATCTTGTCAAAGGCTCATTCAAGGGTGCTTAAGCCTTGAAGCTCAAAAAAGCTCGGGGAGGGTGTTTCGCCTCGCTTAAGTTGCGCTTCAATGTAGGCAAAACAATAAGGTGTGCAGACTCATTGTGAATGAATTCTATCTTGAATTGAGTGGTACTAAACAATAAATATAATCGGCAAATAAGTGTATTAGTTGTTAAGAAAAACATCATAAATGACTTTATTGCTTTTTTTTTTTTAATCTACATATATATATTTTTATTTTTTTCCTTCATTGGACCTTTTTTTAATGAAGTCACACTTAAATTGCACTTTGTGCTGAAAGCCCCAACAAACCTTGAGCGCTTTTCAGAGCCTTTCGCCTTTGACAACACTGATTATTTATAAGTACTAGTGGTGATAAAAAAAGTATATGAGATTAATCATACTTATCTTTGCACCTTTAAGCTTCACTTGGTGGAATCCTATTAATCTTCTGGTTCAATTATTGTTATCTATTTTGCAGGCACAGAGAAGAGGATGACAAATGGGAGCATGATCTTTACGAGCCTGATGAAGTTCCGGGATCAAGTATGGCGTTGTTAGATACCATTAGTTTAGATATTGCTTATTCATTAGGCGATATACATGTGATTGCTCCACTAATATTTATTATATCTTTTATGGGCTTTCATAGGCCAGCAAATTGGTACCAAGGATCTTCGTCTAAAACTCCAAAAGAAAAGTATCCAACAGGCTACTCAAAGTGTTAAGGGTTCCGTCTCTGGAGGTATGAGGGATCTGCGTGAAAAGCTCTCTGGTACTGTATACTCGCAAACAGTTGAAAATGTTCCCCCCAAAGCAAAGCTGAAAGTGGCTCCTGAGATAAGCAAAACTGTCAGGAGAAGTGTCATAGATGAAGCTCCGGCCGTGGAGACAAAAAAAGTTGCCAGTACAGTTTCAAAGAAGAAGTCCCAACAAAAGGCAAGAATATCCCTTGCGCAGATTAGTTTCATCAATGAGCTCCTTTTCAATAGTTTTACTTCTTTATCAAATATCGTGATGTTGCCAATAAAACCTGAAATTGCACACCCTGAGCATCAGTAGAAAATGGAGATAAACTACTGGAAACCTCCCACACAGAAGGGTAATAGAGTGCTCTAGATGATAATAACATGTGGCATGCTTTAAATGTTACCATCTTCCTTACTTTCAGTTCTTTAGATATTAGCTATTAGCTCCTTAAATTGCTGCTGGTGCTGTTTTTTTTTAATGTTTGTTGGGTCAGTTTCTTGCTTGAAACAGTATTATGCCAGTAGGATTATAGTACTAGGATACTGAACAATGTGATACAAGTCCAATATAAACCTTCTTTTATTTGTACCGCGAAGGCCTCCCAAAAGATTTTGACAGAAGAAAATTCCAAGAAACAAACCTTTGTATAAGCCGGTTATCGTCTGCATAACCGCAAACTCGCTTTCTTCAAGGCGAGTGAAGACAAGTCCCTCCTCAAAAGGAAAGAGGGACAAGCGGAATGGCTTCGGTACCGGTAAGCATTCCCCCGCCAGGCTCAGTTCGGGCTTTCTAAGTTCATTTCATATTCTATTTATTTGGTATCGCTCATAGCTATGTCCACTTCCCTGCGGCTAGTTAAATGTTTCTGGGTTATAGAATCCAACCAGTGAAGAAACTCTCAGAAGCAAACATCTTTGCCTCTGAACTGGGTTCATCCTTAAAAAGAAAAACTACTAAGGATCGGATAAGGTTATGTGCACAGTTGCTTGGAAGATTGATACCTACTGGTTGTATATTTCCAGGGTTGAGTTCTGTGAATGTTGAGAAATTCTTTTTCCAAGTGCTTCTTATGGTTGGTCTCTATTGCCTTAAGCACCTGTATAGAAATTTCGTTATTCCAGTTTGATAAAAGGAGCTTTTCTGGGCATACGTCTTTGATTTTGTTGTGTATGCATATGCTGTGGGTAGGACGCGGTTCTGCTCACTGGACTCTAAAATGCTGCTGGAGTAACTGTGTCCCTGCAACATATGCATGGGGAAAATCAACAACAATACTGAATATCAATCACCTGGGACATCTCTTCCTTTGTGCTGGCTGATCCTTTTATAGTGAGCTATCCTTACTCCAACCAGCCAATCGAATGGAAGCCGGGAAGTTTCTTGGTAATATGGATGAATACGGGAATATGCTTGGTCGACATAAGGTAAGATCCTTTAAGTAGTGCCTTGAAGCCTGTGGATGATATATGCTTATCCACATGCTACCTTGCCTCAACTTTGTAGTGTTTATAGAGTGTTTACCACAATGAAAGTTACATGCTCTTCAACATCTGCTTAGGGATTGATGGTTGAAAGAGAGGTAGGCAAACTTCTTACTTCGATACTTCAAAAGCATAGGCATTTAATTTTTTGAAGATAGACATATAGGCCACAAGTAAGGATTAAGGAAACTTTATGCTTTATACATGAGTGGAAATCCTGGCCGCTAGATTAGGATTGATATCAGGCTGGAGCGCCAAAAAAGAGTTGTGCTTCTCTAGAATCAAGCCCCTATGTGGAGGGAAAGGAAAGAGAGAAGAAACCAGCTTGCGTATGGTGGGTGCATATGGGATAGTTTGGAGACAAAGAAACTGAAAATGTTTTGAAGCAAGAAAGAGGACATACTCAGGCTGAAATACAATAGTATTTCTCTTTTGGATTTTTGGTGTAAGATGCAGGATGTTTTTGATGTAAATAGACTTGTAGATTTTCTCAGTGTCCTCACCGATTAGAGGTGTAACTCAGTTTGTGCAAGTACCACAAATACAACATCCAGCACTATCTTGGTAAGTTTATCACTCAATATAAATATTTGCTTAACATTTCCCAAAAAAAATAAAAAAATCAGGGGTCTATGCTTTTAACACTATGGTTTATGGCAAAGGTGGGTTGATGCAGGTGGCATCCTCAAGCTAGGGATTGACCTAGTACTTTTATGAAGTGAAAAAAAATAAAACAAAAGAAAGAAAAACCTATCATAATGTGAAACTGGCAATATGAGGATTGACCTAGGGGTGGCAAAATTAGCCCATGAAAGTATAAACCCGCCCAAATTTGGATGGGTTGGGCTGTATATATTTTCATGGGTTGCGTTGTACATTTTTCATGGGCTAATTTTGCCTCCCCTAGGTCAATTTATATTACTCTTTTCATGGGCCGGTCAATTTGGTTACAACCCAAGTTAAACATGTAGCCCAAATTGACCCATTGGAGAACTAGTCAAAATATTTAAATAGAAAATTTTCTCTTGTTAGATATAGCCGTATAAAGTTTTATTAGTCTTGTTTGGTAATTAATCAAATGATAAGAAAATAAATAAAGAAATCAAAACTAGGTTAGAGTTAGGCAAGTTGGGCTACGACAAATCATTGTTAAGCGCATCTTGACCCAGCTAATCTCACGCCAAGTAACAGGTCCGATTTATTGATTCAAACCCATTTTGACTCTCTCAAATTCAGCCCAACCAGCCCATTTGACGCCCTAGATTGGCCTAGTACATTTGTATCTCATGGCGTTTGAAAGGAAGCCATACAGTGTATCCTGGTGTCCATTGTCCAATGTTCTATCCTTGACTACAAACAACTATTAGGTGCGGTGAAATTGAAAAGTCCGCAATGAAATGAAAGAGTCGAAATAAAAATCATGTCAATCTTGTCGAAGAATAATATAAATCTTTTATTTTAATGCAAAGTTATTGTCTTGCCCGTTATATTCAATTTTTTTCTGGATCAGCCTGCATGCACTTCTACTATTCTACCCGATATCGGTTACCTTCCTTCAGCATAGGTGCCAGGATAATTCTTCTGTTGACCAAGGCTTAGGCAAATCGCGTAACTTTTTTTGACTCATTTCATTGATCGCTTGGCACACCCTTGAGTGCTTAGCTAATTATACTTGTCAAGTGGGCATCTGGGCGCACATAAAACCATTGTCTAATGACGAAGTGCTCAACCTACATTGCACTTACCTTCAAGGTTTAAGTTTCCTCCACCGGGCTTTTAACAACATTGTGGCATGCACCATACCTCTGCACCCATGTCCAAAGTTTTATCCTTGACTACTTTGTGAATTTCACGGTCTAGGCAAATCCAACAACTTTCGTGCTCGGATTTGACATCTCCACTGTCATCTATGTTGGTTTACAGTAAAAAGTAGTAATGGAACTAAAACCTGCTGTAGTGACTATTCATGTCAGTTCTAAACTTGGTCTTTGCCTAATCTTACTGTTACCTAAAAGACATCATAGAGATCTTATGTTTCTTTCTAGTCTTACCATTCAAGTATGTCTTACAACACACTTTAACACGTTTCGCCGCATTGTCATTATTACCTTATTCTTCCTAAATGACGTCTTTTGTGGTGAGTATATTGCATTTGATCCTTATTTATTAAGCTTCCTCAATTGTGCATGTACAATTAGACCCTCTGCTTTGCTTTTTTTTCCTACTGTATAATCACGGACTGTGGTTCTCGATATTCATTCTACTTATCTCATGACTTTGGTTCATTTCCTTGATTTTATCAGCTATCACATAATACACTAAAAAGATTGAAATTTACGTAAGTATGCTTGTGCGCTGCTCTAGAGTACACTATGTGGGGCTGCTCTTATATTTCGATTTGTACATTTGGTGCAGGTGGAATCAGTGGATAGTTTTCTACAATCATTGGGTCTTGAGAAGTATGCAATTACATTTCAAGCTGAAGAAGTATGTAAATTATTGCTGCTCGTTCCCTTTTTAATTTAGTTTTTAAGTGCTGCAAAAAATTACCTTCTCCCTGTGTTTTTCCTGCAGGTTGATATGGCTGCTCTTGTGCACATGACAGATGAAGATCTTAAAGCTATGGGAATACCAATGGTAAGTATCGTGATTTTGTATGAGAATTCTTTTGAAATTGCGACTTCCTGTTTTTCATTTTCTTCTTAGTTATTTTTTGCTTATGAATGGGAAGAGAAATCATAATGGAAAAGCATCAAATTAGTAGGTGTTGAGTCTCACGTGTGGATCATTTGTCTTCGTATATGGTCTTGGGCAATACTCATCTCTTGAGCTAGCTTTTGGGTTGAGTTAGGCCCAATGCCCATTTTCTTAACATGATTTCAAAGTCCAGGTTCAACCCAATTCATTTTTTACCTATGTTGGGCGCCCATCTTGTTTTGTCCACTCTCCAAATGTCCAGTCCTGGGCGTGCGGGGTGTTGAGTCCCACATCAATTGGGAATTAAGAATTGCGTCTTCTTATATGGTCTTGGACAATCCTCATCTCATGTGCTAGATTTAGGGGTTGAGTTAGACCCAAGGTCCATTCATGATTTACCCGATGTTGGACCCCATCTTATAATAATCACGCTCCAGATGTCCAGTCTTGGGCTTGTAGGGGTGTTGAGTTCACATCGTTGGGAGCTTGGATTATTTGTCTCTTTATATGGTCTTGGGCAATGTCTCTTTATATGGTCTTGGGCAATCCTAACCTGCTAATCTGGCTTTTGTGGTTGAGTTTGTCTCAAGGTCCATTTTCTTATAGCAGGCATTGTTTGTTATAAGAGAAATTTTTCTATAAATGTTTCTAGGGAAGTTTTTTTTGTTTTGGCAGTCCCGAAATCACGTTGATTCGAGAGATTAGACTTTTCCGAGGCTTACGGCCGAAGGATTCTTGAGTAGCACATCTTTGGATACAAATTTCAAAGTAAACCCTGACCACGTGCTGATAGCTTGGGCTTTCAGCCGAGAACTTCTATAGCCATTTGTACCATTCATTTCTTTGTTTTGAAGCTACTTTAGTGATCTTTTTTTTTTTTTCATCTTTAGGAGAAATCAAATGAACAATGATAGTGTTGAAGCTATGTTACTGAAATAAAAAGGATAGCATAGTGTCATTTATTCCATGCTGATTGAAAGCTTTGTCCCTTTTGGTTGTTTCAGGGTCCGAGGAAGAAGATAATATTAGCACTGGAGACTAGAGTCTGATAATTTTGGGTTGCATCTTCCGTGCTGGCTTGGCTTGGGTTTATTCATTGGTCTGCCATCCAACAAGTCAGCAGGCTTGTGTTTTATCTGTACAAGTCTATTTCTGATATTTATTTCTTTTAATTTTTGGGTTTTATCAAGTCGGCGTGGTTAACAAGAGCTCGCAGTGTATCAGTGCTACAACATTTAATGATGGGCTTGAGCCCTTAAGGGCGGGCATATAATTTAATGGCTTTTTGGTTGCTTGTCATGTTAATTTGGGATGCCAAATTTTGCTGCTTTGTTCAGCATCTAATTCTCTATACTTTCAATTCATTGCAACTATTAATATTTGTCCACTTCTCATGAAGATAAATCAAGGAGATACCATGCTTCATTAACGGTGAAGTCTGCCTTTTTACTCGCTGGAAAGGTCAATTTGTTCGACTGTAGTTCCAACCTGTACCCTCATAATATTCTCTTATATTTTATTTCTAATCTGTGCTCGCCGTTGTCAATGCTGAACAGTGTGTAAGCTCCATTTCGCTTGTAATTTCCCTCTGACCTAAAAATATTAAAGGGGGGGATTGGTATACTTGTTCCTTTTCATAGCAAAAAATCACTTATTAACCGCTAAAAATAAAGCCAGAATGATTTCTTTCTGCACCATCACGATGGCAGAGAAGGTGGATAGCTGATGTTTTATCTCGGAGATACAAGTTTAGCAATGAAAAATGATCCTGCACATAGCAAACTTTGCACTGCAATACATTGCGCTAAGCTAGCACCAAAATAGATATCCGTGACTGTATATCATCATTGTGAAACCTTTTGTACAAAATCTTCAGGCTGTAGTACCTATCTCAACTATGGATCCAAAACTTCTCCAGAACTTGTACACTACCATCGGAGTCATTTCCAGTCAAACCTCAACCTTTTTCATGTGGACTTTGCATTTGTCCATTTCATACCAGTTTTTGTTCTTCTGTTCTTCAAGATTTGGCTGCAAGCCAGCTGAAGTTGATCTGTGACTCCAACATGCTATTCAAGTTTGGCTTTCCATGCAAGGTACTTTCTGTTTTCTACTTTATATCTTTTCCATTCTCTAATGACTGCAAGAAGCACATGCAGTGAAACTGGCAGAAAGAATGGCTGCAGAACAGAATAAAACACTAGTATAAACATTTATTTCCTCCACCCAGACTAATCTCCTTGTTGGACTAAATAATGGAATGGCAATAAAATGCAAGCTATCGATTACTATTTAATAGAGAAAGAAATGAGTCTGATGCAGCATTTCTCATTGGAAATTATATCAATGCAAACAGCAAGTAAAGACAGCAACTTTTATGATGCTTCCCAGGATATCGACTTGCAGGAGGTGTATAAGAGTTAAGTTTTTCAGATTTTTCACTATGTTGACGCAGATGGAGCGTCTAAAGATAACTGCAAGTTAGAATTTTAATATTCAATTAAAAGAGTATGGAGGCTAGCTATGTTTTCACAAGCCATTCACAGATTATAGACATGATCTGAAATATTTCTTCAGATCAAGGATACATAAAAAAATCCTTCTTATCACATCCCTCTCTTCAGCAGTCAACACACATTAAATGTTACTTCCGAAAGGGCCGTGCTTTTAATAATTGCAATGAGAAATAGCCAATTGAGTGGTGATATGTTGGTTGTCTTTGTTGTGTTGAGCGTTGACATAATCAAAACAGAAGACATGCAGATGCATTGTCTGCTTCATGTGCACTTAAGTCCAACTAAATTGTATAATTTAATTGTTGACGAATACAACCGCTGAAGATGAACACTGAGCCAATGAAAGTGGGGTTGTATAGTTATTTGCTAACAGGTATAACCTACTAAAAGCAAATGAATGCTGAGTTATATTATATTTCAGCGTCATGAAGCATACCGAATATACAGCAAAACAGTGCTCAAATGAGTAGTAGCTCACGGACATCATTGATGGATGATAGAAGGCATCCTCTGCTAAGGCTCTTGCTTTTCTTGAGGAAACTGATAATAAAGGGAACAATTTTTTTTTTTTTTTTTAAAGAGAATTACAAGTTGAAGTCATGTTGTATTACTAATGCAAAGGTGAAGGAAGCATACCAGCAGAAGCATCAGAATATCCTAAAGACACATTGCTTAGGGATAATTTTGCAGCTTCAAGAGAATATTTTACCTGTTCAATTACTCAGAATTGTGAGTGCTGATAATTCACCAATAAGTTAAACCAAAATCCACAACACATCGCAGACATCTTTTCTTCGGAAAAGAAAATCCATTTTAGTTTCATTAACTCAGGAGAAAGTAGATAAATAATTAGGGGTCAAATAAATATTTCATATGGGAAACAAGAAGTTACATTTAAATTTCGAAATTAGATATTTACAACTGAAAGTATGAAGCTGCTAAAAAGTCATGGATTGAAACTCTAACCTGTTTCCCTATTTCATCCATGATGATCATCCTGGGAAGGGATTGAACCTGGAAAGAGAAAATCGTCAACACCAAGTATAAAGTACGCAGAAAGACTAGCCGCTGATGACCTACCAATCGAGAGAGAGATCCAAGGGTGGTGCCACACTGAAGAAGATTGAAGCATGTGTGATACCTAGATAACACATCCAACTCCCTAAAACAAGAGTTTTTAGAATACTTATCGTCAAATACACAGAGGCAGAACCAAAATTTAAAGTTTATGGGTTCTAATTTGCAACCAAACTCATAGCTCGTTAGTTACTGGGTTCGCAATTAAGTATTTATACATATTTAATAGATTTTCTAATACAAATATCATGTCTAGGCAAAAAGCTATTGGGTTCGTCCGAACCCGTAATTAACCCCTGCAAATACATGCCCACAGGATATGTACATCTAAATAAAAAGCAAGTTAAACTAAAAGTGTCATCATCGAAATCAAACAATTGTTTCGCCAACAGACATTTATATAAAACACATACTGACATTCGCAAAGAAAAAAAAAGGAAAATACAAGTGGTCAATATCTGAATGATTTCTAAGAACCAAAATATGCAACTACGAGATTCTGAGACAAAACGAGGAAAGTCTGATTCCTTTTGCGACTTGATACACTACTATCCAATAGAACATGAAAATGGAAATGTTTCTTATCATATAGAGTATCTACTTAGATCAGTGGTTTAGTTTTTTTTAATCAAGCATGCAATATCTTTAAGCTGTTTCCTCCATTCCATCTTTTTCATCCTAATCAGTATCTTACCATTCTGCAAAGCCTTTTGCACTGGTTAAAAGCACAGATGTGGCAAATGCACCAACATAATGGTTCTCAGACTTTAGACCAAATAGCTGGCGCAGCTGTCCCATGAAAACTTCAGATATCTTCTTCAAGTCCTGTTTCAGGACATGCATTTCTCAGTCTTAAGTTGTTAGAAACCATCCAAAAGAAACAAAGACATGGACATTGCATCCTAATGCTTTCTTTATTTCTTTCCCTTGCAAAAAGTAAAGGGCTTCATTCTTGGCCGTTCAAGTAGAGACTACACCATAGAATGTAAAAAGTTGCCGTATATCCTTTTTATATCAGATAAACACACAAAATAATAACTCAAAAGGAAAGAAATATGAGATAGGGAAGCATCATTATAGAAATTGGCATTGCCACTGATCATTTGATGAGAATTATCTATATCTCACTTTCTCATTTTAGATTCATGATCCAGGTAAACATATCATGTGAAATTCACACATGTAGACAAACACAAATATGTAACATATGCATAAATGCCTATGCAAGCTACATCAACATGCCTACATGCTCAGGTTGCCAAAACAACAACGATTTAAAGTGGAATAGAATACATGATTGCATGCAGAAGACACTTAAGTAACATCACAGCAAATTAAAATCCATGTGAAGAATGCATAGAAATATGTAAAGCATAGCAACACTCCTCTTCCTTTTCAGAAAGTGAAAAGCAGAAGACCTCAAAGTAAAAGGTCTCTTTACTTATGAACAAAAAAGATCTCCACGTGAAAGTTTATCTTATTTCTCAAAAAAAGGAGATTCAAAGTAAAAGATTCTCATGTCAAGGAACTGTATATCCTCAAACTTTCTCAATGAGGCTCGTTCTTCTCGACTTTTTAACTGTTAGACACCATAAAGAGAGGCTCCTTACCTCAGAGGAAATTTTGTGCTTGGGAAGATGTTGAATTTGTAAATTCTCTGAACAGGCCGGTGGATTCCAGACAATAATACCTCCCCACATCTGGAATCGACTGTATTAGACCGCATGATATATGAAATGGCTAACAGAGTCTTAAACATGTCTACAATAAATTTGATACTCACTGGAGATATAAAGCCATTTGTCATGGATATCTCTCCATTTGGAAACTGCAACTTTAGAGGGCACTCTTTTGCAGATGGCACATATCTGGCATTGAGAAAGCAAGCCAAAATGTCACTACATAATGCTGAATTTAACCAGCTTAAATTTGAAAGAACAATCAGTTAATGTGACTGGTTTTTGCAATACATAGTGCTCAAGCATCTCATTTTCTTCTTTTTCAGCATACATATAAGAAGTTTGACCTTAATCAGTAGCGTTGCACAAGATTTGGCAGAAAAATTTCCTCAAAGATTTATCAGATGAAGAGGACGGTGCTGTTTCTCTGCCTATACAAGTTTATTCAAGTCAACAAGTTCCGTTGAAAAAAGGGGGAAAATACTTTAGCAAGTAAATGCTAATGATATTCCACATACTATAATGTCAGTCCATGCATATTAATATCAGTGCAAAAGCTCCTGCATGTTATTCATTGAATGATATATCCACTAAGAAAAAGGGGTAATGAAATCAAAAGCATACAGCACAAAATGCAGGACTTTTGACCGCCCTCCAGCTGCTGTTGAAGTATCCAAGTGCCATTCATTTGAATTTACCTACAAAAACTCAGATAATATACAAATTAGAATAATATTTGAATTTCTGTCCTTTTTCTTGTGCAGTTAATCCATCATGCTGACCATCAATAAGAATATCATATTCATAGTAATTGCGTTAACTTACAAAGAAAGGAAGATCTTTTGTACTGAAAATATAGCTACCCTGCTTGTCATCCCAATACGAATATGAAGCCTTTGGAGTATGATATAGAACCTGCATACAAAAGAGCTCAATAAGTATAAGTTCAAAGGAACCAAAGGAAAGACAGACTTTTAGTGATATAAGAATATAAAGGGCAGACAGCTAACCTGGCTTTCCACACTAATATCAGCCACTGGTCTTAAAGCATCGACAACAGGAGCCAGCAGAATCTCATCTAACTCCTTAAAATCCCTGCAGATAGATGATAATATTTTATGCTGTAGGCTTTAAGATATGGGTTCGGTAGGACCCAATAGCTTTGGCCTACAAAAATTAAATTCAGAACCCAGTTGTGCACTTGAGATCATTGTCCTAGAATCTATAACCCATAAAATTCAAATCCTGATCCGCCCTTGATTTTAGATGAGTAAAGAGATACTAATATATTTGATTGGCTTTTAGTTCAAACAAGGATAAACATACATTTGTGAAATATGAACTTTAGCTATCCAAGTAGGGTACAAACACATTAACCAATACACACTACATTTTAATTCATAGAACAGAAACGCTGTACAATGACACGAAGAAAAATAATTACTGGCAATGAGACACAATGTCATAAGTAAATTAGGATCTAGCTAAAAAAGAGAGAGCAAGGAGATTACCAGTCATAAACCCAATCATGCGGATCAGAATTCAAAAGACTGAATGAAAGCACGACTTTGCCATCTGCACCTACTGGCATGAATTCCCCACGAATTGATCCTTCTTCCTTCCCACCATTCACAAACACTTTGACAAAAATCTCCGCCATCTTCTCAGCAGCTTTCTTCACCGAATCTTTTCCTACAATCCAAGCATGCCTATATTTTCCAACAACAACTCTCCCCTCCTCCTCATCCGCATTCCTCTTCACCACCACAACCGTATAAAGTTTCCTATTCTTACTATCCAACACAGACTCCAAATACTCATCAAAATCCTCGTCATCGTTCAGCTTATCAAATCCATTCAACGCTCCGCATTGCCATTTACCTACATTTTCGCTTTCACTATGAATACAGTTGGAACTGGAATCAACTGTTACTGCCACGGTATAATTGTTTCCGCACGTGCCACAAGCTGGAATAACTTTCGAAGTCAACTTTTGCATATTAGAATTGATCAAAAGCCCTAGCTCATTTATATCAGTAATATAATCGAAGTTTATAAAAACTGCTCGAAATTGGCAAGGATATTGCAATGGGTTCTTCTCCATTGCTGATGATAGTAAATCGATGTCTTCAAATGGCAATGGCGCTCGATAAATTTCGATTGATTGAAGTAAGAAAGGCAAAGCTGTATTATACATGAGAAATAGAAGAAGAAATTGTTACTAGTTTTGAAAATGAAGTTTAAATATAACAAAAAAGGATATGTAAGAGTGTTGGGGTTACCGATGAGGAAAGAGAAGAAGACGGTGAGAGTGAGAAATAGACGCTTCAATCCAGGCTTAGTTTTACGCATGGTTTTAGGGTCGAAATCTGATGCCTCTTCCGACATAGTGTTAGGTGGATCAGAGGAGGAAGTTAGTGCTTCGGAGATCTCCGCCATGGTTGAATCCTTAGTAGCTCCCTCCACCGGCATCACATCACAGTGTAAATACGGCGAAGAAGAAAAATGGTTTTAATTATTACTTGTATAGAAACGGTGTACTTGTCATATCAATGTGCCGTCTTAGCTCAGCTGGTAGAGCGCATGGCTTTTAACCATGTGGTCGTGGGTTCGATTCCCACAGACGGCGTTTTACCCCTTGTTGTATTTTCAACCTTTTTATCTTTTTCGCTTCGCTTTTTGTTTCCTGAACTGGGAAACAATCATATTTGGATTCTCCTTTCACTTGTATCAGTAGATTTAATATTGGAACAGAATAACTGGTTTTTAGAAAGGTCTTGTGTTTAGATTTGGGATAAAGATTCTTGATGCAGTATCCGTCATTCAGTATCACTAAAATGTGAAAAACGCATGCAGTTTCAGAAGTATTTGTGATGTTAAGGTTTAAATATAATCTTTTAAAAGAATTTCGAGGTATATAGGCTAAAAAACATTCCCAACTAATTTGGGACTGAGACACAGTTGTTGTATGTTTCCCTCCAACATGCTTATACAAAGACAAGGACTAAAGAGGTGAACTTCTGATTCCCAGTGGGCATAAATGCGCTTAAAGAACTTGTCACCACAAGACCTCAAACCTCTCCTATTGGGATGCAGACATAGTGCATTGATTTCTCAAATCCATGCTGTTATGGTATCATCTGGGCTGTTTACCAGTGGAAACTCCTTAGCTCAATTAATATTGTCCTATGGTAGAGCGGGTGATCTAGAATCTGCCCACAAAGTGTTCGATAAAATTCCCCTGAGGAGAGTAGATTCATGGAATGCGATGTTAATTGCCTATTCGAGGAATGAGTGCCCTGTTGAGGTCGTAAATGCTTATAAACAAATGGTTTTTGAAGGCGTCAAACCTGATAGTTCAACTTTCACCGTGGCACTTAAGGCATGTGCGATTTTGCAGGATTTGGAGAAGGGTGAAGTGATTTGGGAAAAGGTGGTCGAGTGTGGGTATGAAAATGATGTCTTTGTTGGGTCCTCTATTTTGAACTTGTATGCTAAATGTGGGAAGATGGACAAAGCAGCAATTGTATTTGAAAAGATGCAGAAGAGGGATACTGTTTGTTGGACTACCATGATCACGGGTATTGTACAGAGTGGTAAAGGGAGAGAGGCCGTGGATCTGTATCGGAGGATGCAAAAGGAAGGCATGGTAAGTGATGGTGTTGTTATGCTGGGTTTGATGCAGGCATGTGCTAATATTGCAGACACAAAATTGGGCTTGTCAGTTCATGGTTATATGATCCGCAGAGCTCTTCCTATGGATGTGAATATGCTGACTAGCCTTGTTGATATGTATGCCAAGAATGGAGAGTTGGATCTAGCTACTCGTGTATTTCGAAAGATGCCCTGTAAGAATACTGTTTCTTGGAGTGCTTTGATTTCTGGCTTTGCTCAAAATGGCTTTGCTGTTAATGCTCTTCAGCTGTTGATAGAGATGCAACTGTTGGGACTCACACCTGATGTAGCTTCACTTGTAAGTGCACTTCTAGCATGTTCTCACATTGGCTCTTTAAAATTGGGTAGGTCAATTCATGGTTATGTAGTTAGGAAAGTCATTATGGACCAAGTTTTAAGTACAGCCTTTATTGACATGTACGCTAAATGTGGACTCATTTCTTGTGCCCGTGCCCTTTATGAACACATCGGTTCCAAGGACTTGATATGTTGGAATACAATTATAGCGTGCTATGGGATCCATGGGCTTGGAAGAGAGGCACTTACCCTTTTCCAGCAGATGAAGGACAAGATAGAACCAGATCATGCAACTTTTGCTGCTCTTCTTTCAGCTTTGAGTCACTCGGGATTAGTGGCGGAAGGACGACATTGGTTTGATGTCATGGTCAATGAATACAATATTAAACCTTCTGAGAAGCACTATGCTTGTTTGGTTGATCTATTGGCTCGAGCTGGTGAAGTTGAAGAAGCTAAAGATATCATCATTTCTATGGAAATGAAACCTGGGCTTGCTGTTTGGGTTGCCCTTCTATCTGGTTGCCACAAGCACAAGAAGTTTTTGATTGGAGAATTGGCAGCAAACAGGGTACTTGAATTAATTCCAGAGAACATAGGTACTTTAGTATTAGCAGCAAATTTCTTTGCGGCAGCAAAAATGTGGGATAAAGCAGCTGCTGTGAGGAAGGTTATGAAAAAGGCAGGGATGAAAAAAGTTCCTGGCTACAGTGCTGTGGAGGTAAATGGAAGACTCCATGCTTTTCTTATGGGTGATATAAGTCACCCTCAATATGAACAAATAATTGGACTTCTGTGCAATCTGGAGAATGAGATGAAAGCTATGGGCTATGTGCCAAAGACTGAATTTGTGTTGCAGAATCTTGAAGAAGAGGCCAAAGTGAAAGTGTTGTGTTATCATAGTGAGAGACTTGCCATTGCTTTTGGACTCTTAAACACTGCACCGGGAACCAGGTTGCTTATCACAAAGAACCTGAGGGTCTGTGGTGACTGTCATGAAGTAACAAAGTTTATCTCTGTTATAGTAAAAAGAGAGATTATTGTAAGGGATGTTAAACGATTTCATCACTTTAAGGATGGAAGATGCTCCTGCGGTGATTACTGGTGAATCATGTCTAGACACGCAAAGATATTTCAGGCTGTGTGACTACTGGATATAAACTAATATATGGGGAAAAGTTATTTGTTGCTGCCTTGGCCTTCAATAAGAGGCCCTTCACCTGATAGCTGTGTTATGATCTGTAGAATTTATAGACTGCTATCGTCTTGTGAGAAGCAGGATACTTGTCTCGCCTGTTCACCGTACACCTGGAAATCTTTTAGCTGCATTAAAGATTAGGAGTCGTCTGGACTTACTTCCTAAAGTATCTCTTGTTAGTAAACTGATCCATTGCATGATGTTCGTGCACCTCTTGAGTGACCACTATTTGTCAGATTAAGAATTTGAATGGGATTTCAGGACATCCTATAGCTTCGATCACATTCTAACAGAGGAACCACTTCTAGCAGGAAATAAGTTGCTTCCACTTCTTCTGAGAGAGGGAAGCAAATGCTTAACAAGCTTCCATAAGGCAGAGTGGTGTCTTGAGGACTTAACTTAGCTGCTGATTTCACTCTCATGCAAGCCGTATCAAAATGGAAAATTAAAATGCATCAGCATCAGCGGCTAACAAAAGATAGACTGCATTAAATGGATTTTATCATGGAACATCAGCGGATAACTAGCATAGTTTCTAAAGTCTGATTGCTCGCCAACTGTAAAGATTGCTTTGTATTTCTGCGGAGTTGACAGATTGATTCACTGCTTGATTAAAAGATGAACTGGAGTTTGCAGTTTGACCTCCAACGAAAGAGTGGGTAATTTTCTATTTTCAGTTGGCAGCAGCAGCTAAAATTCAGTTAAAGGCACCTTGCATAACTTTTATTTTGTGGAGGAACAAGAACTAGAGTTCACAACCAATTCTTGAAGTAATTGGTATGCTTGGAAAGAAAGAATTGTTTGCAAGCGGTTGTTTACAACGAATTAGATGCTCTCTCATCTCTTCAAACCCATTTTGCTGGATTCTGGTTCAAATGAATTGAGAAGCAACTGAGCAACTGCCTATTGTTTTTCAGTAGCCCAGATGTTCACAACGAAGAGCAAAAGACTTCTATGACTAAGCTTGTGATTAAGTATGAGCCTCTAATAGCTTTTTAGGGTCTGTTTGGTATAATGGAAAATGTTTTCTTGGAAAACAAGTAGTAATCTTATTCATTTTCCGGTGTTTGGTACGCAAATTAAGGAAAATAACTTCTCAAGAGTATTCATAAATAATTTAGATATGATAAACATGAAGTCATAAACTTTTAAACCAACAACCTTCCGAATCCACAAATTTCATAAACTTTCGAAACCGTGGAATTTCGAACCCATAAATTTTATAATTTCTAGACTCGTAAACTTCCAAACTCATAACTTTGGAACTTGTAAAATTTTGAACCTTTAAACTGATAAATAAAAAAAATTAAAACTGAAAATATATTTAAAAAACATTTTTTTCGGGAGAGGGGGACAGGGGCCGGGGGGGGGGGGGGGGGGAGGGGGGCAGAAAAAGGGAAAAAGCAAAAATTTGAAATTACAAAAAAAGGTAAATTTTTTTTTTTTTGCAGGGTGGGGGTGGGGGTGCAGAAAAACGAAAAAAAATAAATTTGAAATTGCAAAAAAAAAAAAAATGTATTTTTTTTTTTTTGCGGGAGGTGGGGAGTAGGGGTAGTTGGGTGGGCGGTAACAGAAAAACTGAAATTTGGAAAAAAAGTCTTTTTTGGAAAGATGTGGTAGGGTGGGTTGGTGAAGGTGGGGAAGGTTGAAAAAGTGTTTTGGAAAATGTTTTCCTTCTCTTGATAAGGAAAACATTTTCCTCTAATTGGAGGAAAATGAGTTGGTAAGGAAAATATTTTCCAAAACATTTAAGCCAACCAAACATGAAAAAATTGGAATTCATACCAAACACACACTTAATCATCCATTTATTGGCTGGAGGAATTATATTTTTTCCCTGTAAGCCAATTATGTTTGGCTGCTTTTAAAAGGACATTTTTTTAAAAAAGGTTTTGGGGCCTTTTGGCCTAAGCTTCTTCATTCCTTGGGTCTCAAACTGTGCATATGTATGAAAAATTGAGCATGTAGTTGCCCTACAAACTACTAACATTATATGGTTACATTTGTTTCAAGTTGTTTAAAACTCTAAGCAAAACTCATGGAAAGCTTTTGCTCACATCTTTCAGATTGAACTTTCAATTGAGTTAAGAATAGAGATAACACATCTTAATAGTCTGATGCAAGGCATCTGGATTTTAGCAATGTCTATATCGGAAAAACAATACTACAAGATTCTCAATGATTGACAACAACTCCCAAAATCCCTTCTGCTAATACAAGGGTCAAGGCGTACAGGCACAAAATGTTCATTCAACACAGCCAGTTATCAGAAACGTTTCAAAATTTGAACCAATGGGTTCTGTCTATTTTCTCAACTCCGATATCCATGAGCTTGATTCTGAAGATTTTGATTGTCTTCTAACAGACGGTCATATTCTAAAAGTAGATCTGCAGCTTGTTTTTGGAGGGCAGCAACATGAGCTTCTGCAGTTTCCACAAGTTTGTTTTTCTGCTCCAACTGCAACTTGACCTTCTTCAATGACTCTGTTAAACTAGAGATTTCTTTCTGCGACTGTTTCATTTCCTCGGCAGCTTTATCTGCCTTCTCCTTAAACTGCAGCTTTTCTTTCTCAAGACTTTCAAATTCTTTCTTTGACGATCCCGCATTATTGCGCAATACAATCAGTTTCCGAAGGTAATGGTGCATACGATCAATTAAGAATCCAAGAAACAGAGAAAACCCTGTGCGATAAATGTCATTCAGGTGCAGATAAATTAACATAAAAGAAATTGAATAATAACTAAATATGATGCCGCACAATTCAAAATTTCAACGGCATGCTTAAATTTAGCCACCTGAACAATTAACCCATTTATAATGGTTTTCTCTCAGCGGTCAATATCCCGCAGTAGATTTAAACTTCAGGCTTATCGGTGCAAAGACCTAAAGGTATGTTTGCAGATTAACTGCTGCCTAGGCAGGATACCAGCTTTTATGCTTTCTCCATCTCAAGACATAATACTTCAGAATCAGACTTAAGTACTACATTTAAGCACTTGTAAAAGTAGGCAGGCATATCCTTCACTCGCAGCAATCAGCCGTAAATCTTGACATGTATATATGTTGTACCTATCCATTGTGAATTCTTACTCCATAACCATGTCATATCAAATGGAGTATACCACACAGCTTCAAGAAAGAATCAAGGAACGACCTGTACAGAGAGTGACTCCAAACATTTCTTTTACTAAGATGGAACATTTCGAAACAGTAACAGAACCATCAATGGAATATCAACAACAATTGTTGAGAAATGACTCTGTCAAACGTTTGCCACACAACCTACTCTCTCCATATCCCAAGAGGTTTCAGAAAATTGTTTTCTTACACTTGAATGTTGTTAGACTAAAAAGAATAAAGCGTTAATTACCAAAAACAAAAATAAAGCTTTTTGAATGGCTGACATTAAAGCAGCTGCTTTGCTAGACTCACTATCATCCCTAAATTAAGATCAAGAAGCAGGATTACCGGTGCACTGCTTGTCAACTGCATAAAACTTCTTCTGACAGCTAGGAGAGAAGAATTCCCCTTCTTCCCCCAAAACCAAACCAACAACAACAACAAAATCCAGTATAATCCCACGAGCAAGGTCTGGGGTAGTGTGTACGCAGACCTTACCCCTACCTTTATGGAAGAGAGGCTGTTTCCGATAGACCCTCGGCTCAAGGGAAGAAAAAGAAAGCAGTAACAACAAGCAATACTAACAACAAGATAATAAGAAACAAGCAGTAACCATAACAAGATAACAAGCATTATCAGCAATATAATAAGAAAATATGTAGTAATCAAGGCTGTCAATAATCGAAAAACAAGGCTGACTAATTACTACTACCGGTATGGAGAAGACACACACTCGACTACCTACTAACCTTCTACCCTAATCTTTGACCTCCACACCTTTCTATCAAGGATCATGTCCTTAGTGAGCTAAAGCAACGCCAAGTCCTGCCTAATAACCTCTCTCCAACACTTATTTGGCCTACCTCTACCCCTTTTAAGACCACCCAAGGCTAACTTCTCACACCTCCTCACTGGAGCATCTGTGCTTCTCCTCTTCACATGCCCAAACTACCTAAGCCTCGCTTCTCACATCTTGTCCTCCCCCAAGGCTACTCCTACCTTGTCCCGAATATTGTCATTTCTAATTTTATCAATCCTGGTATGTCCGCACATCCATCTCAATATCCTTATTCTCGCTACCTTCATCTTCTGAACATGAGAGTTCTTGACTGGCCAATACTCTGCTCTGTACAACATGATAGGTCTAACAACCACTCTGTAAAACTTATCCTTAAGTTTAGGTGGCAAATTCTTATCACATAAAATACCGGATGCGAGTCTCTATTTCATCCACCCCACTCCGATATAATGAGTAACATCCTCATCAATCTCTCAATTTCCTTGGATAATAAACACAAGTCATCCATAGCTCGCTTATGGATGACTTGTGTATCAAGCCCCACTTCTACGTCTGCACCCTCAGTTTCGTCACCGAACTTGCACTTCAAGTACTCAGTCTTGGTCCTACTCAACTTGAAACCTTTAAACTCCAGGATCTATCTCCAAACCTCCAGTCTCGCATTAACTCCGCCTCGCGTCTCGTCAATCAAAACAATATCATCCGCAAATAACATACACCAAGGCACCTCTCCTTGAATGTGGCACGTCAGTGTGTCCAACGGCAAGGCAAATAAGAATGGGCTAAGAGCCGACCCCTGGTGCAACCCCATCACAATTGGAAAGTGGTCTCAATCCCCCCACTGTCCTCACTCGTGTCTTGGCTCCATCATACATGTCCTTAATCATCCAACTGTAAGTCAACGGAACACCCCTAACCTCCAAACATCTCCATAGAATATCCCTCGGGACTTTGTCATATGCTTTCTCTAGATCAATGACTATCATATGTAAGTCTCTCTTCCTCTCCCTATATTGCTCCACCAACCTCCTTACAAGGTGAATGGCTTCCGTAGTCGAACGTCCCAGCATGAATCCGAAAAAAATTAAAAGAGTTAGCTTTTCTATCAACTTTTGCTTCATTTTCTTGTTTCTCATCACATCTCAAAGATGATTTCTCATATTAGTCTGGTATTAAATCAATTCTAAAAGCATATCCTTTCAGACCAGTTGCTATCTTGTTTTCTTTTAGTAGCACGAACAATTCAAATTAAGGTCGGTTCCCACAAATTCCAACTAACTCATCAAAAAAGCTTGAGAACAAGCTTCCTTCATGCATGAGAATTTGGTAAAAACGACTACATAAATTAAGAAATTAAAAGGCATCCAATAAATCTACTAAATCCTACCAAACATAATTATTAACAATTGAAATGAAAAAATGCAATAGGCAAGGCTTGGTTACATGTGCCTGCTAATTCTCTTCATCCGCATTCAAACCAAAAAGTAACAACCACCAAATAAGGAAAATCATAAAATAAATCCTAATGCATACCCCCCCCCCCCCTCCAAAAAAAAAAAACAGAATACAATCATCAACAAAAACAACTGAACCAAGAATCTGCACTTCATTTGCAATGCCACAATAGCATTAAGTTCTCACAAGTAGAGTTGTTTTATTATCAGAAACCAACAACAAATGAATTGAACTCACTATTTGCATTTTATAGAAGAAAAGGAAAGGGTTAGGATCATACCCATGAGAGTAGCCTCTAGCAAGTTGGTTCTCCACAAAACCTGATCCATTGGTGTCATAGTACCAAGCTTAGCTCCCTTGTTCTGAATCTTGATAATACTAATAAAGTTGGAAAATAATATAGCTGCTATTGTACCAGCAATTGTTAAGACAGTACCCTTTCTCATCTTCACCTGATCTAAACACTTCATCACCAGTTCCCTCAGTGGCCCAATCTTCACCATTAGAAGAAATGCCACCATACCCTCCAAACATAGAACCATAAACAACAATTGAATCATCTTTACACTTTTTTTTATAAAAAAAATCACCTTTTTTGAAGCTTCAAACTTCCTTTAACTAAAACCCCACTTTGAAAAATACGAAATTTCTTCAAAAAAACCAAATCATTAAACAAAACTACAAGTGAAAGATGCCTAATAATAAAAAACGAATTTTTTTAGAACCCATTTATAAAGAACTGTAGAAGGAAGAACCAAACCCTATAAAGCTAGTGACTTTAGTAGAAAATGTTAAGGGTTTTGAGCTGCAGATCTATGGAATTGTAGTCTTCAGCTAATAGAAAAAAGATATTTAAGCAAAACCCATTTTAGTTCTACTTTCACCTTTTGCTTTCTCTAAGCAAATGGTGTGTTGGGTTTTTTGGGGATTAGTGGGATGAGGTTTTCACTCTACCTTGGGAAAAGGAATAGGAGGGAGAAAAAAGGTGGGAAAAAAGAAAGAAAAAAAATTTAAAAAGGTAAATTATTAATGTTATTTTGCTAATATTAGTGTATCTGTTCCGACATTAGAAATGGGTTTACGGGAGTTGGAAGGACGATTGCGCTTCGGTCTTCATGTGTACTTGTTGCTGAATCTGCCCTCTGTCATCACGTACATTGAGTTATTCTGTACAAATTGCAAATAAGCCCTCGTGATTTTGAATATTGCTTATACATCCCCCACTTAATTTGACTGTTTTTTTAATTATTGTTATTATTGGTTTTTTACTGCTTTGGATTTTAAAGAGTAAATTTTTGCATAAATGTTTAGATAAAAATCAGAATTAAAAGGTAGAGCTACGATTGAAAGTATTTAAAACCTAAAATTTGCTTAGAAATTATGTGAGAAGTTGAGAACGTAGGAATATGTGATGGATTTAGAAAATCACTATTTTAGCAAAATGAGTGACGGATTTAAATTTCCTAATGTGTAGTAAAAGATAAATGATTGAGTGGTGGAATGAAACATGCCAAAATTAAACATAACTGATTCATGTAGCCAAGCGTAATTATATTATAACTGAGGCAAGTTGTTATGGTTGTTGTGTTAGGTTTTTATAGGAAACATATTTCCCCTAAGGAAATGGGAAGGTTTTTTGGATGCAAAAGAATAAATGCCTAGTTTTTCTTTTCTCGAATAGGGTGTAAAAGTAAACTACATGAATTATTAGATATACTGTGATAGCAAAATGTACTAATAAGTAACTCATTAGATGAAACCTAGCTTGAATAAAAGCAATGGCTAGCACTTATAGTATATGCTTAAGGTAACATAAGAAAGAACAAAAGTAAGACTTACTCTAAAACTTGAGGAATTATTTGAGTTAAATCGTGTTGTTTGTTGATATTACTTCTTTAACTAGGGAAGTTAAAAGATTTGGTATATTGCTAAGTCAGACTTATAAATAGTCATAGGTGTTTTTCCGTAAAACAGTATAATTAAATTTGTAACATAATTTATAGATACGTGAATTAATTTATCCAGAAATATGAAATAAACAAGAATAGAAATAAGATTACAAAATAAACTTTAAAGAACATACAAGCCTGACTATGAACTTATCCTCTTCGGTAACATAAATAAGAACGATATTAAGAACAAGGTAAAAGAATGATGTTATAGAAGGAGAGTTGATTCAAGCTTTTGTGTACAGAATATTTAGTATCCTATAATGAATATTAATTCTCCTATTTATAGCTATATTTAGTGAGACAAGATCCCCAAATCAAGCTCATCTTGAATGAGGATAAAACCATCATCGATGACTGCATAATGATTGGCTATAAATGCAGATATTTTTTGTAATGGCGGCTCATTGATTGGTATCTGATATCAATACTTCAAATCTTTGTTATCAGTTATCCTATTTTCGGAATTCACCCAGCACCGATCACATGCTTGCAACTGGTATCAACTATTTGCTGACTCACGTATTACATGTGTTCAGCTCCACGTGTCACCTTCTCATTCGTCCAACTGTCATTAACCAATTTTACTGCATATAGATACTCTCCCTACTTTTTAGTGACGCAACTTAGTGTTACCGGGAAGTAGATAAGACCTTTTTTCTTGGCGAAAAAGTTTCTGATGCTTGAATGGCCGCACATCTCTTCACATTTAATGAGCCAAACATGTGTTATCCCGTGTTTCGGCAAATATTTCCGCCAGTTTTCAAGGTAATCATGACCACAATTCTTTCTGTTTATTAACTTCTCCACTACGTATCACTTTTCCCTTTCACTTTTGCAAATCCTTTTTCTTCTTTGAATCCCCTTAGAACCCTACTGCAAAATTCAACTTTTTTTTTTCAGCAAATATTTCCTTACTCAAATTTCTCACCAACATGTCTTCTAACACTACTGTACTCGGAAACTCTGGCCTTCTCTTAGGTGAAGGCCCTAAGAAGAACAAAACCAAAGAAGTTGATGTTGAATCTGAACCTCCTATCGTTAACACCATTATTCCTCTCCAACTTAACACCAAATCTGACTTTCAAGAACAAAAAAGATCCCATTAATCCCAAAAGTGACAGACCCTGGCCCGTTCATAGGTACCCTTCTTCCATTCATCTTTCCAGCATCTCAATTATGAAGGAAGACTGCGAATAGAACAATATTGAAATCTTCTCCCCTAGTGAAATAAAAAGGGCCACCTTCTCCAAATCAAGGTTCATGTATGTTTATACGTACACTTTCACTTTGGGAGTGAGAAAAGAAATCGACCCAATAATTTTGGAATTTTGTCATCGGTACCAAATCTGTTTGGTACAAGCAGGCCCATCAGTTTGGCGTATGTTGGCTTGCCTCCGCCAATTATGCTCTAAGACCGGGGAAACCCTAACTCTTGCTCACATGATGAATCTCTACTCCCCAAAGATGTTCTATGGGGGTATGCTAAAACTTAGCAAATGTACTTATCATGATCTTCTTACCGGCGATGACGATGACAACGACTGTGGATGGATGAAACGATTTGTTGTTATTGCTGCCAGGGACATCCTCCCGACCACAACACTTGCTTTTCCTGAACCATGGAATCTTCTTCGTAAGTCTTCTGATATCTTTTCCTTTCCGTATTTAAAAATATTTTCCTGCTTTATTAACCTTGCATTTTTTTATTCCAACTACTCATTGGAAACCTCCACGGGTTCATGACCTGGCCCAATGTGTACAAAAAATTCTAGATATTACAAAATCAGAGTCCCGGAGGTGAAAAGAAATGGCTCCCAAATGTGAGTGAAAAGCCAAAAACCATGGTAAATAAAAATTCTTTCTCCCTTCTTTCAATCTTTCAACATAACTTAGAAACAATTTGTTAACTATCTTTTTGTACCACATAGGACTTTCGAAAGGATCCATTGTTTGAACCGACATCGAGGCTCTCGATGACTCGGTGGAAGCCGAACTGGTACTGCAAAGTTCCCTTAACCATAGGAGAGCTCGTAAATCTACTCTCACTTCTGGTGAATATGCCTCTTCCCGAAGTCCCCAACCCAAAAACAAGAAACCAAAGAGGAAACGTACCTCCTCGGATGGGACTCAAGAGAAGAAATTGAAAAGAACATCAATCGGACTGGCAATAGTAGTCCTCGATAACAAAGAAAGCGATGATAAAGTGGTCGCCCTTCATAGAAGAAAAAGACCTTCAGCAGCTCAGCCGGGAGAGCTTCGAACACCACCACGGGGGGAAGTTCAGAGCCTCTTCACAAAAATAGATTTGGTTAAAAATGTCGATTCCCGTTTTTCGACTTTTGTCGACGCCTCCGGTCAAAGGATTTCAATCTTTGAACTTCCTCTACCACTAACTTCTGAGCCGATAGTATTTGCCTCTCCTTTTAGACCAGCTGCTACCTCTCTACCGGTGCCATCTGAACAAATAGAAGATGCTCCTTCCCTGCAGTCACCCGACTATGGAAATTTGGAAAATACTTACTCGACACTTACTCAAGACCCTCATGGAAAGATAAACATTATACTTACGGTTTCGAATGAGTTCCATATGCTTATCAAGCCAGTGGAGCTCGTCAATTATCTGAAGTCGCTGGCCACATAAAAAGATTGGAGAAAAATGGACTCTTTTTCCGCGGAGAGTCTATTAATTAAAAGCATGCATTGCTCGACACAGTTACCAATATAATCATCTCCCATCACTCTTTATTTGTTATATTTTGAATTAATAACATTAGCTTTAACCTCTTCAAGCCACCCTTCTTACTTCCGAAGGCCTGCAAAGGTTAATTTTGGATAAACAAACACTTACTACGGAATGAGATCAACTTTTGGCTTAACAGAGTCAGCTTGACGAGCGCCTCCCGATGCTGGAAGCAAAAATTGCTTAAATGGATGATCTTGAGGCTCGGTTGTAGCAATCCAAGGAGAACATAATGACTCATTGCCAAGAGGCTGCACAATTGCCTGAAGGCCTTAAGGATGCAAAGGCTAAGTGACTGACCTACATGATACCATGACTATTGTTGTCGAGCGCGAGTTTGCTTTCATGGAGCAAGTCAATAACTTAGAGGCTAGCTTACGCTCCAAAACCAAGGAGGCTAATGTTGCCGAGGAGAAGAGAGCAAGAATGGAAGAAAGGTTCAAAAGTGTCATGGAGCAGAATCAACTTCACGCGACCACCAATGTTGAGCTTGATTCCAAAATCACCATTATGGAAGCTGAAAATAATAAGCTCCAATCCAAGATTGAAAAACTCCGAGCTAAACTCCAAGACCAGGAAGATTCTATCCTCTTCGAGAAAACATATGCCATATATCATACTAAGAGAAGGACTTTGGAGGAGGCCAAAGAAGGCATTGCAAATATTGATGAATGCATTGCCAAAGCTCGTAAACTAGAGACAACAGCTTTCAAGAACCTCCCAGCTCAGCCTGCTACTTCTGACTCCTCGAATTCTAACTTCGAGTATTCGGGGAAGAGGAAGATGAAGCCCGAACTGGAAGCGGAACAACCCCCTCCAAATAAAGAAAACAAAGACTCTTCTCTCCCTTCAGGCTCTGGCAGCAAGAATAATTGATGTACACATTTTTTTCTTTTTTTTCTTTTTAATTTCTATAATTATGCCCAAACTTATTTATTGAGTTCAGAATTCTAATTAATGATAATTCTTTGCTTAAATGTTATGCAAAAAATATTCTTTTTCCTTTAACTAACAAAGCTTCAAGAATCTTTTCACATTCGATAGCTTTTGATTCCGGGCATTAATACTTCCGGAATCTAACCTTTGACTATGAGGGTTCATATGAGAGGGCTCTTAGGTTTACAGTACTCTTAAAGAGGACGTATCCTGTTCATACCAACACAAGCATGTGATGTTTTAACTAAATTTCAAATGATAAAGTAAATTAACTTGTCATTCGGACAAGAAATAAGATAAAAATAAAAGGACTTTGATTTATTCTCTCTAAATTTAAAAGTACATTTACATAATCATTCTTTTGCTTAAGTAAATAAAGTTTCTAATACATGTGACTAACTTGTACAACTTATTTCTATGGGACTGATCATGCAGTCCCCGGTCCTGATAATACATTGTTCCCGGTTCTAACAGTCCCCGATCTTCGTAACACTTTTAGTGCCTTCATACATAATGGTTCCCCCCAGTGTTCGGATGCTAAGTATAAGAATTAGAACACTGGAAGTCTTGTTTTTGTCGATGACCCTTTCTTCGTAGTATGTTTTACATTGCTGCCTCATTAAAAACCTTGCCGAAAACACCTGATTGGGACAAAAACTGGACGAAAGAAAAAAGAGCACATCACATACTTTCGGTTCCAGTAAGGATCTTTAGCAATAATACTCTTTGAGGTAAGTCGCGTTCCAATTGCTTGACTATTTAACTCCATTTTATTTTCCAATACATATGAACCTTTACAGGTTATAGGTGAAATCTGCTAAGGTCTTTCCCATGTTGGACCTAGTTTTCCGACATTAACTTCCCGAGTATTTTGAGTTACCTTTCTCATAACCAAATCTCCAACTTTGAAATATTGGAGATTTGCTCTACGGTTGTAATATCTTTATATTCTTTACTTTTGTGCCACCATCCTCACATATGCCAGATTTTGGTGCATTTCAAGAAAATCCAGTTTCACCAGCAATTCTTCATTATTTGTCTCCTCGTTTGGCAATACTTCATTGTCTGTCTCCTTATTTGCTCAAGAAAACCTTAGAGTCAGTTCCCCCACCTCCACTAGGATCAAAGCCTCTGAACTGTATATAAGTGAGGGGGGTTCCGCTCGTGCTCGACTTTGTCGTGATTCGATATACCCACAAAATACCTGGTAGCTCATCTGGCCACTTGCCTTTAGCATCTTCTAACTTTTTTTAAGGTTTTGGATTATTACCTTGTTCATTGACTCCGCCTGTCCATTAGTACTCAGGTGGTATGGTGAAGATGTAATTTGTTTAATCTTCAATTCTTTCAAAAACTTTGTGACTTTGGAACATATAAACTGTGGCCCATTATCACAAGCGATTTCTTTGATATTCCAAATCGAAAAACGATGCGATCCCGTATAAAATCAATCACTTCTCGTCCTCCGATTTTTTGGTAAGCACTTGATTCAACCCATTTAGTAAAGTAATCAGTTAAAATCAAAAGAAATTTTACCTTACCGGGTCCTTGTAGTAAGGGACCGATTATGTCCATCCCCCATTTCATAAATGGCCATGGTGACACCACTGAATGCAAACATTTTGTCAGTTGATGTACTAAGTGTGCATGATGCTGACACTTATTATATTTTTGTACAAATGTCTTCGCATCTTGCTCCATCTGGGGCCAGTATTAACCAACGCTTATCAATTTGAGAACCGATGAGTCTGCACCAGAATGGTTCTCGCATACTCCTTCATGATCTTCTCTCATCACGTAGTCAACCTCTGATGTCCCTAAACACCATGCTAGTGATCTTTGGAACGACCTCATATATAATTGATTGTCAACAAGACAGTAACGAGCTACCTTGGTCCGTAGTGCTCGAGATCCTTTTGGCTCTTCAGGAAATTTGCCATGACTTAGATTTCTATAAACTCATTTCTCCAATCCCAAATTAAATTGGTTGAGTTAACTTCACGGTAGCAATCCACATCCAACACCGAATACAATAATTGAACTACCGCACAGGAATCAAACCCTTTCAATTATGTGGACAAACCCAAATTGGCCAATGCGTCTGCCTCCACATTTTCCTCCCTTGGAATGTGGATGTGTCACGACCCCAATTTTCCTCCGTAGGATGTCGTAATGGCACCTAGTCTCTAAGACTAGGTAAGCCGATTACTATAATAATTAAGACACTTTTTAACAATGATAATCTGAAACATATTTTAATATGAATACCGAAACAAAAGCGAAATGTGACTACGCAACAGTAATCATAACAACCTCCCAAGATTGGTAATACGGTCATGAACTCTAGCTAAGTATATGAAAAGATCTCAAAGATCGAAATACAATACTGTCCAAATAACAAGCTGACAGTACAATGAACGGGAATAACTCCAAGGGACTGCAACGACCAAGCAGCTCTACCTTGAATCCCCGTGACCAATAATCTAACTCTGCCTGAGTTCGATATCTCCAATGCCTAGCTTATCACAATAATGTGTAGAAGTGTAGTTTGAGTACACCATGGTCGATACCCAATAAGTATCAAGACTAACCTCGGTGGAGTAGTGACGAGGTACAAGTCAAGACACCCACTAGACAAAATAACATGTGCAACATAGAAGTATAAAGCTGATAAAGGAAAGCAAGAATCGATAAATGACAACAAGAATCGACGTGTGATATAAACAGCAAAGCAATAAGAACATCATGAAAGTACCATTGGAACCAAATGAGGAACACAAATGACAACCAATTAATCAAGCCATTCTAACACAAGTTCGAAATGAAATTACCCGAGATACTCCATCTCATAGTCACAAGTCATGGGTCTCAACCCACTGTCATATGCTCACGGAACCTTGCGCCCACATCTCAAATCACAACCACACGAACAACTTACATGCCAATATCTCAATTCGCCCGACATGATCACAGGCTCATATCCAACATCTGCCGTGCGTGGTCACAGGCTCGCAATCGCAATCCGCCCAGCATGGTCATAGGCTCAATATCACAATCCGCCTGGCATAGTCACAAGTTCAATAGAAACATGAAAACAGATAATACAATAACACATGGGCATGGTTAATAAATGTCAAGTTTCATACTCCTAAGCTAATATAAGTGGTATACTATGGTGTATTCTTAATAGAGTGTACTATTGCAGCCCAAGTCAACAATAATATCAAAGACATCGAGTAGCTCATCGAAGCAACACAACAAGTCATACACAAGGAAAAAGCACAACATTACACAAAAATCACCAACACAGTGTCCCCAAGTCATCACACATCATCTAGGACATTGCCGCTCTTATCTCTCTGGTAGCCACTTGTATCATTTCGCCCTGACAATATCATTAACCACCCTTATCTCTCTGATAGCCACCCGTATCACTCTCTCCACACAATACCATTAGCTACCCTTATCTCTCCGATAGCCACCCGTATCACTCCGTATAATTGCCAGCCTTATCGTTCCACCTGGACAGTAACACAATAGCTACCCTTATCACTCCTTACATTCAAAAACAGTGAGATGCCACCCTTATGCCCTGCATAACAACAACGGTGAAATGCCGCCCTTATACTCCGCATAACAACAACCAAACCATACAACAATTCACAAATGCTAATATCACAATAACACGACATATCAACTCATAAAACAAGTACCCATAAGCCACAACCTTTCCAAAGATAATATCAATATTTTTTCACAACAATAGCCCATGGCTTAAACACAATGCGTAAAGAATCTCAATAACAACAAAATGAATGGGAAAGTAACTCAACTAGGAACAACACCCCCTTCAAACACAACTTCAATTAAATAGATTAATAACTTTCGATAACCTCAATTCCAATTAGTTGTTAAGGATAAACTTGATAGTGGAAGTATTTCAATGAAATGACAACTTTGGATTCTAGTGTATGAATTAGGGTACAAATGAAAGAGATGGCACGAAATAGTACTACATCTAAATGCATGAGAATAACCTAGAAACAACAGGATATCATGTAACAACAATTTCAAGTAAGAGTAACTAGACAATAAAAAGAAATCACATAATGGTAAAAGTGGTAACAACTTCAAATAAGGCATATAAGAGCAAATTCGACAAGTAAAGAATGTGACATGTAACGATAACTTCAAATAAAGCATGTGATAGTAGACATGACAAATAAAACATATAACATGTGCTAACAATTCCATATAAATACATGAAAGAAGCCTAAGAGTCTAAGCCGGTCAATTTTCCACATATAAGCCCGAGTACGTACTCGGCACCTCACGTACCCAGTTTTCACATGACACAAATAGCACAAACGACACAAATCCTAAGGGGTAGTTCCCCCACACAAAGTTAGGCAAGATACTTACCTCAAAGAAGCCAAATCAATACTCTAAAATAACCCTCTCGTGTGAAACAATCTCTAGACGGCTCAAATCTTGCCAAAATAACATAATATCATAAATAAAAACCATAGGAAACAATTCTGGATAATAAAGCTTTGATCTTTAATGAAAATTAGAAAGTCAACCCTGGGCCGCACCTCGGAACCCGATAAATTTACAAATCCGAACACTCATTCTGATACGAGTCCAACCATACCAGAATTATCCAATTCCAACATCAAATCAGCCTTCAAATCCTAATTTTACTTTTTTTGAAAGTTTATACAAAAAATTTCATTTTCTCCCATTCAAATCACTAATTAAATGTTAAAAACAAATATGGAATCATTAAATATAATCAAATCCGGATAAAGAAACTTAACCCAATACAAATCGTGAAGTACCCCTCCAAAATCGCCCAAAACCGAGGTCTATAACTCAAGATATGATAAAAATGGCCAAACCCTCGATATATCATGATGCTGCCCAGGGGTTCCACATTTGCGGACCAAAAATGCGCACCTACGCTATTGTTTTTGCGAGCCAATACCCACACCTATGGTTTCCACTTACCAGGACAGAACGTTCACTTGCGCAAAAGGGGTCGTACCTGCGACAATGCAGAAATGCCTAAATAAACTGCAGACGCGGACCCTGTCGCATCAACGGTCCAAAATCCGCAGATGTGCTAATCGCACCTGTGATCCTCCATCCGCAAGATAGGAACTTCCACCCAGAGCTCAACATATCATAAGCATCACAAGGCACGCAGAAGCGGCCCTGCTCCTATGCTCCAAGATAAGCAGGTGCGAAGCACTAGAACCATAGCTGCCCAAAAACATTTAAATGATCCGAAACTTGTCCGAAACACACCCGGGCCCCCCGAAAACGCGTACAAACATACTAAAAAGTTCCATAACATAATGTGGACCTGCTCGAGGCCTCAAATCACATCAAACAACATCAAAACTATGAATCACAACTCAAACCAAACTTAATGAACTTATGAACTTTCAACTTCTAAGACTCACACCGAACCATATCAAATCAATTCGAAATAACCTCAATTTTTTCATGTGTTCTAAATGACACAATAGAGCTATACCAACTCCCGGAATTAAAATCTAAACTCGATATCAACAAAGTCAACCCCCGGTTAAACCTCTCTGTAACGACCCAACCGGTCGTTTTGATCTCTAGCACGCCGTTCAGCAGTTCAAGGTCATGAACAACTTCACTTTAGGTATTATGATTTATATGCATTGTCGGAATCGAATGTCGGGAAGTTTGGAATTGATTTGAAAAGAAAATTTCTATTTCGGAAGCTTTAAGTTGAAATAATTGAGTAAGGTTTGATTTATGAGTAAACGACCTCGGAATCGGGATTTGAAGGTTTCAACAGGTTTGTATGATGATATTAGACTTGGACGTATGTCCGGATTGAGTTTTGAATGACCCGGGAGCATTTGGACGCCTATTGTGGAAGTAAGAATTTTTGGAAGAATTTCATAAATCTGGGTTGAAGCGCATTTTATTGTTATCGATGTCCGTTTGGGATTCTGATAACTAGGGATTTTGACGCATTTTATGCTCCTTCTTGCTTGCACTTTGATTATAAATTCATACAAAATAGTCCCAAAAGGCTCATAAGTTATGCTTGATTGCAGGTTTGATCAACAAAGTGATGAGATGTCAAAGATCAGCTCAAAAGGAGTGAAACTTGCACAAGTACCAAAGAGAAGACAAACTCAGGAAAACAGGCCTAGTGCGGTCGCACTACATTTTGTGCGGTCCGCACTAGAGAGGTTCAGAGACTCAGCATTTTAGGCTTCGAAGCAATGTGGCCGCACTACACTTTGTGCGGTCCGCAGTGGACCTCTGCGGCCGCACTCCCATTCTGTACGGTTCGTAGAGACAAGGTTCAGAGTGATGCCAAGTTCAGAGGTTCAAGCCTGTGTGGTCTGCAGTCGAGTTTGTGCGGACTGCACTAGAAGCCTCCGCGGCCGCAGTCCATTTTGTGCGGTCCGCGGAGCCTGGGTTCAGAGAGTCAAGATTGCAAGTTCAAGAGACACCATTTTGTGCGGACCGCACTAACCCCGCAGGGGCAATTTTGTCCAGTTTTTCCAGCTTAGTACAAATAGAACCTTTTCCATTTTTAGGGCATCAGATATTATCAGACGTTAGCTGCGCTAGTGAGAAGACTTTTCTTAGCCATTTTGTGCATTTTACTTAGTTTTTATCATTAAATCTTTGTATTTACCTTAGCAATTAATTAATATGTCTTTATCTTCATCTATGTCTCTATTTTTCTCTTCAAGCATGAGTAGCTAGACCCATTAGCTAGGGTTGTGGCTCAACCCTAGTGTGGATAATTGATGGGTGTTGTGATTTAAGGTTAGATTGACTATGGGTGTTTGTTATTTGGGTCAATTTCATGGTTTAATCTATGAATTAGTGGTTGCAAACACTAGTTTGTGCTAAGTTGACTTGAGTTCTTCTTGAGAAAGAGAGCCTAAGTTTCCGAAATGGACCCAACAAGGAATTGAGATGGACTCAAGAGAATTGATAGTCCCAATTAAAGGGTTAAACCTCGAGAGAGTAATACCCGACTTGAACCCTAGTTGCTTGAGCAAATTTGCCTACCCTATTGGTCTTGAGAAAGTCAATTGGGCAAAATCACTCTCTCTATCGAGAGGTGTGAGAGTTGGTAAAATTGTGCAACGGTTATCACATATTCCCTAATCATGTCAATCATGCGTTAGGTTCAATTACTCGTCAATTGGCTACCTAGGAGGATGCCACTACCCTAGTGCCTTTTAAACTATTAGATACAACTTGTAGCAATTTACTCGTAGTTAATCTAGTAGCAATTATAATTTGTAGTTTGATAATAGTAGAATATAAAGAAAACCCAAAAATGATTAGAAGTGATATTTGGAACAAATACGCAATTCCAACCTAAATAGATACTCGACTCCATTCCTATCTCTCTGTGGAAATCGACCACGACCCACAATCGGGTAAAAGCTATTGCGACCCTCTCTTCCTACTTTTTAGTAGTGTGGAGTAGCCTGCGATCAACTTTTTGGCACCGTTGCCGGGGAGCTAACGGTTTTGGCTATCTATTTAGTTAGTTTTGTGTATTGTTCTTCTTTCCTTCTTTGTTACTTACTTGTTTGTGTCACTACTCAGGTACCAACATGTCTTGAAACAACTCTACCGACCCTCTTGGAAATGTGATAGCGGGGGAGGAAGTAGATGATCTTGAGCAAGATGAGGTTCCTCTTGCACCTCAAGGACAACGTAGAGGCCGCAATGCTAATGCGAATCCAAATGACAATATTCTAGACCCTCCTCCGCCACCTCCAAGAGTGGCTCCAAGAGTACTTTCAAACTAGGGTTATGCAAGTGCTATTGCCCCACCCAGAATCCGGGCGGGCAACTTTTATATAACCAATGTGATGTTGACCTTACTTGAGCAACGTGGGTACTTCACAGGAACTGTGAATCAAAATGCCTACAAACATCTCAAGGGGTTCGTAGATACATGTTGGGGGAGCAAGCAGACGAATGTATCTGAGGATGCGCTGAGATTGAGACTTTTCCTGTTCTCACTTTGGGGGAAGGCATTAGACTGGCTCGAGAGACTCCCCAACCATTCCATCACAACTTGGGATGAGCTGGCGGATAAGTTTATTGCCAAATTCTTCTCTTCTAGTCATATGGAGGCACTTCGAGATGAAATATTAGCCTTCAAGCAAGAGCCAACGGAACCTTTGCATGAGATTTGGGAGCGGTATAGAACGATGGTGAAGGAGTGCCCAAATAATGATATGACTGAGGCCATGATCCAACAAACCTTCTACCGGGGCATAAATACTGCAAATCAATGCATTGTTAACCAATTGGCCGGGGGCAATTTTATGAAGCATTCTTATGATGAGGTATGTGATGTACTTAATGAAATGGTGGACACTTCTTCAGCATGACAGAGTAGAGCAAATGTGCCTAAAGGTGACCCTACGGTTATCCATTTGCATAAGGAATTACATGATTACGGGCAAGCGATAACTGAGCTTACTACTACTATGAACCAATTGGCTAAGGCGCAGTTGCAACAAGTTCAGAATCCTCGCCAAGTGAATGCCATGGAGTGTGTTAGTATGCTTGTCAACAAGAGAAGGCAAAGGAGGCAACAAAATCAAGGTAATTCTGAGCAATATGATGATACATGTGATGGGTTTCAAAATGATGGTTATGATGATCAAAGTGAAGAGGTACAATATGTCAACAACTATCAAGGCAATAGAGACAACTCTTCAAACCAACAATGGCGACCCCAAGGAAATTGGGGCAATCAACAACAAGGTTGTGGTAATTGGAACAACAACAACCAAAACAACAATTGGGGTAATCAAAACAACAACAAAGGCAGTTGGAATGGAAATAACAACAATTGGGGCAACAATAACAATCAAGGCGGGTGGAATAACAATGGAAACCAAGGCAACCGGGGGCAAGGCTTTCAAAGGCCCCCAATGTACCAACAACCGAACAATCCACCCCTTTCCCTTCTCAAGGTCCTAGTTCTTCTGGTAATGATATGAGTAGAATTGAAATGATGTTCGAGCAAATGATGAAGAGGAATGCGGATTCTGATGCACAATTAGCTTCTTACAACACCTCTATCCAAAACCTGGAGGTGCAATTAGGCCAAATCTCTTAGTCATTGAATACTCGCCCGAAGGGTGCTCTACCAAGTGATATGGTAGTGAACCCAAAGGGTCGGAACAATCATGTTATGGCGGTCATAACAAGAAGTGGGAGAGGCGGTGATGTGAATGCCTCTAAGCAAAAGCAAGTCGTAGAAGATGATGTTGAGTTGCAAGATGACGAAGTCCCTTTGGTAGTTGAAGATGTAGTTGATGAAAATGTGAACAATGACGTGAGGATTGATATTCAAGAAGTCGAGGTGGAAACCCAAAATGATGTGAACCCGTCTAGGGAACACATAATTGATATGCCGGAGCCGGTTGTGCCAACATCCAAGGCTCCTTTGCCAAGGCCACCTCCACCTTATCCTCAAAGGCTCGCAAAGCAGAAGAATGATAATCAGTTTAAAAAGTTCATTGACATGATGAAGAGCTTATCTATTAATGTGCATTTGGTGGAGGCACTTGAACAAATGTCGGGTTATGCAAAATTCATGAAAGAATTGGTTACAAAGAAGCATTATATGGATTGTGAAACTATAAAGATGACTCACCAAGTTAGTGCTATAGTGCATTCAATGACCCCGAAGCTTGAAGATCCCGGTGCTTTCACCATTCCTTGTACCATTGGGAGTGCGGATTTTGCCAAGGCTCTATGTGACTTGGGAGCTAGTATCAATTTGATGCCATACTCGGTTTTCAAAACTTTGGGTATCGGGCAACCTAGACCAACTTTAGTGAGACTTCAAATGGCGGATCGATCAATGAAGCGACCTTTGGGCATTATTGATGACGTGCTTGTCCGGGTGGACAAATTCATTTTGCTGGCCGACTTTGTCATTTTGGATTGGGAAGTGGACTATGAGGTTCCTATTATGGTAGACCTTTCCTTGCAACGGGGAAGGCATTAGTTGATGTTGAAGCGGGTGAGCTCACTTTCCGAGTGGGTGATGAAAATGTCGTTTTCCATGTTTGCAAGTCTATGAAGCAACCCAATAGCACCGAGGTGTGCTTATTTGTAGACCTTGTCACAGCTGTGATTGTGGATGATACCAGTGCTATGACCAACGTGGAGGATCCTCTTGAGGCCTTGCTATTAAATCTTGACGTCAATGAGGATGTAAGTAGACTGGAGTGCATGAATGCTTTACATGGGATGGGATCTTATTCTTATGAGCCTAGAAAATTGTCTTTGGATCTTGAAAACCAGAAAACTCCACCAACAAAACCATCAATTGAGGAGCCACTAGTGTTGGAGTTGAAACCACTTTCTCCACACCTCAGGTATGAATTCTTAGGCTCAAACTCTACTTTACCAGTTATTCTTTCTTCTTGCCTTACTAACATGCAGGTTGAGGCCACTTTGGCGGTGCTTCAAAAGCGGAAAAGGGCAATTGGATGGACTCTAGCTGACATTCGGGGAATAAGCCCCGCATTTTGTATGCACAAAATTATCTTGGAGGATGATGCAAAGCCTTCCTTGGAGCATCAAAGAAGATTGAACGAGGCTATGCAAGAAGTGGTGAAGAAAGAAGTGATCAAATGGTTGGATGCCGGGGTTGTGTACCCCATTTCTGATAGCTCATGGACTTCTCCGGTGCAATGTGTACCGAAGAAGGGTGGTATGACTGTGGTGACCAATGACAACAATGAACTTATTCCTACCCGGACAGTCACAGGTTAGAGGGTTTGCATGGACTACCGGGAGCTAAACAAGGTGACCCGAAAGGACCATTTCCCATTGCCATTCCTTGACCAAATGCTTGATCGCCTCGCGGGGCGTGCTTTTTTTATTGCTTTTTGGATGGGTACTCGGGGTATAATCAAATCTTAATTGCCCCGGAGGACTAAGAGAAAACCACATTTACTTGTCCGTATGGAACCTTCGCTTTCTCTCGGATGCCGTTCAGATTGTGTAATGCTCCGGCGACATTCCAAATATGCATGATGGATATTTTCACCGACATGCTGGAAGATATATTGGAGGTCTTCATGGATGATTTCAGTATGATTGGTGATTCCTTTGAAGAATGTTTGGGAAATTTGGATAGAGTATTGGCCCGATGTGAAGACACAAACCTCGTACTCAATTGGGGAAAATGTCATTTCATGGTTGAAGAGGGTATAGTGTTGGGTCACAAAATTTCAAAGCATGGAATTGAAGTTGACAAAGCCAAGATAGAGGTGATTTCAAGGCTTCCTCCCCCATTTTTGTCAAAGGGGTGAGGAGTTTTCTTGGGCACGTGGGGTTCTACCGAAGGTTTATAAAAGATTTTTCAAAGGTGGTAAACCCCTTGTGCAAGCTACTAGAAAAGGATGCAAAGTTTGTGTTCGATGAGGGATGTATGCAAGCATTTGAGCTTCTCAAACTTAAGTTGACCACTACTCCAATCATTACCGCACCAAATTGGAGCTTGCCTTTCGAGCTCATATGTGACGCAAGTGACATTGCGGTTGGGGCTGTCTTGGGTCAAAAGGTTAACAAGATATTTCATCCGGTGTACTACGCAAGCAAGACTATGAGTGAGGCTCAAAGGAACTACACGGTTACCTAAAAAGAGTTATTGGCTATAGTATTTGCAATGGAAAAGTTTCGGCCATATCTTATGGGGGCCAAGGTCATAGTGCACACCGATCATGCCGCTCTTAGGTACTTGATAACAAAGAAAGACTCCAAGGCAAGATTGATGCAATGGGTGTTACTACTTCAAGAGTTTGATCTAGAAATTATGGACCGGAAAGGTAGCAAGAACCAAGTGGCGAACCACTTCTCCTATTTGGAGGAGGAGGGGAGGCCTTGTGATGGCCTTGAGATCAATGATTCATTTCCTGACGAACAACTCCTTGCGGTGTCAATGAATGATATGCCATGGTTTACTGATGTTGCCAATTACCTTGTGACTGGAGTAATCCCGTGTGAGCTCTCTTCTAACCAAAGGAAGAAGCTCAAGCAGGATACTTTGGATTTCTATTGGGATGAGCCATACTTGTTCAAGATTTGCACGGATGGTGTGATTCGTAGATGTGTTTTGGAGGAAGAACAACTGAGTATCTTAGAGGCTTGCCATTCTTCACCCTATGGTGGCCATCACGGTGGGGTGAGGTCCGCCTCGAAAGTTCTTAGTTGTGGATTCTATTGGCCAACCTTGTTCAAAGATGCTGGTGATTTTGTGAAGAGGTGTGATGATTTCCAAAGGTGAAATTTCAAAAAGGGATGAGATGCCTCTCAATACCATTCTTGAAGTGGATATCTTTGATGTTTGGGGCATTGATTTCATGGGTCAATTTGTTAGCTCTTGTGGGAATACTTACATTCTCGTGGCGGTTGACTATGTCTCAAAATGGGTTGAAGTCGTGGCTTTGCCTAACAATGAAGCCCGAAGTGTTGTTGCGTTTCTTAAGAAGAGCATTTTCACAAGGTTTGACACTCCCCGTGTGATTATTAGTGATGGGGAATCTCATTTTTGCAATAAAGCTTTCGACACGTTGCTTTCTAAGTACGGTGTCAATCACAAAGTTTCTACCCCCTATCACCCTCAAGCAAGTGGTCAAGTGGAAGTCTCCAACCGGGAAATCAAAAGCATATTGTCAAAGACGGTCAATGCAAATAGGACCGATTGGTCGAAGAAGTTGGATGACGCTCTATGGGCTTATCGGATGGCTTACAAAACTCCGATTGGGATGTCTCCGTATCAGTTGGTGTTTGGGAAAGCATGCCATCTCCCGGTTGAGTTAGAGCACAAGGCCATGTGGGCTTTGAGGAAGTTGAATCTTGAATGGGATGTTGCAGCCAATCTTCGTGTAGAGCAGCTCAATGAACTCGATGAATTTAGATTCCATGCCTACTCCAGTTCGTCCTTATATAAGGACAAGATGAAGTACCTTCATGACAAATATACTCGTGGAAAGGAGTTCAATGTAGGTCATTTGGTTCTCTTGTTCAACTCCTGGTTACGTCTGTTTCCGGGAAAGCTCAAATCCAAATGGAGTGGACCGTTTGAAGTTGTGTTTGTGACCCCTTTTGGTGCTCTTGATTTGAAAAATAAAAATGGTGAAGTCTTCAGAGTTAACGGGCACCGAGTCAAGCATTATCTTGGAAAATTGATGACAGCCATATGGTGGCACTTCTTCACTTCAAATGATGTGATGGTAACCTGCGTCGTGCCGTGACGTTAAATCAGGCGCTTCTTGGGAGGCAACCCATGTGTTTTTCTTCTTGTTGTTTTCTTTGATTTTCTTTGTAGTATAGGATTTATTTTTGGGCTAACTGGTTGTGAGATGTTGCAAGGATTGTGTTGATGCAGTGCAAGACATAATGAAGAAATTGTTCAGTCTCTGAAGTTGCCAGTGCGGTCGCACTACACTTTGTGCGATCCACACTGGTGAAGGCCAAAGTGATACCTTTCTGAAGTTGGCCACTGCAGCCGCACTACACTTTGTGCGGTCCGCAGTGAACCACTGCGACCGCGGTCTGTTTTGTGTGGACCGCAGTGGGATAATTGGCCAAGTTTGATCATAACAGCTCAGTGCGGACCGCGGTCCATTTTGTGCGATCCGCACTGGTAGGTAAGAATGGGCCCCAAGGGTTTTTCTATAAATAGACCCTGAGGGCCTCCTTTTACCCTTTTCGAAAAATTGAACCTCAAAGACTCTAAATACTGTTCCTCTTCTTCTTTGATCGTAATTGTTTGATTGGCACTATTTAACTTCACTTCATCTCATAATCTGGTAACATTACACTCATTCCTTCTTTGTTTAATTTTGTAATTTTGTTTAAATTCCATCTTTCTTAACTTCTGTTCTTCTTCCTCCCATAATTAGTTTGATTTCTAGGTTAGATTAGTTTTAATGTTGATTCCTGTGAACTTAGTAGTTTAATGGACTGGGTAATCGATTAGGGCCTCTAATTAGGTGGAAATTTGCCTTAAAAGCAAAATCTCAAGCCCTAACTTAGTGCCACTTTTGGGCACCCTGTGCGGACCGCGGTGCCCTAGTGCGGTCTGCAGTACCACTTTGTGCGGACCGCACTGATGAACTTCTAAAAGATAACCCTTGGGCAGTGCAGCCGCACTACATTTTGTGCGGTTCACACTGGGCCAGTGCGGCCACAGTACCATTTTGCGCGGGTCGCACTGTCAAGATTCAGAGGGTGGGTATTCTGAACCCCACCCCTATGCGGACCGCACTACCATTTTATGCGGACCACACTAGGCCCTGTGCGGCCGCACTGGGCAACCTTTGAGGACTGTCTGCAACACTTTGATTCTGTTCTGCAATTTGTTTTGCTGCAATAACTTGAACTGCCTTGATTGATACTAACAAATACATTGAATGATGTTTGCAGACAATGGTAAAACAAAGAGGCAAGTGATCAAAACAACCCGGCAGAGGTGAATCTTCCCGGGGTGGAAAGCAGAGAATGGTCAAACCCACTCCCCAAGCTAGGCAAAACATCAAGAACATGAGGAAGGCCATAAAAGCGGCTGATAGAGCCATTGACATGTCGGGGAGTGAGTACGAGCCCTCTCGGGAGATCTCTTCGGACTCAGTCCCAGAATTTATCCTGTATCCAAAGAGGGCCAGACATAGAGACACCCCTCCCTCATCACCCACTACCCAAGCACCAGGGCATGTTTCTACTGAGTCGTATGAGGGCTCAGCAGCCGGCAGTGGTGAATACTCCTCCTCCCCCACAGCTTCATTATCCGGGGAGGGTGCAGGCGGAGGTGAGGAGGAGGTACAGGGAGATGAGGAGGCAGCCGGAGGTGGTGAGCCTCAGGTGGGAGGTATTGCCAGAACAAGAAAACCTGATGTCTGGGAGGATAGGTTCGTGAGCAGGTGGCATACCACAAATTTTGGGAGTGGTGGCCGGTGAGGAAGTTGATACCGGAGCGGAGTTTCATTGACACAGATCTACTACCCCATAACCCCAACATGTAGAGACAGTTTAGAACTAGAGTGGGCTGGGAGTACTTCTTAGATAACTGTGTGGACACCAACGAGCATTTGATCAAAGAGTTTTATTATAATGTAGCCCACATCAAAAAGGGCTCCAAAGTGACCAAAGTTTGTAATTTGAAAGTTTTGTTCGATGGGAAGTCAATTAATGAATATCTGGGCTTCGATGAGGAGGATGAGACTCTATAAATGGTGAAAATGGAGATGGGCGAGGAGGTCTGTCCATGGTTAGCTCAATACCTGGCAATCCCAGGTATCGTTCCTAATTGGTTGACAGTTGGGGTTAGAATATTGCAGAGGACCCTAAACTTTAAGGTGAGGGGTTGGGAGACCTTTGTTTGCAACCGGTTGGACCCGACCACTCATGACCAGAGTTTTCGCTCATAAAGCGTCGACTCGAACTCCACTTCGTTATCAATTCTTTTACCAACATATTTCGCCAATAATCAAGAAATATGTCCCAGGATGATACAAATCATGAATGGTATAATTAAGATCCCACATCCAATTGGACCAAATCATTAGACAATCATTGCTCCTTGTAAGATGTTTCAACGCAGAGATTTACATTTGCCCCTTAAATGACTTTTCAGTTCTTAAATATCACAATCCTTTATTGAGATAATCTTCAAAACCATTAACACAATAGTAAGACCAATATTTGGTACTAATTGCTTGGTCTAAGATAAGGTAAGCACAAATTCTTTTCAAAACAAATTTCTGCAATGACCCTTTTGACTAGAACCAGAGAGGCAAATATGCAACCAAAATATTGCTTCCAATTAGCACCTGCATGGTGTATAAACCTTTTCCACTTCTAGTGACCTCCCTTTTCTATGCTTTTGTTGCTGCTTTGATGTGCAAAAAGGGTCGTTGATTAGAGCAACAAGAAATCACTGAGCATGTGGGAGATGGAGTTAGTACAACACTCATGAGTCATAACTTAGTATTTTAATAAGGTGACACCTTTCCATGTACTATAAGAGTCTCCTTGTGGATTTTTGGACCATTTCATGGGCTGCCACGTGTGGCTCAACCCTAGTGTGGGTAATTGATGGGTGTTGTGATTTAAGGTTAGATTGACTATGGGTGTTTGTTATTTGGGTCAATTTCATGGTTTAATCTATGAATTAGTGGTTGCAAACACTAGTTTGTGCTAAGTTGACTTGGGTTCTTCTTAAGAAAGAGAGCCTAAGTCTCCGAAATGGAACCAACAAGGATTTGGGATGGACTCAAGAGAATTGATAGTCTCAATTAAAGGGTTAAACCTCGAGAGAGTAATACCCGACTTGAACCCCAGTTGCTTGAGCAAATTTGCCTACCCTATTGGTCTTGAGAAAGTCAATTGGGCAAAATCACTCTCTCTACCGAGAGGTGTGAGAGTTGGTAAAATTGTGCAACGGTTATCACATATTCCCTAATCATGTCAATCATGCGTTAGGTTCAATTACTCGTCAATTGGCTACCTAGGAGGATGCCACTACCCTAGTGCCTTTTAAACTATTAGATACAACTTGTAGCAATTTACTCGTAGTTAATCTAGTAGCAATTATAATTTGTAGTTTGATAATAGTAGAATATAAAGAAAACCCAAAAATGATTAGAAGTGATATTTGGAACAAATACGCAATTCCAACCTAAATAGATACTCGACTCCATTCCTAGCTTTCTGTGGAAATCGATCCCGACTCACAAATCGAATAAAAGCTATTGCGACCCTCTCTTTCTACTAGTAGTGTAGAGTAGGCTGTGATCAGATTCCGAGTCTGGGAATAGCTCCGTATGGTGAATCTAGTATTGGGAGCGCGATCAGAAGTGGATTCGGAGGTCCGTAGATCATTTTGGAGTTGTTTGGCTAAAGTTAGAAATTTGAAAGTTTTTGAGAAGTTTGACCGGAAGTGGAATTTAATATCGGGGTCAGATTCTGATTCTGGAAGTTGGAGTAGGTCTGTAATGTCGAATATGACTTGTGTTCAAAATTTGAGGTCAATCGGACGTGATTTGATGGGTTTCAACATCGAAAGTAGAAATTGAAGTTTCAAGCTATTTAAGTTTGAATTGGGGATTGATTCATGATTTTAGCGTTGTTTGGTGTGATTTAAGGGCTCGACTAAGTTCATATGGAGTTCTAGGACTTTTTGTTATGTTTGGGTGAGGTCCTGGGGGCCTCGGTTTGATTACGGGTGGTTAACGGATCAAGGTTTGGAATTAAGGAGCTGCTGAAGTTGGAGGATTGCTGGTGTAATCACACATGCGGAGTGGGCACCGCAGGTGCGAGCCTGCAGAAGCAGGAAGGAAACCGTAGAAGCGGAAAAGGACTGAGCAGGGGGAGTCGCAGAAGCGGACGTTTGGGCGCACCTGCGGGCGCACAGGTGCGAAAGTGAAGTTCGTAGAAGCGGGTAAGGGCGCAGATGCGAAGAAGACGCTATAGAAGTGGAGCCACAGAAGCGGCTAATGGACCGCAAATGCGAAAGTCGTCCGGGCAAAAGGGTTCTTTTAAAAATCATGAATTGACCATTTTTCTCCCATTTTTCATTTGGCTTGGGCGATTGTGGAGAGCTTCTAGGGGAGATATTCTTCAAGTATCACAAGGTAAGTTGTTCCCACTCATTATAAGTTAAATATATGATTCAGATATGGATTAAAGTATGGAAATTAGTAGAAACACGGGGTTTGAGGAAAAACCTATACAATTTGTATTCTTGGATTTTGGACCATGATTTTGGATATGAAATTGAGAGAAAATTATATATTTGAGTTTGTGAGGTTGTGGGCAAACTATATGTTCGAAAAATTTCAGAATCCGGGCAGGTGGGCCTGAGGGCGATTTTGTCAACTTTTCGATCGGGGTTAGAATTTTTTTATAAATTGGATTATTATGAGTAATTGAACATATATTAATGGGTTTGCATAATTATTGGCTAGGTTTGGAGCATTGTGCATCAATTTGAATCTTCGGAAGGTTGTGGAATGCCGGTTATGGAACTTCAGAGCGTGGTGAGTCCCTTTTCTAACCTGTAAGAGGAAATTGTCCCCATAGGTGAATTAATTGGATATGTGCTTCTATTTGTGGGTACTATGTATGCACGAGGTGACGATAGTCCGTGCGTAGCTACTATTATGCTTAAGTCCGGGTAGTCTAAGACCCAAAAACAAGCTTTATTTGAAATAATTGTAACCTTATTGATATTTAAATTGCCTTAATCGTATCGAAGTGGTAAATGATTTTCTAAAAGAGTTAAACTTCGTTTTCTCGACTTGTCAAAAAGAAATTGACACTTCCCTGAATAATTGTTTCCCTGATGAAGTCTTGTTTGACTGTTTGAATATGTGTTTCTATGTGTACTTGTGTCGCATGCATGATTCACAAGAAGGTTGATTGTTTATTTATATTTGACCGTGTCGCATGTATGATTCGTGAGCGGAGTAATAGATGCATCTATGGTTTGCAGCATTCGACCCTCTGACAATGCACAATTTAAATATTTGGTGGATCGGACCGTACGATCTTGGCATGATTTGCGCATGCTTGTATTGCTTGCCTTGAGATTCATAGATGTTGATATTTGTTCTCCTTGGCCTGAGATAAATGTATAAATGATGAAAATGATATTGGAAATTTCCTATAAACGAAAGAATTGTTTACTTGCCTCGTGCTATTGAGTTACAACCATCTTTATGAAAATTCTCGATTTACTATATTATTAGTATATTATTATTGGACCACTAGTAACTGTCGAAGTCGACCTCTCATCTCTACTTCTTCGAGATTAGACAGGATACTTACTGGGTACACGTTATTTTTGTACTCATACTACACTTACTGTGCATTTTTGTTGCACAGACTCATGTATGTCTAGTGGCCTAGTTCGGCGCAGCAGCATGGTTGGTACGGAGACTTAGGTGAGTTGCACTCCTCGAGATGACCCGCAGCCAACAGAGTCTCCTTCTGAGTATTGTATTGTATTTTCTCTACAGTCCAATTTGTATTTCGGACGGTTATTGTATTACATTATTTCCTAAATAGCTCATGCCCTTGTGACACCGGGTTTTGGGATGATTATGGGAGTATTCAATACTAAGTTTGTTAAAGACGTCATTTTTATTTCAATGAATTTCTTTATTTATTGTTTAATGTATAAAAAAATGATTTCAATAAATACTAAAATGAGAATTTAATTAACTTCTTGGTGTTAGCTTGCCTGATAGTGGTGTCCGGCGCCATTACTACCCTTAGTGGATTTTTTATCGTGACAACATAGTATCGTAGCACTAGGTTCACGTAGGTCTCACGAGTCATGAGCAAGTCTAGTAGAGTCTTGCAGATCGGTAGAAGACGCTGTACTTATCTTCGAGAGGCTATAGGGCTGTTAGGAGCACTTCTCTTCATGATTCCTCATCGTGCGATTTGATTCCTTTGAGGGTTATGCCTTTATTTCCTTCATACTCGATCTTACGCGACAAGAAGCACTTATTATAAATCAGGAATCGAGGAATTTTAATGGTACTACAGATGTGGTGCGAGATGTCTCTCCTCGCGTGGTTGTTTAGGCTATTGTCGTCGCCTTGCGGAAGGATATTCTGTCATTTTAGCCCCGTTGTTGTACTTCTAAGAGCTTTTAGGCCATGTACAAGTTGCTATGATTCTCATGAATGGTTATCGCAGGGTATTGATGTGATGGGGGATGCTCGGCCATGCGTAGGAGTAGTGTATGACTTAGAATGAGGCTTTCTCAATGCATGATTCAGAGATTCAATATTGTATTTCCGGCAAAGGAAAGTCAATCGGATTATAAATGATCAGGTTTGGGTTGATAGAGGTGCGAGACTTGGTGTTTACAAGTGTGGTGGAATTTTCATCTATGGTGTGGTATCGTCGTCCTCGATTGAATATGTTATGTTCGCCGATGTTATGATCTTCTGCAAATTGCCTGTGGGGTAGAATATTGTAAGATAGTATTGAAGAAGCGGCTATCAGAGATCGCGGGGTGCGGTGGTTCAGGATTGAATCAATGTTTCTAATATCGATGGCTTGAGAAAAGATGATATTCGGAAAGGTTTAAAGTTAGTAACGATCTATTGGTTCAAGTGCTACCGAGATAGATTTTAATCTAAGGCATCAACTAAGCAACAAAGGATGAGGAAGAACATGTGGGAAGTGTCATACGATGGTTAACTTCTAGAAGGCCATGTGTAAGAAGCGGAAGTTGAGTAGTTGCTTAAAGAAGATGGGTTTAGCCCAAAGTGGGAGAGTGGCAGAGTAGCATATAAGTTCAGTGGCGGGATAACTACACACCTTGAGGAAAAGCTTAGAGTGATTTGGGAATTTTAGTGGACGGTGATTGGGTCCACGGGCTTAAGTTGAAATAATGGCTATTATACGGCAGGGCATTGGATGCAACAGAAATGAGTTGTTCGATATGAGGAAGGATACATTATAACTTTGAATTGGGAGATGTTGTCGTGTATTTAGTTGATGTCCTTAAGGAATGAACAGACTTGTTCAAGTAGTGATTGAGCATGGGCTCAGGATGGGTTGGTAATTTTTGTAGTAAGTGTGCAGTGCAGCGTCGTTGGAAGATGTCGATGTGTAATTTCCACAGGTGGCTTATCTCCTGTGAGCAGGTTAGCGATCGCATGGTTGGCAAAGCTTCTGCGAAGAATTTTACTAACTATCCAGTAAGAAATCGAATATGTGAATGTTGCTAGAGATTCAGAGTGTTCATGAAATGCTAACAAAAGGGTTTCGAGGAATTTGGCGGGTTGGTTGTGTAAGATCATGTCAATAATGAAGAAAGAATCTTGGTGGGTTCCAGAATTGTGTAATATTAGCTTCAAGCTAAGTGGGAGAGTCCCACCGCCTACGATTCGGTTGCATGGTTACCTACTGGTGAGGCTTCTGGCTATTGGCATAACGACAAGTTATTTCAGCTAAGGGAAAAGAATATGAGTGGTAATTTGGGCAAATGGGTTGAGAGATGTGTGCCATAAATGGTCTTATCGATTCTTGTCCGGGCTTTGGGAAGGCTCAGGATTTGTGTTTCATACGGAGGTGGTTTACAAGGAAGTGATTCAATCGAGTGCTCTACGGAGATGGGTGTTCATATGCCAGTGGAGCCTTGGAGTTGATTATATTCGGGACCAAGCCAAAGTGGATGACTCTCAATAACGGTCCTAGTGAATTCAAAGATTAAAATGTGGTGTTTAAGGATTTCAAGCATGCGATGTGGTTAAGAACCAAGCTTTTGCAGCAGATCGTGATAGGAGGCTCCGAATGTTTTATGATAATTTCAGCTTGCAGTGTAGCATTTGGGTGAATGAGAGAAATAGACTTCGGATTTGTAGAGGGATTATTAGAATGGGTGTACCAGTTGAGGATACGAATATGCTCCCAAGGAAGGTATGAGATGGTTTGTGGGATTTGAGACAACATGGTCTCGTGATGCAAGTCCACTCGGGATGAGTGCGGATTGAGTGCGTGATGTGTTGAATGGAGTTATTATTATTATTAAGGCAATCAAGGATAAATGGGAAGAAGTTAGATCAGTTAGCCATAGTGGAATTGGCATATTGGTGGTAGTGATCAATTTCTTTAGCGTGATTAAGTTATGCATGTGATTCATGACGGCGTGTGAGGCTTGATGGCCGCTATGATTGATTTTATTTGGAAGTATTCAAGTATTATGGTATGTTATATGTAGGCGGATCCCGGAAGGATTATGGCAGTTCAGACCACTAATTGAGGATTAGAATGTCCTACGGTTATGAGAAGTTACTCGCGTGTTGCTAGGGTTCTCTTGGAATGAGTTAAGTAAAAGTTTCTAGGTGATGAAGTGTTTACCCTATTAGTGGTTCGGGAGTTATGATGAAATTTTGGCACTATTGCATATTGGATTGTTAGGTGCAGTGAACAACATGGGATTTGAAAGTGAGGATCCAGATTGCGGTTCGGTATTTAACGAGGATGTCATGAGCTCGGATGAGCAGGAAGGGGAATTAGGTGTTTGGAGTAAGTTGGTATTGTCTTCAGCGTCACCTGAGATCAGCATTTTTGTCTGAGGCTTTGCATCTTGGTTACGGATTCTTGATATGCTTTACAACATTAGTATGACCGGTGGTATGGATGTGCAGACTCGTTATCTAGTGCGGAAGGTCGTGGGAGCGTACCTCATGGGAAGATTGTATAAGTGTGACATGGAGTCACTTGATTGATTGAAGATTTAAACTAAGTGTGAAGATTGAGGTAGTATCACTAATATGAGAATTTATGCCTGGAGGGCACACGATTTATTAGGTTGTGGATTGTGGAGGTTTACTCCGGTTATGATGGTTGTTCTTGTGAGTTATAGGAAAAAGGGGTATTTATGGACCCTTGAAAGGTTATTTGCCTAGTACGGTGCAATCAGAATCGGCTTATGGTTTGTGAGTGGATTTAAATATGAATATGGGCTTTATATTAGGCCAGATGAGTTCATTTCAGCATAGCACTCCTCATAGAGGAGTATTCGAACGTGGGATGTTATTTCATCATCGACTATTTCATGTAATACTATATGGTGCCGTGTGAGTTGTGAAACGACTTGATAAATTTCTTATGTGTTGAGGTTCTGCGTAGCGAGGGTGTTGTGTGAGCAGGATGGCTCTGAGATTCAGGTCATATAACGTACCTTATTTGTGCTTGAGTTTTGTAGCTTGTGGCATTATATGTCTTCCCAGGTATGGTATTAGGCACTTAGCGTGCTTGTGGCCGATATTTGATATTTAGTAGTAGTGAACAATTTAGCTTGGTATGTATCTCCTTATGTGAGTTCTATGTGCAGATCGGGTGGTGCGCCGCCACAGGTATGTTTATTAGATCGGGTTGCATGCCGCAACTATATGATGGTGAGTATAATTTTCTACATTCTAGTTTCTGTGTGTTTTGTTTCCCATTTTCTGAGAAAGTTCATATTAGTTGTGTGAGTTAAGTATTCCTTCCAGAGTTCGATTTCCTTATGTATCACGTCCAAGTTTGTGGCCTATCGGCACATTTTGGCATCATATGAGACTTTTGGTCATGTCTGGAGTGGCTTATTGCCTGGCCAGTTCGAACTAGGTGAGACAAGATTGTTGGATCTAGGACCAGTGTGATCGAATTATATGAAAGTATATCAATGAGCAAATACCATTATTTGGTTTAGAATGAGGTAATGATTCTTGTCAGGAGTATAGACTCAACTGTTTGTCGACTCAATAGCTGGTTATGAATTTTTACACATCTCTTTCGCTGTGGCGGTATTGCAAAAGTTGCAACAAGATTTATATATGTCATGAGGTGCATTGTGAGCATCAGATTCGAGAGATGTCGGTTATTATGATATAAGAATGTTATTATGGTCCGTGAATGATGTGGTGCATGGTGAGAATTCAGCAAAGGTATGAAATCTTGTATTGGTGCATCGTGTAGTGATTGATACGGTATTCGTAGGTTGGAAGTAGGCCTGGCAGAGAATTCCGGATGTTGGAACTGGGCTCTAATGCTTATTTGCCTAAATGAAAGAGGATATCTTTAGATTTGGTCGAGCTAATGTGCTCAACTGAGTTGTGGTAGCATGGGTTGGTGCACGAAGTGTTAAACAGTAATTTCAGACTACTCCAGCGCAATTCTCAGCACGTTCGAGGACGAACATATGTTTAAGTGGGAGAGAATGTAACGACCCGACCGGTTATTTTGATCTCTAGCGCATCGTTCGGTAGTTCGAGGCCATAAGCAGCTTCACTTCAGGTATTATGACTTGTACGCGTGGTCAGAATTGAATGTCTGGAAGTTTGGGATTGATTTGAAAAGAAAATTCCCATTTCGGAAGCTTTAAGTTGAAATAATTAAGGTTTGATTAATGAGTAAACGACCTCGGAATCGGGATTTAAAGGTTGCAACAGGTTCGTATGATGATATTAGATTTGGACGTATGTCTGGATCGTATTTTGGATGACCCGGGAGCGTTTTGACGCTTATTGTGAAAGTTAGCATTTTTGGAAGAATTTCATAAATCTGGGTTGAAGCACATTTCAGTGTTATCGATGTCTGTTTGGGATTTCGAGTATGAAAATAGTTTTGTATGGTGATTCTGGTATTGGGAGTGCGATCGAAAGTGGATTCGGAGGTCCGTAGGTCATTTTGGAGTCGTTTGGCTAAAGTTAGAAACTTGAAAGTTTTTGAGAAGTTTGACCGGAAGTGGACTTTTTGATATCGAGGTCGGATTCCAATTCCGAAAGTTGGAGTAGGTCCGTAATGTTGAATATGACTTGTGTACAAAATTTGAGGTCAATCGGACATGATTTGATGGGTTTCGGCATCGAAAGTAGAAATTGAAGTTTCAAGTTCTTTAAGTTTGAATTGGGGGTTGATTCGTGATTTTAGCATTGTTTGTTGTGATTTGAGGGCTCGACTAAGTTCGTATGGAATTTTAGGACTTGTTGGTATGTTTAGGTGAGGTCCTGGGGCCTCGGGTTGATTACGGGTGGTTAACGGATCAAGGTTTGGAATTAATAAGCAACTAAAGTTGGAGGACTGCTGGTGTAATCGCACCTACGGAGTGGGCACTGCAGGTGCGAGCCCGCAGAAGTGGGAAGGAAGCCGCATAAGCGGAAAAGGACTGGAGGAGGGGGACACGCAGAAGCAGACGTTTGGGTGCACCTGCGAGCACGCAGGTGCGAAGCGGCTAATCGACCGCAGATGCGAAAGTCGTCTGGGCAGAAGGGTTCTTTTAAAAATAGGGAATTGGCCATTTTCTCCCATTTTTTATTTGGCTTGGGCGATTGTGGAGAGCTTCAAGGGGAGATATTCTTCAAGTATCGCAAGGTAAGTTGTTCCCACTCATTATAATTTAAATACAGATTAAAGTATGGAAATTAGTAGAAACTTGGGGTTTGAGGAAAAACCTAGAAAATTGGTATTCTTGGATTTTGGACCACGATTTTAGATATGAAACTGAGAGAAAATTATATATTTAAATTCGTGAGGTTGTGAGCAAACTTTATCTTCGAAATATTTCGGAATCCGGGCACCTGGGCCTAAGGGCGATTTTGTCAACTTTTCGATCAGGGTTAGAAATTGTTTTAAATTGGATTATTATGAGTAATTTGTCAAAACCCCAAACCCGAACCCGGTCATGATGGCGCCTCTCGCGAAGACAAGGCCAGCCGACACTTCCCATTTTCTAATTTTTAACAGTTAAGCATTAAAAACAGTCGAAACATGATAAAATAATCCCAAAGTAGCAGATAATATCATAAATATGCGGAAGAACAACCTAACACAGCCCGATACTGGGGTGTCACTAGTCATGAGCATCTATAAACCTAATACAAGTCTGAAAAATCCACAAACTATTACAAATGTCTGCTAAGATATGGAAATGATTAAGAGGGAGAAACACAGGACTGCGGATGTCAAGCAGCTACGTCGTGGACTCCAATATCTGCTGGGTGCTCTCAACCCGCACTGGCAGTATCCGTAATGCCTGAATCTGCACACAGGGGTGCGGGGTAAAGTGAGTACCCCAACTCAGTGAGTAACAAAGGTAAATAAAGACTGAAGACAAGAAATCACGTAAGGCACAAAGCATTCTATAATGAAGCAGTAAAACCATTTAAAATCAGTAATCAGTGAAAGATAGGTAAAATCCTTTAACTCAAGTGTAGTTTCATGAAAAAACTTTTTCAATAATTAAGAAGGTAATTAACAGTCGATTATGAAAAGTAAACACATAAAGGCTCGCGCCTCGGGCATAGTGTCAACAAATCCGCCCCTCGGGCAATATCTCAGAACAGTACCAGCCCCTCGGGCAATCACATAGACCAATACCAGACCCTTGGGCTCAATCTCACATCACAATGGGTACTCACTGTCACACCTCCTTTTTACTACACCCCGGAAGGGTATATAAGGGAGTTTTTCCAATTTAAGTGACAATCGAAACGGGATTATTTTATTTTTAAAAAATCAGAGTCGCCACTTGGGATAATTTTATGGTGTCCCAAGTCACCGGTTCGAATCCCGAATCGAGGAAAAGATTGACTCTGTATTACAGTCCGCGAACACAGAAATCCGGGTAAGGAATTCTGTTAACCCGAGAGAAGGTGTTAGGCATTCCCGAGTTCCGTGGTTCTAGCACGGTCGCACAACTGTTATAATTGGCCTATTATCTAATTTTAGTACATGTTTTGGCCTGTGGTATAATTTCAACTTTATAACCGCTTTTATTTAATATTTTTAGGAAAATTCAACATCACATAAAACGCGTTTTGAACCATGTCACATAAATGCACCCACAGTCCGCAACACATTTTATCTAATGCTGTTGAGATTTGGATTGGGGTCACATAAATGCGCACCCGAGTTTAGGAAGGTAAATTATTAATATATCACGACTAAAGCAACTACGCACTTTCAAATTTGTGAGGGCCATGAAAAATTCAACTAAGTGGCATGCCTCAATTTCTAAGGATTAAAATATCAATTAAGCGAGAGTCCATGCATTTCAAGATTTTGTTTGGCATGGCGCACCTCATGATTTAATTGGTGAAATCTAATTGACTAAGGGCAAGAATTACCACTACTTTTGGACTAAAAATGTGGACCAACTTTAACTAACAGACCAACGTGAGAGAGGACGAGCAGATGGCATGATGATTAGGAAATAACGCAAAGGAGCCTTGGGCTCGAATAACTGGACCTACGAGAAGGAAGTAACCCAAGTCTCATTCGAAGGAGGCTGTCAAGCTTGGGCTAGGAATGAGCCCAAATTCAGAACCTCACTATTTCTGAGTGAAAGACTCAGTATCGAGTCCCCTACAACGCATAAGGCCAAGGCATTCGAATTCAAATTTACCAATCATATTGCTTTAAGAAAATCAAAACAATTAATGATTGTCCTTTAAACAAACACCAGAATACATCTATCGTCACTTTCCTTTTATGCAGGAGACACAATCTAAGCATCAACTCATTCTTGTTATCCAGCATCTAATACCATCACAATTTTAACCAACAGCGTGCATAACCTCAAGGTGACAGAAAATGAAAGACATCTACTACTCTATACTATTAACAGGAGGTCATATTTCAGCCTTTACTAGGCAAAGCTAAAAATCAGAAATCTACACCAAACGAACCACTGATTTTAGCTGAACTAGCACAGATTCAACACCTACAACTTGACTGGAAATATTTCGATTCTAGCTCATGTAAACCAAAGAAGCTAAATTCATAATTCATCCACTAGTACAAACCAGATTCAAGAGGCAAGGATAGAGATGAGCAAACAAGGCAAAGAAGTCCAATATTGACTACATAGTTTGATGAAAAAACATAAGAGAACAACACTTAATAAACTAACATATTCTAGATTTCAATTACATCATATTCGTTGATATATACACTAATCAGAATCTTTCTAGAAAAAACTAAGTGTTACATGCTATGCATATGATTGAAAGCAGGAGAAATGAAGCTCAATAACAAATAGCCTCAAATTTCATCAACTTTTCCAAATCTACACTTCAAATTACACTCAAGTGACATCCATAGTGCTGAAAAATACCTAGAAATAAAAGGGGAAACAAGAGAAGTGCAAAAATCAGTAGGCAATAAACAGTAGGACAACAACGAAACAGTGTTTGAAATCTGCCAAAAACCAGGAATTCGAATTGAAACAGCAAACTAGATAGTACTCCACACAAAACCAGCTCAAACCCCACTTTCGAAACCCCAAATCAAACCATCTTCAACCCAAATGCAGAATTAGAGTTTTCAAAAGATTCAAACTAATGAAGAGGGTCAGAATTTCAAATCACTCATAATTTTGAACAATTTCCCATAAAGGAATGCAGAGAAATCAGCGTGTTTCCAAAGTTTTCAGTTGTTTCAGTTTTGCAGAATTTTTCTTCTCTCAAAATATGACTTGAGTGTCAAGTTAGGATGCCTTTATAGGCAAGCTATTAGGGCAGCTTAAAGAAAATCAAGTTTTCACTTTGCACCTTCTGAAATTTTCATTATAGCTTAGATATCCCTAGTTAAAAAACCAGAAATTCACAATTAACCCCAATTCCAGCTTCCTAGAAGCTTCCCTAGGTAGTTATTCAGAGATTCTTTACCTAGACTACCCAAAATACCCCTTAATATCCCTATTTTTACTTCAGGAAACCAAATGGGTCATGGGTCAAATGACCCAATGGCTAAGCCAGGTCCGGACTCAAAACTTAATTCAAGTCCCTTGGAGTGAATTCTGAAATGGATTCAGAGCCCGAACAGCAAAATGAATTGAACCAGACTGAGCAAATTATGACAAACGTAAGAAAACAGCTAAACGATTTCATAAGACTAAGACCTAAACTAACATGCAGAATTGAATGAAGTTATCAAATAAACCTAATTAAGTTAACCTAGAAGGCTGAAAAAACAGGGCGAACTCAGAAATTTAGTCATGCTTTTAACAGGAAAATTAAACAGACCAAGCGACATTAGAGAACAAGACTTGGAAAAGAAAACTAATAAGGAACAAACGGACAGTAGTCCATCTCGGCCAGAAACTTTGGTCAATTTTTCAATTGAATTATCCCAAGAAAAAAAGAAGAAGAGAAAGGCAAGATGGCTGAAAGAATACAAGAAAGAAGGAACTCACCGACCCAGGCTCGAACTCGCGACTGATATTCCGATTTAATCCTCAAATAATGTCAATCGCTTGTTCTTTGTCAAGAACAAGCGAACAACATTATTTTGTGACAAAACCGTCCTTGAATAACTGAGAAAACTTGGAGGAGTAGCCTTGCATGTATGAATTTGGCCTTGGGCTTTTAGGGCTTGAATATTTGATTTAAGATTCGAAAGGATTGAGAGGGATTCGAGGGATATGGGTTAGGGATTTGGAAAGAGGGTGTCATGGGGGTTTCAGGGTGTTAGTTTGGAGCAGTTTGGGGTGGCACCGCCACCGTAAGGCGGTGGGGGAATGGTGGCGGCGGATTAGGGTTCTAATATCTGAAGAGAGAAGAGGAGGGGGGTGAGAGAGACGATTGAAGAGAGGGGGTGAGAAAGACGATTGGGAGGGGGGTTAGAGGTTCGGACATATAAATACTATCGACCCCCCCCCCCACTTCGTGACCGTTGGATCAAGGAAAGTTAACGGTTGAGATCTACTCAATACAAAACAGGGTCGTTTGGATTGTAAGGGGGTGGACCGGGTAATTGGGAGCGGGTCTGGGCCTGGGTTGGCGGGTTTAGACTCGGATTGGCCGGGTCTAGGGGAAAACTAACTTGGGCCTAAACGAATTTGGGTGAAATTTGCCCAAAAACTGAATTCTTGACTTTCATCCTTCTTTTCCTTTTCAATTCTTATTTTCAAAAATTCTTTTCTTTTCAAAAAATGAAAATGAAACAAAACCCAACATAATTCCTAAACCAAATTATCTTAGAAAATTAAATTAATTAACCCTAATAATTATTACGACTAATTAAATACCAAATTAAAGGAAAACCAACAAAATTCAAATCTAAAAATTGAACAATGCAAAATAAACCAATTTATTTTTGTGATTTTTCATTTTTGTAAGGCAACTAAATTACTACTTGATTTTAAAAATGCAAAATTAACTCCTAAATGCAAATGCAACATATTTTTGTATTTTTCATAATTTAACAAAACTAAACATGCACAGACAAATGCAAACAATAACAAAAAATGCTACGAAAATCTACGAAATTTGCAAATAATGAAAGAAATTATTTTGTTTTGAATTTGTGGGAGTAATTCATATAGGGCAAAAATCACGTGCTTACACTCGCGCTCACTGGGGGTGTACAGACTCCTGGAGGGGCCCCTTACGGCCCAAGCGCAATATCAAGCCACCTCGTGACATCATCACTAGGCCATCGGCCTCATATCAATCAAGCCACCTCGTGGCATACATATCTCAGGCCCTCGGCCTCATAATCAGTATCAAATATTTCCTCATAACATAGGCCATCGGCCTCACTCAGTCAAAAATCCTCACAAGCCACTTGGGCAATAGTAAAACAGTGTTTATCAGCCCAAACATCATTTAAAAATATCATTTAAGTATTAAAACTGAGTAAACATGGCTGAGTACGAAAATATTGGAAAATAACATGATTGAGTTCAAGTATAAAGTTAAAACAATGAGGAAATACCAGTAAGAATCCCCAAAGGGTTCAAATTGTTAGCTCAAGGCCCAAATATGACATTCAGCCCAAATAATGATGATAACAGATAGGTTTCAGTCAAATACGCGGAAAAATCATCAATCGGGATGGACCAAGTCACAATCCCCAATAGTGCACGACCCCACGCTCGTCATCAAGCGTGTGTCTCACCTCAATATAGCACTACGATGTGCAATCCGGGGTTTCAAACCCTCAGAACACCATTTACGATCATTACTCACCTCGAACCGGTCAAATCTCTAGCTCGCGATGCCTTTGCCCCTCTAATCGGCCTCCACTCGCGTTGAATCTATCCAAAATCAGAACGAGGACGTCAAAATATGCTAAGGGAACGAAGCCCAAGCGAAAATAATTAATTTACAACATAAATCCCGAAATTACCAAAACCCGACCTCGGGCCCACGTCTCGGAATTCAATAATTTTTACATCAATAGATTCCTTATCTCCCCACGAGTTTATACATATCAAAAGTTCAGAAATCCGACCCCAAATGGTCCACCAAATCCTCAATCAAAGGCCTACGTTCCCAAGCCCTAGTTTCCCCAATTTTCACCCTTAATTTCCATGATTTCTAGCTCTAATCCATGAAATAATAGCATAGGAACGAGTTTTAGGTCCAAATTCCTTACCTCAATGAAGTTCCCTTGAAATCCCTCTCTCCAATCGTCAAAAAAGCTCCAAAGTCGAGATAAAATGGTGAAATAGCTCAAAATTCACGAAGGCCACAATTTATACTTTCTGCCCAGAACTTTTCATATCTGCGGCCCAATACCCGCTTCTGCGGTACCGCATTTACGGTTATTTCTCCGTTTAAACTTACAATTTTTCGCTTCTGCGATCCCTCATCCGCATCTGCGACATCACAGATGCGGTCCATCTCACCGCTTCTGCGGTTCCTGACTCCCTCAGCACTTTCCGCTTCTGCGACCTCCCTTATCGCACATGTGGTCCCCAATCCGCAGGTGCGGAAATACTAGAAGCAACACCTTCAGCAACTACAACAAAATTCCAACTTCTCCGTTAACCATCCGAAATCACCCTGAGGCCCCCGGGACCTCAACCAAAAGCATAAACAAATCCTATTACCTAATTCAAACTTGTACCAATCTTCAAAACACCTCAAACAACATTAAATCACCCAAAACACATCGGATTCAAGCCAAATTTTCTAAAATCTTCCAAATTCCGCTTTTGATAAAAAACCCAACCAAACCTCGTCCGAATGACCTCATATTTTGCGCACACATCCCAAATGACACAATGGAACTACTGTAACTCTCGAAATTCCATTTCGACCCCTCTATCAAAATCTCGCCTACCAACCGAAAATTGCCAAAATATCAACTTCGCCAATTTAAGCCTAAATGTACTACGAACCTCCAAAATTCATTCCGATCATGCTCCTAAGTCACAAATCACCTCCCGAAGCTAACCGAACCATTAGAACTCACATCCGAGCCCTCTAACACATAAATCAACATCTGGTTGACTTTTCCAATTTAAACTCACTTTAAAGAGACTAAGTGTCTCAAACCTTACCAAATCCTTTCCGAACTCGATCCTCCCAACCCAATACCACATAACATGGATAACAAGGCATAATGAAGAAGAAATAGGGAAAACGGAGCGGTAACTGATGAGATGACTGGCCGGGTCATCACATCCTCCCAACTTAAACAGACGTTCGTCTACGAATGAATCAAGGAACATACCTGAAGCCTCAAACAGGTGGGGATATCTGCTTCGCATCTCCCGCTCGGTCTCCCAGGTAGCCTCCTCCACGGGCTGACCTCTCCACTGCACTTTCACTGAAGCTATATCCTTTGACCTCAACTTTCGAACCTAACGACCCAAAATAGCTACTAGCTCCACATCATAAGTCAAATCATCATCCAACTGAATCGTGATGAAATCCAAAACATGAGACGAATCCCCAATATACTTCCGAAGCATAGAAACATAAAATACCGGATGCACACTAGACAAGCTGGGTGGCAAGGCAAGCTCATAAGCCACCTCCCCAATCCTCCGAAGCACCTCAAAAGGCCCAATGAACCGAGGACTCAATTTCCCTTTCTTCCCAAATCTCATAACACCATTCATGGGAGAAACCTTCAACAGAACCTTCTCGCCAACCATGTAGGACACATCTCGAACCTTCTTGTCAGCATAACTCTTTTGCCTCGACTGCGCGGTATGAAGCCTCTCCTAAATCACTTTCACCTTTTCTAAGGCATCCTGCACCAAGTCTATCCCGAAGGGCCTAGCCTCACCGGGCTCGAACCAACCAACGGGAGATCTACACCGCCTCCCATACAAAGCCTCATATGGAGCCATCTGAATACTCGATTGGTAGCTGCTGTTATAAGCAAACTCTGAAAGCGGTAGAAACTGATCCCATGACCCTCCGAAATTAATGACACAAGCACGCAATATGTCCTCTAATATATGAATAGTGCGCTCGGACTGCCCATCCGTTTGAGGGTAAAAAGCTATGCTCAACTCAACCTGAGTACCCAACTCTCGCTGCACAGACCTCCAAAACTGTGAAGTAAACTGAGTGCCCCTATCTAAAATAATGGAAACTGGGACACCATGCAAACGAACAATCTCGCGGATATAGATCTCTGCCAACCGCTCTGAAGAATAGGTAGTACACACAAGAATGAAGTGCGCGGACTTGGTCAGTCGATCCACAATCACCCAAAAAGCATCAAACTTTCTCAAAGTCCGTGGAAGTCCAACAACAAAGTCTATAGTGATCCTTTCCCACTTCCACTTGGGAATATCTATCCACTGAAGCAAGCCACTTGGTCTCTGATGCTCATATTTCACCTGCTGACAATTGAGACACCGAGCTACAAATCTCACAATATCTTTCTTCATTCTTCTCCACCAATAATGCTGCCTCAAATCCTGGTACATCTTCGCAGCACCCGGATGAATGGAATACCGCGAGCTGTAGGCCTCTTCCAGAATCAACTCCTAAAGCTCATCCATATTGGGCACACAAATCTGGCCCTGCATACTCAACACCCCATCATCACCGATGGTCACATCTCTAGCATCATCATGCTGAATTCTGTCCTTAAGGACAAGCAAATGCGGATCATCATACTGGCGCTCTTTGATGCGATCATATAAGGAAGACAAGAAACCACACAAGCCAATACCCGACTGGGCTCTGAAATATCTAACCTCACGAACGGATTGGCCAAGGCCTGAACATCAACTGTAAGAGATCCCTCCCCAACTGGAATATATGCTAAACTCCCTATACTCATTGCCTTTCGGCTCAAGGCATTCGCCACCACATTGGACTTTCCCGGATGGTACAATATAGTGATATCATAATCGTTAAGCAACTCCAACTACCTCCGCTGCCTCAAATTGAGGTCCTTCTATTTGAACAAGTGCTGGAGGCTACGATGATTAGTAAACACCTCACAAGACACACCATACAAGTAATGTCTCCAAATCTTCAACGCTTGAACTATGGCCGCCAACTCCAAATCATGAATGGGGTAGTTCTTCTCATGGGGCTTCAACTAATGATAAGCATAAGCAATAACTCTACCATCTTGCATCAATACACAACTAATACCAACTCTCGAAGCATCACAATACACGGTATATGAACCTGAAGCCGATGGCAAAACTAACATTGGAGCTGTGGTCAAAGCTATCTTGAGCTTCTAAAAGCTCTCCTCACACTCATCCGACCATACAAATGAAACACCCTTCTGAGTCAACTTGGTCAAGGGCGATGCGATAGATGAGAATTCCTGAACAAACTGGCGATAATAGCCTGCCAAACCAAGAAAGTTGCGAATCTTTGTGGTTGAGGACGGTCTGGGCCAACTCTATACCGCTTCTATCTTCTTTGGATCAACCTGAATACCCTCGCTGGACACCACGTGCCCCAAGAAAGCCACTGAACTGAGCCAAAACTCACACTTGGAGAATTTTGCACAAGAGCTTCTCCTCCCTCAGTCTCTGCAACACAACTCTCAAATGCTCTGCCTGCTCCTCCTTACTATGCGAATACACCAGAATATCATCTATGAAGACTATAACAAACAAATCAAGATAAGGCTGGAACACACTATTCATCAAATGCATGAATGTTGCTGGGGCATTGGTCAGCCCAAAAGACATCACCAAGAACTCATAATGACCATATCGGGTCCTGAAAGTTGTCTTAAGAATATTCGAGTCCCTAATCTTCAACTGGTGATAACCTGAACGGAGATCAATCTTGGAGAACACTCTTGCTCCCTGAAGCTGGTCGAATAAATCATCATGCGAGGCAAAGGATACTTGTTCTTAATTGTTACTTTGTTCAGTTGCCTATAATCAATGCATATTCTCATAGTGCCATCCTTCTTCTTCACAAATAGAACCGGCGCACCCCAAGGTGACACACTAGGCCGAATGAACCCAATATCAAGGAGTTCCTGAAGTTGTTCTTTTAATTCCTTCAACTCCGCTAGTACTATACGATACAACGGAATAGAAATGGGTTGAGTTCCCGGCACCAGGTCAATACCAAAATCAATATCCCTGTCTGATGGCATGCCCGGTAGGTCTGCAAGAAACGCATCGGGAAAATCCCTCACAACTGATACATAATCAATGCCAGGAGTCTCAACACCGATATCCCTCACAAAGGCTAGATACAAAAGACAACCCTTCCCAGCCATACGCTGGGATTTTAAGAATAAGATCACTCTACTGGGAACATAATCAGTCACACCTCGCCACTCGATCCATGGCACACCCAGTATAGCCAATGTGACTATCTTAGCATGACAGTCCAGACTAGCACAATACGAAGATAGCCAATCCATGCCCAAAATGACATTGACATCCATCATACACAATAATAAAAGATCCATACGGGTCTCTAGACCCCCAATAGTCACCACACACGACCGATATGCACGGTCTACAGCAACTGTATTGCCCACCAGGGTAGATACATGAATATGTGAAGCAAGAAACTCACGGGGCATACCCAAATAACGAGCAAAGTACGATAACACATAAGAAAAGGTGGAATCGGGATCACATAATACAGAGGCATCTCTGTGGCAGACTGAAACAATACCTGTAATAACAGCATCTGAAGCAATAGCATCGGGTCTACCTGGAAGTACATAGAAACAAGCTTGACCGCCACCTGATCGACCTCCCCCTCTCGGGCGACCCCTAACTGACTAACCTCCACCCCTAGCTGGCTGGACAGGTGGTGGTGAAGTAACTAGCACTGAAGCCGATGACTGACTCCTCTACTGAGATGAACTTGCAAGACAACGAGGGCACTGCCTCCACATATGACCCATCTCACCACACTCATAACAACTCCCAGGTGCTGGAGAAGTGGACTGAAGGGAACCCCTCGCACCGGAGTGCCTAGCAGATGCGCTCGGCATAGAAGAGCCCTTGACTAATGGAGCATGGGACGAACTCTGAGATGGAAGGGCACTAAGTGATGACTGGCCCTAATGAGAACTATGAGAACCATGACCCGATGACGCCACATGATAACCTGGGCGAGTTGGTTGAGCATGACTGAATGGACGACCTCTGCCGTGCTGAAACTGACCTCTCGAAGGAGCATCACTATAACTACCAGATCCTCGAGGCCTCTTGGCCTCCCTTTCCTCGCACTCCTAGCGACGAATAGACTCAATCTCATGGGCAATATTCACAACCTCCTCGAAAGTAGCACCAATCACCCTCTCCCTGGTCATGAGAATGTGTAGCTAATAAGTGAGGCCATCAACAAACCTCCTAATCCTCTCTCTATCTGTTGGAACCATCCAAATAGCATGATGAGCTAACTCGAAAAACCTCATCCCGTACTGCGTCATAGTCATCTCTACCTGGCATAACCACTCAAACTCCCTACACAGCTCCTCCCTACGGGACTGCGGCACATACTTCTCCAGAAAGAGAACGGAGAACTGTTTCCAGGTAAGGGGTGATGCACCAACAGGCCTACGCCTTTCAAAAGCCTCCCACCAAGTAAATGTAGCTCCCGAAAATTGATAAGTAGTGAAAGCGACTCCGCTAGTCTCTAGAATACCTGTTGTACGAAGCATCCTCTGACACTTATCTAAGAAACCATGGGCATCCTAGTCCTCTGCACCACTGAAGGTCGGAGGCTGCAATCTACCAAACCTCCCCAACCTATGCTGCTCATCCTCTAGCATAGAAGGGACTACATAGTCCTGAGCAGCTGCAACCAACTAGACTGGATGTGCCCCGACGTCTAAAGTCCCTGCACGACCTGCTCAAGTGTGCGAGCGGTGGGAGTCTGATTGCCTCCCCCATCCTAAGAAGTAGCTGCGGCTGTAGTGGCTGAAACCGCCTGAACTAGGCCAGTGCAAACTGATAAGATCTAAGCCAAGACCTCCTAAAGACCCGGAATCACAATGGGCACAGCTGGTACCTAAGCTGGTACTGCTGGAGCATCCATAACTGGGACCTGATCCTGAACTGGGGTAGTTGGTGGATCTGCAGGTGCTGCCCTAGTTGCTCTACCCCTACCACGACCACGCCCGCGTACTCGGCCTCTGGTGGCCACAACTGGTGGTACTAGTAACCGTCCATCCCGACCGGTAGCACGTGTCCTCACTATCTGTGAGAGCATAGAACAACAGAAGTTTAGTATCGAATCAACAAATTCGCACGATAAGAATTTTAAGAATATGAACTTTTTCCTAAAGGTTCTGTAGCCTCTCGAGGATAAATACAGACGTCTCTGTATCGATCCTCGAGACTCTACCAAACCCGCTCTTGACTCGTGAGACCTATGTAACCTAGGCTCTGATACCAACCTGTCACGACCCCAAACCCAAACCCGGTCATAATGGTGCCTCTCGTGAAGACAAGGCCAGCCGACACTTCCCATTTTCCAATTTTTAATAGTTAAGCATTAAGAAACAGTCGAAACATGATAAAATAATCCCAAAGTAGCAGATAATATCATAAATACGCGGAAGACCAACCCAACACAGCCCGATATCGGGGTTGTCCCTAGTCATGAGCATCTATAAACCTAATACAAGCCTGAAAATCCACAAACTATTACAAATATCAGCTAAGAGATGAAAATGATTAAGAGGGAGAAACACGAGACTACGGATGTCAAGCAGCTATCTTGTGGATTTCGATATCTGTCGGGAGCTCTCAACTCACACTGGCAGGATCCGCAATGCCTGAATCTGCACACAGGGGTGCAAGGAGTAAAGTGAGTACTCCAACTCAGTGAGTAACAAAGGTAAATAAATACTGAAAGCAGTAAATCACGTAAGGCACAAAACATTCTATAATGAAGTAGTAAAACCATTCAAAATCAGTAATCAGTGAAAGATAGGTAAAATCCTTTAACTCAAGTGTAGTTTCATGAAAAGCCTTTTTCAATAATTAAGCAGGTAATTAACAATCGATTATGAAAAGTAAACACATAAAGGCTCATCCTCAGGCACAGTGTTAACAAATCCGCCCCTCGGGCAACATTACAGAACAGTATTATCCCCTCGGGCAATCACGTAGAACAATACCAGCCCCTCGGGCTTAATCTCACATCACAATGGGTACCCACGCTCACTAGGGGTGTACAGACACCTAGAGGGGCCCCTTACGGCCCAAGCGCAATATCAAGCCACCTCGTGGAATCATCACTAGGCTCTCGGCCTCATATCAATCAATCCACCTCGTGGCGTACATATCTCAAGCCCTCGACCTCATAATCAGTATCAAATGTTTCCTCACAACATAGGCCCTCGGCCTCACTCAGTCAAAAATCCTCACAAGCCACTCAGGCAATAGTAAAACTGTGTTTCTCATCCCAAACATCATTTAAAAATATCATTAAGTATTAAAACTGAGTAAACATGGTTGAGTACGAAAATAGTGGAAAATAACATGATTGAGTTCAAGTATAAAGTCAAAATAGTGAGGAAATACCAGTAAGAATCCCCGAAAGGGTCAAATAGTTGACTCAAGGCCCAAATATGGCATTCAACCCAAATAATGATGATAACAAATAGATTTCAGTCAAATACGCGGAAAAATCATCAATCGAGACGGACCAAGTCACAATCCCCAATAGTGCACGACCCCACGCTCGTCATCAAGCTTGTGCCTCACCTCAATATAGCACTACGATGTGCAATCCGGGATTTCAAACTCTCAGAACATCATTTACGATCATTACTCACCTCGAACTAGTCAAATCTCTAGCTCGCAACGCCTTTGCCCCTCGAATCGGCCTCTACTCGCGTCGAATCTATCCAAAATCAGAACAAGAACGTCAAAATATGCTAAGGGAACGAAGGCCAAGAGAAAATAATCAATTTAGAACATAAATTCCAAAATTACCAAAACCCGACCCCCAGGCCCACATCTCGGAATTCAATAATTTTTACATCAATAGATTCCTTACCTCCCCACGAGTTTATACATATCAAAAGTTCATAAATCCGACCCCAAATGGTCCACCAAATCCTCAATCAAAGGCCTAAGTTCCCAAGCCCTAGTTTCCCCAATTTTCACCCTTAATTTCCATGATTCTAGCTCAAATCCATGAAATAATAACATAGGAACGAGTTTTAGGTCCAAATTCCTTACCTCAATGAAGTTCCCTTGAAATCCCTCTCTCCAATCGTCCAAAAAGCTCCAAAGTCGAGATAAAATGGTGAAATGTCTCAAAATTCGCGAAGGCCACAATTTATACTTTCTGCCTAGAACTGTTCGCATCTGCGGCCCAATACCCGCTTCTGCGGTACCGTATTTGCGGTTATTTCTCCGTTTAAACTTACGATTTTCCGCTTCTGCGATCCCTCATCCGTATCTGCGACATCGTAGATGCAGTCCATCTCACCGTTTCTGCGGTTCCTGACTCCCTCAGCACTTCCTGCTTCTGCGACATCCCTTATCGCACTTGCAGTCCCCAATTCGCAGGTAGGGCTGCTCGGTGGGCCGGGCCTGAACCGGACCGGACCAGGCCCGCGGTCCTAACGGGCCTGGTGGGCCGGTCCTGGGTGGGCCGGTCTTGGTGGGCCTCCCTGAGCCCGTCACGAGCTGGTCTTCATGGTTGAGCCCACGAGCCCGGGACCGTTTAGCCCGGGACCGGCAGGCGGGCCTGGCGGGCCCAACGGCTATTTTTCAAAAAAAAAAAAAAAATCTCCAACGGCCATATTTAAAATCTAGCCGTTTGGGCTGAAAATATAACCATTTTTTAAGTTAAAAAAATGGCCATTTGGCCCCCAAACTTTATTTTAACCCCAAACTTTATATAATTACACTTTTCCCCATTTCTCAACGATAAATACCCCCTCATTCTTTCATTTTTATTCACCAATTCATCAATATCTCTCAATATCTCTCAATCTCTCTACTACAATTACTTAATTTATTGTTGAAATTTCGTAAAAAATTGTGAAGTTGTTGAATTGAAGTTTTCAAGTGTTCAACGATTTTCAATTTTCAAGAAGTTGTTCGGCAATCCGGTAAACTCGTTTCAACTCTTACGTTTTTAGAATATATTTTTGTGTGGTTTAGTTTGCATAATTATAATTAATATGGCATTTACTTTGAAAAAATGTTTGGTAAAGGAAAAGATAAAACCGATGAAAGTAGTGGCCAACCAACTACCCTTCCCCCGGCTCCCCGACCTAGAAAAGATAAGCAAGTTGAAAGTAGTCGCCAACCTAGACGTCCTCCTCCTTCCGTAATTCTTGATAGTGATCACCCTTGTTTTCAATTTACCGATAGTGAATTTTATCATAATGTTGCACCAGGTGATAGATTAGATGATGAAATTATGAATGCTCTTTATCCTAATGAAACCATCTTAGAAAATAATGAGGAAAATGAGGATGATGATGAAACTCAAGCACCAGATTTAGATGATACACCTACTAGTCCTCTTAATAACCCAAGTGATGCACCGGTCGACCCACCTGTAGAAACTCCTACTTTTAATAGAGAACCTGCTAAACGCCTAGAAACATCATTAGTTTGGAATTTTTTTACTCAAGTAAGAGAAAAAAATAAGGCTAAGTGTAAAACTTGTGGGAAATTAATGTCGCATAAATATGTAGGAGACCGTAGCGGCACAGGTAGTTTGACTAGGCACATAAAAACACACCCTAGAGATAAGGCTAGATTTTTTCAAATGAAAGCGCAGCTAGAGGGGACAAGTGTAGATTCTGCGGTTAACCCTAGTACAGGTTCAAATCTAGTTCAACCAGGAATTAACACTGTCACTGGAGGTATTTTATATTACGATCCAAATAGAGATCGTGAAGAATTAGCAAAGATGATTACTGTTATGTGCTTACCTTATACTTTTGCTTCTAATCCTAATTGGGTTCATTATATTAGAAGAGTGTTTAATCCTACTTATAAAGGTTGGCCTCGCGCAACAGTTAAGAGTGATATTTATAAATTCAAACATGAATATGAACAATATTTGCGGTATTTATTTACTCATATACCTAATCGGATTTCTATTACTACTGATATTGGTAGAAGTGGTAATGATTGTGATTACCTAACTGTTACAAGTCATTGGATAGATGAGGAATGGATAATGCAAAAATGCATAATTGCATATAGAATAATTAATTCGCGTCACACAGGTAAGTTTATAGCTAACACTGTTGCAGATATTTGTAGATATTTTTGCTTTAGCGATAAAATAATGGCAATTTCAATGGATAATGCTTCTAGTAACACCAGTGCTATAGTCATGCTTACAACAACACTAAATCCTGCATTTACTAATATTTTTCATGTTAGATGTATTTGTCATATTTATCATTTAATTGTCGGTGATGGTATGCGAATATTAAACATAGAAATTGAAAAGGTTAGAATGACTCTTAATTGGCTTTTTTATTCAAACCGTAGAAGTAGACTTAGAGAGTATTTTAAAAAATGTGATGAATATGGCCTTAGAGAAAGAAAGGTTCCTAAACCTTGCCCGACTAGATGGAATTGTATGTACGAAAGTTTAGTAGTAGCATATGAATATAGAAACCCAATTAATGCAACGTTTAATTCTCGGGTAGGTGGTGAAGATGATGATGAAATGCTTACCACTCAAGATTGGACTAATGTTAAAATTCTTTTAGATTTTTTAGAACATTTTCAAATTGCAACAAATGCATTTTCTGGGCAATATTATCCTACTATTTCAAACTGTTTAGTTTATATTGCAGCACTATCTGATTTGTTTGTTGAATTTAGTGAGGGTGGGGATATTTATGAACTTGCTATAAATGAAATGAAACAAAAGTTTGAAAAATATTTTTTTCCTATCCCTCCTATTTATGGTCTTGCTGCAATGCTAAATCCTACAATGAAATTGGGAGGTCCTCATTTTTGGTATTCAAATATTTACGGAGGATTCGGCTTCGCCCGGAAGTGGTGATGAACAAGCTTCTTTTCCACCACCACCAACGCAACCTCCTCCGAACCTTGAAGGATTTATGAGATTTGTTAGAGATAATACATAGAATAATATGTAACTTGTATTTTGGCACATCTTCCTTAGTTTTTTTCCTTCTAATGGTGGTATTAGTACCTTGTTGTGCTCATTCCATTGAGGGAAGGATGACTAAGAAAGATATGTCATTTTTTGGTAATAAAATTTATTGCTTCTACCCATGAGCTTCTTTTCGCAATATTTCTTTGTCTATACTTAGAATTATTTATAAGCTACAATATATACATAATATACAATATATATACTACAAGAAAATATATAAGAGAATATATATACATAAGATACAATATAATATACTACAAGAAAATATATTATGCGAAAATATATACATAATATACAATATATATACTACAAGACAATATATTATGCGAATATATATACATAAGATACAATATATATACTACAAGAAAATATATAAGAGAATATATATACATAAGATACAATATATATACTACAAGAAAATATATAAGAGAATATATATACATAAGATACAATATAATATACTACAAGAAAATATATTATGCTACAATATATACATAATATACAATATATATACTACAAGAAAATATATTATGCGAATATATATACATAAGATACAATATATATACTATAAGAAAATATATAAGAGAATATATATACATAAGATACAATATAATATACTAAAAGAAAATATATTATGCTACAATATATACATAATATACAATATATATACTACAAGAAAATATATTATGCGAATATATATACATAAGATACAATATATATACTATAAGAAAATATATAAGAGAATATATATACATAAGATACAATATAATATACTAAAAGAAAATATATTATGCTACAATATATACATAATATACAATATATATACTACAAGAAAATATATTATGCGAACATATATACATAAGATACAGTTTATATACTACAAGAAAATATATTATGCGAATATATATACATAAGATACAATACATATACTAAAAGAAAATATATAAGAGAATATATATACATAAGATACAATATAATATACTACAAGAAAATATATTATGCATGACAATTTAGTGTTTTACTATTGTTTTGTTATTTTCTTTTTCGTCAAGCACTTTAATAATTAGATATACATATATACTACATATATATTTTTAATATAGCCATGATACTACAAGAAATTGTCTTAAAAAAAAACAAAAAACAAAAGCCCGCTAGGCTCGCGAAGCCCACGAGCCCGGCACGTTAAGCACAGGACCATGTGGGCTTAGGCCCGTCACGGGCCGGTTCCACCCATTGAGCCCACAAAGACCGGGACCGCCAGAGCCCGGGACCACGAAGCCCGGGACCGCGAGGCCCGGCCCGTTAGGCCCACTAAGGCCCGGGCCCGGGACAAAATACAGCACTATTCGCAGGTGCGGAAATACTAGAAGCATCCCTTCAGCAGTTGCAACAAAATTTCAACTTCTCCGTTAACCATCCGAAATCACCCCGAGGCCCCCGAGACCTCAACCAAAAGCACAAACATATCCTAATACCTTATTCAAACTTGTACCAATCTTCAAAACACCTCAAACAACATCAAATCAACCAACACACATCGGATTCAAGCCAATTTTTCTAAAATCTTCCAAATTCCGCTTTTGATAAAAAATCCAACCAAACCTCATCCGAATGACCTGAAATTTTGCACACACATCCAAAATGACACAATGGAACTACTGCAACTCTCGGAATTCCATTCTGACCCCTCTATTAAAATCTCGCCTACCAACCGGAAATCGTCAAAATATCAACTTCGCCAATTCAAGCTTAAATCTACTACGAACCTCCAAAATTCATTCCGATCACGCTCCTAAGTCACAAATCACCTCCCTAAGCTAACCGAACCATCAGAACTCACATCCAAGCCTTCTAACATATAAGTCAATATTCGGTTGACTTTTCCAACTTAAACTCACTCTAAAGAGACTAAGTGTCTCAAACCTTACCAAATTCTTTCCGAACTCGATCCGACCAACCCGATACTACATAACACAGATAACAAGGCATAATGAAGCAGAAATAAGTAAAACGGAGCGGTAACTCATGAGACAACTGGCTGGGTCATCACATAATTGAACATATATTAATGGGTGCATCGATTTGAGTCTTCTAAAGGGCGTGGAATGGTGGTTATGGAAATTCTGGGCAAGGTAAGTCTCCTTCTAATCTTGTAAGAGATAATTGTCCCCATAGGTGAATTAATTGGATATGTGCTTCTATTTATGGAGGCTACGTACGCACGAGGTGACGAGAGTCCGTGCGTAGCTACTATTATTCTTAAGTCCGGGTAGTCTAAGATCCAAAAGCATGCTTTATTTGAAATAATTATAAACTTATTGACAGTTTAAATTGCTTTAATCGTATCGAAGTGGTAAATGATTTTCTAAAAGTGTTAAACTTCGTTTTCTCGACTTGTAAAAGAGAAATTGACATTTTCTTGAATAATTATTTTTGTGATGAAGTCTTGATTGACTGTTTGAATGTGTGTTTCTATGTATACCTGCATCACATGTATGATTCGCGAGAGGGGTGATTGTTTATTTATATTTGACTGCGTCACATGTATGATTCGCGAGCGGAGTAATATATGCATTTATGGTTCGCGCCATTCGACCCTCTGACAGTGCACAGTTTAAATATTTGTTGGATCCGACCGTACGACCTCAGCATGATTTCCGCATGCTTGTATAGCTTCACTTGAGATTCATAGATGTTGATATTTGCTCTCCCTGTCCTGAGATAAATGTATAAATGATAAAAATGAATTTGGAAATTTCCTATAAACTAAAGAAACTTTTACTTGCCTCATGCTATTGAGTTATAGCCAGCTTTATGAAAATCATCGCTTTACTATATTATTGGTATATTATTATTGGACCACTAGTAAGTGTCAAAGTCGACCTCTCGTCTCTACTTCTTCGAGATTATACAGAATACTTACTAGGTACACGTTGTTTTTGTACCCATACTACACTTGTTGTGCATTTTTGTTGCATATGCTCATGTATGTCTAGTGGCCTAGTTCGGCGCAACGACATAGTTGATACAGAGATTTAAATGAGCTGCACTCCTCGAGGCGACCCGCAGCCAACAGAGTCTCCTTCTGAGTACTATATTGTATTTTCTCTACTGTCCAATTTGTATTTCGGACGGTTATTGTATTACATTGTTTCCTAGAAATAGCTCATGCACTTGCGACACCGGGTTCTGGGATGATTATGGGAGTATTCAATATTTTTTTTTTGGCAATCCACTAGGCAAGTGCCGGTATTGTTACCCATATAACACAAACCGGGCTAACCTTACTGTACTAATCCTATTGAGGCTTTTCAACCTCGCCTATTAACAAGAATGTAAAAAAATATGAACTTGAAAGGACCAAATATTCTATGATCATCACAGAGTTTATAACATACTCTGTGATGATATTACAGATGAGGATACTAATAAAGTGGTAGAATAAAATGTATTACCCATTAGATTGTTCAATATTAGGTTTGTTAAAGACATCATTTTTATTTTAGTGAATTTCATTATTTGTTGTTTAATGTATAAAAAATGATTTCAATAAATACTAAAATGGAAATTTAATTAACTTCTTGGTGTTGGCTTGCCTGGCAGTGGTGTCCGGCGCTATCACGGGCCTTAGTGGATTTTGGGTCATGACAGTCTCAACCTTCCCAAATCTTCAACTTTTCGATTTTCGCCAAAGTGCATCAAATCAACCTACGGACCTCCAAACCCAATTCCTAACATACTCCTAATCCCAACATCACCATAAGAAATTATTGGAATCATCAAAACACCATTTTGGAGTCGTCTACACAAAATTCAAACTCTGGTCAACTATTTTCACTTAATCTTGTAAAACAAGAATTATTCTTCTAAATCAATCCTGAATCATCTAAAAACCGAACTCAACCACACACGCAAGTCATAATACATAGTACAAAGATGCTCAAGACCTTAAGCCACCAAGCGGGATGCTAATTCTTAAAATGATCGATCGGGTCATTACAGGATGATTGACCACTCCCTGAACAGGGAAAGTTATAATTGAACATTGTTCAAGTATTGTTGCATGCGCTTCTCCTTAGTGTTAAAAATTTTGTATACTCGGTTCACCACCAGCTGGGAGGCACACTTTATTTCAATGACCTCAGAACCTAGTCCTCGAGCTAGTTCAAGCCCTGCAACCAAAGCCTCGTACTCGGCTTCAGTGTTAGTTAGTGGCACAATTCTAATGGCCTGTCTTAGGGTTTCCCCCTGAAGGAGTGATTAATACTACCATAAGACTGGAACTTTTTTATGTTGGAAGCTCCATCCGTAAACAAGGTCCAAACACCTGCTACCATTTCTGATATCAACACTGCTTCTTTAGCATCTAAAGGCATTAATCCTGGACTAAAGTCAGCCACAAAGTTAGCCAAAACTTGTGACTTGATTACAGTCCCGGGCATGTATTCAATGTCGAATTCACTAATCTCAATTGCCTATTTAGCCAAATGACTCGATAACTCAGGCTTATAAAGGACATTCCTCAAGGGAAAAGTTATCACAATGGCTATAGGATAACATTGAAAATAAGGCATAAGCTTTCGAGAGGCAACTACGAGAGCCAAGGACAACTTTTCAAGGTGAGGATAGCATATCTTTTATTTTTGATAACACTTTACTAACATAATAAACGGAAAATTGCGTACCTTCTTCTTCCCAGACCAAAACAACACTCACCGCTACTTTCGAGACCGCCAAATAATCAATAGTTGTTCACTTTATTCTAGTTTTGACTATAACAGAGGGCTAGACAGGTACCTTTTTAGATCTTTCAGTGTATGTTGGCATTTCAGAGTCCACGGGAAATGTTCTTCTTTTTCAAAAGTGAAAAAAAGTGATGGCACTTCTCTGAAGATCTCGAGATGAACCTATTTAGTGCCGCCAATCTACCAGTCAACCTATGTACTTCCTTCACACTTGTTAACTGGTCCGGGATATCCTTGATGGAATTGATTTTATCGGGATTTACTTTAATTCCTCTTTGAGAGACCAGAAACCCCAAGAACTAACCTGAGCCAACTCCGAAGGCACACTTCTCCAGGTTGAGCTTCATGTTGTGTTTCCTCAGAATATCAAATGTCTCTTGGATATGTTTCAGATGATCTCCTACATTAAGATACGTAACTAACATGTCGTCAATATAAACTTTTCACGACCCAAAACCCAACTAGTCATGATGGCACCTAACCTAACCCGCTAGGTAAGCCAAATGATAGACAACACAACTCAAATAGGATAACAAGAATTAATAAATAAAATAACTGAGCTTTCTATACAAAATCCCAAGGATTGGAGGTACAAGTCATGAGTTTCTAATATTTAGAATTTACAAAGCTGGTACGAAATAAATACATCATTTATTCGAAATATACATAAACAGATTATAAATATAAAGCTACCAAGAACAAGAGGCAGCTATAACCGGAACGCAGGTACATTTTCAATGCCAGCTCCTTCCATATACAGTAACATCAACTCCAAAATCTACATGCAAGGTGCAGAAGTGTTTGTATTAGTACAACCAATCCAATGTAATCAATAAGTAACAAACCTAACTTTAGGTTAAAAGTAGTGACGAGCTCAAAAGAAGGTTAGTGCCCCACACCAATAGCCAATATTAACTCATAATAATATAATGTAGGCAGTAAAAGTGATAGCTCAAAAGATATTATGCTCAGCTCGTTCATAATTAAGAAAAAGTAGATATGTTTTACAAGTATAATAGTCAAGTCTAGATATTACAACTAAAAATTAACTAAACATGAGTATATCAATAGAACTGTATTTCCAATTCACAACATCAGCTCAGAATTTCTGTTTACTAATTAGCATGAGAAAAATACATCTCTATGCCTACACGTCAATATACATGTCAAGTCAACAATTACCATATACCGTCTAGTGTTGATACCCAATTTTTCTCTATATTTTTATATATGAATAAATACTTTCAAAATAGCATATATATGCACATATAAGCATTCACAAGGTTTATATAATTTTTACCATAATTTTAAGGATTTAAACTGATTTATTTCATTCCCTTTTATTCATAAAATCTCCAATAATTATCCCCCTAATTATTGTTGTGATAATTTAGTCATTTAATTTCTATATTTATGCCAAAATATGGTTAAAATATTTTTTATGCATTTTTATAATTGTATTTTATATTTTTAAAGCTAAATTGCGTATAATTATAATATTAGCCTCATTAGTGTATAATTACATTTATATGCGTAAAATTGATCTCCTATATTTTTAAAATGTTAAATATCTATTTTAAATCATTTTAATACATAAAATTATTTTTCAGAAATTAGTTATTATTTATTATAAATGATATAGGGAAAATTGGCTATTTAAAATATAGCTAGATTTACATTTCAATTGTAGCCTAAATTGAACCCAACCCCAGCCCAATTTCATATTAAACTACCCTACCCTACCCAAACCCTAAACCCGCCTACCCAACCCAGCACCAATTAAATCATGGCCGTTGATCTCCCAGATCAACGACCCGTATTAATCCTTTCCTTTTTTAATTCCAACGACCCCCTAACCCTATCTCATTTCCAAATTTCGCCGCCTATGTATTCTCTCATCTCTCAAAAACTCAACCTAACCCTAGCTCCCCTCAACAGCCGATTCCCTTCTCCGATCTTCTTCGGTGATCTCCCTTCAACTCTCAAGCCTCCAATGGCTCATCTATTATCATGCTCACCTTCTCTGAGGCCTTCAAGGGCCCTGGGACACGCCGACTTGTATCGAGGGTTTGCTATTTGGCTGTTCTTGGCTACTTCGGTGTGATTTCAAGCAAAATCACACTATATTTGTTACGATCTTTGGGTTTCCAAACATGTTCTTTCATCTCTACTTGGGTTTCTTTTGAAACCCTAATTTTTTCTTACATCTCCTAGATCTGTATGATTTTTTAAATGATTGGAGTCTGTCCTTTGATGTTTTACACTTTTCTTGAATCTCTTCTACAAGAATCATCGATTTCAAGTTGTTTTCACCTTCTTCTAAAGTTAGGAATTTCGGAACTTCTTCTAAAACCTTGTTTAAACTGTCTTTATGTTTAAACTTCTATCTCTTGCATATTTTAACTGATTCTATGATTTTACTGCTTTTTCAACTCGCCCATGTTAAAAGCCCTAATTGTTTTAGATTTTCTTTGTTTGGTTCTATGTGTTAGCATGACTACTCGATTCTTGTTTAAGTTTTTGTGGTTACCTTGCCTCGAGTATGTTCTTACTGAGCTCTTAGCCTAACTTATACCACCTCTATATGATTATGTTCATCTTGGTTGTTGAAAACTTGCCTCTTTCTATCGATATTGTTTAACCTGTATGTTTGCTATGTCTGGTTGCTCTTACTCTATTTATATGTTGAGCACTGAATTATGATTTCCTCTTGATTGATTTTGGATTCCTTAGTTTATGGTTTGATTGAAAGATCTTCCTTTAAACCCTAAATTTCTACCTCGTATGTTCAAAATTAACTAATTCACCTACATTGTTTGCTGTGGTACTTTATTCTTACAGAACTACTTCCTTAATGGGAGATTTCTGAACTTAGCCCTAAATGTCTACCCTATACTTACTGAATTTGAATCCTTCTTTATTAGTCATACACCGATTTCTTCCCTTATTATCACCCGTTCTTACCGTTTGAGTTAATTCCCTTAATTAAAGGGAGTACTTACCTTGATTTCATGACTGATTGATTCTGAGTCCCCATAATTACTGCTTGACTTTGATTCATACCTTATTTGCTGCCTGCTATCAAACTATATATACACACACTCTCTTATCAGCACAGAGACGAACACTCTTGGTTAAAAAAAACTCTCTCTCACACTTAAACGTTCTGCTCTCTATTCTGCTATTTGCTACTGTTCTAAGTTAGCCGGTTGTAAGCCAAGGCTAACCATTGTGTTCTCCTACTCTTTCACTTTGCTTACTGTCTTCTTTACTGGTATGTTCTAGTTTCAATTCAAAGTTCCAACAACATTATTGATCTTTTATTGCTTCAGTTCATCCTGTTTCTAGTTTGCTTCTATTTATGGTTTTGTTGTGAAACTTGCAGTTAATATACTTATGTAATTAGCATATTATGAACCCCCTCCTTAGGATCAGTATGAGCATGTTTCCCCTTTTATGTAGTTTATTTGCACTATTTGGTTTTTGATATGAATCCCCTCTATGTAGTTTGCACTCCTAACTTGTATGAATCTGGGATTAATTCTTAAATCATGTTGTCTATACTGAACCCCCTTAAGGATTGCTGGTTCTGTGACTATGCCTGGTTAGTTGTATCTGAGCATGTTTGTACCAATTCCCAAGACCTTTTATATGTTTACAATCAAGTGTTCTATGTATCCCCAAATCCCTTGACCCCTGTCTGTGACTACTGAACTTGCTTTGGTTCCTGGCTGTGTATGAACCTGTTTTAAAGGTGTTGTGTTTGGACTGTTGTTCACTACTCCAATCTCTTTTCAAACTGTCTCTGTTGTTTTACTAAATTATTTTCAAACAAACTTCCTTTCAATACAGTTGTTTCTATTAAAACCTTTCAACTTGTGTCAAGCACTTTCACTCTACTCCTAAGTCAATAGGTTCTGCCCCCTCCAATATGTGTATTGCCTTGGGATCATCTTGAGAACCCTTTGAACTTTGGCATACTGAGGCTGGCCCTTCTACACTGTACTTATTCAATTTTGGTTACCAAGTCTAGGTGTAAGCACTGCCCGGAATCCTTGAGATCCTTAAGGAACTTTGATGCACCTAGACTATGACATTATCTATGGAATTGAGGCATTTGAGGCTATTGGAGGCTTTGGAAACTTGGGCCTAACTGTAGGCTCCCTATAGAATAATTTCTTACTTTTTATTTACGTAATTCATTCATGTGGCCTGTAATAACTTGTAAACAAATATTGGGGTAATTAGTGAGAGGGATGGGTAGCTACATATTTATGGGGGTAATACGGGTAGAAATCAAGCATATAGAACTTTACATTTTAATCTAATTGTCTTACCAAGTAGAAATCATGCTTATAGGACTCTATATCTTGTCATGTTTATCTCACCATGTTAGAAATCATGATTTTGGTTACCAAGTCTAGGTGTAAGCACTGCCCAGGATGAAATCAACCTAACAAGTAGATATCATTCCTATAGGATGAAATTTGACCCAGATTCTGTTATGACTAGTATTTATGTATGTTTCCATGTGTCATCATGCCTGCCAGTCCTTAAAATCAGTATTAAAGCTATATATCATGCCTATAGGGAATCATACTAGAAATTCTACCTGTTAATCTAAACTAGTCTAAATAAATCAACTTAGTCTACATTTATTCTACTTATGAACTAGTTTAATTAAGTTGTATATTTCTTGAAATGAGTTCTTTCAAAACTGCCTCATTTTATCACTAGACAACATGCCTATAGGTATTAAAAGTCTGTCTTAAAACTCGCCTTGTTTCACTATAAGGCGTAGTTATCAGTGTTCCGCGTAGGCAAACCTATAGGGCATTTTTCCAAAACTTGCAATTCTGAAGCTGTTTTTGTGACTTAGTGTCTTTCTGATCTTAACAGGCTTTAAAAAACCAATAGGCAACTGCTACGGTCATTACTCCTGAGTTTATAAAAATAAGTTGCTTGTTTTCTGCATATTCACCTAGATATCCTGTCTTAGGATACTGTTTAATAAAAAGCCTTTAATTGTGCTTGAGTCGTGCTGATTATGTGCCTTGTTTGAGGAGGAAACTTTGAGCCTCTATTTGCTCCATTTTATCTTGTGTGTTAAAGTCCTAGTTGTTTTGCCTGTCGCCTTAGAATTTTTACCTTTAAAACCTTAGGGATCTGTCTAGAACCACCTATAGGCAGAGGTCCTAAATCCCTCCAGGACCATTAAGAAGGGACGGGTAACAGCACGCTATAGAGATCGCTGACCAAACACTCGCTTTGCATGACCACTAAGGGGATGGGAAGGGTAGATATGGGATATGATGACTACGTGCTAATGTAACGTGTAGCCCTTATCAAGGAGTGTTTATCGGACATTGTGTGGGGTGATCCTATAGGCTAACCAACCTAGGACCCCTCTTCTCCAAATTCCTTTTAAACTTCGTTTTAGTATACAACTTGTTCAAAGTCTTTATCTTATTTGAGTTACCCAACGTGCTTTACTTGCAACCTATTTGATTCAACTGCTTATTTGTAATGGACTAATTTGTGAATATAAGTTCGACCGGGAACCACAGTTATGGACCAAGAGGGGTGCCTAACACCTTCCCCTCGAGGTTATTTCGAGCCCTTACCCTAAATCTCTGGTAATGCAAACTAGTCTAAGAGTTAATAGTTGTAGGTGCCCTAACGCACCATAATCCATTAGCTGGCGACTCTTCAAATACCCAATTCCCAAAAGGAAATGAGTTATCACACCCCATGGATTTTCGAAACTCGGACCTCTCTCTGCGAAGAGGGAGAGAAAGGGGGTGCGACAGCATGGCGACTCTGCTGGGGAAACCTTTAGGCTCTTACCATAACGAACTTGTCTTTTACTAATTAGTCCAAGCATGTTTTATCCCATACCCTTATCCCTTATTTGAATTTAACTGTCTATTTTTCAAGCATTTATGATTTCTTTATTGTCCTGAAACTGACTTGTCTCTTTGTTTTCCTTTCCTGTAACTGTCTTTCAATTATTTAAATGTTGTATTTATTTTTCCTACGTGAAAATAGTTGACTACATGTTGTTAATTGCTGCATAAATCATGCTCCGCATCATATTTCACTCGTGTGAATCAAATCCTATAGCAACGCTTTAATGAGTGGTTGCGCTCTTTCTATTTACTACCCTTAAATTTGGAAAGGCTTATTTGCGGTAAAACCAGTCGATCAGTGGTGCAGTCGACAGGTCCGTGCCTTCTCCCTCGAGTTGTCCTCTTGAGGGTACCAGTCTAAAACCCCTAGAAACCTCACTCTAGTTAAAATGTGTATGTATCATGGTCAAACCTAGTCGGATCAGTTATGTTGTCCACATAATAATCCTTTAAGATAGGCCTTATCCAAAGTTCATCGGGTTTTTCATGATCCCAACGGACACAACCACGGTTTATGCATTAATTTGGAGAACTATATGTCGATATGCTGATCATAATTGTATAAATAGTCGAGTCTAGTGGGGGTAAGGTCTAACCCTTTTGTTTTGCAGAAAATGAGGCACGAGGTCCCCAGATTCGGTATGGTTAGCAACATCCCACCATTGTTGTTAGATTGGTGGAGGACCTTTCCTCAAGTGACAAGAAACATGTGAAAAAGTACCTGGGTAATTTTCCTTCCTCGCTAGATATTGAGCCAAACAACAAATTGATCGAGGCTGCCACTTTATTCAAGGATAGTGAAAGAGCTGTGTTTTGTTTCGGTGACATAGAGATGACACCGCTTCTAGAGGAAATAGGAGGGCTTGCAGGATTGACTTGGGATAGTCCCGGGCTATTGGTACCGGAAAACAGTACGGGCAGGGGATTTTTGAAAATGATGGGGCTAAAGAAGAATGTCGACCTAGTATGCTTGAAGGATTCCTACATACCTTTCGAATACGTGTACAAGAGGTATGGCCATAGAAAGTCTTTATGCATATACCATGATGAGATCTCCCTCACTTCTCTAGGTCACATCCACCGCAGAGTGTTTGTATTTATCGTGTGCTTTCTAGGCCTGATAGTGTTCCCAATGAAACAAAGAAGGATCCACACTAGGTTGGCCATGGTCGCCAAGACTCTGATAGAAGGGATTAATGGGTAGACATATACCATAGTCCCCATGATCATTTCCGACATCTACAGGGCCTTGGAGCACTGTCAAAGAGTGGTCAAGCATTTCGAGGGTTGTAATTTGTTGCTGCAGTTATAGTTGCTGGAGCATCTCCAAAAGGGTCGTTATTGTCAAGAATTTCCGCTAAGGGCTTGGAACGACCACATTGCCTTCCATCACCCTAAGCAAATGACTTACATTCCATACAGGATTTACTCAGCCTGAAAGTGCCAGAGATGGGTAGAGTTCTTCGACAATCTGATCGAGGAACATGTGTAGTGGATGGTTGAATGGTTCCCAATAGATGAGTTTATTATCAGGTCCAGGGATGCTCCGCACTTGGTGCTGATCGGGTTGAGAGGGATATATCCATATGTCCCTATGCAAGTTATGAGGCAAGTAGGCAGAAAACAGGTTGTACCAAGGGTTGTCAAAATGAGACATTTCAGGGTAGACTTCCAAGATGACGACGTCCCTTACAAGTGTCAAGCTCAGCACATGTGGCACTGCAAAATCATTATGGATAAAAGCATTGTTAAGTCAGAAATGTATCATGTAGGGTGTGAGCCTCATTACCCAGCATGGTTGGAGGACAATCTGAAAGGAATGGTGACATCGGGGGCCGGTCGAGGGAACAGAATCATAGATGAGGAAGCTGAAGCTCAAGTCAAGTACAATAGGCTGCGCAAGAGGGTCCATGACTCTGAGAATGAGCACCGGGAAATACATGAGAGGAATGTGAGGCTGATCGAGGAGTGGAAAGAGATGGAAATCACTTCCAACAGGAAACTGGAATATTTGGAGCGAGGAATAGTGGAGCTGGAGGGCAAAGTCATAAAGAGGATTGAAAATTGGGGGACGTTGAAGGAGCTGAGGGAAGACATCTAGCCAGAGCCTACTTGCTGATAGGACTGCGCGAGCTGGGAGATCTGTAAGATGGTTTCCGGAAGATCGAATCCGGGGAAGGTCCTCCAAATAGATTAGATTTACTTGCTTTTCCTAAAAATGTAATAAGGCCAAGTGCCAGTAGTGACTTATTTTATTATTATATTTGTGTCATTTTGGGATTTGTCTGTTTTTATATTATGAAATGAAGCATCTATTGGCATTTGAAGTTCTCCAAATTTATTTTATGCTAGGCCTACCTCGGGCACAACGAGGCT